>NC_064871.1:56492242-57236448 GCF_943734695.1 Anopheles maculipalpis
AAGAAGAAGAAGTACTGTGTGTTAAAATTCCAAGTATCTAGCGGCATTACACAGCAGAGGAGTATTTTTGGAATGTCCCAACACTCGCGCAAACAATGTAAAACATCAAACTAACTGCAAATATTGACAGCATAATCCTAGTTAAAATTCCGAGCTATAGTTTGTGTTTGAAATTACCAGCTAAATCATCTACCTAACCCACGTTCTGCGAAGAAATTGGGGTAAAAAGTTCTAAAAGTAGTTGCTACCTGTTCCCAGCCTCAATCTGCAAATAACAAATGCAGTGTATCTCTAACCAATCATGTCTCCCCGCCCAAAAATACTTGTTTAGGGTAGTCAAACAAGATAACCATTTTATCCGACTTGGATGTACCCTTGGTGGTTTGGTTTGGTGGAAATCTGAAATGTGTTTGCTAGGCGTATTTTTTAAACTACAGGTAAATAGTATTGCCACAGCAGCCACACGTTGACGCATTTTCTCAAATCACAGGTGTCAAATGAACTAGATGGGCGTTCTCACTTGAAGAAAAATAAATCCCAAAGGCGTTATTTCTTTGTATGCCATGGCTAATCCAACAACACCAAACAAATGATGAGCAAAGAATTTTGAATCGAAGAAGACATTTGAGCATGACAATGCATTGTTTTATAATCCTTTGAAAGGTGTTCTTGAGCGAGATAGTCAACGGCAAACACTCTCCTCCACTGTCTTAGCCTTGGTGACGAAGCCGGTATCATTTATTACTGATAATTGATGGTTACCTGTCGGTGTAATCGTGTCTCGTGAATGGAAATCCATTAGAAAACATGGTGAAGCACTGGCTAGTGCTGCGTGGACAAGGTTATGAAATCATCATTGGATTTAAAATACTTTTGCCTGCTCGTCTGAAGAAACGAATGAACAAATAGGATGCAATCTGCCGGCGCCTGTTGCATGCCAACGCACAGTGTATTGCACATGATTAATGAATCGAATTTTGGAGGGTCTTAATGGAGGAAGGTTGAAAATCGTGCCGCTTAATTCCTCAAAACCGTCATTACTGTAGAGGTGGCTTATTGATGACGGCAGTGGACACTACAATTCAGCGACGATGCACATCTAAACTAAAGCCAGTTGACTTTGATTTTGCATTACATCTGTCGCATTCGTTGAGTAAGGCTGAACCATTCGCACGCGCTTTCGTAGATATCAGAGAGATAAATGATGTGTTGTTGAACCGTTAGCTTCCCTCGGTCGGATCGCCACCACGTGAAATTGTTCGGTCGAATTCGGGAACAATTGTTCCAACTCGCTGTCACACTATTTTAATTTATGACTATTTATTTAGTTCATTGCCTGCACTTTTCCGCACCAAAATTTTTGTGTCGATTTCGTTCGATTCCTTTCCCCGGGGCGGGTGATGTTTCGCTTTCACTTGGAAGCGTGCCATACCGATTGCAAAACGCTTCCACTAGGGTATGTAGAAGGGAAATCGAAATCTGAATCAACGTCAATACCTACCGTGCAATCAATCCAAGGGAAGGAAGGCTAGGAAGCTCAAAAATTGGCAGCTTCCATTGCTAGGGGGTGGCTGCATTGAAAGGATGGCAAAATGGGCCGATACGTACGGTACGCTTCAAACGCTGTATTTTTCCGGGTGGGTCTGTTCCTATGCTCAAACTTCCTCTCTCTCTCTGATTTGGTGTATCGACGAGTTACAATTCAATTTATCCCACATGAAAAACCTACAGCTTCTGTTGATTGTGCACGTTTGCAAGGCTGTTTCGTAAAGGTGGTACATATACAGTGCAAGTTATTGTAAGGGGTGCCCAAGGGTCCCAAATGTGGATTGTACGTTGGAAATCTGTTACCTCGATCCGTGGTGTACAGCAGTTGCCGGTTCACCGGAAAACATACAGCTGGTTAAGCAAAATTGTATTATAGATAAATTAAGTTGAAATCATACATCCTGCTGAAACCGACGATCAGCAACAGGAATGCATCAGTTTACGTTAGGCTAATTTCAACTAATGAAGTTTAATATGGCATCCCACGCGTCGTTCATGAGAAATTCGGAAGCCGCCATAAATTGTTGCTGACCTTCACACCACCTACGAGTTGGCAGCAATTATGAAGGATTGCTGTGGCTGTTGCTGAATTACAATACTGTCATAGCCTTGGTTTTGAGGAGGTAAATGTATCAATGCACAAGAATCCATACTATCCTTGAGTAATAATGCAACTCTGGGAGCGTGACTACTTTACCTAGGTACTTCAATACTGTTTTTTTTCTTCCGATGCATTAATATTGGTGGGTGTAAATAGATATGTATGATGCAGTATGGGTTTCGTATGTATCACTTACATTGAACCTTGTTATGTACTTTTGACCCTACGATGTACACGTGTGTGTGTCTTGTGCGTATTAGGATTAGGGTAATCATTGCCGCTATCCAGTGCGGAGGGGAAAATGCCGCAGTCCCTTTGCAGCTCTATCTTTGCTTCTCTTCTTTTAAGCCTATTCTAGGATCTACCCTCAAAATGGTCCTACTGCAGGAGAGTGCAAAGGATGCAGAAATGTTTTATTGTATTTATTTTTCCGCCTGCCGTATGTTGTTAGGTGAGGTCGTGTGCCACTGGACGTGTTATTGCCATAGATGCGAAAATCCGAGCACATAGAAAAGGTAGAGAATTCGATGACAAAAATCAGCAGCTTAGTTGATGCAGCACTCATTCGTTCGTGGATATCGTGCGTGAGAAGATCGGTTTAGTTTAGCAAGCATTTTTAACGCAAGCTCACATTGTGTACTCGAGTTAGAATCATTTGCAACGGCAACATGGCAGCAACACATCCACTCTACAATGAGTACCAAACCAGCTACTACAACTCTTGCTACAACTATTCACCATTTGGACAAGAGCAGTTCATTGCAAACCAATGTCAATCAGCTCTACAGTATACGGATAGTGATTCGAGTATGTCTCAGACACAACAACTACAAACACCGCAGTACGCACCGCCACAACAGCAGGATAATCAATTCGCGCCAACAACATCTTCCGCGGCAGTAGGATATGCTTTACCGGGACAATACTATCCTGATGGGCAATTTACCTCAAACCAGTTCAACGGCAGACATCAGCAAGTAGATCAGTGCGGAGCTCAGTATGATAGCTACTATGGCTATCCATATCAATCTTTAGCACATCATAATGCGTATGGAACACAAGAGCACACAGGCGAGTACTGGTTTAGAGCAAATGGGACCGAGTGTTCTAGCGAAGGAACAGTGAGTAGCGGAAAGATTGGTGAAGTTGCAAAAGAGCCAGCTACAAAACGAAAGTATTCTGATGAAGATACAAAAAACACGGAAAAATTGGCTACCGCCGAGGCAAGCATCGCAACGGACTCTCCAGCCCTTCGAGCACTTCTTACTAATCCGGCTAAAAAGCTGAAGTACAATCCCCATTACGCTAACGGCGTAAGGAAGGAAACCGTGCGTCGGACAGCAATGACGATAGGCTGCAATAGTGGTATTCTCTCTCCTGCTGCCAGTGACCGCATTGTTCCTGACATTGTGCCATTGTCGCCGAACAAGACCGATGATAGTATCGATAGTCTGCTGGACAACACCTCTAAGCACGGTGTTGATACGACACAGGGCGAAAACTACACAATACACAATGTCGGGCAACCGTCCACACCGAACTATGATGGTGTAAGCACTCCGCCTCTTTCACCAAAGGATATGGAAAGTGCAATCTCATCACACGGGCTAGCAGGACACTCTTGGAACCAAAATGGTGATTCTGAAGGTATGCTGATATTCCGGAACATTTGCCATGATGTTTTTAAACCTATTTTTTAAATATATCTCTCTCTCTCTCTCTCTCTCTCTCTCAGATCATCCCAAAGAGCCTTCCAAGCGCACTAGGCAATCGTACTCCCGTAATCAAACGCTTGAATTGGAAAAAGAGTTCCATTTCAACCGGTATTTGAATCGAAGACGTCGTATAGAGATCGCCAATACGCTCAAGTTGACCGAAAGACAGATCAAGATTTGGTTCCAGAATCGACGCATGAAAGCCAAGAAGGATCATTCATCATCGACCAATACGCCGGATCTAGCATTGGATGGTGAACTGTTACAGCCGTCGACCAAGGGATCGGCCGTACTAGAACAATCACAACTTCCGATCGGTAACGATATGCGACCAGTGTCGTTAATTACGCCTCCAAGCTCTTTTCATCAGGTAGGAAATCTTCAGCCTGATCAACTTCCGATCAGCCAATGGCCCTACCACCATTCGCACCACCCGCAGAACCATTATTATTACTCGCAACAGTTCTCGGACCACTCGCAAAATGGTTTTCAGAATCTAGATTCCATTTCCAATGGAGCATCTTACAATCATCGACCGTATCAATCGAACGCTAGTTATATTGCTTCGAGTTTTGTATAAGACAGTAACAGCCACTAGTACCCAGCTTCTAACCCCTAAATTACCCAGCGATCATGTGATGCCTTGGCAGTAAACTGTTAGTAAGGAAATAGACGTATGTAGTTTTAAAGAAGCCCTTCGATATGTGATAACTAGTTTGATATGACGATTCCGAGAAGACGAAAGCACCATTTGCCATCATAAAATAAATAACAAATCACAAAAGATACGAACACAACGGTCCATACTGATTTTGAATGCGCAGAAACTCCGCGTATCCCGAATACTTGTATAATCGACCCTGCGAGACGTACTTGCATGAGGCAGCTGTCCTGGGGTGAGCTTGAACATTTTGCGGTAAAGTGCAGTTTTGTTCATTTCCACACCTAAACCAACGTTGAAAAAGAAAACGTTTACTACCGGCAGGATGTATCTCTCATACGTGTGTGACTGTGTATGGTTTTCGGAAAACACCAGCGAACCAGCGTGCGAAGCGGAATGCTAAACATATGGGTGTTCGGGATGTTTGCTTTGGCATTGCATCCCTCGGCGGAAACAGGAGGCAAAGAATGCGACGAGGGAACAATCATATCCCTCAGCGGCGGTCGAAAGCCGCATCCCACGAATGACGTACAGAAAGAAAAGCCTCATGCAGTTTCAACGTTCGGCAGGGGTGGCGTTTCTTCCGAGAGCAGTATGCTCTCGAAGGCGTACGTATCGAACGGATGACGGCAGGCGAGTAAAATCTGCCACGGTGACAGCTTAGGACGAGATAATCGCTTCACAGTTAGCACAGCAAGGGCGTTTCGGAAGGTGAAGTAGTGTGGTAAGATGTCATGATTGGCTGCCTTACAGATTTAGGCGTTAATCTGATCGAGCCAAGTGTTTAGCAGAAGCGCGTGAGACAATGAATTGAATGTTTCGTACTTGCACTGACGTCGAACGAAAGTAGTTTTTTTTTCGTTTGAATTTTATAGTTCCGTTCGTTTGTTATCATGTTTCAGAAATTTACTTATTGTGCGGCACATTTCCGAGAAATTGGCGGCAGCCAGCAGTGAACACTGTGTAAATAATTAAATTGTAGTTCCGCTAAAGACGAATATGTATTTTGTTCGGCCCATAAAAAGTTAATGTTGCGGAACTGTCGCCACATAATTTTAATCACGAAACAATTTTTAATCTGCAGCAATCTGCAGTACAAACTGAACTGTGCGGCATATTTGCGATCTTTTTTTGTGGACCTTTGTTTCTGGCAATGAAATGTTTCTTGCGTCTTGATCTGGCTGGGTAGTACGCGTTGCGATACCGGTTTAGTTGGAGGGTTGCTTCGAGAGTAGTTGCCTATAACTACCATGTGCAACCGTCGACCTTGCTAGTGGCATTCATGTGTACCGAGAGTTAATTTATTAGCCGGTTTGGGACAGATCCGCGAAGCATTCTTGATTTTTCTTTTGCTTTATCTTCACATTGCTCGACATAAAACGTTCCGTTTGGATCAAGAATGATCATCAAGACGACTGAATCTATTGTAATGATGAATGATACACATATATATTTGCATATATATTTATATACATATAAAGTACATAATTTAAGTACCAACTACTACTGGTACTGCACGATCACATATACTGGTAATGACTACTACTGGTAAAGACATCTTGTAACTTTGATGCACTCAACGAACTCATACACTCCCTACAATTTTATAAGTTTTGCTACATTGTTGAAGAAATGCTATATATGTATATATCTGCTTCAGTTGTATGCTTGTATAACTGAGTTAAACGTAAATTGTTTCTCGTGTTTTAGCCTTGGCAGAAGCGAGATACAGAATACGAAGGTTTTGATATTATTCTTCCTTTATGAACTTTTACAATTTTGTTCAGGCACACGAACACGGACACGACTGTCTTCTACTGGCTCGCTAAACGTGCTGTTGAGGATTATTTTATTAGTTTACACTCCTAATGATACCAATAAAGTCCGCTCATCCCGGATGCCAGTTCCTTGGCCTTTGTGTGCTATCGGGAAAAGATGGCAGGTTCCCCGGAGTTCTTTGAGCAAAGCTGTGGCACTTACACGGGATGGGTAGAATATGCGTTCGCCTATGCATTGGTGTCGGTGAACGGCATGGCATACGAACGATCCGTTCGTAGGCCCGTTTTGTAATGGTTGTCTTATAATAAAAATTAAAATTTTTGAAAATAAACACGACAACCAATGTTAGGTGTGCTGCAGTTGGTACGGCACGGTGTACAATGCGAAGTGGCAATACTTTTCCATGAGTCAAATACACCGAAAGAACCCGGATCGTCCCTTCGATATTGGAGGTCATAAGAAAAACCGTTCCTAATAAAACATACCTAATAAAGTGATAAAGTAATTCGTCAACCAGAAATTTTGTTTGAATTTGAAATTTTCTTCAATCTAAGGTTAGGTTTCTACCCAAACTAAATGCTTTGGAAAGTATGCTCAAACCCGTAGTTAGCTAAATATGTTGCTTGGTACACACCGTGGAAAAATTACCAATGGCAAAAGCAAGGAACTCCGTTTTTGCTTTATGGTTTTACAATGTCGTGTACGGAAAGCACGCGCAATATCGAGGCGGAAATCGAAAATCTTACTACAGGAACTAGCGACTCTAACGCATGATGTCCAAGGTTCCGGCTAACATAATTACGATTGCGATCGGAAGCGGCCGGATACGGCAATTATCGCCTGTGGATTCGGATTTCCAATCGAATGGTTCAATCACATGTTCACGCTTTGATCAGAAGCTTACTTTGTTTATACGTTCAACATTGCTAATCAGCGTGATCTTCAGTGCATCAACGTTGATGTCATGTAGAGGCACTATGGTTACTAGTGGAAATGCTACAAATGCTCGTGTTGTAGGCATAGGATGTCTAGAAAACATGTCGTTATGCTCTACGCGCGCACAGTGTGTGATGCTTTATTTGTTTATTAGTTTGTTCAAAACAAATTATACGCCACAAAGCAAAGCAAACATTTCCGAGATACCCGTGTTCGTCTGCTCGGACGTCCTGCTAGGTGGGATCACGGTTCAAAAATCACCAATATGTGAGAATAAATATGCACACGACTCCTACTTGCCTGAACGTTTCTCCAAATGGTGGTCACACGACCGGAATCTTGCCTGCTTTACAGTATCCGACGATGGGCAAGCAGCCACGAGACGGTATCAGGATCCATTGCCCAAGGTCACTGATCTATCGAAACCGTTTTCCTCGCACGACAATTTTATTGCCGTGTCCTTGTCGCTTCGGATTGAAATGCTTTACCGATGCTGGCCTCAGTCCTGAAATTGAAACGTAGCTATTGAAACGACAACAGCAGGATATTTCACCTTTCGGCTCTCTTCGATGCCTAGTTCATCGGTAGTAGGCGATGACGTGCAACTGTGCCATGTCCTCGGAAGGATAATAATGTTAATGATTTTTCCTTGAGCCGAGAGACTTTAATCGTAACTAATTGCTGCCACACGAATGGCAGCATGTACCAAAAGTCCTTGAACTAAAGTAATGTTACTTGAGGAACGTTGTTTCTTGTAAAATTTCACAAATATAACCGAAGGCTTCATTTAATAAGATGAAACACAGGACTCTGATGTTAAGAACTTTTTGCTGTCAAGCCAAACCATACATGAGATATATCCGAGGCATACTTGGACATTTTAAATTCGGCATTCGGGGACAATTTCAACACTGTCGTAAAAGGAGGGATGCGTTTTTCATGTTCTCCAATTTAGTCAAGTGTTTAGGGCTGCGTTGGCGTTGGGTTCGGGGGTGTTGTGCGTGAATGGTCAACAATAGAATGGCCACAACACTACAATAGCTGGAAAAAGAGTTGCAACCAATCACCTTCGAATCAATAGACGCAGCAATAGTATCGGACCAACAGAACATGTATTCACTTCTACATCATCATCACCACCAGCAACACCACTCATTCACAACCGAGCAAGCTCGGGACAAGACAAATCATAGGGAGGAAATGTCGTTTGTATACAATTTTGTTTTTTGTAACATAGTTACCACAGGCGGTGCTGACAATACGGTGGTGAGCCGTCATACTAAAATTTAAACAAAAAGAATGTACCTGTGTTGGTTAATATCTTAAATGGCTAGCTAACACTGGAAACACACTCAGTAAAACATAACCATAATTATGAAACCAATTAAAACAATTAATTGCGTTTGTAGGAGATTTTCAATGTATTTGTAAAAATAACAAAATTGTTGTTTCTTTTCGTATAAGTTGTTGAACGTATTCGAATTTAGTATTATTTTTTCTATACACAGGACCGGCGATCCAGCTGCGAGTAAAATCAAGCCATGAAAACCAGACTAGTCCGAGGTACTAGGTTGTAGAACTAAGTAAAAAAGAAGAGAAAGAAGATGATAATTCCTACTTTTACGGATGTCTGGTATGTGATATAGAAAAACGACATAATAAGCGATCAATGCTAGGCCAATTCGATGCCTACCGAGCGTAACCCTAACGATGTTAGCGTCCTGGCTACAGAAACACTCTCCTCAGTTATGGTAAGTTAAGAGGCATATAAATCAGAAGGTGATTTAAAAAAAAGTTTTTATACTTTGTTAACCTGGAACAACAATCGTTCTTATTAAAAGCCGCGTATGGTAATTCACAAAAATTGGAATTTTTCAAGCCATGCATCCGACTGCTTTTCCCATGCTGAGAACCTCATTTGTGTCGATGTAAGTGCCATCTTGCGGTGCTATGCGAAAGCTTATGTGAATTTCATTTCCTTTCTATTCAGAGCCATCTGGCGTATGACTATTTCGAGCAGTTTTCTCACGGCAGTGAGTTTTTTCTTGATGAAAATCTCTCTTCACTTTAATGTCACTCTCATGGAACCTGCGTTCATATTCCAACAAAACTCGATGACGAATCATCCAACTGGAAATAACACTTGACAACATGGACAACAAGAAGGATATCAATATGAAAGGTAGCTGGAAATAGTTTAGAAGATTTCACTTTAAACATGATGCAAATGGATAAAATTGAACATTACCGAATGAAAAGAATGATTGTAAAAAACATTTACATGACATTATTTGTACAATCAAGCCTACACCACAGTTACAGGTGCGAACAAAATGACATTGGCACATTGCAAAATTGTTTGCTTATGCAAAAGTAACGACCAACGCGTAGTGTTTTAAAAAGATAGAAACAAAAAATTTTCAACCTCTTAACTTTGCGTTTCAGCATGAAACAGAATGTTGCCGAAAAGACTGTCATTTAACCAGCAAACACTTGAAAACACAAACAAACCGATTGCGGCTGTCGTTAATGAGAGGTAATAATTATCATAATTATGAATGCGTTTTGTTCTTTGGTTCCTGGGCCAACACTAGAGCAAAAAGATGTAATCCTTTCAGCTTTTGTTCCTGCTGAGGGAGTAGCAGTAGTGCTTGTTTTTGGGAAAATGCTGGGCAACATTATATCGCCAGTTGTTCGGATTTTGTAATTGTTTTCTCGACAGTCGGTCTTTAGAAGCAAGCGTAAAAAATGAGTCGGCTGTTTCGAAGATTTTCCATCTTTGAACGAAGGATGCGTCTGTCTTTCTGGTCGGCTATCAATTCAGGAGTGGTGGTGAAAGTTTATACTAGTTGAAAGATGTTTTACCACTGACTGGACTAACTTGGTTGATGGTAAAATCGGGGCTTTTTAATGGCGCTCATCAAGCTCTGCTGTTGTATTTCTGGTTTTCGGGAAAACCAAAACATCCTCATCCTCACGAAATCACAAACAAGGAGAATGTTATTAATTACAGTCAGAAGCCACGTTGGTTCCTCGAAAACTTTGAAGCGTGATTGAAAAACAGATACAATCTTGTTAAAAAGTCTTGACGTACCATCATCTTGATGGCACTAAGTGAAAGTGTTGCTCATGATTTGCCAGAAAAGGACAATTACGCAATGCGTATAACTGCTATTGTTCAAGATCTGGAGATTGTTTCAACAATGATTTCGTTAGCGACTTGTTCAGTCATCTTACTAACCTCTAGAAGGCAGTAGAAGATTAAAAACATAATTTCATCGCTGTTCAACCCTTTCTTATCAACTCGATTCCTATATGTCCTGATGTGAGTCGTCCCAAGCTCGTAGTCAACACGGTGAAACAGTGTTTCAGTATCACACACGAAGAACAACTGTTAAGAAAGCGGCTATTTCTTGATTTTTCATCATAGCAACCTCACATCGTTTCTCGTTTCTGTTGACAAATATCAAAATGTGAACGAATGCATCGGACCTGTAGTGAGCTGTACCTACTTTCAAGTACAAATAAACAGCCTAACTTGCTTCCAAGCCTACTCCATGCGCTTTGAAATATTATTTATGAGTGGTAATTAATCCCCGTCGCAAACAATCCCAATCCTTTAACTTCAGTGACGAGATGCTAGCCGATCCTCTTTTGTGCAGAAAACTGGGACGCTTTGAGAAGGCAGTCGCACTCATCAAATTCCCGTATTACAGTACGCACTACACTGAAAAATTAAATCACTGCCTTATTTCATATCGCGATTTAATCCTACGACATAATCATACTCACAATCCTACTAGGAAAACCGGACGCTTTAATGAATTGCAAGCCACTGTTACCTTGCAGTGGCTTACACACTGTTGCTTACATATTCCAGCACTTCAGTAATGAATTGGAAGGTGGATTTGAGGAGTTTGTAAAAGTTTTACCACATTGGTGCAAAACTCTTCAAACTTAAACGTTTTAATGCATCGAATCGGTTGAAATATCATTGAAGCCTGTTGAAGATTAGAGAACTAACCCCGGGAGGAAAAAAAAAATGACATGTCATTGAAAGAAACGAGCTGCTCATTAATGATTTAATTTAAGAAAATATATTCTGCTCATCAACAATTCAGTGGCAAGCTACTGCTTACATCAAGCTTTACCTCGATGTTAAAAGTTAAATAAATTGTGATTCGGGCGTGTAAAATTTTCATTTAAACTTAACATTAGATAACTTTTGGGAAAAAAATTGTACAATTTTTTGTATTACTTGTAATACTCGTCCAATCCTATAACAGGTGCTGCCAAAAGTAAAATGATCGTACCAAGTTAGACGATCATCCATTTGACGAACAAACCTTTCGTTACCTGGGTCGCAGTAATTAAATCATGAATACCATTTCAGACAAGGACTTTCGAATGTTAAGTGTATAAGAAAAAAAATACCAAAAAAGCGGTGTTTGTTGGATGGGAAACGTTGCGGCTCATATCATACTAGGGGGAAAAGTCAATTCAATTCAACATCCCTTGTTTGCTATTCCTAATGAAGGCTTTCGGTTGTCCAACCGCATTTCGGTGGATAAAAAAGCATAACAAGCGAATGCAATAGAATGTTTCATTGCTTGATCCTATCGTGTATCTAGGAATGAAATGTTAAAACGAAACGAAATGAAAGTCGTTTTGTTGCTCAATATGGCCTACACTCCAGGAATCTTCCATATGTGCGTGTCTGCTCTACGGTTGTCGGTGTTTAGCTGTAGCATTTCGTAACTTACAGTTTTGTGACAAGATCGTCGATCGTGCTCCTATCGCTGCCATTCGATTGGCAGTATGGCTTGGCAATGTACGTTCATTTTTCAACTCAACTGAGATCGACAAAATACGAAAATGAAAACCAAAACCGACAAACTATCTGAAGGAATCTTTCCAATGTGTCGTCTGCAATCGGAAACCGGGCACGTAACAATTCCGTAATTGATGATCTTAAATACAATGATAAATTTTCTTAATGATCTTTAAATTTAATAAGTTAGTTATAATGTTTTACTTCCATCCTGTCACGGCGAAACGACGCTGTGGGCGTGTGAGTGTGTAGGGATTGGACGAATAAAAACGATGTCTTAATTCATTACCATCCCGAAGCTCTCGGGTTGGCTCGATCTACCAATCGTCTGGCTGGAACGGTCGGAGGAACAACGGAAACCGCACTAAGCGGCAAGAGAAAAATAACACTACAACTTACTTAATAAAGTGATCGCCATAAAAAAAGCGGAATAGAATAGAATTCTTGAGCTTCAACGATCGTTGAACCACTGCTTAAGGTAGGGACTACAGCGAAAGATACGCAGCTCCTCATTAATTATGTCGAGCGGTCGATCGACACGACACCAGTCGAGGACAACGCTTTGGTTTTCGATTCGTTGGTAAGGTATTTCCTTATCCGGGACGAATATCCCGTTGCCGTTGCCGTGGAGTATGCGGCACGCTGCTCGCTCCAGCGGTCTGGGGCTTGTGTGTTGTAAATGCGTAAATAGTTGGAGAGATTATTATTATTTCATATCTCCGTATTCAAATACATTCAATTTTCAGCCTCGGCGAGAAAAGATGGATCGAGCTCAAGTCATCGCATATTCCAACGCAGTGATCCTAGCTGAGACGATCGCATAGTGGACGAATGTATGTAAGGATAGAAAATTGATCATTAATTATAAATGATTAGATGCTAAGATTTGCCCTCCCGAAATTCCCCATCTAGTGTCGTTCGCTGTCGTTCGATGGCATGACCACGAAAAGTTTGTCTGCATTGTATGACTTCTTAAAATGGGTATCGCCCGAATGGATGGGATGGATTGTGATATCATCCTCTTCGTGTGCCGTGTTTCTGTATATTTTTTTAATGTTTTGTTTCATTTTAGTATTCCATTTATTGGAATCGACTTATCAGAGTCTATCATTTTTCAAACAACGGCTTACGTGCATAGAAAGTTGCTTTTTAAAGGTGCGTCATTCCATGTGACTAGTTTTTGGATTGCATGTATAATAATATACAGCAAAATGTTGTAAAAGAATCCGTATGAAATGTGATTAGTCAAGGTAGACTGGGGCGCAAAGCGGCACAATGGCAAAAGGAAAGAAGACGTGCATAGCATAGGAGGATTGGTTTTAGTTTACAGAAAGGATTTATAGGTATGGAATAGAAATTTGTTTATTTGAAAAATGACTACGAGATGCTTCCAAAATAGATGATTAAGTCATCTCTGGTACATGAGGTTTAAACTAGTGTATTGTATTGGCGATTTGGAATTATTTCTCAAAAATTATCTACTCTTTATAATTTTTTTCTTAAGCATTTACCGCAAAAAAATTATAACTATAGACGTGCTGTCAACAACCAAAAGGAATCGACCACTGCAACATTTGTTTGGTGGTGCTTCATAGTTTCACATGTGACATAAGGTTAACAAGAGCTCCGATAACCTCATCAAAGCGATTGAAGTGTGAAGAATTTTGTTCAAAAGCAATAAATTATCAATGTACGAACGGACTTATTGAAAAAAGCACTAGCACTACTCTTCGCCAGTCTGTGCAGTGAGCAGCAAATTGATTGATGATGTTTTAATAGTGTTGATAAAGAGAAACAGAGCTGAAAACATAAGCATAGGTCGGTTCACCGCCCTTTGGTTGGGGAAGTAATGCAGTCACACCTCCAAGTGCCGTACGGAACGATGGTGGCGTAGCTGCGATAAAGTAAGACGATGGAACCAACAAACACGTGACCTCAGCGAGTCAAAATTTTATATTTTTCAATTAATTAAATATGAATTCCAATGCGCATTTACTCTTTTGCTTATTTGCCACGGTGCGGGGTAATGAAAAAAAAAAAAGAAACATCCTGTGGATGTGGATTCTCTGCTTAATGCCCAAATGATTAATGAACTTAACGATGAACATTTGATCGATCATACTACAAGAAAGGTGAATCACATAGTCAGCATGGCTCTGAAATTCCAATTGTTTGCTACAATTGGAATTTCAGACATTGTTTAGTACAGAGCGTGTATGCGAAAGGTTAATAATAGGAGAGAATTCGGAGTAACGGACAATTGGTTTATTGCAATTGTGCTTTGTGTAACTGCTGCAAAACACCAAACCAACACGTAATCATGCACATAGACATGCAAGTTTGGGGCGGCCCGGTGGTATAGGCGACAGCGGCGTCGGTCTTCAAACGGCAGGACCGGGGATCAAATCCCATCCGGACCATCCCCCTGTAGTGAGGACTGACTGACCCACTACGTGGTATCGGCAGCCATTTCGATGGCCGGCATGACCTCAGAGGTCGTCCAGGCCAAGAAGAAGACATGCAAGTTATCAAAATACAAGTTTTTCTGCTTTTAGCTTAACAATTCTTAAGGTCATTCTGACTTATAATGACTTATAATTCTTATTATTGATTCGGTGACTGTGGTGGTAGCAGTACCGTCCTTTTCATGGCTGAACCGGGTTTCAAATAACGTCTTCCGGAAAATACAATTGACTACCTAACTATGGATAAAAATCAAGTCAATAAAGCATAAACTGACAAGCCCAAATCTCTTGAAATTGTAGAGCAAAGATGACGCAAAGAGACGCCTTGCCGGCATATTGAGCAATGCTTCGGTTGGGATTTGATACACTGCACTGCCATGTGAAAGACTTGTTATCACTGCACACAAACATATCCGTCATTATAGAAACGGAGAACAAATTCGCAAAGCTATTGCTTTTTGACATTGCACATGAACTAAATTGCTTACAGTGTAAGGTTTGACACGACGGAAGGACGAAATTCCGAACGAATCAGCCATTTTGGGCATTATGGAATCAAAATCATCGGCCGTTCTGGGTAGAAGGCGATTGTGTCACAATCGTCACTGTCACGAATCGTCACAGCAGCCCTTGTGCGGAGAAGAGCGTGGAGATTCCCGTTCTCGGCGGTCTCCCTAAAGATCATCAACATGATGCGCTCGTCTAGGCGTTGTGCACCGTTGGTGTGCCGCTTGCGTTCCATAGCAAATTAAAACGCGCAAAAACACAATGGAGATTGATAAATTGTCTTTCATTCGTCAATGTCAGAATACATTAGACTGTAACTATTTTTGTTTGTTCTCTTTTCTCTACCTCCTCTTTACCTGTTTTTTCCAACGTTATTCTGTTTTAGGTGTGGTTTTTTTTTCTCCTCATGTCTGGCTGCACACTGAAGCAATTGTAGTTTGTCTTGGGAATTTCATGTCCTTCATTACACGATTCTAACCAAAAGAATCCTAGTTTCGTGCTGGCAGATGCCACTTTTCCCCAATCGTTATAAAATAGAAACATTTTGTAGACCAAATATTACTTTTAGTGAACTTTTAAAGGGATGAAAAACAAATTCATCAACTGTTCTTTCTGATACATCGAATGACAAGAAAGCTTCGTGAACTACAACTGAACAGTTACGGTAGTACTAATTGTTGATGTTTGATACGACTTTGTTTTACACAAAACGACAGTCTGTTGTCACTTTCACTGGTGTTTTAGTTTTCGATAGATTCGAGATGACGGTGGTCGAATAATCGATGGTTTTGGGGTGTCGAACCGATTAACTCGAGTCTCAGAACACAGTAACTGTATGTTTCATCTCCAGTACACGGTAATAGAGTCATGAAGCAAATATTCATCGATATAACACCCAAGCAAGTTTCAGCGGGAGAAGGGAAATAAAAAAAAGAAATGAAAAAAAGGAACCCAGCACAGCAAAGACATGCGAGGGCACTACGTACGAAGATTAAGCACAATGATAATATCAAAATAAATTATCTCCTCATAAAAATTAATGACGATCATTTATTTTGTGCAAAAGAGAAAATAATAAAATCTTTACGTTTTACTAAGCGCGTGGGCTACTCGATTGTGGTATGATTGTTTTGTTCGATGCTTCGGAACTAGTTAGTTAGACATAACTTTACCTTAGCCAGTGTCCATGTTTGCAGTCTAGTCAAGAATACTTTACAATACTCAGTGTGTTGTGCAAACTTGGCTGAGGTTGTTTGGTATCGATTTAAATACATTCCTGCTGCTCACATCTACTAACAATAGAAAAGCAACGGTGTGTATGGTTTTCATAATAAACAATACCGATACGCATAGCAAGTTATCTTGGTAACCGATACATTGATATTATTTTGAGTTTCACTGTTGTGAACGGTTTCTGAATGATTTCCTTTTTTTTTTTTTTGTTTCATTTATTCGCTTGTGTTCCTCCTATCGTTGAGCCTCCGAATCGAAAATTTCCTTCAAAGTTCTTTGGTGTTTTATTGATGAGATTTCATTTGGGACGCGATGCTTTTAAAAGAGTTGTCACGGTAATGGAGGCTCTTTTTTATGTTCCTTTCCCCCGTACTGATTTCTGTTTCCAGGTTTCTCGATGGACGTTTTCTCTCATTACTTTTGTTGGTTGTCTTTTGGTGGTTGATATGTTCAAGCGATGGGTTTTGTCAAGCAGGCCATACTTATAAAATACTGGTTTAGAGTCTAGACTACTGTCGCAGCTCAGTTATTGTACTATTTTTAGTGGAATTTTCATTAGATGGATGTAATTTTACGTACTTTCCATTGTGAGGTACCAATTGTTTTATTTCGTCAGGGCTTAAGCATACTATGAACCTGCATGTATGAGAATCAGGGACCGCAACGGGATGCTGAACTCCGTCATAAGTGAGTTAGGTAAGTCACATTGCTTGTTGCGAGTGTATCTCGGAGCAAAATTATTTGCCTGGCTTAACACCATGATACAGCACAGCACAGTTTGACGAGTCAAAAATGGCAGTATGATACAAGAAAAATAAAACATTTGTATCATGATAAGAACCAATTATAATGAATATAATGATGATGATGATGGTGATGGTGTTGCTTAAGATGAAGCGAGTGATGATAATGTTAATGATGATGACCGTTAGCTCATCGTGCTGTAGCTTGATAGAGTGATCAAAACAAGTAGACGTACGAGGCGAACATAAGAAAAGGATTTGAGCAGTGGGTAAAGTGCAACGCTAAGATTACATCGTAAGAGATCAAAATCGACTGAACATGAAACGCAGATCATCAGAAAAGAACAAGAGCATTATGATGATCTCGATAATAGGACGATGTGCCACTTTTTCCTTAGTGTTTCCAGGCGGTAGAAAGAGAAAAGGAAGGAAAAGAAAAGGTTTTACCCAACATTTCATCCATCGTTTTGTGCAAGTGAATGTTTGCGTGCATACCTCTAGTAATCATGTTTCATCATGTGAGGATACATCGAGGATCAGCGTGTAATAAATGCTCTAAAATGGGGAGGTACAGTTTATAGATTCTTTGCCTGATTGCCGAACCAATCAACACCTTTTCCTGGATTCGATTCGATAGCGAGCAAGCGTGTAATTAACTTTGGACATGCGTATAAAAGAGTATGTTTTGGCTTCGTAATTACATCGTTATACGTTTTTTTCTTGCAAAAGTATTAATTTCGAAACACTGTCTTCATGTGCCATGTACGGGGTACAGGTTTGAAAGTTTGAAGTAAAAACTAAATCTACCAAGCTTAATGCTTAACATAATTATTCCCTAATTAACCAAACCCTTGGGTTGAATGAAGACTGCAAAATTGCATCTCAGGTAATCGGTTAGACGTTGCTTGGTTTTAATGTTAAATAGCTATATAATCAGCAATTGAATTGCTTTTTTGAATAGTGAGCACTGAGCAAATTTCAATTTATTTTATTTTGCTATATATCTATTCGGTATACAGTATTAATCGTATAAAAAGAATACTTGAAATTACTTTAAAAGACTCACTATCCAACTATGTGATATCTGAAATAGGCCCGATGGACTCGTGTGATCAAATCCGATCCGGACTGTTTGCCTACAATGAGGAATGATTGTTCGACTACGTGGTTTCTAAAATTCTAGTAAACCATGAGCTAACGGACGTTACCTAGCAGGACGTTAAACCAGATCAATCATTTATAAGTTTATCTTAGGAGTCAGTCATAAATAACGTAACGCTAAGATCGGTTTTTTTACCCCCTAAAGGGAGGTAAGGGGGGGGGGACCTTACTAGAAAAACCAACACCTAGTAACAAAACGTTATACTGGAATAGACCTCTCCCTCAAATATTTCGCTATTCAATTGAAATTTGAACCCCTGTTCTGCTGTGTACAGAACGGCGTCGCTGTCCATCACCGGGTGGAGGCGACAGATACAAATTTCAGAGTTCAGATAGAAATTTCAGAGTGCGGTGAGCAGATTTGAGACAATAACGCAAGTGAATATGAAATCCTTGATCATTAATATTGAAAAATATAATACATTAGCGAATCAGGAAAACCAAAAACTGAATCGCCAAAAATCAATGGTCAAGGTTTTTATGTTCGCTTGCGCTTTAATTTTTGCATTTCCCTGTAATACTCCAAATTTGACAAATTTGATAGAAGGACGGACGTCCTTCTATAAAAATCGTCACCAGAACGCAAACCACTTTCCGGATATTAATGTTTTCATTGCCATAATCATTGCTTTATAAAAGCGGCATAGACAGAAACTACCAAGAAGACCGATTCTAAACCAAAATGTTTACTCTCTACCCAAGTGTACCATTACTTGCTAACGACTTGAAAATATATCCCCCGTTTTTGTGCCTGGTACGAAAGCTAATCATACACATCATCGTTTTATTCGAGTTGACGAACCAAAGTTTTACAGTTTGAAAATTAATCGTAGTGTACTCCAGGTTCCTTCGAGGCTTTCCGGTGTCCGTGGTAATGCGACACCGGTCTTCAGATGGCAGGATCGGGCTTCAAATCCCGTGCGTCTCTCCGCACAAAGGAGTATCCAACAACCGGTATACTAAGCCAAGCACTCTTGAGATTGTAGGGCCAAGAGAAGATGAAAAAGGATTCGAACTGTAGGACTACTTCTATCAGAAAGCTCTTCAGAAATTGCTACCGAAGTTGCCACCATAAACATGTTTCGCATCTGAAGAATGGGACAGTTGTTTTTTTGCAAGAATTGTTAAGTATCTGTTAGCAATGAAATGCACAGCACAGCAATTTTTCACGGACTTTACTTTACTTGCGTAACGTAGAAAAATAAAAATTGGTTGTTGAAGAATAATAAAAAAAAAGCTTAACCGTGTGAATGGAAGAAAACATTGTATCAATGCTGGAGCGATGTCTCCAGAGGAATGAGTCTTTCCCTTGATATAGGATTGTTCGTTTGCTTAGTCACCGCATTCCGCGCATTCGCCGTCTCAATGCGCTCAAACACAATGTGTGCGTGTGTGGGTTTTGAAATGATGTTCTTGTGAAGGGTGTCTGTGTTTGAAGGTGAATTCAAATGCACCCACCTCTAATATCCAATGTAGCAGAAAAATCAACCCATGTCCCTTCACACACCATGTTGTTTTGTGTGGACGAAGCGGAAGCAAGCCTAACTTAAGAGAAAGGGCATTTGCTTCACACCAAATCCCTGTTGAGCATTACCCATCAGGATAACAGCGAAAAGGACGAATCAATAGAATGGCGATGCAGGAGGACGTGTGATTTGAGAGAAAATACTTGTACATTTACATGAACGAAAGAGGGTGAAAATGAGAAAATGAGAACGAAAGGAAAATAGAGAGCGAGAGAGAGAGAGAGTGTGTGAAAGGGGATGAGAGACAGCTTAGAAGGTTTGTAGAGCGAAAGAGAGCTTCAAATTGGACAGCACAAGAACGGGATGCTGAATGACGGTTGGCTGGCTGGGTGACTGACAGGCCAGCTACGGCTTAGCCGTGCTTCCCTAGGAAAATCGTGCACGTCATAGATTAATGATAGCAATCCGTCAACATCAAGAGAAACTCCGCCATAGCGGATCATGGGGCACCGAAGATGAGGGCTTTGTAATGGTGACGAAGAAACACAGTTGTTTTTGAGCGGCAGGAGTAACACATTTTGAAAACCTTCTAGAGCAGAGAAATGATGAAGATTGAATTTCGACTCGTTCTCTTTTTGTATCACTTACGTTGGCGCATTGTTCCTTTTACCTACGCGTTAGATGAGTAATTTTTCGAAAACAGTATATAATACATGAAATGATTTGATTTTTTCCTCGAAAGTCGAAGTCGAAATGCACGATAGAAAACCAAAAAATAAATATTATGCTGTATTACTGTGTTTTAGAATACGGTTAGAAGTCTAGATATCCCATTCAGATATCACAAAATTTAAATGATGTCAGCTCTAGACCCTTAGTTCTCCAGAGCAGAACATCCTGATGAACAATGAACGTGTGAGTGTTGTTTCAATTCACAAACAAACAAAAAAAAAAAAACGATATAGTGCAAATAATATAGCTATGCAGACACAGAGTTACGGTTATAAAATATAAAATTTCAAAGCTAAATTGAGATGATAGATAATAATAGAGCTTCAACCGCCAGAAGACTGTAGAAAATTACCCATGCGATCGGTAAATGTCCGATTATTGTAAAACATAGGAGTAATAAAACTTTAATCCTTTATTTTGCAAACATATTTCCAATCACAAACTGGAGTAAACCGAAACCAGGTAGACATTTCATGGACTCATGTTTTGCTGTTTCAAACATTTCTAATGGGTCGATAGTATTTCTTGAAAACAAACAATTTTATTGCACGCTCATGGGGTACACATTTTGCATACGGTCATAAACCAAATTTGCTGTACCCAGATCTTTGTGCCTGACTTATTTGACTTCCAGCAACTTTGTGCGTTGCCAGTGCTAGGTGAGCTGTACTTCGAACACGAGCTACGATTTTGTAGCGCGTTTTGTTCATTACATTGCAAATTTCAGTATTACAGAAAATATACAGTGTTTGTAGGAGGTGATTACGATGATTCCTTAGTGAAAATATAAAGTGCATACTGCGTCGAGTTTAGAACAGTACATTATAATCAACAATCGTATGAATTCTTGTTATATTTTGTGCTAAAAACGTCTGAAAAATTCACAATCTAAAACCAACAATCGACGAAGTGTGACGAATTTGAGGTTTTCCCATTTGGAATGTTGTCTATTCGAACATAACACTTTACAGACAACATTCAGTTAAAATCAGTGATCAATTAGCGACACCAACACTGTTTCCCAGCCCATTTTTCCGTAAATACTAAGATACGTCCATGCGCTTGTGTACAAGAGAAATAATCAGTGGGGTCGTTTTTATTGGTAACAAGGTTTATGCATAATGTTTAATGCTAAATGCATGCCACTTAACTTCTGAATCGATTTATGCGACGCGAACGACTCTCGTTTTGCGTTGGTTGCGAATTATGTATAAATCAATAGAACCACAAGCGTAAAAGGTAAATTGTACTTCATTCCGTATAATTGAAGGGTTTTATCACCGAATGGAACTGGGTCCACACTCATCCACCATCGTCACCTCGAGCAGCAGAACAGCGAGTAGTCGTGTAAAAAATGCATCCATTAGCGTCGTTGTTTTGAGGTTTCATTTCTGACGCATCGTCAGTACTGAAGTGTAAATCTATAGACTATAGTGTATCGAGTGAAATAAGATCTTTAATGTATTCGGGCTCAAACGGTTACCGTAACAAGAACGCCACAAAAAAAAACTAAACAAAAGCCTTCTTTTTTGGATCGCTGGACTCCGCTACATATGATTACTTTAATGGTGATGACAATTGTCTGCTCATGTCTTCCTGCGTTGATGGCGTTACTGTTGATTAAAAACATAAGGTATAGGAAAATAATCGCTCAACGTGCACATTCATTGAGGCAGGCAGAAACACCGAATCATTATTTGTGAACATGGCTGTGTTGGTTGGATGATCAACCGCATTAGCAAGGGGAGGATACGTGGAAGCAAATCGAAAGGCTGCTCCATTTTCGGTGCTTTGCTTTTGCCACCATTATAGTTTCAGTTTTGGAAGAAATCCACGTTGAAAACACCGTTTGAAACAGTCATCAGTTGAACTAATGACTTGCAGCTTAAATCGAGTTCTTGGTGTCGGAATTGCCATTGGCACTTTGAAGCTTTCCCGTCAATGGTTGTTTTTTTTTCTCTCTTCTCTTTTGACGACTAACATTGTGATTGAGATCAGAATTGACGATGTACTGCATGATGATGATTAAAATAATTGAACCAATATACTTTTTAGCATAACGACAAACATCGCTCCATAGTAGAAACGGTACGCTGAAGATGTTAATTTAGTGATAGAAAGGTTAAAATAATGGAAATGAGGAAAAATGGCTATATTTACAATTTTCACATGTTCAGCATTCATTTGAGGTTTGTTTGTTTTTTTATTGTGAAAATGGTCACCCAAAAAAAAGGCATATTTCAATCATACTTGAAACATAGTTTTTCACACAAAACAAAAACTTGTAACCACCCGTTCATATTCATAGTTCATATGTTCTATCAATAGAAAGTCATCATCTTAAGCGATATGCTTGAAAACGATAGTTTAATTCATTTTAACAATTATAAATTCATCGATAATCAGGCGGGGTGATACCTTAAAAACTCAAATGAATCTAGGACGATATTAAAGTTAAAACGATGATCCGTCAATATTCTTTTATAACGATTGTTCATAACTTTGAATTTATATAACTTCTGTTATATTCTTCGCCATCTTTGATTTAAAGTGTTGTGTACTTCTTATTTTTCTTCATCTTCTTCTGCTTGGCTTAACGACCTCCTAGATCACATCGACCTCATATGGATGGCTTATGAAATTTGAGGATAGTTTAATAGTAGTTTGATAGTCACACCTCAAAACCGTGGAACGGTCTGGACAGAATTTGAGTCCCAGTCCTGGCGTGTGAAACCAGCGCCGTTGGAATAAGAGTTTTTGTTTTCTAGCGAATTAAATTAAATTAATTGAATAATAAGTTTAATGTTACATTACATCAAAATAGCAGCCTAATATTTGACAATAAAGTCTTTTATATTATAAAAAAATAAAATAAAGATGATTTTTTTTCTTAGTTTTTCAGTCTTAAAAATTTTGGTTTTTTTATTCTAAAAAAACAGCCGTATTGCTAACAGTGATGACTATGTAACATACAAAAAATTAATTGTTTTATCCCAGGCATGCTCGGTTTCGGAAAATTTCGTAAACATGAAAGAATGTGAAAGTAAAACTATATAATGTTAATTTATGGCCGGGTTTTTATTCTATTTAACTGCCCTAAGTGTAATTTTTCTCAATCTCCTTCTTTTATTTTGGTTACTATGGTTACTATCCACTACGGCAACTAGAGGTACGGTCATTTGAAGACGTTTGGGCATTAGCAAAAGCGATCAAAAATTACAAAAAAACGTATTTATGTCCCTGGCTTAGTACAAAACTGTCCACGGAGCAATTTAACGGCAAGATAAACGAATAAAATAGCAACAAAATCATACTAACAATTGATTATGTTTACTAATGTTTCTATTCCAGAAATCAACATAAAATCATGATTTAATATCATTCAAAAAGATGATAAGTAAGATCGAGCATGCCGGGCAGAGGGCAAAAAAATAATAAATGTCTTAAGAAATATGGTCGAACTCATATGAAGGACATAAAATACGTAACAGAGCCGTAACACTTAAACTAAATGTATAAATGAAGAAATAAATAAATCAATCAATTAGTAAGAATAACAAAAATTAAAAATTCTTCTTCTTCTTGTATGACTTAACAGCCTGAAGATGCCTTGGTATGCCATTTACGAGTTTCCTTAGTTTACCTTTAGATAGCTAGTCAGTCCTGCGTACGGGGTAGCGGTTTTTACGGCAGTCGAAATCAGACCGCAGTCGGTTCCGTTTCGGCCAACGAACCTTTACAGTTTGACGTTTGGCCATCAGATATGTTTTATGTTTGTGGCAAGGACGATTAAGAAGGAATATGGCAACTACAACAAATCCAGCAAATATAATTGATTTCTAAATATTGAAAGTGACAATCAATCGAAAAATGAACAGCTCATTACAATTCCTATGCTTCAGAAATAAAAATAATAATTACTCATAAGTATGGTCAATATTACGTCACAGGGTCTTTTTGTTTTCTGTTCCACACGCCGTAGTGAATAAGTTTATGGTTATTTGATTCCTTTGACCGTGTATGAAGATGTATCCCTGTTGTTCACACCTGCTAACTGCTTCGACCTTGTTTACGTCATAAATTTTACTATGGCATCAGTAGCAAGAACGATGCGACGCAGAAATAGCTGTGACCTTCGCACATCATTGACACTTGAGGGAAAAGAACTAATGTTGGATGGTTTTGTTATGTTTTTTTTTTTTAAAGGAAACAGTAGCAGATGATTACGTTAGCCCTCCAGGAGGTACATTTTAGACTCCTACAAGATTACACACAACGCACCAACGTTTGTTTAATGCAATTATTATTGACAAACCACAGTACAACGATGACTCTTGACGGGGTGTTACAAGCTCCAAAAGAAAGTTGCTATTTTTTGTGTTTAACGTTTGTGTTATATTTGTAAAAAAATTATAACAAAAGCCTTGCATTTTTAATAAAATATTTGAGCTGCAGAATGTTTTTTAAATTATCATAAATGTAAAGTTTTTGTACACGCCACTTTAATTGCTTTTATAGAAGAAGTTCCTTACATAATATAAAGATTTCTACAGCCCTTAAAAGTCGGAAACGAGACAACGAAACACTCAACAAAACGGTGAAGAAACATTCTGCATCGGAAAGCAAAAGATGGTGCCGTACGTTTAGCTGCTTCCGGACTACTGGAATCATCGGTAAACAAAAAACGACTAGACTAGGAAAATGGGAAAATGAAAATGCGTGGGTGACAGTTCCATCAATCAAACGAGGGATGATGAATGAAAGGCTATCAAGCATTGTATACATTTTAAGTATATCTTACGTTGTCCATGGTTTTTTCTTCTCTTTTTTGTATGATTAGAACGGTCATTTTGAGGCGGAAGAAGTGGGAAGTGTCGAGATTACCCTCATTGTTTGCTCTGGTTATGCGTGTAAGATAGTTTAGGGATCGGTATAAATTTATTTAGTTACTTTCCTATAGAAGGTATTGCCGAATGTTGGAAATATTTGCTTTTACTACAGATTTTACCAGTTTGCGGGTTAGAGAAACCATAAAAGTTAACAAAATAAACCACGAAATGAGTTGTTTTATCATACACTCAATGCAATAACGATTGAAACTGTTTCGATGTATACTTGTAGTCGCACTAAATCGAAAGAACATTTAAACGATAATTTCAGAATAATTTGATTGTTTAAGAGAAAAATATAATAAACTAAATAACATTTGAAATTGAAACATGTTGTGTATTATGTTTGCATTATGCTACATAGACCGTATGCATGTTACATATGAATATTTTCCAAAATTGACAAGCTCAACTTGTAAAATAAAAATGTTTAATAATAGGATTGATTGACAATACGGTCTTTACAGAATAAAAAAATTGATTAAATAATCAAGCAAGGAAAGTAGACAAGAAGAGCATTCATTCTTGTAATATAACTTTTCGAACACCTTAAGACTCTTGTAAACATTCTTCTAGTTTGGATGATGCTAGCTGTAACATTGGTGTAAAAATACGCATGAAAACGAAATATCATCACACAATGCATGATCATTAAGACTAGTTCACGCTTTCCATTAGCTGGACAACATTCCTGTAATCCATGTAATGCTTTTTAGCTTTTTGTGCTCTGCATTCCTGTACGTAACAAGCTGGGATGATATATGCTGACCATGCCATTTTTTGTAACTCAAATTTACGTCGTTACAGAATGCTGTCCACAGAGAGTAAAAGCGTTGTAAAGTTTTTTTTTGTGCCATTACTTTGTATGCCAGGCGGAATAATACTTTCTAGTGTTTCGATTTACCTGAGCAAGGAGGGGAGAGCGAGAGAGCAACAGAAAGAGAGAGAGAGAAAGAGAGAAAGGGATCAAAACAGGCGGTTTGGCTTCAGAAATAGCATTACATTTCTGAAATAAAACCCGAATATGTGAAGTAACTTGAAAAAAGGATTAAGATGCAGAGTTTCTTAACGTATTTTTACATCGAAATGAGCAACACATAATTTGCTTAAAAAGTTACATCCAACCAAACGCTTATTTAAGTTGCTTGACTTCAAAGCTTTGTTATTTGCCACATATTTCCACAGACTTTCAAAACTTTGTCATGGATTTTCATTTATATATTTCTTATTTTGTACGTTTATGTACGTACAATATAAAACATTTTTTTCCCCGATTATGATCAACACAAATAAAAATTTTCTTGCCAGACCGTTCTGTTCCAGTAAAAAAAAAATGCAAATCTCCTGAACAATCTTCTGAACAAAACTTTCATTTTAATGTTTGGAATTGCTTTTCAAACAGACAAACAAAAAATCAAAATACAAATTTGAAGTTGTCCATAATGTAAGGAACCTTGAGTATCGCCTCATTGGCGAAGAAAGTGCACGATGGAAATTGATGATTTGATAGAGCGACGGTCTGTCTCATACGATAAGCTTTAAAATAAGACGAAGCTGCAACACGGGGTACGCGGCGGTGGTTCGTGATGTAATATACCATTCTTCATCGACCAGCAGGCAAAACGAGCACCACATATAAATAAATAAATCGGCAGCACTTTAGCTAAATGAGTTTCATATTAAATTTAACGATGTGGCAGTTTTTCAAATCTGACGCTACAAAAAAAAAAATGGAAAGCAATCGGCCAGACTTTGAGTCAATGGCTACCACCAGCACAACATCGCATGTAGCCCGAGGTTCCAATAATAACAGAAAACCAGATTGTAGTCATCGTCTTTGCATCCATCGACAACATCATCTGCACCATCGCTCATGTATTTAAGTGATCTTTGTTTTTTTTTTCGACTCACGCATCCTCTTTTTCAAACTTGTTTTACGGCAGTTACCGCCACCACTTTTTAAAAAACACAATGCGTTTATGTTAAAATTCATACTTTTCTACATCCTCTCTCCAATAAGCAATTAACTGCATAGTACCAATCAAACCTATTAACAAAGCAATCGAATCAGAAATCAATATGAATAATCGTGTTCTTTTTCCCAATTTTATGAATCTTTCATATTGAATTTGTGCGTTGTACTAACAAAATGTTGAAGATACACGCTTTCAGGCTACTTTCCGCCCATCAATTGTTTTAGAGTGTAGACGACGTCACGTATCGGCTCTGCTATAACATCAGCTGTACAGGTTCATTTCACTTGTTCCAAGGATTTTGAAGATCGTCTTTGTATCGGTGACCTTGACTAACCAAATTGCATTTCGGCAAAGGGAAGGTAATGGGTTCATACACACAATGGATTGCATTTAATTGAAAACCAAAGTTGTCGTTTGTTGGTTAGCTTGGTTACGCTGTTTGCCGAAAATCCAAGACAAAAAGGAAATAAATTAAACCAGCGTCAGGGACCGGAGGTGGTAAGGCCTTTGAAGGATACATCTTTGTTGAAAGCAAAGATATTGCAAATGATCGAAAAAGATATTGAACTATTGTAGAAGGGTCCATGTTTTGAGCGGTGAAGGTCAAACCCATTCCGTTTTAAATTAGACCATAAATTCGTCCAACTTCTAAGCCCTTCCGATACGTTTGCCGTTCGTTTGCATACTTTACAGTCTGTAAGAGTTTGCCTGCTCTGTAAAAAAGAGCAAAGAACTGCAGTAACTACAACAGTCTTGGAACGGACAGTATGACGATTGTATACCACAATGCTGTTTTTCCACGTACTAATACAACTGAGTAAAAGTATGGCAGACGCGCTTTAAAGGACATTTCTTAACCAAAATACAATTTGAAGAGAAAAATCTTGTCTCAAACACCACGATCAAAGGCTGCAATAAAATATATGCGTGTAAATGAAAGCATAAGCTCATATTATTGGAAGGTTAAGGAACAAAAAAATATAAAATCACCTAAAAGCCATGAAAATTCAATGGCTGAGACACTTGAAATGTGCCTATTTGTGTACGATCGATGGCGACGGTATTGTGTTTCACGTATTAGACTCATTAAGCCATTTCCGTTGCTAAAAGCGTCTAAAAGGGCGTTGGATAAGAAACATTTTCTAGGCGAGGGTTAAGTTCGACTACTCTCCCAAATCACACTCTTACGAAGCAGTGGTGCTTGAGAATGTACTTGAATTCTAATATCATTTTCTTATGTAAACAGCAGCAGGGTTGGATATGATGGAACAGCATTTGGCATGGGTTTAACCTTATCCAATAGGTGTTGCTTATCACGCAAGGACTGGGAAAGGTTTTTCACTGCCGTTGATTGAGCGTTGTCGCCTAGACGCTTCGACTGACGGTGTGATGAATTTTCTGTCAGAGACTTGTCGCCCCGTTGCATTCGGTTGCTGAGAGCTGCTTTTGCCTCCATTTCCGTTCAAGTAGGTGTGCGTGTGTTCGGAATCCCTGGTGCTCAGATGGCGATTCATTTTCTTTCTAGGATGTAAAACGGCCGTCAAGCGAACGGCCGTCAACGTGAAAAAGAACAAATTTATATGGAAAGCTTTGTCCCTCGAGATTTTACATCAACGTAGAAACTTTTCTTCCCATTGGCCGTCCGAAACGAAATCAAAATCTGAGCCGTCCTTCCACAGCCAGAAAGCTATAGAACTTTGACACGCAGCACTTCCAACAATGTCCGAACCGTTTGATAGCAGCAAAAAAAAAAAAACTTCACCCACTAACTGAGCCAGGGTCCGTACAGGATATCGAGAAAGCGAAAAGAAACATCCGAGCATAGAAAGAAGAATTATTTTGTATTATAGAAAATACATAGTAACATTTTTTCTCGGCGACATTGATGGATTGGAACGAACGAAAAGCGAAAAACTGAAAATGTCATTCGGATTAATGCTGTTGGGGCTGGGTGTATATTTTATATTATGCTCCTCGATTGCCAAAGGACCATCCACAGCCAACGGTGCAAGGAAGTGTAACGATAGGCGATGGTAAATGGGAATCACGCAGAAATGATGAGCGTACCAAATACATAAGTCTGGAAAAGTAAGTTGCTTGATGCTTGTGTTCCCTGCGCTCAAAGCTCATTTTCCCGTACCTTGGATTCCGAATTAGAACTCCCATCAACGACGAATTGAAGTTGAACCATTTGTTTGGTAGGTTTGTACCGTGATCCATTACGTATTATTACATTTTTGTCCTTAGACAATTCGGCCGTACGGACGTGTTACAGTATAATTCTATACAAATATAACGTTCGCCGAATGATGCCGATGCATATTGCGCGTATTTAAAGATTTAGGCAAAACAATGTTTCATTACAGAATTTGGTTTTACAACTCAAGCGATACCTTGATTTAATTTTATGAACTGCGAGTCAATAAACCATACCTCATGAACCCATTGCACGTGTTTATTGACATTTTTGTGTTAGTCTATCAGCAGTTTGTAGGACATTATTGGGACATTCATGTTTTGCGTTAAATTATGATTTATACTTTAAGTAACTGGATCCAGTTTCTCTTCAGAAACAAAAATAAGGATAAAAGGGAAAAATAACCTTTTAGCGTTTTTTAATTATATTTTTATATCTCATGAGGAGGTTTAAAACTGAATCTTCTTGATTACTTGACTCGTTGCTTGCCACTAGTCTGATAGACAGTGCTGCATCCAGGAGAAAGATTGGAATGAGATTTGATGGTAGTACTGCCGTGTAAAGGACCGACCATCAATGCACATTAATGTGCAGTAACAGTGTCCGATAAAGTTGATTGGTACCAAGTTGTTTTTAACACAGTTTTCGTTTTGGAGAAAACATAAAATAATTGTTTAATTAGCTTAACAAAAAAAACTGAATAGAAAACATTTTTAAAGTCAGTTTTGTTTTACGTTTTTGTTGGTTTTGCTGAGTGAGTTTATCAGGACAGGATTCGAGTTTGCAAAAGTTATTCATTTAATTTGAAAAGTCAGACATTTTCAATTCCCCACGGAGAAAACTACGTCGGTACAACTATATGGTACTTTAAAAACTCGTAGCAAAATGGTCCCTATTCCCTTGAAACTGTCACATGCAAATTTTTGGGATGTGCAGTTTGCCACAAAAGTACTGCTTTTTAGCATCCAGCCGTGGGATGTGATGAAGCTACAGTTTTACAGTTCACGAGGAATACTACTTACCTTTTTTGCTGCCTTCGGTGCTTGTATTGCAACCAAAACGTCTGAAATCAAAACGTACTAGCACACTTGAGCCCCGATGCAAAACACAAACTTTTAGAAAACACTCAAAAATACGTACGCACAGCACTTTCAAAAGACGCAAGATGCGGCAAAAGATGAAGACAAAATGAGTAAAATAGATTCTTTTGCAGGTTTTTTCTCACAACTCTCGATCATGGCGAAATATTTCAAGCGCTGAAATATTTCCTAATGGCTTCAACATGTGCTGTGCGCTCGTGCTGAAGTTTCTTCATCTTATTTGGATGCGAAATAGGCGTGGTAAAGTGTGTCGCACCTGCGCTGTAGGCGTGGCTCGACGAAACGAACCTGGAACGCTACCGTCGACGAAAGGTTTAGTCTATTTTATGTTCTGGCTTTAAAAATTGGGTTTTTGTTTTCCTCATTTATTACTTTCTGTCTTCTTGTCTTAGCTGTATGTACAAATTTAGTTACATATTTGTTGGTTTGTTCTTTGTTTCACTTGTTTCACGTGATAAGGTTTTTTTTCCTTTCCTTCAGAATCACGATGTGGGACATACATCTGCAGTTTCGTTTGTATTGTTTTTTGTTTTTTGTTTTCATGTTTGTCACCGTGAAGTTGAAGCGAATTTGTATTCGTTTGCCCATCTGTGTTTGAAATTACTGAATTGCTAAAATTCTTGCATTCCCAGATTGCTGTCTTTGCTCCTTAGCCTAAACCACACAATATTGCGCACATTTCAATTGATCGCGTCATACATTCGTGGTTTTGTTTTCGGTTATTACCAAATTAACGCAGCAGCGGCTTGCTCCAGTATGAACGGAAACATGATTTTATAGAATTTTTTTTTATTTTGGAACTCCTTTATGCTCCTTTACACCTTTGTACAGATATATTCAAAAGTCGTTCCAACAAGGGTTTACGTCTGCTGTTATGTTAAATATTACTATGAGAGGTGGCTACCACAATTATCTCGACACTTGTGCGGTTGGAGTGATAATTTATCTGACAAACAATAAAGTAAACCATTCGCCAAAAACACTTGCCTTTCACTAGATTTTGTCCTGGCCGTTCAGTAGCTGCTCACTGTGCCAATTTGTTTAAAGTTTATAATTACACTGTCCCTTAAAGGCTAACGGTTTCGTAGGTATACAGAACGTTTTGTGTGTTCTCGCATCGAAACAGCTTCATCCATCGCAAATTATATCCCATCAAATCTTACGTAGCTTAGACAAATTTTATTTATAAGTTACTTTGCATTCATTCTGCGTGCATTTCTGCCTTCTACTTCCAACGTATCGGCGTGTTTACGTATTTTTCGGTTCTACGGAAATAGTTTCCTGGATGCTTTATTCGTTCGATAAATTATTGATTACCAAGATTTCACCTTTGTGTCAACAGTTTCCTGCACCATGGCGTCGTTAGTAATTCTGCTGCTTGACCAGATAGCTACAAAAGTGCTTTTACAATCCATAATATCACAACAAAAGAAATTCACCTCATACCTGCGGAATAAATCGACAAGTACCGGCAGCTTCATCTAACCCGGTCGGTGTGGCAGAAAACGTATATTTGAATAAAATGTTCATGAATCGTCGAATGCATGGGTGAATGAACTGGTTTCGCATCCCTAAAATAGCGGTTGATTAATTTTTTGTAAAAAATCGTATACAACGTTCACGTTTTCCCGTATTTAGCATTTGATTTTTGTGTGTTCACCCATGACACATTTAGTTAGCGATATTTGATTTACTTGTGCATTCATCAATGAATGATGCATCTACACCTCGTGAGGAGTATTGACCAGATTCTTCTATTTTTATACTATTTTGTTTTATCCACTGGGAGCACTCGCATTTTTATATCAATTTGGACGATTAAATCTGACGTCTGATTGGAAAATAATGCATATGACTTTTTATTCGTCACGTTAGTGTATGTACGCCTTAAGCAATTATTGTGGTTGGGAAAAGGAGCTGAGTAATTCGAATAATAAATTACAATCCACACTGACGGATCTTCCTACCTGAAACAATAACAATAACACAATCGATGAAAATAAACAATGAAGTGAGCGCTATTGCAAATCATTACTGAACAGTACAGGCATATGGTGGCGCTTCAATGGCTGATAACTATAGTGAAAACTATGCAGCGCGAATAAAATGAGCTTACAAAACAAAATTATTCTATTGGCTTTGGCATAAGTTCGGTTTGGGGCTTCTTGCTTTTACGTGTATGTGTGTGTGTGTCTGTGTGTGTGTGCGTGTTTTGATAGCTCTCAAGTTGCTTCTGGTATGGAAATTTCGGAAAATTGTGTAGCTCGATCGAAGCAGACCACCAGAACAATTGCGGCTCTCTAAATTTTCATCAAACAAGTTTGTTGCTGTGAACGCCACGCGTTATGTTTTGCACACAAAAACCGGATTAGCATTAACGATCGCTTACGTTTTGTAGTAAGTCACACACCTGTGCGAATTGATCTTTGCATTCATAAACGTGTCGATGAAATTATGAATTAAACAGCCTTGGATCGATGAAGAACTGCTCAAATGATTGTGGGTTTGATAGATATCTACAGACACACACACACACGCACACGCATACACACACACTTATATCTTTTTTGTGTATTCAGCCTAACGTTTTGTTTCGGTCAAATCAGAATTATTCGTTCGTTATGTGTTTTTTTTTTGTTTCTGCCGGATATACATCTTACGTATTTTACAAGCGTTATGCTCAGTATTTATCAGATAGTTTGTATACATTTGTCTCTGTGTTGGTTACATTTGTTTGGATCGCAGTGTTTGGGTCAATAACATAAAAAAACTGTGTCTCTCTAAGAGAAATCGTTGCTTTTGTTAGCGCAATTTTGTACATTCATATGAGTTGACCCAATCGCTTTAATTTTTGCATTCTACTTTTAACTAATCCGATTTTTCATTGTTGCAAACCCAGTTTTCTTTCCTATCACCATATCAGAGCGAACTGCTACCAAGCATTTCTGATGTCCATGGTGACTACACTTGCCTTACGCGCACACAGCTGTGTTGAATTGTGTACACCCTAGTTTTAACAGGTTTAATTTTACTTCTAAGTAGCATTACAACGGTCTGTAGACCATTTTACATAATTACTTTTGGGAATCCATCCTTATGTTCAGTAGTTTTGTCTTTAAAATTAAGTTTGAGGTCACATAAGTTGTTTTTGTTACATCGCTGCCTGACATTCCTAATTGTTTATCTGCTTCGAATACAATTTGATTGATCGCCATATCGCTCCATTGTAGGATTACTTTATGTGATACTTACATTCGCTAGTACAACAAGATTGTAAATGTTTCAGATAGGTTCGAACTACGAAACCATAAAGCCAATGTTAATGTAAACCATCGATCAATAAAGTGCTCGTACTGAAGTTTAACTAACGAAATAGCAAACGTAAGAATATTAATGCACACTTAAAACACACACCATGTCCTATTCCATGTCATTGTGAAGACTTAAATGTTTGATCCTTGATCTTTAATTCAATAATGCAGGAACTCGAGTTCTAGAATCGGCTCGCACGCGGTCACACGAAACCCCTGGCCGCGTTCGGCTGCTGGGGGATAGTAATTACTACGGCATTAAAGGATTCTCGATGAGACTGGGCCGGTTTTATGCCGGAGACTGCGGTGGTGTCATATCGTTCTCATCGCCTGAACCAGGTTCACCTTTGGTTTTGTTCTCTTTTTTCCACTTCATCCGTCGGTTCTGAAACCAGATCTTGATTTGACGCTCGGTTAAGCACAGTGCATGAGCGATTTCAATCCTTCGTCGTCGTGTTAGGTAGCGATTGAAATGAAATTCCTTCTCCAACTCCAGCGTTTGATAACGCGTATATGTCTGTCGCCCACGCTTCCGTTCTGAAAATGTAAAAGAAGTTCAAAAATTATTGTTTTAGAAGTGTGACGACTGAAGGTAAATCTTTATAAAGCTATAGAAACAACTATAAAAGCAGTTACCAATGAGCAAGAACTACTAACTATTTATTATTCCTTAAATATCAGTGTGCACAGAGTCATTCATGAAGCTATGCTTCCATTGGCTATTGCTGTAAAAGAACAGGGTAGCAGTCTATTGATGTAGCCGTAATGACATTATAATTACAAGCCGTCATTTTTTTCATTTATTTATAGAGATTTTCAGTTCAAACAAATCGTCTCTCTAAACAAGCTGTGTACAGTGTAGTGGAGAAGATGGTAATCGTTTTGTTCAGCCAAGCTCAGAACAGAGTTTCAACCTGTGCTGGTTTTTTGTCCCCTATATAATGTGTAAAATCATATCATATCAACCGGCATTAAAAACACCTCAATGTTGGTTTTGAATACATCAGAATTTACAATTTTCACATATCTGCCAAATTATCCTCTAAGTACTTTGCAGTTGTTGCATATTCAGTACTCTCAGCTGGACTGTCTGGGGAAAATCTTTAAAACGTTTGATGCCGTTTGAAAGACTTCCTTTTTCAAAAGTTACGCTTCTAACTCGGTGTATAATGTTCCATGATAGCAGCAGCAGGTGCTCAAAAGCCAAACAAGTATTATTACAGTATCGACTGATCCATATAAGACTGTACAGACTGTAAGAGTACAATTCTTATCGTAAATTTGTATTATAGGAGGCACTGTTTGATGTAGTTATACAAATTCATCGTGAATTGTTGTTTGAATCCGCAACAAAAAGAAAAGAAAAATCACTCCATAAAAACAACATATAAAAAAGAAATCCCTCATCATTCTCGATGCAAACTTTTATTTATTTTTTTTTCGTCCAACTTTACCAAGAGATCCTGTTTTCTTATGTTTTTCTTTTGTTTTCCTTTCACTAAATTGTATCTTTTCCATACTCTTACTGATGGCGGTGCGGTTTGAACAAAGCAAGAAGCGAACGATGCTAGGCTCCTCCGTGCTTTCGATTAGCCTCCGAAATTCCGAAACCATCGCTCGTGTAAGGAGAAAACGAAAGAAAGCAAGCTCCTCTTGCTCAGCACGGAATTTCACTAGTAACTGGCGGGGAAAGAAAAGGAGAAAGACTGTCTGTCCGGGTGCTGGTGGTGATGGCGGTGGTCATGTTTCTGCTCCAGTCAGCTGTCAAATCTTTTGATATGGGTGCATCAACTAGACTCGTACCGAGCGCTCATTCGTTTGGGATTCGTGTGTGCGCGTCCTTAGAATAACGAACACATCGATAGGGCGCTTTACCCTGAGCCCAGGGCTTGTATTGCTAAAGGTGCTTATTATTCATCTCTTGTACGCAGCTTTCTTTCACAGGATGTGCGTGGAAGAAAAATGCTGGTTTTCGGAATCCTTAAGTACTTTTTTTTTATCCGCCTTTCGGTTGTCTTGTGCTTTCCCAAGGCTCTAACCTGTCAGGGTTTGAAAAGGGAACTTTTTTCCTCCATTTTGGGGATGAGTTCTCAGATCAGGGGATCTGTATCGTTGAATCAAAGTAAAAATTTGGAAAAAGCAGGCTTCGTGCCACATTAACTGCTGCGTCAGTATCGTGTGAGGTGAACTGGTGTTTGTTTCGTAAGGAACTTTCTATCAACCTGTACCGAGCTTCCATTGTTACCACATGCTGATGACAATAGCGATTTGGAAGCATATTGTATGCTGTCAGAAACACACACGCAACAGTACAACATAAGCGTTGGAGCAACGCATTTAAGGTTCATTTATTGTTATTTGAATATTGTGTTTTTGTTCATTCATGTTAGAATCAATAGAAAACCCAGCTATACTATTTACACTATGACTAGCGATGGAAACGAAAGCATGTAGCAAAAGTCAGACGATGATTGTAGAGGGTTACTGATTGAATAAAGGCAGGAAAAGCAAACATTACTAGCCACGAAATGTTCTCCAAAGAAATTAGGGAGAAACTTAAAAGAAATGTAGAGGGGATTTTCAGCAAAGTATTGAATCAATTTCAGTAAACTGCGGAAGCAGACTGCTTTGGCTTTGGACTCAGGTTAGCAAATCCACATGGAAGGGAAGGGAATGCAATGGAAAAAAAAATAAAATAAACGGAAAATCTACCAGCCATCAACATCCACCAAACTCCCAAACACGGCAAAGCGAACCGCACAGCAAGAAATGAATATTTAATAACATCATAATCGAGGACAGGAGAGGAACCGTTTTGCCTGACACGGGCATTAACTGTGTTGTTTAGCTGCACGTTGTGCTGTTCCCATGGAAATCACGTACGGGTAATTAAAAGCGTATTAACCAGTGAGTGGATATTCAGGCACGAGGTTAACCGTCGTTGAATTCATAAACTGGATGTACATTTGTTTTGTTCGGTAAATGTACACGTTTTAACCGTATTGTGCGATGAATGATGTTGTTGTTCAGAGCAAACAACAAGTGAAACATGCAACAATTATATGTTATTGAAAGTAAGTGAAACTTGCCGAATGTTGATAAAAACTATTTTGTTAAAGGCTCCAATGTATGCTTCGTTTTGCATAGTGAACCATTTTCTTACCGGCACCAATTACTAAATCTAAGGCGTAAGGAATGTTTCGGGCAACAAGTGGGTAATATTTTAAATCATCTCAAAACTGTTGAGTTTTCTCAGCCCGTAACGAGGGTGTGGCTGTGTAAAGAAAACCTTAGCGCTTGCAATAAAGTACCATATGTCAACATGAGTTAAACTTATGAGAAATAAAGATTAAAGCATTTTATTACAGAATAAACTACGGAACAAGCTTAAACTACTTATAGAACGAGCAGTTAGCAGTAAAACTTCTAAACAATTGAATAACGATGGAATGTTGTTCGGTTAAACAATGTTTGTCCATCCTGATGTGTCATTGATGGGTAAAATTTAATATTGCAAGTGCTTTTGACAGTTGAAGAAAGATTCTTAACCAATACAACACGTCGTGGTAAGATGCCTTCGGCAGCCCGATACAGTACGATCTGAAGGATCTGAGAGCAAAAATCTCTTGTGGTTCAGACGAACATTTGGAAATGAAAAACATCTCTCAAATACTTTCACAGCTTCACTTTTCTTTTCTCCTTTTTCTCGTGCATGTTCTGCGGTACACGGTGGAGTGTGACAGTGAAAAATATCGATAAGTGTGCGAGCCCGCTAGGCTTCTTCGTAACGTAACGAAGAATAAGGTTGCACCGCATAGAAAAGATTGGACGCACTTTCTTCCTGCTCTGCCGCACTCAATCTTACAGGAAGTAGTTGATACCCTCGACTTTGGTTTCATTGTAAGTGAAATTCCATATCCACGCCCGTTCTTCCGATGCATGCGTGGAAAAACGAAGTGACGCTTCACGCACTTCTACACGCATACGCATGGTCGCTTTTTTCGTCCATAATCGACGCTCGTGGTGGCATTTATCAACATCGGAAACACAATCAAAAGCGATTTTTCATCAAACTTCCTCCTACACACAGGAAGGCATCGGCTTTACCCACCGGAACTCGCCTCGTTCAATGCTAATATCTGATGAGCTAAGAAAACCCATGTGCCATCACGGTTCCCAGTATCGAGGAAAATCGTTTGGGAAAGGCTACCTACCGTACGGAATGTTGATCACATTTGGAAGGAAAATGAATTATTTATACAAGTCAAGTGCTCACTTTGTTGGGCTTTGAGATTTTGTGCTCCAGGCGCTCAATATCCAAAGGTGGTGGAAAAGATGGCGAGTAATGATCCTGTGGACGGATTGTTCGTCCTGGCCACTGTCAGTCGCAGCGCATCGAACATTGCTGAGCAGCTTGATTGCTTTGGCTTGAGATGATGGGCTTTTAAGACTTTCAGTCGGAAGATTTCTTCGTTGCGCAATACGGAAACGTCCCGGTCACTTCGAAGAAGCGTCGGCATTGTTTTGCTCTAGCGCGTCCAGGAAGGTAATCTTACGACGAATGGTTGGGATTATTTCACGGCTGTTTGCGAAACGCTCAACTTAACACTTTTCGAACACTGGCATAACAATAATTATAATGCAACTTTGAGCAATACTTTCGTTTAACAAGTACTTAAACCTATTGGCCTGAGTATCATATTACGTTGAATATGTTTCATACGTCATACGAAGGTATGTCTTCATAAGGCAGCATCGGGATTCAAGTCCCATCCAGCAAGTACTGACTATCCTACTACGTGATATCGGCAAGTCTAGTAAGCCATTATATGGCCGGTGTGTTCTAGTAGATCGTGTTAAGCCAAGAAGAAGAAGAAGAAGAAGAAGAAGAGAGGATGTTTCTTGCGTAAAACGTGAATATGATGCGCCATGTTTACAGTTTGACTTCAATAGCGCGCGCTGCAACTCATGCTTTGCATGTGCAAATGTCCAGCGATTTGCAATGACCGATACACAAAGCCGTAAATAACGCCATAAATCGTAACGAAAATGAAGACGCAAGTAAAAACACACATCCACAAGACCTGCACCCTTGTCAACTCTGTCGGGTTGAATGGGGAAAAGCCAAAACAGAAGGTAAGCGAGGTAAATTCCACAATCAAAGGCACAGATAGAAATGCCGAACTACATTCCGAATCGAATTGACATGTTCTGTGCAGAAAGGAACCTTCCGTTGCATGGCCGTACACCAATCTGGGCGAGTAATTTGCATTGAACTGGTAAAAGTAGAGCACATATCATGAGCCGTAGGATGGCGCAGCATGCCAAAAAGGTTTGTCCAAAATCCTACCGAGTTGGTAGACGCAATAAAACTGCAAGAATATCCTACGACCACACCAGTGAAAGTGACGGAATATTGCCTGAACACACATTGCAGCCCAATTGTATCCCGCTGGTTTTGTTAGAAAGGATTTGGTCTTCAATGTTCGGAAAGCACTGTGGTAATCTGAAGGCTGGTCAGCTCAGTCAGTCCGAAGTCAGTCAGCTTTTACTTTCACTTTTTTTGCAGATACACACTGGTCCTTTAACAGATATCTAGTTTCAGTGAGTACAAATGTTGGTTTTCAAAATTGTTCTACTATTAGCTGTCTGGATTTAATTATACTCGTAGCTGAATATGTGTAAAATAATATAGCTATGAGTGACAAATAAAAATTAACTCGTTCATTGTGATCGTACGCTAAACAGCGAATTCGATCAACCTTAAACACATAAAAAGCATTCATCTTTTTTTGTAGTCTTTCTCACCATGAGCCCACTAAGCCTTACTGTCTTATATTGTGTTGATTTTGTAGGTTCCATTGCATGTCTTACGGACCGATTTTTAATTTGACTTTACGCTTTTCAAAGAAGTAAAAAATTTGCTGAAAAAAGATGGCTTCTTTTGGCTCTTCTTAAACTTTTGAATCTAGCAGCTAGTCCCACTTGCTTGCAACCATTTTATTTTTCCTCCATTTTATTGTATACTTCAATAATTATCATTAATTTACAAACATGTGTGTAGCTACTGAGCGACTAGCTCGATGATTAATGTTGGAATTATTTGTTTCGTTTCAGGTGATCCGCTCCTTCGTTCGTGTACCCTGTACCGTGTACCAATAACGACACTAGGAAACGAGAATTATCATTAATGTATTTAGAGTGTACCGCCGCAATGGAATTAAAACCTGTCAATCAAAAACCATCAGTGGTTCCACAACAAAATACATAATAACTACTTGGTACGCGTTCGCACGGCAAAAGCCGCCTAATGATGATCTGCTTTCTTGGCAGCTCGGTGGGGCAGTTCGTGGCCAAAGAAGATGGACGATTGTGAAGCATAAAATTAAAAAATCATTAGGAGGCCATTTTGACGCAATGTATTTGACGCACACACGACCTACGTACTGGTTTGTTGATTGAGCTAAAAATTGGCTACGGCTAGATCGCACAAAATGGCTCGACCCTTCTCGCTGGCGATGTAATCGAAAAATAATTCGACCGATTACCTGTTGACATTCACCACTTTCCTCCAAATGTGCTCTGAAGTCTATTACACATTTCGTTATTTGTGTGCGAGGGCAAAGAATGGCGTACAAGCAAAACGTAGCTTTAGTCTCCTCGATTATAGAAATTATCGACTATAATAACACAACGTTTGCTACTAGCAGCAATACCACAGTGGTTCGATTTTTGGTTCACAGCTTTTGATTTTGCTCTTCAAAATATAATTGCCAAACGCAGCGTGCAGCACCAAGAGCCATTATAATAATATTAAAGTGTAAAGGTGCAAATATCTTTCATGCTAACCGCGCATCAAAATTTTAAATCCCGCAGCAGCAGGTTCACAAAAGAAAGGAAATAAAACAAATCATCAGCGAGCTGAGCAAAGTAAAACGTTTCTTCGACAAACAGATAGAAGGAAAGACGCTTTCGAAACAGCGGAACCTGTGGGCAAAACGGAACTGAACCGTGTGCATGAAATGAAATGAAATTAAAATTAATGTCGTTTCATCAATCTCGTTGCCCAGCAATGCTTGGGAGCTATTTATGTGCGCCTCACAGTTTCATACGTTTATTGTCAAATCCTACGGACACATTTACAGCTGAGATGAATATTGTTCTATGATTTTTTAACTTACTTTTTATTCATTTACTTACTTTTTAAAAATTACTCTAAAGTTTTCTTTTTCTACCAAACGAAACGTAAAGATTGCACGAAATGTCAAACTGAATTGAGTAAGATTTCATGAAGATTGCTTACATATGTGACGTACTAAAATAGCTCAATGGAAATCATTGAAATAATTTAATCTAAAATAACAATTTTGATGATAAAAACTGCGTACAAAAAAAAACTAGCAGAGCATCAATAAAAACGGGTGCTTTACATTTAAATTGTTGTTTGTCAATGTTTAATGTACGCAGGTTCAAATAGCTTACCAAATTGACTCCTCATCCAAGGGTACAGCGGTGACTGAAGACCAGAGCTAGCGTTCTGACTGTTTGGCGGAGCTTGTTGTCCTTGGTGTAGCTGAGGAGGTTGCTGATGCATCATATTTGGCGGTTGCTGTGGAACACCCGGCGGACCGCCCCCAGTGTTGGTATACATTCCCATATGCTGTGGGTTTTGATGTACTTGTTCGGGATAACAATCCTGGGAAATCAAATTGCAAATTAGAATTAGTAAGAAACGAATGAATAGTAAAGAATATACTTGTTTCAATGTTCTAGCTGTGGCAGTACTGGGGCTGTTCCAATTGAGTTGAATTGAGCGAAAGCTTAACAAGCTTTGTAAAATTCAATCTTCAGACTCAGGTAAGTTGTGAGATTCAAACACTAATCAAGATTTGAAATTGCTATTGAACTGGATACACAGTGGATACACACACTGTTATTGCAATCATTCAACTAATATTTGAAATATAATGTTAAAGAAAAAGTATGCAATTGAATCTAACATTAGTTAATGCGATACGATGCGATTTACCTGTCCTTGCGAATGTCCCATATGATGTTGAGGTATTGTCATTTGTGCAGTGCCCATGTGATGCCCCATCTGCTCCAGCGGCGGAGATCCATTTTCCGTTCCGTACGTACCGAGCCCTGGCGGTCCGTTGCCCACGGCAGCCTGCAATTTACAGCTCGCATAAACGATGGGTTGCTGTTGTTGGGGTTGTACTTGCGTCTGCTGTAAAGGATTGCCGTTCGTCTGAGGAGGTATCACGCCACCCACCTGACTCGATGGACTATCCGCTCGCGCGTACCCGGCCGGGTCCATCGTCTGCTGATAGTAACCCATGCGATCGTATGGAGGAAACCGCGGATATGGCGGCATATTTGCCTGGTTTGCGTGGGTTTGGTTGTGATGGTTGTACATCTGTTGACTCGTGTCCAGACCGTCCACTCCCGTCCCCGGGTAGTGGCCATGCATGTCCGAGTTCATATAGGAATTGGTGAAGTATGATGTCATGCTTTCACAGTTATTTGTACTCATAGTCATGGTGAATGGTTAGCTTTTGTCTTTGGATTGATCTAACTGATCTAGAAACTTGCAAGCGAATATGACAATTAAAATGAGTTGGCCAAACAGAGTCCTTTCGTTGGCTGCACCAGTAGTGTTCAGCTACGTGCGTTTGTCGATTGGTAGCGTAAATATACAAGAATATATCACATAAAAGTGTGCAGCTACAGCCGTCGATTTTAGCCACGTAACCACGGAATCCCGTCGCCCAACGATCAATGATTTGTGGCTGTTTCGATCTAAGAATGAACGTGCTGCTACTACTGATGGATTGTGGATTTTATCACCAACGTTGTTTATTGAATGGTGTTAGCGATGTTTCGACCATAAGACTGAAGTATCAATACGCGATCGCCAAGAGCACTTAGAGTTGATTACGAATCGCGACAGGTTAAAGGTATCGTGAATGTTCTATGCACGTTCAATGGTGTAAGGTGCGTTTCTGTATCTTGCCTCGAACTAAGTATACTAACAGCTCGTTCCAAGAGCTACCGAAATGCAATGCAAATTCGAACTTATCAGAGCATGTACGGTTCCGTTAGACCTTCGATGGTAAGCTGCTGCAGATGTTGTCGGTTTTGGCGGATAATGCTTTAGCTTTGGTTTCCTGCTATTTTCCTATATATGTCTGCCAATGACGAAGCTGTTTGGCTCTATAGCTAAAGGGTAGTAGGCGAGCGGCAAAACAAAACGTACAGTTGACGAAAATCGAAACTCAAGCTTCCAAGCACAAATTTAAGTCAGCTCATCAAAACATATAAATTGCATACTACTATGTAAAAGCTGTTTCACGGGCTGTTGAGTTCTGTAAAGAAAAGCAGAAAGAGAGAAAGAGAAAAGAGAAATATGGTTTGTTAATAGTTGTTTATTGAATTATTTTTTATTATATTGTTAAGATATTGAGAGAGTATTTTATGGTGCTAACAAACATGTGCTAAACGATCGTGTCACATGCATTTATAATGGTAATGCTTTTCTGTGTTAGTTTAATTGTCATGTGTATTTGTTCTAGGATTTATTGTGTTTTAGTTTCAAAACATCATGAGCTCATATTCGCATTCAAAGATCGGAACGTTTAGTAACCGGTTCATTGGAGTCAATGAAATACATACCGAGTACCAAAGGAAATACAGGACACAATCAAACCCGATTATTGCCCAGTGACAGGAAGACTAAGATTGATCTAGTTTGTAGCCGTAAGCGATATCTAAATCCTACCGACAGTGAAATATTGTTTAATTCATTCATTCCCTCCTTCGTGCGTAGTGCAATGCGGAACGATATTTGCAGATACTCTCTGCACCGACTTCAAGCGTCTGGCGGCATGTTCGGTACACTAAAGGTAAACGACGCGGCATTTACAGCAGAATCTTGTGTTTTCTGCCAAAGAATGTTATAAACAGTCAAACAAGTATTCCACTTTCATCAACGTCTTTGGATTTATTCTTCATCTAAAAAGCGTATGTAATGCGTTGAACGTCGTGTAGAAAACAGTAAAGCCAAAAAAAAAAGAAAGAAAACATACACACATAGTACACAGCGATCGGGAGACATGTCAACTAAGAGCACAAAAACAATCTGTGCTTGCGGTTTCTTCCCAGATTCACCGTGCTACGCTTGCAGCTACTCAAATCGTCACGCGGATGGCTATCGCCATCGTATCTACCAAACATATCTAACGAACTGGTAAGCAGCTTGGTCTCGTGAAAATGACTAATTTGATTTCATGCCGTTTTCGAAATTTGTTACCCACACGTGAAACTATGTGTTATGGTTTCTCGACATTTTCAGACGTTTTCGCTTCCAAAAGCGTATAATCATAATTACTGTAAAGCAGCTCGTCTACCCAGAAACCATCAGCGCAATCTCATCACTACCTACTAGCCTATTGCAAGATGAACTCTACGTCAAACCATTTTTTGAATATTGTGTGTAAAAATACTGCCACTATATGTACTTCTCTCAAATGGATTTCTAAAAAGGAAATTATTTTTCTGAAAACGTATGCATTGAATAGTTGTCCCTGTAATTGTTTCTACTCATCAGTTGCAGTTAGCTCATTTCATTCATGTACTTTTCGAGGATAGCTCTCCCCTCACAAAAACTAATAAATCACTATACATACTGAAGATTACTGATATCGAAAACAATGCGAACCAACTATTGAAGTACGACGACCCAGTGTTCGTGTGTTCTTTTCTGTGCTAGGTTCGTTTGTGCTGCTTAATTTGAATCGTTTATATTGAACTATGGCTACAGCAGGGGAAATCGACGGAAGGTCTAACCAATTTAATGTAACCAGAAAAACAACATTCCTTATTACATTTGATTAAATTTAATTGAATTTAAAGCGAGACCGTTTATGCTGGCTATCCTAGCTCGGTTTTCTTGAAAATCGTGACGGAAAGCAAACTATTGTTATCTGAAGAATGTTTGGCGCAGAATGCACTTTCGGCATGCTAGCTAGTCTCATGTGTAGTTTGTTTCTGGGAGAGATGGTAGACTTTGAGAAAAAACTCTTGGCATTCAGTACATCAGAAGGAGTTACAATGTTTTTCTTTTGTTTTTTTTTCTAAATGATGGAATATCTCAAATGATATTGTATTGGTCGTATTTTAATCATGACTAAGATTTACACGTAAATATACGAGCAATGCTCTTCTATCACACATGATTCACACATGATACATTCAAATGGCTGAATATATAGAATCCTACCATGTGGTACCTCCATATTGATAATGCTATAGCTACGTCCAGAAGGATTAGATGCGAACAATACTAACACATTGCTGACGAAAGCATACCAATGCTAGCAGTAAAGTTTCCTAGTTGACGCAAAATTTGTATACGTTGCAAATTTGCAGATAGCCTTTCATTTTCACCATTTTCGCACCAACAACCGTAGAACCGTGGTATTGTTGGGCCTCTCTTACCAAACCACCTTAGAGAGAAACATCATTCCTTAACACATTCTGTGATAACGGAGCATAGTAGTGACTACAGGGCCAAAGTATACGACAATGACGACGGCGACATATCAACGCGCACATATTTATTCATGTCCATGCTCTGCAATTTCGCACTTTGGTCAATATATCTGTTGGGCTTCTCCGGCTAGACAGGGACTATTCTCGATTGTTCTGCACTAGTCTGGCAGCAACATAGCTCGACAAATGCTCTATGACACGCTGTGGTTGTGGTTCGAATGTGAATCGGCTTGACTTGGTGGCAAAATTGTTATCTGGATTGAATTCCTGCTAAATGGCGTGAATATTTGCAATTTGGTTTGATTAATTTATTACATTTTTGCTATGGCTGGATCTACACCACTCTACAGTAGCTGCCCGCTAATCGGAGGACGTTTGACCAACCATTGAAGGCTTGAAATGTCTTTACACACACTGTACTATAAGCGTCAGAAGCAAAGCGTATTGAGATGAAGGAATTTGTAATGGATTAGAACATTGATGAGAAATGAATCATTTTTGTAAAGGAGAATGGGGCTACGTATTTGCATATTTAGTATAGGTTGAGGTTTGATTTGAATGATACAAAAATGTTGAATTCATACAAATCATAGCAAACTATTAGGCCGTATGTTTTAAATACCATGATTTGGGTATGGTATAGCTTGTTGACTAACATGATGATGATGTAAAACATGCGTCAAAATTAACAAGCGTCAGCTGTTAATATAACGAGCACTATAATCTATTATATTGCTTACGCATACTGGTGGAAAAAAACCGTAATACGCCATACTTGGTTATTTTAAATGAAGAGATATTTCAATAAATTATACTATATTTGCAGTACCCCTATTGACAAAATCGATCTAAATCCACCAACTAAAGCACTACTAAGGTTTTTGTAATTAGTATTGAAAAGAGCCTTAGCAATGGTTAATAATGCAATTTTTTCAAAAAGGAAAGGTAAACGTGATTCGATGAATCTTTCCTTTAGCCTAAACAAATATTTCGAAATGTTTGCATTGAAATGTTTCAAAACACTTGGTGAAATGTTTCGAAAACAACATATTTCAGAGACCCAATGGAAATATTTCGTTGAATTTGAGCATTCTAGCAGTGCTATAAAGCATTTATAGCATTCGTGCGTTTTATACCATAATGCTCGAGAAACGCTTCAAGCACACTGCAAGCAAATCATAGCAAATCAATTTTGTGCATTACATTTATTTATTTTTATAATTTTATTCAAATATGATGGCTTTTTGCCGTATGGACAATGGATTAGTTATATTTGCTGAAAATACAAAGAAAATTGGACACTAAATGACAAGAGATGTATTTCCCCAACAATTCACACTGTGGTAGGCAGTAAAATATTCCTTTCAAAGCATTTTCTCGTCATTTCAGGCTGGCCAACAGATTTTATCGTGAACTCAAAAAAAAAAAAACATTGCTTTGCGTGTAATCACATCGATGGAATAATTATTTTACTGTATAGTGACCGAAAGTAAATAGGTCCAACCGAATAAATATTTCCTCTCCATTGTAACTTGTGTCAAATCGCATTGACAGTAAAATTCCGGAATTATTCCAACCAAAATTTCGTCGTTTAATAGCCCGATATGATGGCAGTCCCGTTAGGCGTATGTAGTCTCAGAGACTCAAAGCCTCAATAAATAATGGCAGACCCAACAGTGTGCATCTTAGAGAGATTTCACTGTATTATTGAAATTTCAATGCTCGTATGTTACATGCAGTAAAAATATCAAAATGTACTATCAAATATAAAAATAAATATTATTCAATGAAATTCTTTGAATCTTATGAAAATTGAGTCTAATGAAATTCTTTTTATTCATTATTAATGAAAACTTTTTTAAAGCCTTTTTGTATTAGAAGTATCGAAGTGTTTAGTGTAATGTTTGAGACTAAAGGTACCGCCAATCGAAAAAAAAAGCAAATTCACAAAGACAGAATGGGTTTTAATTTTTACATACACATTTTAATATTTTTACACTATGTGCGTTTAAAATAAGCATTCATGCATTATACTCGAAAAACAAATTCCAAGAAGAGAAATTATTTTTCTTGTTCCTGGCTTAACGACCTTTTTAAGGTTCACACTGGCAATCGAGACTTGCTGGTACCACGAAGACGGATAGTCAATCCTCAGTACGGGGGAACAATCTGGATGGGATTTGAACCTCGGTCCTGCCTTATGAAGACCGGACCGCCGCCGAAAAATTATATCCTTTTGAGTAGTTGATCATTTTTCACTATTCCCAGCTCCTATTGTCTTTTGTATCATGTTTATAGAAGGTTAATATTTTGAAGAAGTAAATTTCATCTTATGTTCAATATGCTTTATTCTTAAAAGAACAAAAGACAGATTTTAAAACTTTTAGTATAGCGATTTGGATTTGTGAAATGGAATTCTTATGTGAAGAAGTATTCCGTTTAGAATAGAAGAAGTTGCATAACAGTTATCACTATTATTTCTCCTAATTTTAGTTTTGTAAAATATTGTAACAGCTTGTTGCAGCAAATATGTCGCAAAGTCTAACTACGGAAGTAAGAATTAAGAAAAATTAAGAACTTAAAAATATAGTTTTTACAACGTTCAAAGGCATTAAAAAACTATTTTTTTTCTATGCACCAAAGAGTCAATTGCTATGGATAGGAAGCATAGTTCGTTCAGGATTTTCGAGCAGTTTTCTGCTCGACTCGAGCAAAACTTTGATGGATGGGCGTGACTATAAATAATAATTCTTCAATCTTCCATTCTGGTTTTTAGCTACGCCATTTGGCCATTTCCTTTGCATTAGAAATTGTTTTGTGTCGTTTGCGCGTTCTTGAATAAAGTGAATCATCTTGCTTGGTTCGGTTGTTCCTAGCTCTTCATTTACTGTTGACACATTGCAGACCGATAAAGTATAGAGTAATTACAATATTCAAAACCTACATAAATGTCGTAAATAAAACAGCAGAAAAGTAAATAAATAGAAATTTTCGACTTTTAAATAACCAGAAGCTAAACATAAGCAAGTATCACCGTTTGGTACAAGATGTTTGATTTAAAGTAACATATAAAATGTGCTAACATTTGCCGACGGTAAAATGCGCCCTACAAATGTAAAAAGCCAATCATCGAGAAATGCTCACAGAAAAAATAACATCAACTGATTTGCACTACTTTTGTATATTTTTTTACTACAAATTTACATAGTTGAACGAACAATAGTAACATTAATCCGAACAACGAGGATCGAACAAACCAATGTAACATGCGAATATAATGCATAGATGCAGGGCTTGCACACGTATTACGTTTTGGTTGCAGTTGTGTGTAGTAAAGGTGTCCGACAGCGGTACCTGCCACGTGCGAAGCATACATAATAGCACATAAGATCGTCGAGAGTCCAAACGAAAGCCGATGAATTAAATAACGCATCGGGCAGTGTGGAGAGCAAAACCGTACAACTGAGATTGCGAAAGACAGGATTGCTGTGAGATTTATCGCGAAAAAGCGAATAAAATGTAAATCGATGTCACTTTTACGCACGTACCAATGCATGCTCCTTTATGAACCCTCTCAGTGCAACCAACACTCACGGTTTGCTTCAAGGTGCAGCAATCCGATCGAAAGCAACAGGGTTGTTCAGACGATAATTAAGTCATAAAACAGGGAGGCATTCTGTTTTGGACAGTGGTGAACCGTACTTTTTATTGAATCAGGCGCTGTTCGGCTGTGTACTTATGTTGCTGGAGTGCGTAAAGTGGTGGTTCGAAATGGTTTAGTAAAACATCAGAAAAGAAGCAGCATAAAATTAATTCATTTAAACGATTACGCATGGAATAACTTTTTACGTAGTTAAATAGCACTGCCGTAGGGAAAACCGACAAAGAATGCCTAGTGCAACCATGATATGTCTACAAATTTTGGGAGGATATCGGTAAACTATTTCCCAAAAGCGTAAAAAAACAGCTAGCGAATGGTTGCAGTCTCGATTGACAAAATTAAGATCATCAAAAAAGCAAGTGGTAAGAAGTAGAAGTAGTTAACTAGATCGTCAGTCGATCGTTTCAATATGGCGTAGTGTAGTAGAGGAACACTGGTGTTCAAAATTTAATTCGGAGTAATTCAATTTAACGATGTGTTAATCGAGGGCAATAAATTTTGATGCGAATTTCTTATGCCAGTCCGCTTCTGAAGTTATTTCCTTAAAATGATAGCTGTTTTCTCTCTCTCTCTTTCTTTCTCTTTCTCGTTCTCTTTGTGGCTCTCTCTTTGTGAGTCTTTTTTCTGTTTTCATCTCTCTTTCTCTTGTTACGTGAAAACGTCACAATACCTACTTTTTACGCGCGTTTGAACGCTTGGAAAGAGAAAGAAGATTTATAGCGGCAGCAATTTGTGTGGCTCTATTTACTTTTTTACGATGGGAAATACGTCTACTTGCTGGAATTGAAGACAAATATCGGATAGCGGCGCACCGTAAGGAACCTTGATAATAATCATGCACATCAAACTGACCTCAACAACAACATGACGACGACGATGACGTGCTTGATGATGATGATGATGATGATGATGATGATGAAGATGATGATTATTGCCATTTAAACTCTGTTCTTTTATGATGCAGTAAGACCCGTACCTTGCACAACATTTAATGACCGGTCGAACCTCATTGAAAACGATGTTTTATGATGTTGATTATTTGTTTATAACGGCTGCTATTTTTACATCATTATTGATATTATAATTACTTTGATTTCCTCTGATTATACAACGTAACAAAGTTGTGAGAGTGAACCATTTTACCGGCGGTGTAATGCATAATGCGCGAATTGTAGGTCAGTGTGATTAAAGGGTTTACGCACATACAGATCTTCTTGTGTATGTCACGATACTTTGGAAGGAATAAATTATGTACCTGTACCTGTTGCATATCAAAGATCCAGAACTAGATTCAGAAGAAAGATCAATCCAAACGCAAAGCACGCGCGATGGCAAAAATAAAACAATCAAACAAGCGTTAAATAAATTGTTATTGCACAACATATTATTAAATGTTATAACAGTGGTAATAAACACACATAAAAAATGTGAGAGAGACAGCTGTTAGCGTTAAATAAATTGTTTGTCATTTGTCATAAAAAACGACTTTGCCCTGCTACTAGCGTTTTGAATTGTAATCTGTTTAAATCAATGTGTTTTTTTGTTGTATTAATAAGAATTTCTATGGGCCATCGGTTTTGACTTGCCTGATAAGATTGTAAGCTAACTAGCGTGCTACTTTGAATTAGTAATAGTTGACAAAACTTTCCTGTGTTTGGGCAATATGATTTAGATTTCAAACCATTCCGGGCATGTTGTGGAGTTGTGTATTGCACTGACTGAGTATCTGTTCAGACTAACGAATCTTACCGGCCCACTCAAATCGTAGCCATGTGAATGTAAAGTTCAGCAAAAATTGTAGGTGTAATCAATTTGTCGAGCCCTGCTCCGCAAGGGTGGTTCTACAGTATCCACCTTTAAGTCTACAACTGTAATCAGGTATTGATGTAAATTAATTTGAATCAAATGCTTTGCAGCTGCACTATGCTGACTGTCCTCATCGAGACTGGATTCCTTAAGCTATAAAATGTTGTAGTCAGTTTAAGATGGAGGAGGAAGACCTTGAAAATAGCATTTTCCATAGCAATAGCAAAAGACTCGTTTGAGATACATTATAAGTATTAGATATTCATGAAAATATGAAACGACAGCTCGGAGAAGGAAATGTCTCGCAGCTAAGATGAAATTGTAAGCAAAAACGGTCTGGCCGTCCTATATGAATAAAAATAAATGAAATATGACATAATTTTCACATAAATAACACATAAAGAATAAAGAATTTCACATAAAGAATAGCTCATTAACTATAAAACGACTCTGCTGCTAATACATTTAGCTTACGTTGCGGTTTTCCTTACTATACGAAGCTTGTATAATACAATTGCTGTTGAAAAAGCTTTAAGTATCTTAGGGATACGTACATTTGGGACCAAAAAAGGCAAAGGGACGCGATGTATCCTGTGTTACAAGGTAAGTACAAGGTAGAATGCAGGGCGTCGGATTATTAATTAGCTTTGAACACGCAAATCACCAACACCTTAAACCGTAGTGTGAGGGTCATCCGTACAAATGCAACCCTACAACGATAGAATTAGCAAGCAGTGAGATAGAATCGGGATGATTCACATTTCGCTCTGTCTAAAACGCCATAAAATGTAAGAAGACTACACACACACACTTTCTTTTCCTCATTGTGCTGCACTTCCTGTTCGAAGCTGAGATATTTCTGTGTATTATGTTCAGGTTGGGAACGTGAAATGCAGCAAAAGTTCTATTGTGGTTCGCTTTATGATATTGCAATATTATGGTGTCTGAAAAAAAGTCCCAGCTTTCACTTCCTTTGTCGCCACCCAAGGTCCCATCTGGTTGTGCATCGGGCACAAAAAGTATAGCTTTCTAATTTTAACCTTGAACCAACATCGAACTGCAATAGTCGAAATAGGAAAAAAAAGGAGAGCAAAAGCGACCTCAGATGATGCAACTGTGAAAACATGATTAAAGTCACCTTCAACACCACATGACAAACAATCTTTCCGTTCCGATTTTGCACCCGCACCAGGCCGTCTCGTACTACGCTTGAAGCATTTTACGTGCCGCTTTGGTTGATAGTTTTCTTTAAGGTTGTCTCATCCACATTCTTGGTTGTTTTTCTTTTTTTTTATTTCATTCTCCGTTTTATTCGCTTGGACCAGTGTCTACGGTTTACACCCGGCAATACCAGTGCCACTAATGAATATGCAACAAAGATGTCATTGAAAACAGGTTATCGTTGAAGCGCAACTCCCATTCTCGTGAGATCCAAGCAGAACCAGAAGGCATATACGGTTTATAGATATCGGTATTCAAATGGCACAGATTATCGGTTTGAAATGAAAGTAACAACAAAACAAACCATTTGATCCGACTTTATAGAACTTTTACTTTCTATGAATGCCGTTTCACGAATGATTCGAATCGAAACGTGAGTAAAGAAAGGGATGAATCTTTTTTAGGGGTTTTGAAAATTTCTCATTTTAATTTCTTCTCACTTCAATACGGACATCGGTTAGCAACGTACGCCTCTGGTCTTATGTATATTAAAGTTTGTGATTCATTTAACTCTCTGTTTAATTGTACACATTATTTTGTGTCTAATAGAGCTCTCCACTTCACACAAACAGCAATTGTAAGGCGCGCTAAATGATTATCAACCACATAGCAGTTTTTTTTTTATCCCTCGGTGGTAGTACGAAGCTCAACAAGCAAGAAAAGATCCTTAAAAAGTACAATCTAAAAGCAACACGCTTGAAAAGGGTAATGGGTAAAGGCATTCGTATGCTGTAAAATAATAATAATTTAAAACCAGATTGTGGTTTGTCATAAAAAAATCGTTGGACTGTGCAAATAGATGAGGACAAAGAGTGAAGTGTTAAAAAAGGTTGTTGGCGAGTAACTCAACACAAAAAGGCTTAATTCGTTTGCTATAGCGCAAGTGGAAAGATTTCGAGGGTGTGATATTGTAAAGCCGCAGGCAGAATTCACTTTCCAGTTAAGGATTAATTAAAACGGAAACCAAGGCCTGTTTAGGCTGATGTGCTAAAGAAGAAGATATTAAACAAGTTTTGTGCTTGTTGCTATTCCTTATTTTAGATTTAATGTCTTTCAATTTAAAATGTCTTTCAAAATGGTTTTAAAGAATCGATGCTATTTACCTTAATAAAACGATAAATACCTTTTTACATTTACATTTAACCGAGGACCCCCGGGATACCCGGGATAAGGCACGGCAGGTACAACAGAAATGAATTGCGAAGGTTTTTGTTTATCAACACACGCGTTGTTGAAAATTTGGCAATTTTTCTTTATAATGGATGTACAAAAAAAGGTGTAATTTGACTTTCTTTCAAAAAGAGTGCTTATTTAACGATTGATGCGTTAAGCTCTTTAGTCATCATTTCTTTGACGTAGCGTCCTAAAGTATGTCTCAATTTTAACAAAGGTGTTTGCAATGCGTAACAAGAACAGTTTTAAAACAACAATTTTATGATACATTTAGCGCGCAGATAGAGCGTAAGCGAAGATATGGAATGGAAATAAATAAAGAGATGAAGCAATAGAATACATGACAAGCGCTGGTTTTGAAGAAGAGTGCCACAGATACTGTCAATTCTGCTTTTAAGACACTTGAACCATTATACGATCATCTTGTTTAAACTCCTGGACATGCTGCCGTGAAACTGTCCAGATGGTTGAGATTACGTTTACGCGTGTGGGTTTCGTTGGATCACGGTTCCGTTGGTTGCCTATAATTTTGTCTCAATGTCTGTCGCCCTGGCTGTGTCTAGCATGGACTGTGAAGGATTGAGTGACAGGATCATCTAGATCATGATTTCATAGTGTCGCCCTACCATTCGTCGCATCGGTGACAGAATGTCAACGATCATCTGCATACAACGCATTTCAACCTCCAAAGCGATCGTACAACAACGATGACGATCACAACAGCTATTGCGACCATGAACGACGACGACGACGACCAAGGCGCGATCAGTCACATTAAGATTGTCAAGCTTGCCGCCACCATCTATTTGTTCGTCCGTGCCATGGGCTAGATTTGGCAAACAAATATCCAACAAATTGCATCTCTATTTCAACAAGCAGCATCTAAGCGAACTAGGGGCTGTTAGCAGAGAACCATACGTATTTGCTATTTTCATAATATGTGCTGTTTCTTAAGAACGTTTATGATCACCAACTGTTATTCGGTCACTGTTCATTGAGATATTATGCTCTTGGTGTATCATGTTATACCAGGTCGATTTAGTATAAATTAGTTCCTATTGCATTGGTATACGCTTAACAAGTGACACACATGGGGTGTTGGCTATCTTGCAACGTCTTAAGTGTATAGTTCTAATTAAAAACGGTCTAAATTCAGTCTTCTTTGTGAAACGACAAAGTTCCTGCAATACTACGATCTCGTTTTGATTAGGCAAGATATGATATAGTTCTGTCGAGGGCCAGGATAGGCCCGTCCTGTTCGTTAAAGCTTAAAAGTTTTTTTTTTCTGGTTCGTTGTACATTTAATTTGGTTCGCTTGTCAACCGCCCCATGTTTTGAAATTTGCTCGAGTTTCCTTTGAGGATGTATTCGCGAACGCTTCAGTTACCGCCACCCTTTTAGTTCAGCTCACCATTTGGCGCCGTCTCTAAAAGCGATCCCATTTCACATCGTCAGGCGGCTACGGTTGAAAAGGTTCCTTAGCGATTGTATAGTCTCAATATTCATTTTCATACGCTATTCTACGAATTTCGTATACGTATTAAATGCCGCCATAGTCAGAATGAGTGGAAAAAGTGTCAGTCAATGTACGGAAGATGTTATGCTTTAAATGTACAAATGCGGGCCTATATATTGTTCTTTATCTTTGCTGTAATTATGACGATTTTTGTATTTTTTTTTGAAGAAGTATACTTTTTCTTTTTACTCTTTTAAGTTCGCCCAAAAGTTTGCAAAAAGAGAAAATGCTGAAAAATCGTTCAGCTTGGAGTGTAGTCGATTCCTGTTTTTTTTTTTAATATTAGAGCTCAACAGCTGGGTTGATAAATAATTGAGGAACCAGAGAATTGCAGATCAAAGTCATTCAGAGATTATAATTTTGCTAGTGCATACAGTGTATTTATAAATTGTTAAACAAGCAGCATTTGTGTAAAAGCACGAATCTGCTCCCCCGTGAAACCCAAACGGGATGCAGCCGCTTCGATACACTACGTTGCTTCAGATAGCATGTGTTAAGTCATACACCAATGGAATCCCGTGTGTTTCACGCTGGCAAATTCGACTTATTTTATAATTGCATTTTTATCGTGCTGCATGAAACAAAAGAAATAACTTTAAAATGCAGCCAGTATAGAGGAAAAAGAACCAGCTAGCCCGTCCACTGGAACGAAATTCCATTTTTAATTTGAATTTCTTTCGTTACTTAAAGACAGCTGTTTGTCGTGTAGAAAAGGAAAAAAAAACGGAAAGAAACAAACAAACAAATTGAACAACGAAAGCACGTACTGGCTTGGTGGTATAGGATTCACCGTGCAGAGAAGTTTTGCTAGAGAATAAGACTACTACTACCCTGAACTGAATAAAGGGTTAACATTTGAAAACGAGCGAAATGTTTGTCACCGCTTGATAATATTCAGTATTTATACTATACGGGGCATCATATGTCGGTCAAGTATTACAAACAGTTTTGTGCAAAAATGCATTTTAGCAATGTTTTAATTTTCCTTTTGTTAAATTTTGATTGTGTGTAAAAGTCTCACTAAATCAAAAGAACCTTCCATTAAGATTAAGACTTAAAACTGTACGCTATTTGTCATCATATACGAAGCAACCAAAGTTGCTTCGCCGACGAGCCGTCCAAAATATTACTGAACGGATCTCTTTGAAATTATCATTTTACTATCTACTTTCTAAAATCCAAAGTGATTTTATTTACGTCACTAAACACGTGTTAAAGACTAAATATACATAATACATGTGAAGTAAGTTTGGAATCATCAAAATGCAAATTGGAAGTCTTTGAACATATTGCAAGCGATTGTTGTTGGTTGTAAAGTTACAAAAGAAAAAAATTAGTGCAAAATATGTTCGTGTTCAACCTACCAGCTCCATTAATATTCTTTATGCGTTTTACTTTAGCTGAGCCGACATGCAATCGGCATAGAGAAATTAATCAGCGGTACATAAACAGTACAAGATAAAAGAACAAATTAGTTAAAGATAACACACGGATCAGGCGCTTAACACTTTTTTCCATTTCGATTCTTCTCAGACACAAGCGAAAAAAATGATTTTACGAATGCAAGAAAAAGGAGGTCAAACGCATCCGGAGCTTGAACTTAGTATTAATTGAAAAGCAGAGAAATCAACTGCAACCAAAAAATCCATTGTACTTTTGAAGCAAATGATAGAAATTCTCTATCGCGATATAGTCTATCCGGTTATCAGAATTGTAGTGGAAATAATAAATTGAAGTTATTAGTACTACTGCTTTTCTGTAGGCCTGATATGACCTAACAAGTCGGCAAATCAAGAAAAGAAGAAGCTTTTATTTCAAAATGCATCGGGTGGTAATGATGTTTCAGTAGGATAAATGCGTTAACAAAACGATAATTATGATAATTTTGTAGATCACAAAGCGAAAATTTTGGATATGACTCCAACCCAAAAATTGTAGCTCCATCGCCACACTCATGCAAGCTCTCGATACTCGTAGTATGAAATTTTCTTATTTCTTATTTCTCCGTATGCACGTACAACTTAATGATTTGTAGTTTTTTTTTTTTGCCATGAAACATCTCTTCAACATGGAAAACATGGTGCTTATTGCGCATCGGAGAAGCATGAATCACGCAACAAAATGCTACATTGTAAACATTCTATATACTCCAAACCCTCAAATCATAATCAAGTAGCACTTTTGGATAAAACAAAGGACGGACGGAAAGGAAATAATACTACATTCAAACCCCATAATTATTACTTGAAACTGCTTTAACATTATCTGCATTATTGTTGTTATACTGCTGTTGCAAATCACTGAAAACTGAAAACAACATAATTGAAGAATGAATATCGAAAAACAAAAGTTGGAATAAGGATATTCAATCAACTCCATCGTACTCAGCAGCTTAAACTGTGGTTGTTGATCGTGTCTGAGAGCGAAACAATGAACTTTATTATTTTTTGCTGCTCAAAATGCATCGATGCCAGTCAAAATCTCGAACACGATAAATTACGGTCCGTTTCCATTTCTTATATCTCAACACACACAATAACAAAAGAAAGCAACCCGTTTATGAATTGACTCCTTCTATGAACCAGTCCAATACAGTAACAAAAAAAAATCAACTAACTGGATCACGGGAGGATAAGTAGCTCATCCTAAATATATGATCCAAACTGTTTTGATAAACCTGCAACCGTAATGCTGGTTTGCTGGTCGCAGTGCTTCAGTTCTAACATTAATACAGCTCTGACCATTCTGTTGTTTGAAACGCTGGAAGTATCTGTTTATGCTAGAAGTGTTTCGATAACAGGAATTAATAAACATTGGTTGTAGATATATGCCTACAACCGCCTATCGATTATCGCGAAAACGAAATACACAAGTCTGTAGAGATCCAAACGAGTTTGGATGCCGATGCCGTTGTTTAGAACCAATTCTACAACAAAAATAAACAAAGAGTTTCCTTACTTCTTGATTGAGTGTAAGGTGGACGTGTGGTGCACTATTTTGATTTATTTCATCGCACTGACTTTATTTATTTACAAAAGAAGTCTCGATGAATGTATGGGCGCCTGTTTTTTTTTGGGCTGTCCTGATTTTTTATTCACGTTACGTTTAGAATTATTGTTAAAGCAGTACAACATCCAATAATTTCGGGCTTAAAATTAAAGCTTTTCTATTTCAAATCTTTTAAGTGCAGGCTAACTATTGTTCTTATAACAAAAATAATCAATATGTATGTAGAAACTCGACTTATTTACATGATATAGAACTTTGTTAGAACGATGGGTTAAAAGAAAAATAGCTGTATGAACTAGTGGGGTGTAAGCATTAACATTTACCAAAACACAGTTCTCAGCTATCGTTACCAAATTTACATGTTTGTTTGGTGCAACCAACATCGACTTTAGAATGTTTTTAAACCCTGGTAGCATGTTACCGTGAAGAATATTGGTCAAAGTTGGTACGTGGTGGTCGACATTTTCAATAATTATTATGTATGCTCCGAGTCGTGCTTCCTTTCGTTCGTGAGAATGAATGAAACATCCGTTGGTCATTTAATTCATATAGAACTGGCAAAGTGCGCGGGCATGATGAAGGTAACGTTAATTTATTACGTTAATCCAGCAAGTGGTAGTTGTCCCCTTTGACTGGTGCGGGCATATTCGTTTGAGGTTCGAAGTCTGGCTAGTCGCGGTTTTTCGAACGACACCCATTTGTGAGGGTAAACACACAATGTGCAATTCGCGGGAACAGCTGTGCGTTCGAGTGTCAACAGCTGGGTTTATATCAAGAATTAATTTAACTACACAACACTGACCACCCCAATGTTTACGAGAGGAAGCCAACGATATTCGTTGGCACTCGGAAGAATGCATATCATAGATTGATTTGAAAGTTTTGTAGGATTTTTCAAACATTGTATTCTAAACTAAACATTTTGGAACTTCAAGACTGAACATCACATTTCTGGATTAAAAGAACAAATGCATTCATAATTCTATTCTATTATACAAAATGCATTATTATAAATGGAAAAGGATAAATAGAACTGGTTCCGGAAAAATAAAAATGCTCCCGCATGATGCACAATGAAATCATTGTAAAAGTTGAAGCTTAATATTTCTTTGCGATTGCATTTCATAACGAGATTTTCAAACATGAATCACAACAAAACAGGTTTTGTGTTCCGTCTAAAATTTGGTACCATTTTCTTGTGCTTATTATTCACTCACATGTTTGCGCTGAATCGGTTTGAAATTATTTTCCAACCCTACTTTTTTATATTGAGCATTGGATGTCTGATATTTTCTAACGATTTTCTCACATTCCGTTGTTGGTGTTTTTTTTTTTGTTGTTTGCTTTTGCTTTTCAAATGTTGTTTTGTTGTATTTTAAGAAGAATTCCCAGATTTGAAGCAGTGTCGGTCGATTTTTCTTCTTCTTTAAACCAGAATCTGAGGTTGCGGATTGTCGCTGGCGTTTTGAATTCCAGCGGTTGTAGCAGTAAACCATTTTCGTTATAAAGAACTATGGCTAAAGCGCAGGTTCACCCATCTAACGTATGCTGGGGAGATTGAAAGACGGTGAAAAAAAAAACCCGAGAGTATCGCGCAGACGGAGCAGAGCAACTACGGAGAAAAAAGAAAACACCTTTCGTGGTTCGGTTCGCTAGCGTCTGAAGTGAGACAAGGAATTTGTTTTATTTGGCCCAATGTTCTAAGTCGGCCAACTGTAGCCAAATTTAGCTCTTGTATTGGAATCCGATCCGGGCTGTAAGTTTGCTAGACTCATAACACATAGATGGAGAGAAATATTTGTAAAAATGACCACTCAAAAACAAAAACCGTTTTTAAAATGTTGTTTTTGAAAAGTACTAACTAATTCAATAACTAAAATGCAACAGAAAAGGAAAATTCGTTCGCAGAGATATTGAAGAGCCGACGTCTTACAAATTACCAGAAAATGAATGATGAAAAAAAAATCGATACAAGATACCCTTTTCAATTGGCCAAGTCTTTCGTTTCGCCCATTGTTCGAAGGAAGATAGTGCGACTCTGTGAGAAATACGGCTTATAATTTATTGCTGTGTTTATTTACTTTTAATTTGCACCAACTTGGTGTGATCTGGGATTCCAAACGGTCGTTTAACGATCCATTACAAGATACAAAACAAAAAAAAAAAACAATGGCATTAAATACTGTTACGTTCCTGTCATTACAGAACGCTTGAAGAAGTAAAGATGGGATAACAAGAAATCAATTTGTAGTTTTGTACAGTGCAGTGGTACAAGGTGATTCTTTCCTTCAATTTTTACTTCGTTTTAGCGCATCGCTCCCGAGAGTTATGGGAATCATGCAATCCCAACTCTCCCTTTTTTTAATCACGGGTAATGGGAATTGGATTTCTAACATTATTTTTGCTGGCTTTAGCTGACAGTTTTTCCTCAACCTTTTGTGCATTAATCCTATAAGGCTTTTATAATAATTAAAGCATATTAAATACCTTTGCTTATGCTCAAGAATGTTCTTCCTTAAGGAAACTCAAATCGGCGAAAAGTATTACAACGGAGCCATCACGTTATACCACAGATGCTAACGATAGCGAATTCGTTTGATCAACCATTTCTTGATGAGGAGCTGCTTTGGGTTACCGACCGTGTTGTCGGTAGAGCAGTAGCAGATCATTTCTTGATACACCAGCACAATTCGATAGCAAGGGCAGCATAGGTAGTGCCGTGTCAGTGTGGGCTATCATTCTTAAAATCACCTTTGTAACTGCACAAACATTGCGTTGTCGTTTGCATAATTCTATCACCAATGAACACATACGACCCGCGCACACATGCCGTGCGCGTCGGAATGATTTCAAAAAGCTCACTGATCACTAAATTCATACCATACACTTAACGGACCATACATTAGAACCACTTTACCATCAACAGAGGTATCACATATTTTCATGATTCACTGAAATTTGATACAATATTTGTCACGCTTTGAACTATTGCGATCACATCAAACTAACAGCGGGACAGCTTCGTTTGAATCACTTTTCTTTTCTTCTCCTTGTTTTCATCAAACGAGAAGTAATTCCACTTGTAACGAATGATGGTAACTGATATGCTAACGATGGGCGAGATCGACAAACATTTGCACGACAAATTTCACATTAGAAACCACCACCTACCGAGCTACTTTTCTTCAAACACACTGAAACTTTGCATGCATGTGTCAACCGAACGGGCGATTGACCAAAGCATTACAATTATCATTACTATTTCACTCACTTGCGAACGCGCGGCACAATTCAAAAGGGCACCGTTATAATATCACCGTTAGACGTACTTTTCAGACGGATACGTTTGGATGATGAAAACCATGCTGTTGTTGTCGTTAGGGCATTTTTTGGCGCAGTAACCAAGTGTGCTGCTCGCATTTGGTACACCTTCGGAGACACAGGGCGTAAATCCGGCGTTTCGGATTGAGAACGTGTGCGAACCGCGAATTCCACTTCACTAGACTTGAATCACAAAACCATGCGCGCCGTTCGTGAGCCGCGTGTATGTCTTATTTACTCGAACGACATGCAAATACTAAGCCGCCCTAATGATAATCTCGCGTAAAAACACTGCTCGAGCCATTTGTTGCTGGTGCAACCGGCGTTGTTACGTGAAACGGGAGAACGAACATGCATCGAGCTGGGAGAGCAAAACAGTACTTGCGTTTCAACCGAAACCCCTCTCGGATGGGTTCGAAATGTGCAACTATACTACCACACCAATCGGGGGTAGTCAATCCATCTGGCGTCCTTGCGAGACGCGAACAGTCCGCGTCTCTGTCCGCGTGCTTTACTTTACGTTACAACTACGCTTCGGCTTCGGGAACCCGCGTTTGTCGCTGTATTGGCAAAAATGCAGTGAGCACGTCTGCGGAGAGCGTTTCAATTGACGATGAATGAAATTTTCGATTCCCCCTTCTCGTGCTGTTGCAGTTTTGCAGATGTGCTGAACGCCTATTGCTGCTCTCCGTATCGCTCGTTCCCTTTTCAATCTCTTTGGCCATTTACATGTGCGGCTATGTTCTCGAAAATGGTTTCTACCAACGAAGAGAGAGCCTTCTCGCATAGGAGCAGCAAATGTGCAGGCAAAATGAGCAGATGCCTGATTTATCTGAGAGTGCACACGCAATTCAAGCCACATACAACAAGTGAGTGACTCAGAAGTGTGCGGCAGAACCAATATGCCCTTGTGAACGGCAAACGAGTACCTTCGTTCGTTACTGTGCTATGGAACTGAGTGCTTACTTCTACTTCTGGTAACAATTCTAACTCACATTAAAAAAAAGGTACTTTCCTCTTATCGAACTGATATTTAATTCGACTGACCGGACCAGTGATACTAATGAATTTACAGCAAGCTCTATGTGAAAAACTAGTGCTTGAGTAAAATTGTATTCTAAAAATCGAGTTCGTCTACCGGATGTACTCGGGACGGTGCGCGCATGATGTATGGATGTAAACAGGCCATATTTTATTTTCGTGCAAACTGAGAGCCATTCTCTCGCATATAACTGCTAAAGCCGGCGCCATTACTTTGAGCGTCTAGAACTCATTCATTTTTACACTTTGTGCGGCTTCGAGAAAGAGCGAACAGGCACAATAAATAATGCCAAGCGTGCGGGGCAGAGAAGAGAAAGAAACTTTTACATAGGGATGAAGCGCTAAGTTTCTAAGCGGCAGAGTAAATAATCCAATGAATCCATTTGCAGCGGAGAGCGGCTTCTGCGGCTTGACGAGAATGAGAGAATTGCGCGAACTGAAACGCGAATGATGTGCGCTATTGACGCGTGTATAGTAAGATTTATGCTTTGTTTATGTACAGGATCAGCGTAGTTCACATTGGGTTGGAAAAGGACGAAACTAGTTCGGCCAGTGTGAGGTGAAAAAGAGAATTGCAAGTAAAGTTTTGCTGATGTATTACAACCGTGGAGCAGAGGCGAAATGTACCAAACTTACATTATCTCCTAACTTAGTCAGTCATGCTGCGATTTGAGAATCGAACTTTCGACATACATGTTGAAACCGTTTTTCTTTTTTGTCCCCCCCGTTGAACTGAACTAATCGTAACCACAAAGTAGTAACGAGTAAACGAATAAACAGGAACTATTCAGAACTTTTGGCTCACGCAACGCATCGTTGTTTGATAGACAACTATCGTCAAAACGAAAGCCACACCATAACTTACACTGATGCAGATACATCATCTTTTCGTGTATACATTTCAACGGCACTCCCCCTTTCTGTGCCAGCCCTTTGGACGATGCTGTCGTTTTTTTTTGTTTTTTGTTTTTAGTGTCGCTCCATTGCTTGCCTTTATATATTCTGCAACGCGCTCAATACTTTTCTGTGCACACTATTTTCCGTTTCAATCCTGCTACGGTGTAACGTTGAACGGAGGGAATTGTAAATTGTACAAGTAGAATAACAAAATCAATACGATTTGAAAACGAAAACGTGAGCAAACCATTTTGCATGTAATAATAATTGAGCCAACATTTGTTGACGATACCTGCGCCTCGTGGATTCTTCCAACATCTCTATTGCTGCGGCAAGGTCAGAGAAATATGTTCTATCTGTACCTCCTACCGATTATGGACGTCCTCACAGGGGTTCTATGAGCTAAGGTTATGAAATTGTTTTGTTACCTTGAAGATTGCCGACACAGCAGTGTAGCAGACAGCTAAAAAATAAAAAATCTTACGTTTTTGAAGTTTTCTCTTGCTTGACCTTCTACGTCAAAACTACGTAACATTGCAGAGCTGTATATACATTAAAAATAATACGACGCTGTAGTAAACCAGATCTTCACACAGTCCTTGTCCTCACCTGGAACGAAAAAAAAAAAATAAACACCACATGAGGCGTGAAATACTATTCATAACATACAGACTTTTGCAATCTAATATTCGCAATCTAAAGAAATATCTTCACGCAATTCTCAGGATTGCCATAGCAACATGCATTTTTAGGATTTAGTTGGAACAACTCCAACTCATTCGTAATCGCTCATACCCGTTGATGGTTCTGAGACTGAGACTGAAGTAAATGAATGTATCAACACATAAATCAGTTTTTTACAATATTTTTTCACCAGAACATCATCCAGGTTTTGGCTATGTTTACCCATACGGTGCGAGATGACTCCATCAGCGCATCGTTGGTTGGCAAAGCGGTACAATTTAATTTATTGTTATCATAATCGTATCGCGTCGTGTTTTGCTTCACGTATAATCCGGAACCATAGTCCGGATCCGGCATGTAGGGTGCAGTGCAGTACATGACGTGAAATCATCGATTGTGTTTTACTCTATTGGCCGGACCAGCGCTGAGTGTCGGAGTGCGAGTGGAGCGGTCCGCTCGATGGCCGTCAACACTTCAAAAAGCGAGCGGAAAATTGAAAACATGAAACTGTTCAAGCGAGGGCGTTGCGAATGCTTTTGATTTGGGTTAGTGTAGTTTTTGTCACCGGGCAGTACAATTCGCTGATCTAGCAAGCAATTTTCACCAACGTCATCGAATATCGTCACATGCATAAATTATTTTATTTGCGAGACCCTGGCGAACCGATAGCGGATTGAGAGTTGGAATGAGCCCGAGGCCATCAGCTATATGATTGGTGATATGCGGATGTTGAGTTGCGTGTGAAAAAAGAGCTACGAATATGGTGGACATACACATACAGCATGCCATTTTCTGTACGCGCAGCTGTGTAGACCGGTGCGAAGCAAAAGAGTCATCCAGTGATTTATTGTTGGACTTTCGTCGCATAGGTTTCCGTGTATTTATTCGTCTGAGGAGTCGCTGCCTCACTTTGGCCGAACTGATGATAGCAATGCAATGTTCATATTTTGAGTGGAAAATACCGGTCTGGTAAAACTGCAAAAAAATGAATGTTCCCATCGCAAAACACATAAATAGTTTCAATAATTGGGGCGACTCGGTGGTGTAGGCGACAACGGCGTCGGTCTTCAAACGGCAGGACCGGAGTTCAAATCCCATCCGGACCGGAAGCGTAGTGTGAGAACTGACTGTCCAAACTACGTGGCATCGACAAGTTAAGTAACCCGTTCGATGACCGGCGTTTTTTTGCCATTTAATATCATGATTAAATGGCAAAAAGGCGTCGTATGTGTTGAGTGAGAGCACAGAGAAGTTGCTCTTTCGTAAGATGATAGCATCAGATCTCGTTCTCAAGCTCTTAGTTTAAATAGTGCTGGAGAAGCAATAACGATAGGACCGTGTAATGAGTAAAAATACTTCAAAATGCATTTCCACAAAAATTGGCAAGGCTTCACGCAACTTTGTACTACAGATATAAGTCAAATATTGTGTTGAATGTTAGTGTATAACTGTTAGAAATGTGTTGAATTGGTTTACTCATTTTGTAAAATAATGAATAAATTGGCTACATCAAAGTTTGCTGCAACTTTTGTACGCAAACGATTATCTTTCTACACTAGTCGCAAGCAGTTGATACCGCGGTTTCAAGTAACGTCCGAACGTTTTAAAATCGAATTTATCATTGATCGGAATGGTCGCCCATCAACATTTCATAAGGTAAGTGTGGGTCTTTTGATGGTGCACACTATATAATTTGTAACATTTTATCAAAATTATACGATGCTAGGAGCGCAGGCAAAGCTGTCAGTCTTTCGTTTGCTCGATATGCTGAGATGCCCTCGGTTCAGCAAGCTGGATCAAGGTTCAGAAAGGCTTGCTGAAGGTATTAATCGATCGATTGATCCCTGAACGGGATTCCTGTTCACGACCAAGATAAATCGAGGTTGGCTTCGCAAAAGTGTTGCCCTTTAGTTTTTAGATTTTTTGTTTTTTATTATAGCTCAAGCAAGCGCGCACCTAGGAAAGGTGGTCAAGCCAAAAGTGTAAGCGAATTGCTACGGGGTCCTATCTCGTCATGGGAACCTGATCCAGCAAACGTTGCATTGAAACTGCAGAGCTGCTCAACGCTACATAAGGTGAGCCCAAGGTTTGAACCTACTACTTACAACAATGTGTGTATGTTTCACTCGTCTCACAAGCGTCTGCAATCATTAATAGCTCTACAAAGAAACAATAAATCAATAAGGTTGAACGTTTTTATTACATTATAATTATTGGCCGACGGCGAGGCCAGTTATTTTCTGTTCTGTATGCCATGTTTCCGTTCCGTTGCTGCTCGAGGCTATCGGAAATGTTAGTATTGGATATAGTCGGGCTCATCTGTCTCGGCCATAGTATGATTCTTTGTTCAGTTTGTACTTCGTGAGGTGTATTCGTGTTTGCGATTTTCGTTAAAAAGATACAACTTGAATGGCAACCGAAGATGGATTTTAGCAAATTTCAACATTTTATAAGTATTGCCTCTTAGAAAACACCTCCATTGCCGTTGTAGAGAGAAGAAGCATTTAGGTACGACTGGTTGTTTTTGGTGAGCGTCAAGTTTTATATTTCTTTCACATACGTTCAATTCCCAAATCCGTGTTGTTTCAAATTGCCTAGTTCCATTAGGTTTTTTTTGTCGTTGTAGTTGTTGTCTTTACTACACTGGTGTAGAGAACGCAAGCAACTGTGTGTCCAGCTGTGCGTATCTTGCTTTTACGCATTTTTCGTTGTCTCTATTGAATCGATTCTCTCTCTCCCCCTATTTCTAAAACTGATGGAAAAGCGATGGACGGCGGATACAACCTCAAAAAAGTGAAAGGCGGATGATGCCGAACGAAAGTCTGGAACGTGGTGAGGTCATCTGCTCACTTTCCCTCGAGGAAAAAGGGACAGATCAGCCAAGTTTTTGAGATCAGGCAATATTATAAGCAACGTACTACGGCCTCTGTGGGATGGCAAGTGCGTTACGAGCGAAGAAAAGTTTTACCCTCTTGCGTCGAGTTTCACTGTGGCAGAAAACCATTTCACGCCGTTCTAAGTAGAAAGGAAGCCAATTATGTTGTGCGGCAGGAGCATCAGGGGTGCATCACGAAACGATGGGTGGATTCTGCAATCAGAGGCTCGCAGAAAGACTCAGTAGAAAAGAACATCAATCAATCACGAATTGACAGTTAGGTTACCTCCTCATTTCGTTTTTCTCTACTACCCTTGGTCGTGTAAAAAACATGTTTTTTACTCCATCCCTAATGCCGCCATTGTCACGGTACGCCATTGCATCGATTGAATAGAGCTTACGCTGAGCGAAACGTTTCTTAAAGGCAATACTTTGCGCTCAATATTCTCCATTTTTATTTTCTATCCTTGAAGATGCAGCCACCAATCACTTAGTGCAAATTAATTTGAGTTTTCTGAGATTTTTTTTTTCACTTGTACAATTGCTTACATCCGAGCACTGAAATAGTATCCTTCCTACACAGTTTTAAATCGATTAAATATAGATTCAAATTATTCTTGGTACACAATTATGTTGACTTAACAAGTTCAATCCTTGCATGAACGCCATGCTTAAGAAAACATGAACCAACAAGCTATACAAAATTTGATGCAATACATGTCATGGATTGTCTTTTTCCCCTTTTTAGGTTAACGAGTTCCTTTACTTTGTTCCTGTATTTAAGGCATTTGGTAGTAAAGTCTATTTTCTATCAGAGAAACAGTCCGGAAGGTGTTTCGACTCCAGATCCTGTCGACGTTGCTATGAACCGACTACAGTACCTCCTCAAATGAACATTTTTTATGGACTCCATTATGTTCCATGTTGTATAGCATTGAACCTAGAACCGACAATGAAATAAACACGTCGAGCAAAGGACGGAAAATTGAAATCAGCAAATACCGTGCCAATCACTATATTAATAAGCGTTTTTACAAGGTTATCCAGTAATTTGCGGACGAGGTGTAAAACGATTTATTTTTGCATGGTTTTACTTTCTTCAGCTAAAGCGTTACAGATAATCGATTTTCACTGTATGAACGTTTCAGCATTATCGTATCGAATGTTGCAAAGGCTGTGAGTAACAACTAATTTAAAAGAGTTCGTTACTGTTCGTGAGTTCGCGCAAAGAGCCTGTTCAGGAGATGACTCTAAAACCAACTGCAGGAAGGGCTATAGTGCGCTAGAAATGCTGGTTTTTTCTCGCTTTTGCTTAATCTATGCCCAAAGGCTTTGAATAGAGTTGATAGATTTCGGCAGCTCTACCCTATGAAATCTATAACGCCAATCAGCATGGCCGTTTATTATTTGGGATTGCTGCATGGTCGAAACCATGGTCGTGAAAATGCACCCGGGTGGGGTGACCTCGAATCACCTTAGTGTGTGCCCGATGCGTGTATATCGTCACCATCGGCCTATTGTTTCCTTACGCCATGTGCACGGGTAATGGCCAGAATACAAAGTCTGCATTTTAGTTGACGCACGCAAGCCACGATTACACTGGCTATGGCGGCGCTCTTTTGTCAATAAATATCTTTGAACAATGCCGAAAAGACTACGCGATGTAGGGGATATTTTATAGAAACGCTGCTTGTGAATGACGACGATACCAACGGCGGCTCTGAACGAATCTGGATCTGTTCAACACGATGGCTGTAGATTGATCTAAACTCCCATGTATTATTTTCCGGTGCCGGCAAAACCGATGGCTTAGCAGGGACTGCCATCGAGGCAGAATGTGGCACTTTTATCTCGGACGGTTTGAGTCTTGGTTGGGAGACTGATTCTGTCTGGTCCTGCAGCGCAATACCGAGAGCAGTGAAATGGATAGCAGAGAACCCTCATTGGCAGGACTCATTGGCAGGACAAAGCGTGGTCTCGTGTGGAAATTGAATTTCAATTCAATTTCATTGATGACATCAATCCCTTCGCTTTGCTTCCTCTGCCATCTTTGGTGGGTTTTTGGTCTATGGTGTAAATAAATTGAAATGCGGTGTGAAATGCGAGATGCTGTGCGCAGTGGAGAGAGCATACTGATGATAAAAAAAAGGAAGCAACATCAACAGTAGCTTCACCGAACGAAAGACGAATCTCAACTGATTTTCAAAAGTGATTTGATTAGTCAGGGAGCAGAGATGTACAAAGTATAAAATTGCATAATGAAGACAAGATACGTGAATTTGATTTTCAAATGTGAGCAACAACGCTCTGGCTCAAAATTGTTCAAACTATTTTTTTCCGTCGACGATTAAATAAATATCTTTAATGAAGAGCTTTTCGTGAATTACGTTTAGGACAAGAAAGACATGTTTTTGAATTGCACATTGAATAACAACAATAACATTTAGAACAATTTAGCTTCCCTATCGATCGTTTGTAACTAAAATATGTTCTCACCTTGCTTATTACCTTGCTTGAGTGAATGTGGTTGTTCCCCCTTGCACGAACAGATACTCATCGTCGTTTAGGGTGGGAAATATTAAGTGAAAAGTACACTATATAAAAATGTTTCACAAAACACAAAAACACATCAGACACCCCACGCTACGGGAGGTATCCGACAGCGCGGTACAGAGGCTAGCTATTACCTCAAAACTTCTGCCGGAAGGCAACTCCAACCAATGAGCGCATTTTGCCAGGGAGTAAGAGTTCGATGATAGTCTGCTCTGTTGGAAACAACTGGCAGGAATTACGTTACGGTTGGGGAGCTACGCGAACCTACAGCAACACCAAATGCAGCTGACACATCGACGGGCCGAAGGCTAGCGAATATCATACCCAGTAGTTTTCTTTCTGTCAGGAAAGCGCACAACCAGCGTCATGGAACCAGCCGAACCAAAAAAAAAAGGGAAAAAAATGAAAGGTTTCCTACTTTTTGCTGTACAAAATCGCTTGTCCGATAAGGCAACCGATATCAGAGTTGCGTGATGTACCTTGTTCTATGTATGCGCTGTTTTTTCAGTTATTTCTCCTATTAGCTTGTGTATACTATGGATTTTTTCCTTTCGAATCGAAAAATATAAAGGGGTGTATATTTCCTGGGATTGAAGCTCGCTGTTTTGTTGTTTTGTTTTGTTAGAACATTTTTGGACTGCTTCTTCCGCAACCATTTCTCTCTCTCTCTTTCTCTCTCATTCTCACACACATTCTCTTCTCGCTTTGTGATATTGTACGGCAAAATATTTGCTCTGTGGGGGATTGGCTATTCGTCGCGTTTCCCGCCAACTACATTTTACGAATTTGGATCGATTCTCCTTCACACCATGGTCCCGAAACCTAATCAGCAGACCATAACGGCATATCTAAACACGTAAGCCAAACCGAACCACAGTAACCAAAGCGGACTACAGACAAAAAAGGGCTCATGCCAAGCTAGCCACACAGAATAAGCATAATAATTCAAAACGACAGTCAAAGATGAAACAACATGCGAATTCAATAGCGCACACGAGAGACTCGAATTCAGCACAGCACGCACACATCGCATCGCGGATAACGTAGACGGCTAGCAAAATTTCACGATGATCCTAACGGTAGTCGACGGACGAATGCTCCATTCGTTCGTTTGTCTGGTGTGTTTTTTTCGCTCTCATTCCGCTAACCTTCTTCCTGCCACAAGCTTGCCTCAAAGGACACTCACACTCGACTCATACTTATGAAATTGGGAAACCCAGCAATGTTTCCTTTCTGCATCGGTGGTCGTAATGCCAATTTTTGACCAAGCCTCAGCAGTATGCTCTTTGGCTACGATCAACAGCGAGAAGCGTATCGTACAAAGCAACCGCAGGCCGCATGAGCTTGTACGGCTCATAATTTGGTAATTCCATGAGTTTGGCTGAAACTATTTAGCTGGCAGAGTTCTAATGTGGAAATCAAATAAGAGCACCATTGAGGAAATGACGAGTGTGGATGCGGATAAATGGGGAGCGACAATCGCGCCATTACGAAGCCATGCTGCTAAAAAAGAGTGCACAGGAAACGTCCCAAGAGTGCATTGTTTAGCCATATAAAAAGCGCTCTGCGGGAACCAGACTGGCTCAGTTGGTCCACAGCGGGATGATCGCTCTGATCGAGATCTAGCTGCTGGAGTGGTACTATGGGATGACGAAAGGGTATGCATTCGTTACCGGAAATACGGCAGATCCGGCCGTTGACACCAGAGGACGCTTTCCGGTTCGGTGATTCGCTCGTGGATGTCGTTTGTTATCTTCCTTGAACGCCTTTTACGCTTGCGAAAGGTGGATTCAATGATTATTACGATGTAAATGTTTTGGTCGCCGGTCCAGCTATTTCGAATATGCATTTACACATAGCAAATAAATAATTTTCACCCGGAAGGATGCAGAAATACATGAATCATATCATTCGTGTAAGGAAAAGACAATGAGATGTCACAAAGCCTTTCCACGACTGAGCATTTCCGCACGGCCTGACACTGATGAAAATGTGATAGAAGATTACACCTTCCCAATGGGTTCGGCTCCCCATTTCCTACATTTCCTGTTACGTGCGATGGTTGGTTGGCGCGTTGTCTTTCATCCCGTAACTTACTGATACAGATAGTGTTCTCAGCTATGCGATAGCGTATTAATTGATTGCAAGTGAAAAAATGACGAGTATGTAAATGGTCCGAAGTACACACGAAAGTTGAAAAAAAAATCAGATGATACGTCAGGAAAATGGTTCCCAATTCCACTGAACAATAACTCATATCAGTATTGTTCTGTTGTTTGAGAGCTGTGGAATGTAGAAGGATTCGGATGGCTTTACAATCCACTACTATGTACATCGCCATTGTAAGGGAAGGCAACGAGCAAAAGGATGTCAGGTGCGCGTCAACAAACTGTTGGTGATGGAATTGATTTATGACCCTCCCAGTCCAGTGCACCTCGCGGCGTTACAGACGTTCCGAAAGTAAGTGCATAGTGTGACACCGAGCAGTAGAGCAGCTTTGTAGTTACACCAGTACGTCTGCTATATATTTCAATATAAAAGCTTTCATGCAATTGCAACCAACCATCAAATCAAGAAGTAGCTACTGCGGTGTATGGTGTTGTAACGCTCGGTAATATGTTTATGATAAAAGCAATATGAAATGTTTCTGCAATACCTTCGCATCATACAATTTTTGATAGATTAGTTGTAGATGATATAAACAGTTTGTACAAACTACCATATGAATCGAAACTCAATGCATTGTTTAGAGTTATTGAATAAAACGGTGTAAATGTGCCCCATGGATAGGTCTTGGTCTACCATTTCTGGCTGTCTTTGATTTCCTTTCATGAATAGCTGGTCAGCCAGTCCTTCGTGCAGCGAAACGGTTCGGACGGGAATTAATAGGCTGTCCTGCCGTGTTAAGACCGGCGCGGCTGCCTGCTACACGTTTTATATTATAATTACAAAACTATCGCATTATGTCATACAAAAATACGTATTATTACATACATACGAAATTTTAACGCAACGAACGACCTTATGCAGATGTTTGATCAATTCACCACGATGAGCAGCCGGAATTTGTGAAACTCAGCGTTCATGGGTTTTTGGTTAATTCTTAACAGACTGCTCTTCATGTATAACATATCTTATTCCTGGACAAGAACAAAGGCCAAGGTTAGACTGTGAAAATTGTAACAATCGCAGGACGTGGTGTGGATTCCGCCAAAGCATAAACGAAAAGCTCGAAGATGATATGTCTCTCCTTCGGGCTGTGGTTGTTTCCTTTGTAGCATTCGCTCCAGAGTAGCCTGGTTTGATCTGACTCGTAGTCGTTTCTTCCTGTGAATTGTGTCTGCCTTTCAGCTCTCGCCATTTCACCTTCCTCGGGTTCCATTCGCGCACGCTCCCTAATGTCTAGCAAGAGAAGAGTCATAAATTATGTCCATGTCAAAAATTTCCTTCGAACACAAAAAACCTTCCCATTTGGCTACAGTTGCGGAGTGGGGCCGCGGGGCTGAGAGTTCGAAAACACCATCAAAAAGAAGACCCGTGCGTGGTTGTATTAGAGTGGGTAGATAGTTATAAGAGTATTGAGAACGGTTGAAGGATTCGTCATATGAAGTCTGTTCGAGGCAACATCACTCAACGTCTTTTTAAAAACATAACTCTGTATTCTTCTCTGTAGTAAGGTTCTGTAGCTTTTATATTGCAATTTTTGGTGCACTTTTATTTTAAGCAAAATTATTGTTTTAAGCGAAATTAAACAAAAATCTTAAAATTTTTTAAAGTTTTGTGATAACTTTGAGATCAATGTGAATGGTCACAGTCATACAGGCTTTGCAAAGTGTTTTGTTCTCGTTGTGAAAGGTTCTTTGGTAGCAAAACTGTTCCTTTCCTTAAAGTTCTATGGTCTTTAAAAATATTCTTCCATATGATTTCCATATGAGACTTTAGCATTCGATCAAACCAATTTACAAATCTTTCTTTTCTAATCTAGCCTTTTGTTTCCGCAACTGAGAAATTCTGTGAACCAATTTTTATTTCTAAGTAATGGTGAAATTATTAAACATTTTTTCAAAATTAAATACTTTTGGCATTAATGCTCAGGGATGTCTCAATATCCTGTGGTATGTTAATGGCTGGTGTGACGTAGTAGGTCCTTAACCCAAGAAGAATAGGTATAAACAGAAGAAAAAGTGCACGGTGATCGTGCATAATCAGTTTACGTAGCGCATCGAACGATTCTGGTGCAGCAACTGGTTTTAGACGACCTTCAAGACATTTATTAGTCTGCCCTTTTATCAGACGAAAGTGATCACGCGTCAATTCCATGCTGTTTCATGCTGCATTTTTAAATCTTACTGAAAACCGAGTGAAATGCTGGTTTCCTAAAAACTCTAGCAAAATGATATTTTCACCCTGGTGGATATTTAGTTGAAATGGTAAAATATGTTTTTTTTTTACTTATAGAATAGCGACAGTGTTCGTCAACGGAATATGCCCGAGATAAAGCAAAAAGTAAGAAGCAAATGCCTCATCATTATGATTGTACAATTTAGTCCTCACACGCTGTGTTGACAAAACGGCATTGTACCGTCATAATTAAGTAAAAATAAATAAATAAATAAAAGTAAGTGCTGTCACTCTGGTGCCAGCACTAAAAGTAAGTGCTGTAAGTGGTCCTGTCTTTATCATGAATTTCTTTTGTTGCGACAATACCAAATACTTTAATTTAATTGTCTAAACAGTGTTTAAAGATAAGCGATTATGGTATGATTTGAAGTTTCGGTTGCCCTTACTGAAATAAAGTTTTGTTGAAGCAGGAAAACTATCAAGAGAGCGAGAGAGTTGCTGGATAAATTTGTTACAACTCGATTCACCTTTTCAACCGTAACACATAAAAAAATCTCAAAAACACTACGTTCATTAGTTTAGCACTTTCATATACATGCGCTTGTTTTACCTGCCACGAAAAAGGTTTGTTTTTGTTTTCTCCTTTTTGTGCTCTGCTGTTTGCACATTCGTTCACTTAGCATCTTCCACTTGAATTCGGTAATTCACATCCGTGTCTACGACTACGAGAACTGGCATTTATCTTAATCAAGCTTTTGGCGAACCATGAAGATGTTTTCTTTCATCCAGTCTTATAGCATTATGTTATAAAACTACGCCACGATAGTGCTGCAGAAAGCAGTGCAAATGTACGCGAAAATGTATTTAAAGAATTATTTTTCCATACCATAAAATGCTCAGATACCCCATAAACAGTAACACAGACCGCAAACAGTAATAAAAATTGTTGATGAAAAATGGTGAACAGATAAAATTCAACTGCAGATTATTGTGCGAGGGCACAGTTGTATATTTAAGTTTGGTAGGTTTGACAATTTAATCAAAATACTATTCTTTGTATGTATGAAATAGAATTTATATTCTTTTAGCCTACAAAATGTTAATGTAAAGACTATAAATAAGACAACATCCTTCTTCCAAATCTGAAAAATAATGTCTAGTTTTCTTTATTTATTTAATTATTTATTTATTGAATTTCAATTATCGCTTTTAGTAGCCCGATTGCGGCAAACTGTGGCCGAGTGGTGGCCGAAGCGGTAGCGGCGCCGATATTCACACGGCAGGAGCAGATATTGTCCGGACCGTCTCCTCCCATGTAAAAGAGACCTGACCGACTACTTAACTTACACAAAAAGCTTAGTAGCTTGAGGTTGTTAGTGTTAAAGAAGAAAACCGAAAGGGGCGAAATAATTGTAATTTCTCACTAACCAAACAGAAGAATTCAACCTTTTTCAGATGCTCATCAAAATCAATCACACAATCACACGGAAAATGGTGTCGTTACATGATTCATTCAGTTCACTTTTTAGATTAGCATAGTTACCTTTTTGTTTAAGTCCTTGTGAGGTGATGAAATGATAGGTACTCCTAGTTTCGCTTCATAGATACAATTAACTTTAGTCTTCCACGTTGTTTGACATTGTCGCCTCATTCTTTCGTCCCAATCAGCATTCAATATTTTATCACACATACCAAATTCACTTAACAAAGTTTTTGTCCACTTCATTGTGTATGCAGTTATTGGTGTTCAAACTGTCATCGGTTGTATGGCCATCAGATTCAGAACGAGCAAAGTGTTTCTATTCGAGATGACTTCTTTTGGATACGTTGAATTGGATATTGAAATTGTATCCTCGCACAACACCGAAACACCTCCACAAACGTAAAGAACAAAATCAATCGAAATGCACTGCCACTGAAAAACATATATCTGTAATGGAATTGTAAACTGCTGGTGTTGAGTTAACGTTGTTGTTAGTTAGAAAACAAATGCAGTTTCAAGTATTTTACTGTACCGTAAGTGAAACGCATACCTCTTGAATACATTCCCATAAGCGACAGAATGTTGTTGTTTGAAATCAGCAACGAAACATTGAAGCAAAACAAAAAAACTGACGAAAACGAATATGCTTTAGTCAGCAAAAATGTTGTTCCATAATTACATGTGGCAAATATTGAACCTGCTTCGACAACCCTAGATAGGCCCACAAACGGCTAACACATTGACTTTGCAAATGCTGAGTATTTTTGTTGGGTAAAATGCAGTAAACGTGAAGATATATAATTTCAGTTTCTACATTTTATACATTGTGTTGGGCATATTTAACGCAAACTCTATTGCAGCCCTGATAACTGAAGTTTTTTTTTCGTACACTTGTTTTACGCGGAAGCCACGACAGGAGCTTAACTAAGACGCACAAGGACACGAATATTTTTTGCAGATGGTTTATAAAACATCCGTCCACCAAGGCACGACTTTGAAGAATGCTGCTGACAACTAGTAAAAGATGTACAACATCATGCTAGATCCCTCCGAGGACAAGTCACGACCGTCAGAACTGAAGCTAATGGGAGCGAACAAATCGTCTCTCGCAACACAGATTCTGCAAACTCTCTGTACTCGCAGTAGAGTTCTGTAAAGGAAGCTGTCTGTAACACGCACACACAGTCAGGCGATGTGTTGCTATAACGAAAGTAATCTCGATTTGAACATTAGTTTGTGAATTGCTATGACTATTCGAGACGCAGCAGGGCTACGATGTGCTTCATTTTTTTATCAAATTAGTGACATAAAACTCGTTTATTATTTTCCTATAATGCGATTGAATATTATGGAGCCCTAAAATTGTTGGTTAAATGTTGTAGTAACACTGTAATTGTTGGTCATTGCGTTTCGTAGAGTATTTAGACCGTTTCGGGACCTCGTGCTGAGGGGTCTCTATTTACCTTTTTGAAAACGGAACCGATAACGGAAGCTTGAAAGAGAGCACAACAATAACAAACCATAAATCGTCTGCCTGGTTACGATTGTACTCAATTTTAACCACATTCTCTTTGAGTCTATGCACAGTGTTCTCTGAAACTTTCCTTCCGCAAAAGCGTAAAGCCGGATCGGGTTCTCCTTCGTATCCCATGTAAAGTGTGGAGCAAAATCTTCAATAGCTTTGGGATGTGCAAACAGCTCTCCTGGCACATCTAACGCTACAACATCTTGGACTAAAATGAAAACGAGAAAAACATTTCAAACATGGTTCACAAATATTCGTTTGCTCCCATTTCGCCTAGTGAAATTATCAGAGAGTGTTGGTGATAATGAATTGATAACATTGCGTGTGGGAAGGATACATACTAACGTGGATGTGTAAGCTGCTGACACCTGGAGATAATGATTTTAATTTTGCAATGGACAAACAAAAGTTTTTGTTTAGTAAGTAGTGTGTGCTATTGTTCATTTGCATTATTAGTAAACAGCGATCTTCAAGATCGTAACTAGTACAATAATTTATTTTACACATTATGGCTACGTCTATTCCAACTTTCTAAGCCTAAGCTAACTTTTCTTCCGAAAGAAATTCTGCTGTCTCGTATAGAGTAAACTCATCGCCCTTTTGACTAACCTTGCGCGTGAACAAGAGCTCTTCTTGCACCGTTTCCTTATATTTCCGGCGCGTCTGGTCATGTTTCTCAGTATTATATTCACTTCACCCAAACCAGAAAACGCCACCTTCAGTATTGAGTGCCATAAATCATCTCTTCAGCTTCCTATGCTTTTAACGTTATTGCAAGTGGTTGTAAACAGAGAAGATTATTCGAAGTATACGACGTATCTATGCTGAGAGTAGTTGAAAGTGCGAGTGTATGAGTACAATAGAAAATTCTCTTTCCTCCGTTATAGGGTATTGTAAGATTCTTCGGTCTTCAATTAATTCATACTATTTTCCTGGTGCTTTAACTCCGATGGAACTTCTTTTTTTTAGGTTTTATGATATATTGATAGTTTTTGAACAAATTTTTTGCAAAGATAATTATACGAATTGACATGCTTCTACCTAAGTAGGTATTGAAATGACTCGAAAGTCTTAGTATCAGCCTTACCTTACCATTGTTACGGTTTAAGGAAACTTGCACCTTTATGCATTTCACAACATTCACACGTTTAGTAAGTATGCTGTAGATCTATGTATGTTGTGTATGTTATCGCTGGGAACAGTTTCAGGCAGGAATGCATTATTCATTGGTCACATGTTGGAGTAGCATAAAAGAGAAACCAACCAACCAAACATGCGCCAAGCCTGTTCAAATCTGCCGTGCAACATCAACCGATCATCGGAGGCATCGAAGGGATCTTCTTGATGTCGTTACTTTATTCATTCGGTGCATCTATCCTCCTCTCACCATTGCAATCACTCACCAATACAACGATTCAAATCGATATCCCGATGTGCTACAATGCATCTGACAATTGTAGAATTGTTCAATCAATTCCACCATTGAGCGACATTTATTGGAGTAGACCCGGTGACACAAGATCCTGATCGCGACATCCCGATAAGGAGCTGCAAAGGAAAAAAGCGACCACGAAGAAATCGCAGACTACCTGTACGCGTACAGCAAGTAATTCGCTGTACGGGTTGTCTCACGTCGTCGAGAAGTTGGTCGAGGCAAAGTAATGTCTGTATCACGGTTGTTTATGGCAATTTGATTCTTCGATGCAGTTGAACAATTCAGGCTGAGCCTTCGTACAAGTGTTTTTTGTTATTGTCGTTACATGTGCGAGTGTTTGTGTTTGCTATTTTTTCTTTTTGTGTGTCTACATTTACCGCGATTGTAGCGTGTCGATCAGCTTCATTTGAGCGAGAAAGACATATCCATTTAATTAACCGAAACTTCACATTCCTCCCAAACAAGTGGGACAGGTACAGTTCAACAAAAATGATACAATGCTCGCTAAGGACAATCTACGTCAATATGTGAACAGCCAGAACTGACAGTTGGACATAACAATTTGGTGCTGGCGCATGGATATCAACTGTTGCATTTAGCTTTTTAAAATAACGTTGATAATCGGAGGGTTATGGAAATTTTTATATTGACAAAGTCACACATTAACTATGCAACGCGTCCAATTCAAAACTTCTGCATTCTGTGCCTTAGGTATTAATGAATGATTTTTCAAATAAACGAAAGATCCTGCATCATTCGATTGTATGTATTTATTCTAACAAAAAAAAAAACTTCCAAAACGAAGAAAATCAAAATAAAATGTTGCGTTTCGGAAGTTTTTCTAAGCTGCTCTCGTCAGTTTCAATGAAGGTTGACCCAAAAATCCTTTCAGTTTTCTTTTGGTGCGCTGGTAAAGCGCTGCTTCATTTCAAGAAACAGGAACAACTTTTGAACAGGCTTAGCTCTGAACATTCTTGACAGGTTGGATGGTGAAACTGTAGTATGCTCGCTAAATTTGATTTTAAACTATCCAAAAAGTCGTTTAAGAAAATGTTTGAAATCCCAGTATAATACTTTTAAGGACCTTTCGTCGTGAGTGTATTGGTAAAGCGGTAGGTAGAAAATGATGAAGAGTTATTTTCACTTTTAACAATATATATGCAGTTCAGATACATCAATTGGAAACAACAGCTGCACGCTGCATGCTTACTGTAATTGGAATTCATATATATTATGAATGCCGAAGAGGAAATTTCAGCAAATGTTTGAAATCTTAAAACAATACGTTGAAAGATCTTTCATCGCTAGCACATTAAGAGAACAAAGTTATACTATTAATATAGGGAAATGAATCAATATACGTTATAACTTACAACAGACATAGTTATAATAATGAAAAGGTTTTAATTTATGAAACTGTATACTTTTTATGCTATTCGATTGATACCATTTACCATTCATACACGAGTTTGATGTGTATTAAGAACCATTTATATTATTTAATCTGCCATCCGGTGCTTTAAGGGTAGCGTAACTTGTTTCGAAAATAAATAAAAGCCAGAAGTGTCAGTTTATGACTCCTCAAAAATATAAATTTATCTACTATAGTTAACTATACTATACTTAACTTGAGTCGATTTTGGATTCTAATTATCACCAAATACATAGCTGTGTGATGACTGAGGATCTGAAAATTTTACTCCGAGCTAAACATGCAGGGAACATGGTGAACCCCAAAATTACCATAGGTCCAGAAAGACACGATGCATGAAAAAGTCGCTCTACGCGTTGTCTTTATCGTTGTCATCCCTGGTAAGTGACAGGGAGCACAGCAGGTGACAGTTCTCGTAAACGTAGACTTTTTTACATTTCCTTCCAGAACCGCGTTACAGAGGCGAACACAAAAGTCCGACAAAAAAAATCAGACATTTCTTTTCGATGGGCGTTTTGATATCTTACTTCCTAACTTGTTCAAAAAATATATTTCACATTGCAGTTCTATAAACTTCGTGGTATTCAGAAAAATCCGAATATTTCGCGTTATTATTGGAGCGTCCCCGGTGGTAGAGGCGTCAACAGCTCCGGCTTTCATTTCATTTGTGTTTTGGAATGAACGATTCATCGCGGATTTGATATTGGACCTGGCAAATGAAAGATCGATACTGTCAAGAATTCACTACCGTCCAAATATGTTTAAAATGGTTGGCGTATTCGTTTCATTTCAATTTGTTTAATCAATATTTTATGGCAAGGAATCATCGATCGATTACATTACCATTACAACTTTAAACGACGAAAGTAGAGGAAGACAACGAAATAGTTTAAAATTCCTTTCACAGCTCGTAAATCACGGCTTAGACTGTTTTGGCTGATGATTTTTCTACTTGCTCTCCAAAAGACACTCTCACCCACAATATTGAAGAATGCCACGGAACCGGGGTGGCAATCTTCGTGACGAAAATAGGCGAAAGAAGAAAAAAAACAAGCTTTATCGAGCGACTCTTGAGTCAAACAAGGAGCTCTAGTCCCCATTTCATGGATTTTCTGCCACAATGTCCTTGCGAGTTCGGTCCTTCTTCCAAAAACAATTTTAACATAGTCTAAACAGACGCATAAGACGAATGAAAAGGGAGCATTCTTTGCTTTGGGGAAACAAAAGCTTCACCTTTGAAACTCGTGTTTCGTATGGAATGGTTCACGTTTGCAGAGAATATCTTCCCTCGCATACACGGATGAGTTTGACGGTTATTCAAATCAAATTTGCATTTCTTCCTTATCCATCGCAGCACCTCAGCAATGAATCCGCGTTTTCCTTGACGAGAACGATGAGGGCTATAAATTGTCTTGAAAACTCTTTATTCGTGTATGTGTGTGTTTTCCCTCCTATATAGATAGATTTATGTATATTTATCATTAAGACTCAATGAACAAATTAATTCCGCACATTTTCTTATTCATTCATCATTCTGCAGTGTGCAGATCGGTGAGGTGAGCACACGGCAAAAGAAAGAAGCCATCAAATATTTCTCAACCGTTTTGCACTCAATACATTTTTCTTGATGTATATATGTGTAGTTTTTTACATGCGTTGAGTTAAAAGATCTCGTTTGTTTGCTTCTTACTCAACTGGAGTTCTTACGACAAACGCTAAGCAACAAGCAGATTGTTCCGTGTGTTCATTGATTGTTCTCGGCGTGTATGGTGAGCGATTCTCGGTATCTTGAAATTCGCTTTCATTCCGTCTTTCTTTAGCAATTTAATTCCGCCGAAAACTTCAGGAAAAAAATGAAATCAAGGTACCTTTGCCACAAGAACAAACGTTTGTTCAAGATCAGTTTGCTGCGGTTCGGTACTCGAAACCAGAATATGTGTCGGCATTTCATTTGACACAGTGCATATATTCATCTGACTGTAACGATATGAACGACAAAGCAGGGAAGAATAAGGCAAACTTTTCATAAGGCTACACCAGCACGACGAACGAAGAAGGTAAAACAACATTTTTAACAATTTAAAATCATTAATAATGTTGTTATGTTAATTTTATTGCATTTTTATCTCGCTCGCGACTTAGCACTACTTATGCTTCAAAAGCTACTTGGAGGGGCGCGTAGGTGAGCAGTAAAAAATATAATAAGCATGAATTAATATTTTCTCACCAAATTCAATAAGGCTGTGACACATAACTGTTCGCTTGGTGGTAATAGGAATGATCAGCAGTCGATGCTTAAGACAAGTTTTAAAATATATTGTTCAATCTTTAGCATCTTTTGCCACTTGTTGATTTTGTGCTTCTGTATGTGTGATTTATCTGATAAAAAAATGATCTCAAATCAGAGCAGTTGTGCAGTTTTCAAAATGGTGCTTGTATAAAATAAAAAATATAAAACAATATTTTTAGCATTCCGTATTGAGCTTCAGCTGCCCTTGTACGATGAAAAATACATTCCGTTATCACGCCTCAGTTGCAATTTCAGTTTGATAGCAATAATTAATTCATGAAAATGTCATGCCTCTATCGCATAATTAGCGTTAATTTGCAGAAATTAAACGAGCTATAAACACACTACGATAGCTATTCATCATCCTCATGCGTGAAGTTAAATAGAAAAATCTCCTCCAATGCATTGGATCAAACGTTCGGAGTAAGACATTGGCTGCTATATCTGCGTAAATGCAATGTTGGTGGCTAAATATGATAATTTTACTGTGGGGAATGAGCTGCACTCGGCTCACGCTGATTAGATCGACTTTAACCCTGTAGGATAAATTTAAAGACATCTTTTCAAGGGTCACTTCAACTCATCACTAATTCATAATCATACGTCGGCTGCAGCATTAACGATCTGTGTGGAGCGCAGAGCGCTACTTAACTTTAAAATACCGACGGGATTTTCGATTTACCGTTTTCCCAGACCATCTACAAAGCTACAGGTCGTTCGACTGGTTTGATAGTCGGAGCACATCAACTCACTAAAAGAGAATTTAGTCTCTGTTCAAAATGGAACCGATTCGGAGGGAAATTTTGTGAATCATATCCATCCAGACAATCTTACAAAAATCAAACATGGATTAAAATTATGTTCTCTCAGTCAAAGAGGATTGACCTGTGACTGAAACACAATGCATTTGTGTGTGCTGCTGCAAAAGTATCATTAGAATACAACATAATTTCATCGATTTGCAATTTAGTATGTTAAGTATTTCGATTCGTCAGCGTTTTCTTCAGATTCTTCAGAACAAAGCGTTCAAAGAATTTGTTCTTGGCAGATCAAACGTCTAGGTGAGCATTATTGTGAGAGTGTGATGTTGTTCGCTCTCATAAGCGAATAGATAAAACAAATGAATAGAATAGAATTAAATGGTAAGTCTTAGCCTTGCTACCAATAACAGGGACATAAACAGGTTTGAAAAAGAAGAATATGCGACCATCTATCCCAACACGAAAGAGCTTTGCACCACCAACTGCATTGCATAAATAGAAAAGACCAAACGCTTTCGTTTTCACTCAAATACGCTTGCGTGCGCGAGAGAAAAGGTATGTGCCGGAGATAGGATTTTACATTTGTGTGTGAGCATTTTTATCAGGAGCGGCCATTATTCATTTCCAATTCACTGTCAACGCCAACCTAGATGGCTATCGATTACCGTCGGCATGTTGGCTTTCTACAGCTAGAGTATTGAGATGTTTTGTGTTTAACACTGTTTAAACGTGTTGTAAAGAAAATTATCACCCCCACAAATGATAATTTAGAAAAAAAACAATACTTATCTTTGTTTTATTTGCTTGAGCAATTTTAAAGATATATTTTATAGCATCTTATAAGTGCAATCACATTGACCATGAAAGTGAAGCTAATTTTACATCCCGTTCAAAATGCTGAAATGCGCCTTGTGATGTGCTTGTTATCTTTAAAGATATGTAACAGGTGGTTGTTGATGGAAATGATTTAAGGTCCTCGTTGTAGGAAAATAAAGGTTTGATCGCTTTGCTTTCCCAAATTCTGTAACATCATATTTCCACTGATACGAAGAATCTCACGCCAATCCCGGCATACGAGATATAGCAATAATAACTAATATGTTCAAAAATTATTCCGTTATGTGTTTAAAAGTTTTATTAAATAGTTGATAGCGATAGTTAGATAATCATAGTATTAAACTATGATTGGGTGATCTGGTAAAGTAGACGACAAAAGCACTAATCGTTCACAGGGCAGGATAGGATTCCAATCCCTTCCGAACCTTTAATGAAGATCCCCGGCAGGACCTAGCAGGTCGTTAACCTAAGAGAAACCGTAATGAACAATTTGGTTTGTAAGGAGTTTTTTTGTCTCTCATGTACGAGTACTTTGTGCGAGTTTTGAAATTATACTGCAAAAATGGGTTATGTGTTGTAGTTGTAAAGGTATAGGTAAGTGAAGCATATCATCAAAGTTGAATTAAAGCAATAGAAGTAACATAACAATAACAATACTTACCTGTGTATATAAAAGTTAGATGATTTGGTTTCTTTGGTTTGTTTGTTGTACGCGAAGTAAAGCAGTCTATCTGTAAAGTAGTAGAAAACACTCATTAAGAAATACTTCTTTTCTAAGGTAAACGATCTAAAGTAAACGATCTGTTAAATTTGAATGTAACCATAATTTCACACCCTTTACCAACTATTTGTTGTTTATGCTTGAAAGAAGAACATTTGATGAAATTCATCATTAAATCATCGTATCGTCTCATCCTATCGATCAAATATAATTTTTCGTTTTTTTCATTATTCAATTTTTATCTCATTAAAAATATTTATCGTTTACAGGTGACAAAAGAAATCCAAATTTAAAAAAAAAGGGCAACACAAAAGTTGACGGTTTGTAAACTTCCAAAATCACAAAGCAATGAATTATCGCATGCCGTCTCAGTGTTATACACGTTGCATACGAACAGGATGAAACCATTTTACTTGCATACCTTGGTAGAACCAAAATTGCGTACAGGTTTATAGCGAAACGCTCACAAGATGGCGCTATCAACTTTATAGCATGTTGTGCCACTTCATAGCAACATAAATTGTAGCTAAACTTAACATATGCAGACCGTTTGCTTCGTACAATCTGAGATTTGGCATTGTGAGATTAATATGATTAACATATTTACTTTACAACTATACTTATTTAAAAACCAAAAACAATATCAACGTGTTATATAGTATGTCTAGAGTACAATCGAATTACAGTTGATTACGGTATCGTAAGTAATTACAAAAAATGTTTAAAATGACTGAAACCAACTTTCTTTTTATTTTCTTTTATACCACATTCTTGAAAATTAGGTTGCGGTTCATGTTGAATATAGAATGCTGAATTTCTAGTATGAAATAAATAAAATAAATGCTCGCTGCCGGCTGTTGCAGATATTGTAAAGCTATTTAGAGTTCATTCGGTGATACTGTTAAGCTCTACGCGTATGTGACAAAAACTGTTGCACTTTTGAACGTTATAAATGAAGTTTCTTATTTTTTTTATGTTTTTTTTTGGAAATTTAAGTGATTGGCAAAGCACAATAACCTAAGAGTTACTAGACATAGGAGTCAAAGGGTTTCTCAGTGGTCGGTGGTTGCGAATAGTTCTGGGAGGTATGTTAATGCTGACTCTTGTAAACAGTTTGGGTTCATGTATCTCATCGGTTAGAATTTTGCTGGAAACTTTAATGTGAAATTTAACGTCTCTTAGCGTGGGAGAGTAGATCAAATAGTAAACAACAAACATGATACGATGAACATCGTGTTACGTTACTTAGCGGAGCAAAACACAGGACAAAGGATGTAATTTTTTGCGTATTCTAACCTATTTGACCAAAGATTGAAAAAAGGACACCAGACTAGCCCGATCCCGATTTATATCAAATTTCTGTGGATATTCAAAAAATGCACAAAACCGATGGTAGTTGAAACTGTTAATCATTATTTATTTATGTAGCAAGTTGTCCTTTAAGAAAGCTATAGCCACAACGATAAGATCTACCGCCATTATCACCTATTATTTTAAATTCGGCATCTGGTGCCTTGCATTGTGTTGCAAATACGGACAATCGCCCAGAGTAAGTGCTGCTTACCCTCCGGTTTGATTCAAAAGTCATGCCGCATCAATAAGGCCTATTACTCGTTAGCTCTTACTCGATTGTGGAGCTATTATACAATTGATCACGTGATCGTTTTCGTGACTATTGTGGTAAATCTTTGCTCGTAACCATCTGAAGTTCGACGATACGATCAGGATCAGAAGATTGTGGCTAGCGGTGGTGTGAAATTTCGAATACATCCGTATTTTTCGCATCCACCGTCAAATATTTGTTCAATGAATGCAAATCATAATTGTTTTGATGCGATCTGCAAAGATTGCCATTTTGTGGGCATTTAAAAAGTGATGAGCAACTCAAGAACTTCCGACAAGACACTTTATTACTTTGCAAAGTTTTTCTGGGGTATGAATATGTGAAACTAACACTCCATACGATTATCACGGATGTGTGCAAAATGTGGGAGAGAAGGCTTAAAACAAAGGAATACCTCACCGCCTGTGTGCGCGTTCTATTCCGATGCTGGATGAAAGGCATATGATCGTAGCCGGTTAGCGGTCCTAAGTATCGGCGATTGAGATTCGACAAGATCCCGCGGTGTGGCCGTTTGAAAATTCGATTGTTTTTCTTTTGCCATTGGCTTGCACTACATGAGCCCTGCAGCACTGTTGCAGTGATTGCCGAGGATTCCCAATTCTGTGAAACGTGCAACGCTTTTGTGTTGTCGTTTTGAACGTATACATGTGTCATTTTTTCTATATCATCCGTTAACCAGCCAATTCATTTTTTTGTTTGCTTGATTTGGTTCGCTCCTTTGGCCGAAGCGTTTGCATACGCTACGTTTTAGGAAGTGAGCGGGTTAGTGTTTTTCTTTCAACGATCACCTAACAATATTCATAGTATTTTATTCAGACACCTTCTGGGCGTTTAATTCAGATGACATGTATCATCACAAATGAGCCAATGTTAAATCACTGATGCCATTGGTACCAAAAGGTATCGACATAAAATTGTACACTCACAAATGTACATTTTAAATTCATAGCTTATTGGTTATTCTGTGGTATTATTTTTTATAGCATAGAACAGGCAGCATGTTGTTTTGCAAGCCTATTTTTGACAAAAAGTTTCTGGAATGAATAATCAGTTTTATCCAGTAAGAGACGAATGAAGTTGAAGGACTCAAGTTCTTTACAAATAAAATATAAACTTCTTTACAAATAATAACCAACCCATCGGTTTCATCAATCTGCCCAGAAATCAACCATTATACTTTCAGTTTTGTATGCACTACATCCTCATCGATGAATTCTGCTATTAACATGTTAATAACAGTTTCACAGCACTGATACGGTTAAGCAATTTTTATTTATTTATTTATTTTATTTGTATAGAACGACTAAATCGTATTGCTAGCAACGTTTTTATTTTTTATTTATTTTTAAGTATACCTGCTTGCCCCGTATCGTCTAAACCACATGTGGTGACTGTGTTTATAAACTAGATTACCGGGGCTTTTCCTCCCTGTTTTTTGCCTAATACCTGGCATACTCGGCTGAGCAACTTTTTTATTATGTCTAACATATGGAAAGGCATAGTTCGTATAGATACGGAAATCAATATTCAAATTAAAGTTCGTCCTGATTGTAAGCTGAAAAAAGTTTTTGAAAAAGGATTCCATAAAATTGCTTTATAAAAATGCGATAGATGCCGCTGCTCTAGCAACATGTAGCAATGTAGAAAAAGGATGCGGCAGGAAGCGTGATGCTATAAAAATCAGTTTTATGTGAATCATTTTTGTAACAAAAATATGGTATTCCAGAGGTGTGTTACTATTTTTGCAAAATTTTAGCTGCTTATTGTTGCTGCTATTGTTTATACAAAGTAAGAGATTTCAGTTGGAGAACATATACCATCTATACTTTTTTACCGTTTTGTACTATAAACATTACAACAACAAAATCATAGCTTTGTTCCTGGCTGGAATAAACAAAAGCTCGAGGAGTTTTACAAAGCACAGGACGAACTTTATAGCATGCTAAGGATATTATTGTTCCAGAGCTTTTATTGCAAAAAAATTATCCAGAAAGACTCAGAAAACATTATGACATTTATGTCAATTTTGGGTTGCAAACATTATGTTTATTACCAATAATTGTTTTTATAATCGTAATGAAGAGCGCTAAATATATTGATGAATGATGGACAGAAAAGTGCTCAACGTTTTTTTTACGCAAGCAAATTAGTGATATTTATTTTTTACTTTGACGCCTTGAGTCTTTGAGACATTTTATTCGCTTTCAAAGCAATGATAATTCAATGATAAGCTTGCGAAGGGCTTGGATTAGGTTATGTTCTGGTCGTCTTTCGTTAATTTGTTCCATTGAGTGAAACATAAAATGATTATGAATACATAAAAAAAACTGACAGTTCATTGAAAAGAGCAAATTAAGAAAAGGGTTTAATTCAAAAACTCATAATAAACTAAATCTTCCAGAATCAACGTGCTAGCGAAGTAAGTTAAATGTATCATATCACACCATAACAAGCGGGACACAATTTTCACATATTAAATCATAGTATAAATTATAACATCCTCCGCCATAGTCGCTGACATTCATTCTCCATTCTGTTTTATGTGACCTTTCCTGCTTTAATCAGCAGATGCTAGTGTGCGTTTGTCTACACGGAAGATAAATGATGAATGTGTTCGCCTGCGCAACAGTGTGCGTGAAACTTTCCCTCGGAATGGCGGCGGAAAATTTCGAGAAAACCATAATGCTTCATTCATTGGTCTGAACTAATACCATAACGTGCCTAACTATTTCTAATGAGCACGTGAAGGTGTGTATGTGCATTCGGAGCGAGAAAATAAATTTGAAACGAAACTGCTCCATGTTTCTTTCTTGGTACAGCATCACGGTTTAAATTTGTCAAATGGGAGGAGGTTGAATATGTAGTACAGCTGTGTAATTTATTGCATCCAAAATAAATCATTCACAAGCACTGTTACAGCAAACCACAAAAGGATAGCCTTATTTGAATCTATGTCTTCGTGTTTGCATTAGGCACAACGTGTAAATGGGTCTTTTTGTGTGTGTGTGAAAGTCTTTTTTATGAAATGTTCTAGATTGATGGTTTTTATTTTAATGTTTAAATTCAGTTTAAATTTTTTGTAGCTTTCAGCATGATATTATTTTAAAAAGGATATTTTGTAACGAACTTTGTGCATGTAAAACATAAAGAAAAATGATTTTTATTTGCTTGCTGGTGCGAAATATCTTAAAAAAGCGGAAGTGCAAGAACTTACATGCTGTAAGCGCTTAAAAGACACGAACATTTGTTTGTTGCAATGTGTTAGACTCATCTGTACAACTTCAATTATTGTTCTACAAATCTAGATGTATTAAAAAGTCAACAAGAAACAAAGAAATACAGTGAGCAAAAAGACTACAAATTTCAATTCAGTTTACTCAAACAATGAAATTCAAGCATGAAATTAAATTTCAAAATACAATGTTTTTAGCTAAGTTTAGCGAGTTCAATTCACTCACTGCACAATACATTTAACTGTATTGACTCATCCAAAGAAATAATTTTTTTTTTTTTACAATTGATTATGACGGTTCCAAAGAAATAATAATGTTCTTTTTTTTGCTTCGGCATATTAAGAGAGAAATTGCATTCTTTATCATTATTTTGACGTATTGACAATATCCACACAGAAGATTTAACAGTATGAAGAGGAAAACGTGTTTAATTTTTCTCATTTATCATTTATGTCGCCGATCAAAATCACTACCGGTTTTAAGGTGTACGAGTAATTCTGAATAACAAATCTTAAAAACTGCTGAAGTTTTGTTTACATTTGAATGGTACGTTTGGAACTTTCCTTACCAAGCCAATTAATATTTTTATTTTTTAACTTATTTCTTCCTTGGATTTTGCTTTGTCCCGGGCATGCTCGGTTTGAACAAATGAATATTTTGTATAATTTTTTTACGCCCAAAATTGATTTTTGACACTAAAGCACTGTTTTGAAAAATGTTTAGTAGTCATTTTCTTCCTTCGTTTGATGTCTTTCAGAGACAATCAAGTTAGTGAGCGAGAGAGAAAGAGAGAGAAAGAGAGAAAAGAGAGAGAGAGAGAGAGAGAGAGATGAATAGACAGAGATAGTAGGCAAAGTCATATAGAAGAGTTGAAACACGTGTGACGTTGTTGGGGTTACCTAAATGAAATTTATATTGATTTATTCGACACCGGTGGGTAACACGGTTTATGTTCTAGAATGCAATTCCTACCAACGTGCTGCTATAACTTTCGCTACTGCATAGTTCAGGTGTTCAATGTTACGCATGGCAGCTGGGACAAGCAAAAAGCACATACGAAGTACGGAGAGTTTGTGCAACTCCAGGCGTTTCTACACGACGAGAAGCTGAGCATTGATTGAGATTTTTAATATCGCTCGGTATATGTGGTAGCAGCAAGCGAATTTCCTAACTTTTGGATTCACTGTCCTCGATGGCTCGATGTACAACCTTAACTGCAAGACCAACATGGAAATGAAACGCTTTAAAAGTCATTAATTTTGGCTTTTCCCACAGCATGCTCGGACGGAACTGGTTCGCCAGCATGCGTTATCCAGTAGTATAATTTCTCTCCACAGTGAAATCATTATTTGGAAGATCGCACATGAATTGGTCCCAAAAAACGGAGCAACACACGTGTACTTCGCAAACCGTATGCCCACCGTATAATGGCTATGGATACTCACACACACACACACACACTTGCTGTAACAAGCAAGTATTACCTAGCGAAGTGCATGATCGTATATGCAGTGCACAATTCGGGGGAAATATACAAACTTTGTAAGCCCGGCCAGCCTTGCCGAGAGTGATGGTACAGCACACCAGGAACATTCAGCATGCGATGATGAGAAATGGGAAATAAGAAGCCTGTGGGCTAGGTGGACTGGAATACACATAAATTATTCTGCCATCAGATGCACATATACACCCTGAAATACTCGTAGGGTCATCGAACAGTGGCAGCTAAAACATGATGGTGATGGTATTCGGCTGTGCACAAAGCACAAAGAGATGTACATGTTTCAGGGTTGGTTAAAGGACAATGTTCTTAGCGTTGCTTGCCTAAACCAACATTTTAGAATGCATAAAGGAGTTTCATAACTTTCAAACTGTCAGGTAACGTTACAAGAATGACAATCAACCATAATCCACAACTACAGATTAATCCAGCACTTGATGCTTAAAGTAACGAAATAAGTGAAAACCTTCAATTAAAGTGGAGTTTTGTTGAGTGGACAATGTATTATAACTGACTGTTTCTTTTTATGATTTCAGAATCCTTATGATGATTGATGATTTCTATTGTTTTATCACCAAAATTGCGATAAAATCTGCTCAAAAACACCTTCATTAGTAACCGTAATGACCGTAATCGACAATGAGGTTGGAGCACTGTTTTAATAGTGCATATTCAAGAAAATTATGGCGGTACGGTGGCCGAGGCGGTAGCGGCGTCAATCTTTCACACGAAAGGACAGCGTATCGAATCCCAAACAACGAATTTTTGACGTAACAAGGACTGCCGATTCAGCAGACCTTATTGATACATTGCCTCCGGCATGCCTATATTGATAAGACATTGTATCAGACAGTCTAGTAAGCTGTTAAGGCTGGCATAACTCTACTAGCGTCACTTAAAGTATCTTTTAAGATAATCAATTGTCGATTTATGCTTTAACCACAAGTTACAATAAGCCGTTATCTCAAAAAGTATAAGAAGTTTAAATAAGACGTTTAAAGTTTAAAACTAAACCAATTTAATCGAATTTTCACAGAAACTTGAGAATTCGTTTCGGGTAATTCTCTTAAACAACACATTTGTGACGACCGAACAAACAATAAAAACAAACTTGTGCAAACAAAACTTGATAATACTGAAACGAAATTAATGGTGGTGTATTACATGTTCCAAAACTTAGCAGCGTGAAAGTGCTTTCGTGAATTTTCTTCAGGGCGTAGAACCAGCGTAATTAGGTCTTCGTGCATGGCTTGAGATTGACATATCCCTGGCTTTGTGATTTAGTCCGAATACCCTTGTAGTGCATGTGTCGCGCCGCAAAGCGGCTTTCAGTTAATTAAAATTTTGCTCATACCTCCGGGCGCATAGGGCCGAATTCTTCCTCATCTTCGAATCTTACATTAAGTCACTAGCTTGCTGGTGTCTGTGCAAATTTCTACATTCCTTTCATTTTCTCAATCCGACGTCAGTTTACTCTTCTTCCCATTGGCTTTGCCATCTCGATAACGGATGTTGGCAGGATTGCACCTGTCATTCTTAAATTATCTTAGAAAACGAGGAACATCGACGTGCTGGCAGTGATCAGACAAATTTGTCTTCAAATTAAATCGAGCAGTTACGAGTCATGACATGAGATATCTTTAATCTTAGCGTGTATAAAACTAAAGTGATATTACTCAAGTATTTAAAAAGTCAGACAATATGGCGGAGAGTCAGTACTAATTTTGACGTCCAATTGAATTTTTGTCTGTTATTATCAAAGATTTTCCTGTTGGAATGTTTGGGTCATCGAGGGACATTGCACTTAAATATTGTGGATAAAAAAATCACTTTTTGCACCTCAGAATACCGACCGAATACCGAGTTTTGAAATCAACTGTAACGATTACTCAACCAACTCAGCCTGTTGGTTAAATGACCGTCAACAAAACAGAACAAAACTACACAAACCTTCAAGCAAATGTAAAGTTCTTGCCTCATAGGCGCTCACAGAAAATTTGAATTGGCCACGAAAAACTCGCAATCGAACCGTTTTGCCAAAGGGGAATGACAGAACTAGCGTCGTACGACAAACGCAACGGTGGGTCGAGTGGGAGGCTGGAAATTTGCATTATTATTATCACAATAAATCACTTCATTGCCCCGACGTGTCTCTTTTTCAGTTCAGTTTGCGACCCAGCCTGGCGACACGGACACGCACACAACATACAAAACTCCAATGCCCGTAGTCCGCCTGCATCCAGCTGGTCGCAGCAAAAAAAAAAAAAAGGTGGACCGTGGACAATCACAAAGTGAACGATCGCCAAAAGAAAATCGATGGCAAAAATAAATGTGCAGGACACGAAAACGTCATCCATGGGAACGGAGTATGCATTACACACGGATGTTCTTAAGTGCTTCAAACGGTGACGGACGCGAAATTCAACGCGCGCGGTGTAGGCCGGGTATTTCGTGTTGCTCTAAACGTGAACTTATGAGGGTGTGGCGGTGGTCGCAGGTGGCTCATCTCTTTTTATATCTAGATGGGAATCGGTGTTCGAACGCGTGTAAAGCGGCGCACCGGTACTGCCAAAGCTGTTGCACGAGATTTTTTGTGTTTTTTGTTTGACATAATATCCCACATCTCATGGGATGAAGTTACGAAGTTGCGAAAGGAGTTAAAAAGCGCAAAGCACGCAAAAAAAAAGAAACTAAGCGAAAGTAACCGCTTCATCGACGCATCGACGAATCCATCTACGACTATCAGCATGACACATTCGGTGAACGGTAGGACGATGGTATAATTGCTTCCCGTTTAACTTGTTTGTCGTGGACTTAGAATGTGTGCAAAAAAAAAAGAGGATCATCGATGCTGTGATCGCGTTTCGAGCTACGCACGAGCTAGGCCAGCGAAAACAATCGTGTGACCTTTTATCGATAATCTGAGCATGACACCTTTATAACTGTTTCGCACAGTTTGAGTTTCCTGACATTTTTGACATATGATAAAGATGAGCAACAAATATTTCAACATTTTCAGTGCCAATTTGCTGGTACGCTGTTATCTGCAAGTTTTATTCTAATCCTGAGTGGGCAAAGAAATGGTGTTAATAAATTCTAACCGTTTCATTCTCTTAACACGATCAGCACCAGCAACAAGTTACGCATGATAATTTTGATTTCGAGCAACTGCTTGATGCGTTGGAGAAGAATAGAAAATGACGTGTGAACTGAATGTATTCATTTGCTCTCGTTTATGATACGACCAGAATGCAAACGAGCATTTAGCCAGCCCGTTGCAGTTTATGGAAATTGTTAAGATAACATTTGCAGCATGTAGATCGAGAGCAATGTCAACAGTCACCGGCTTATCATAGTTAGGCACTGAAGTACAAATTTGAAATGTAAGGCTTTGGTGGTAGAGTACTTGTGTCCGATAAAGAATCATTTGCATGTTCTTTCATTGTGCGAAATCTGCTACCATTGTGCTGTATGAAACAATCTCTATGCGAATATTATTGTGGAGTTGTATTTATCTTGACTTTATGCTGAGGATAATAAACAAGTTAATGAAGAAAACTTTGCTAGAGAACACCTTCTATCTACACCTATATTTATGAAACAGCATGCGCTATTCGACGTTCTTGAACATTTAAGATGTCTAGCTTAGCTTTGTGTCGCTTAGGATCATGTGATTGGAGGACTGTAAATTTATTACGATGATTCAAAATGGATGCGTAGACGTGTGTTGTGTCTTTTAATAAGAAAATGATTACTTTACTGCATGCATGTAAATTACTTTTGTCGATTTCACTTGAGTATTGCAATCTTTGACAAAACGGTGAAGTGTGTAAACCCCAATGAATAATGATTCCGTAAACTGTAAACCGTGTTCAGCGTACTATTTGATGAGGATTTTCCGTTCTACGGATGCAGCCTGGGCCAGCTGTACAGAAAACTCCTTTCACTGACTCGCTCTGCTCCATCACCGTCAGCTTCGTGTCACCAAAACATGACCGAACAATTACAGGCTAGCATAAATTTATGCATGTGAGCCGACTCGTACGTGCACGTACTAGGTGTTGTGTATGTGTATGCATTCATAATTTTCGATGGTAGGCAGTTCAGGGCAGTTCGCGGCCCTTTTCTGGGTCCTCCTAGCCTACTTAGTGAGCGCGAGCGGAGGTGTGTTGTGCGTTTCAATGACACGGCGGTGCAAGTGATGCTGATGTCGCCTGATATTTGTTATTGTCGCGGAGCCGTTTGAGAAAGGCTCCCAGAGACAACAAATCGTATCGTGCCTAGGCACCGAGTGTTATGCAGCGATTGGGAGCCGGTGGACACTAGCCACCGGATATCACCACCGGAATACACCGGTGGCTTGTCGACGCATTGGCATGGGCGGCTGGGCAGCGATAAAGCGGATGCAAAATGGTGTGATTTGTGGCTGGTTTTTCGAACTCATAACAATAATAATGCTTAAATCGTGTAGTGCATAATTAAATTACCATAATGCAAATTATGTGCTCTATAATCGTACATTATTAAATTAAAAATTACGTGGTTAAAGCACGTACTTTACTTTTTCACTTTCTTTGCTGTCGTACGCGATAGCGATCGGTGCGTCGCATCTGACTGCCGGTGTCCGGCTTATTTTTGCTCACGAATGGTTTTTTGATTGGTCGAACCCACCGTTCGCAAACCCGTGACACGATCGAAGCGAAAACTTTGCTAAACAGCCTATCACCATGCTGAAACTGTTTTCCGACAGGCAGATGCCACTTTTGGGTTTGGCGCGATAACACTCGGTAAGACAATTCAATTCAAAAATCACTGCATATGTTCATGCTACACGGCTTGCGTGTTCGAGAAATGCTGTGAGAAATCGCCGGACCGTTGCCTGTGTGTAGCTCGTTTTAGTCTGAGGCACAAGCAAGTGAAAAAAAAATCGATAAGCACGTTTTCAACGTAGCATTCCTTGGAACTGAAATAGACGTCTTCACGAGATCTCCACGAGATGCTGCAGGTACACTAATCCATGGGCCGATCAGCACAGTCAAAAAACGGGTTTAGCTCTGGCATTTCTTTTTCTTAAAGTTTTATACATTTTTATTCCTTCCTTCGCATCTTTCTTTTCAGATTCTGTGAAACGTTTCAAACGGAACTCACGGAAATGTGTATTCTTATAGACTGAAGTAGTACGAACTAATAGGTGATAGAATCTAGTTTCGTTTCAAGATTTTAGCATGTATTCAATTTTTATTCAATAAAGTATAAAAATATTTAGCTAACTACAACGGATAGACAACGCGCAGAGTGCTTCTGGATGAGTAAAAGTGGATGCAATTGAATCACGAATGATTGAATCAAATACAGTTTCAGCATTCGATATGTGATAGAAAATGTATTAATAATAGCAACAAATCATGAGCAATCTGACGTTCGCGATAGCTAGAATTTTCAACTAAAGTGGCAAGAAGCACACACACAAACACACAATATTCAAGTGGACGATGTTGGGCTGAAATTAATGTACACATTTAATCAAGATTTTAATACAATCGATTTATAATACGAGACATACTGGGTTTAATATGGAAGAAAAACGATCATCTATTACATTGGATGTAACAAACCACCTGTAGAACTTGTTGGGTTACGTAAAATACAAGGCGATAAACTTTACATAACGAACAAAAAAAAATTGGAGTATTTTTCGTGACGTATTAAACTCTACATATGATAACATACGTAACGAAAATATAGTTTGCAAATCAAATATGCTACACAGTATATTACCGATTAAAGAAATGTCATACTAAGGGGTTCGAACAATTTTTTTTCTATTTCGTAAAGGGCGGGCTGTTCTTTTTGCTAATCATAAATTATCATGGTTAAGATGCAACTAAATAGACAGCTTGTAAAATAATGTTTAGAAACATTAAGTGATGCTTTTTCTACAATGATAATCAAACGCAGCAAAAACAACATGTTTGCCAAAATAAGTGGGAAGAAAGGATTTTCTTACTGTTGCTTTTTGCCTTTTTGTTTCTGTTTTTTTTCAAATACCAAACGAAGTTCCTAAAATAAACATTCAGACGTTCTAACTTCATTCGCATGCGTTTTTTTTTCAACCTTGCCCACCAGGGAATGTGATAAATGGGCATGTCTTTGCTAATGCTAAAAAATGCCAAAGCGAACATTCTCTTAGATTAGACACATGATACGAAGGATTATAATCGAAATGGAATGTTGTTGTTGAAATGAAAATAATTAATTGTACCCAAGCCCTTGCATTCGGTGCGCTACGTGCTTTACCGACGGCTTTGCCGCCAACTCAAATGGACTCCATTAATAAAAAAGCATTCTACTTACATACAACAACGGAGCGCCGTTAAATCGCCTAGTTGGTTGAACAGGAACATTGTCACAAGCGCGCAAAGATTTATAAACGTTTCTTGACAAATCCCAGTACCGTGCACTATTATAGGATAAGTATGGGTGTGCAAATAATTTGTGCAACTCACTTCGGTTCTTAATATTTAAACAGATCCAACATTCGGTTTCAGATCTTTATCACTGCATATAGGAAGCGCTGTTTCTGCCACCAACAATCGACTACTTTGACACCTTTTCTTAACCGTTGTTTGTTTATTTATCCACCAACCGTTTAGTATGTTGAGCAGTGTTGTTCCGCGTATTACAGCTTACGTAGCACGGTCTGTAGAAACTATCCGATTGCACAATCTGTCGAACGTCGGGGAAGGATTTCTTTGCGACTAGTCACTCTTTACAAAACAGCACAAAACGAAGCATACACTTTAACACAGCATTCGTCATGCTGCAAAACGAAAACTGCACATTGCACTTTGGTCAACCGTCTAAACTTGTGATCAATATTTTTCTTTATTCGACTCAGTTTCAAAAGCACACAGCCGCACTGCTCGCTACATCCTTTCTGAGTGAGAACCTTTGAGAATGGCCAAACGAGCGAGACACACCCGGGTGACGGTTTAACGACCTTGGCGCAGAGGAAGGAGTGTAATAAAATTTTACGATTTGTTGTGACTGTTTGAGCCGACTTCGGCAGGCGCACTTTCTTCGCACTGTAGTTGATGCTACACTACGACACGGCAATTGTCACTGAAGTATTGTGAATATCGGTTGCGCTTATCTGTATAACACCATGCCGGGCCATATTACGTTGTCTCGCCAGGCATTGGCACGCACCACGAATAAATCTAGGATCTGAAAATGTAGAATTACCACCATGCACTGCTCTGGGAACAGTGCTAATTGCAACATCCAGGATCCAAGAAGTTAGTTGCAAACGTTGTTTGATATTCTTCTATTTGTCCGTGTTTATGCCTTTCTAATTGATGTTTATTTCTTTACGATTTCTATCAAACTAAACCATAAAATACGATTTCTTTTCTGCCCACTCTGGACTGGCACGGCTTCGGGCATGACGACTGGTTGGCCGTCTGTCGTGTTGCGTACGAGAGCCCCTTCTTGGCCGTGCTGTGCAGGCAAGCAGGGTGGTTCGGGACAGTGTGCATGCCCTTTTGATGCTTGCTAGTGTGTGCGTGTGTGCGTGCGTGTGTGTGTGTGCGTGTCTGTCCGGATTCGGACTCTCCGACGGTGATGGATTGTCCCATTAGTTCCGGGACTGGCAGTTCGTGTTGGTGAAAGAGAGAACGAGCGAGTAGCAGCACCCAGTTTGGTTTCTATGTGTATGTGACGAGTGTTTAAATGCACTCACACGTGCTCCTCAATTGTACTGAGTTTAGTACACGTTCGCGGGGGGATTCACTTCTTCCTACGAAGTACAAGACACCATGCGAAGCACAAGGCGACAGTGAAGCTGAACGCGCGGGTGCTTTAATCCGCGTCTCGTATATCTTCGGTACATGCCTGTTTCTTTCACCCTTTCTGACTAGCCATCTAGCCACCCTGCTTATTCGTGGCCTCTCTTCGAGGAGCGGTTCAGTTTCTCTCACATAAACTACGTTTCGAAAGATGTTGTACGCAGTCAGCGGGTCGGAAGAATGGTGACCGGGGAATGCGTGACCCACAGACGAGACAACAATAACAATCAATTTGGTGATAAAAAGAGATGAACGCACCGGCATGGCGCACACGGGTTTGTTTCGGGTTTGCTTTATTTTCGGTGTTACGCTCGTAAACCATACGCGAGCGAGCCAAGATTTACGATGAGAATTTCGCTCTCGGGGCTCGGCAAGGGTTTTATTGCGGCGCGAAGGCAGTCATCGGAAATTTACGATCGTCAAGTGGGTGCGCACCATGCGGCCGTGAAGGTTGGGGCGCGTCTTTCGTTCTTCCCACCACCAACAACCGATCGGAACTGGTCATAGCGGAACTCAGGAGGAAAAAAAAGTGTAACGTGCCCAAATAACTCAGCCGAATAGTACAATAAAGCACGATTATGCTCTGTCTCGTCGCATGCATTCCCCTAACGGACAGGGCTGGAGAAGAGTCCGCACGTGCTACGGCCAAGATTCGAGTGGAGTACAAAAAACATTAAAATCATATGCTCGATTTCCCCTTCGAAAATGGGAACAAAACAAAGATGGTGACAGCGAATAGGAGGAGCAATCGTCATAAACCATTCAGAGAAGAGATATGGCGCTTTTTCTATTCCGCCCGAACACAAAAATGTTATTTATAGCCAACCCATATTTTCGGCGCTCACTCTCATGCTCAGCGAACGATTTCGTGAGTGACCGTCGCACACGGTGTGCGAACCGTTGTAAAAAACGGTGAGGCACTGTAGGCTGACGGCTTACGGTGATGGTTTTTATTACCTGAGAGTGTGAAAATTGAACGTGTTAGGTCGGTATCGAGTCGGCGTGATAGTAATTCAAGTACGCGAAACGTAGTTCCAGCAGCAGGCTCTTTTTATTCTTCACAATAAAGCAAGAGTAACGACGATAGTGAGCGAAAGTGAGGTTTTGGTTGTAACTAGGAAAGGGGCTCGAGTTTCGTGCACAGTGGGATATTCAAGCTAATTATTGCTCGTAATTTTACATCGAACAAAGACATTTGTCGTTTACTATACAACTTATCAATCATCGGACTGCAAATGAAAATCATAAACAAGCTAATCTGTACTCTTCTTGGGTATTTTTTAACTTTGTTTTTAGTTACCAAATATTTACACGGAGGTAATGCGGCGACGTGGCGTCATAATTAATAATACAAATAATAAAAAGCTACTTCCATATGAAAGAATTCAGCAAAACATACTAAGATTTAAGTTGGTGATACGATTGGAATAATCGCTCATAAAGTAAAATAAATTTCATTGTATTACTTAGCATGCTGAGGATATTATCAATAAAGAAAATTGTAAGGAAACGATGCGTTAAATTTGCCCTGCAGCAAGTAGTGCCTGTTGTTTTATTTCAGAATCATTACCACACAAAAGTAGATAACGTAAAAATTACTTACTACCTTATTTTGCGAAAGAATGGTCTTATTCGACAAATCGACTTGATTTAGAGAAAGATCTCAAGTAACAACGAATAGCATCGCATCTATCAAAAAATCAATTTTTCTGCGGATCTTTTTAAACACTAAAATTCACATTACCCCCTACATCTCTTTGAAACTAAATAATCTGAACAATTTGTTGTGGTATTAAAATCCATATATGATCAAAATACTTAACCATTGATCAACATGGCCCATCGCTTTAAATGCCACATTGCTGCTGGTTACATATTTTGCAGATATTTAATTAAGCTTGACCTACCTCAAAAATGCTTGCATCGCCTGTTGATGCAATTAGCATAGCATTCTTTGCATGCTGCCGCTTCTGTGTTCCACAGCTACGGTTAAGTGTATTGGACCTAATTGAACTTTATCAGAAACAAATGATTAACAACAGTCGAAACCATTGAAACGCACATGATATATGACTCTGTGCATAATTTTGTAGTCATCCATAACCGATATTTCCGGTCTATAAGCCCTGTTTAGCTGACGACATACATTCTACTTTCAATGGGGAAACGGCGGTATAAGTTAGGTAGACACAAAAAAAAGAAACAATTCAAACCTTTACTAATCAATTTTTAATTTCGACTCAACTAGTAAAAATTTGTTAGTACAATTGAAGGAAATCTTTCATAAAATTGTGGCTGTATGATAATTATTTGTTTAGAACTGTTGCTCTTCTTTCTCATGTGACTATTGCCCTTTTGGAATATTCACATCACATATTTTCACCTCAAGAGGGACCAGCAATTGCATTGCTTTATTTATTTTATTTCTATTCTAGTATAACGGTTTACCGCCTTATTGTCACCACCGCTTGTGTGATCTATAACGTACAAAATATGAACAAGGCATTTCTTTCTGTTGTTTGCCTTATCCCGGGCATGTCCGGTTGTGGATGAGTGCTGAATTCGTGGCTACTGATGATGATGCAGATGTATGATGAGATAGGTGTATTTTGTTGGTCCGGTGGTTGTTGGTGTGATTTTTTCTGATTATCGGCTTTTATAGTGTAATGGTTCTTCTATTTTCGACCTTTAAATATGGTTCAGGACTGCAACAAAACAACAACTATTTCGTGGAAAGCACAAACAAGAATTCTGTCGGTGTACAGTGCTCTCCAGTGCAGTCCAGAAGTTACACTCCAAGCTCGACCAGCAACGGATTCAATAATGATCGACAGGTTCTATCCCGCAGCAGCAAAAGCGACTTCGCTAGTTTCGAGACTGACTCCGCCAAACATCAAACTCGTTGTGTTAAAGCTGGGCTCTTGCCCCATCATGGGATCACCCGTGGCATTAAATGAATGATTTAAACAATAAGCGCTTTTGGTAGAACAAAATTTCCGAACAATCTACGTTTTATTATTGTTCCTTTGTCTGACTTTAAATAGATAATTTTGTGTTTTTTTATGATATTTGTTATGTTTTGTGATACAATTTTGTAACTCCAAATCATAGTAGGATACAAAAATTTAGCCAAACTAGTACGAGTCAAATAGTTAGATAACATCAAAAAAAGTATTTATTCATACGGCGATGAAACAAAACCAAATCAACCTAGAGTAAAACAAAAGCAGAAAGAGATAATTCCAGGTTTGTTGGAAACGGTTTTTTGGAGTTCACGTGAAAAAAAAAAAGAAACAGAAAGAGAATAGAGAAAAGTGTCAGGAGCTGCAAGAAAAGGAAAGGACTAGAGCGCGATAGGCATTCATAAAGAAGGAAAATAACGCAAGAAGTGTAGGTAAAGATGGAAATGGCAAAAACAGCCGGGTGAACAAAAATATTAACAACGCCATAAATCATTAAAATATATGAAGATTTTTCCTACACCATGGTTCCCCAATGTTTGCCACCAAATGCTTTGCAGGCTTTCAAAACTGCCCCAACATTGCGTAAACTTGAACAGCAATGTCTTAGCGTGAACGCAAGGAGGTAGGAAGTGTGCGCTGGTTGGAGCGTGAAGATTGGACAATGCGGGGTCTGGTGTAACAAAAATTAAGACATTAGCTACGAAAGAAATGAAAATATAATAAAACCACCGAACAGTGATGTTGAAATGACGGTCAAAGTTCGGAAGAGATCGCAGTACGGCGTACTGAGGAAGTGCGGAAACGATCATTTAGCTGCACTGCTGTGGTACAATCGACGAAGCTGGGAAATCTGGGTGTTGGTGGTGTTTGAGACCAAGAGCAATAAGAAAAAGAAAGGTTCAAAAATGAAGTAAACACATTTACAGGCAAGATTTTTGGGGGTTTGCCGGCATGAGAATTCCTCACGCAGATACCATCAATGAAAGAACTGGGTGGATAAGATAAAGTCTTTGTACGTATAGAAATCTGTATTATTTGAAAAATTAATGTTTTATGCATATTTGGCAACGGATTCTCTTGAGTGCTGCATCAAAGTGCTGCACCTCTCAAGGAATAATGGAACGAATAGAAAGAAGCGAATTTTCTAAACATATAATAGCATCGACTACGGCAATCAGGATATTGTAGATGAAGTGGAAAAGAACATTGTGTATTACACATTTTGTTCCAGCAGCCTATAAAATACGTAGCTGAGTTGATAGCTTAACTATCTATTGAAGATGATTTGCTTGTGTAATTTTTAGATAATGCCTAGAACAGTTTGATTGCACACGAAATTTACTAATTACCTTCCTGTATCAATACTGAACATAGATGATTTTTAAGAAAAATATGTGCTATTGCCACAGCATATTATTGGGCGGAAATTGTAAGGCTAAAACGGCAACGGAAATGGTGCAAATTGGAAGGAAAGCTTTCCCCGTTAGAATTGTGATCTGTTTTCTGCGCCCTGTATACTATCGAAATCCATTTATTGGAAACTTTAACAGTCACTCTATAGGCAATTTAGGTCGCATCATTGAAACGGCAAACGGTGTGAATGCCCCTTTTTGGTGAACATCTTCTTCACCAGTGTTTTCGTTTTATGGCACTTTTATGCTTCAAAGGGAGTAACAGCTTCATAATTCCTTGGTCTTGTTTCTCAAACCATGGTTTCTCTTTAATTCCTCCTCCATACCACTTCGCCTGAACGTTGCTTTGAAACCAGACATGAGATTTGTAGAATTAAGTGGTTACCGACAGATATTCGATCATGTTGGAACGATATTCGTTGACGATGAGTTATTTGATTGCCTCGCGGCTGTAAAACCAACATAAGTCTTGCGTTTCTGTTCCATGTTTTATGTCGAAAAATACGCACAACACTCAGCTTAATGTGTAGAGTGTTTCTTAAATGCATTGTGGTATTATTTTTAACGCACAAAAGAACGGTTCACAATGGTTAGTATACATAATAAAAGAGTGGTAAAACGACAAGTAAATGTTTTTTTGGAATTTCCATAGCATTGGCACTGAAATTGCACGGAAGCTATTGGTTCTAGAACGATTATCTGGCATTGAATTTGAACGGATGGGATGATCTAATGCGTCTTATGATCTTTCGTTAATAACTTACATACAGATGTCAATAGCAGTACGTCCTGTGGCATATGCCTTTGGACATTATCTAGGTATCCGAAATGGACAAAATGTTCATGGAGCTGGAATTTACGTAGACCTTCTCACGTTTGAATTAAAGGAATCAAAGGATATCTTTTAAAAGGCAACTTTAGTTTTTTTTTTTCAATAAATAACATTCAGGTTTTAGAGCTGAGAACCCATTAAAAACGGCAATACATTAATAATGGTTTGAACTGTTCAGTACACCCAGCCTAATTTGTCTTTGTGCGTTTAAAACATTACATTAAAAATAGTTTGATATGAAATTGATCGTGAAGTACCTTCTTGTACTCAGCAAACTAAACCTATTTTTTAAATTATACAAGAAAAGGAAGCTTATGTTAATTTTATTTAATACTTCTGAACATATATATGCATCACTCAAATTTCTTTAAAAAAAATCGAATATATTTGTATGTTGCAATGGGTATGTTCTAAATTAAAAAAAAAATAATGTGCACAGAGTCAAATGAACATTGTATTGTGTGCCATTGTATTAAGCGCAAATGGAATTTTATTTCCTGTGCTAAAAATTCGTGTCGCTTACAAAGCCATCGTTGCTTCATTTTCTAATTTTTCCCCATAAATCAAGACACCTCTCCGAAATCCGTTTGGCGTGAAAATGATTATGCAATTATTCCAACATGACGTTATCCTTTTTTCTCGGTTTCACACCGAGAAAACGAGCACAAACACTGGCGAACGATCGACGCTCGTTCCACTCTGTCCTGTTTCCTGTTAGTGAGCGTTTCGATGGAGTTCGGGTTTATGTAGGCCATTGGCATTGCTCAACCAAATGTACAGGGTATCATAACAAACCGCAAAGCATAATATCAATAAGTGAGTGCGAGGGAGATGGATAGAAAATCGGATAGACCAATGCAAATCTGCGAGAAGAATTTTCGGTGAGTACATTCAAGAGGATGACATTCATCGTTAGGCATGAAATTCGATATTCATCCGGAACTGAAGACGAAATGCAGACACACGTCTCGCAACACACAAGCAACCCTTCGTGCCAGAAGGCACGCAAAAGATTTACGAGCTTCATTTTCCTGCCAGCCGCTAGAATGGAGTTTTATTTCAAAATGTCGCTTATGACCGTTCCCATCAGTGAAAGGCCAAATGGAATCCCATACGAAATGCATTCAAAAAGAAAATCTTTATCGAAGCTTAAAACAAGTTAGTGAAATAGAAGTTTGCTAAACTAGGACACCTTTTAAATGAAACATTTTAAATAGAAGGAAGGTTTAAATTTTTTTTTTGTACCATGAGAACACAACTCAGTCCGCAAAATCTTTTAGTCCTTTCAGATTGATGGAGGAGGCGTCGTTTTAAGCCCACTTTTAGAAGGAGTGATGGCATTGTTGCGATATTGGTTTGCCGAAAGACAGCACCAGACGCACGAGTGCTATCGCGGATTGTTGCAACAGCATTAGAGTGGGAAGTGGTTGACGTACCTGAAACGTAGGTTTTTAATTTCAAAGAGTAAGAACTCATTAAATATAAAAAGAGGCAAATGTAGTCGCGGAGACTCAATGCCTCAATAAACAAACGAAAAGAAAATTTAAACACAAAACAATAACGCTTTCTTAATAATAACTTCATAGCTTAAAAGATATTGCGATGAATTAGTTGTGTATGAAGTATTTTTTCCGGGAGAGAGTGAAGAGTGTGTCCGGGATAAGGCAAAGAATTAGGAGGAAATGCCTTCTCATTACAAGCGTTTTTGGCAATCCGGCATTGTACCGTCAAAATGAATTTTTAATAAAAAAGCATTCATTTTATTTTAAAATCGTGCTTTTCGTGACTACAAATGCACATATACATTGGTTTACATGTAACTCCAATACAACAAAGTTGATAGTTTGAACCAAATACTGACTTGTGAAATTGTCATCGCAGACACACAATTTGACTTAAAAAAGGTTTTACGTTAGGGTTTACATTGTACAAATGTTTCTGTACAATCATTTAAACATAATTCTACGATCAAGTCGCTCAAACAAAATCTACAAAGGTTTGTGCAGTGTTTCGTGCAGGGTTGTCCACAAACACGCATTTTTTCACATAAACACGTTTTTAAATATTCCATCCATTTAAGCGATTATGTTCGTAAGGTTTTTGTTTCATTTAACTTTGTACACAACAATCATGGTGCATTGATAGTAATAAATTTACATTAACCAAGAAGCGGAGTCGTGTTATTAAAAACGGTACGAACCTTAGAAAAGCGTGTTCGCTTGCTTAGAGTAGGATGTTTGTAGAGTGGTTCTCGGCAAATTTATTTTTTGACATTTGTCCTTGCTACATGCGCGGTTCTGGTGCGAGGCTATTTTTCATTGTGTTTCTTTTGCAACGGAAGGGAATGGCACACAGAAAAAGAAGTGGAAAACAACGCTCGGTGGTTAACCTTGCTCACCTGTGGCAGGACTGTCGTTAAATGGCTGGTTTGATTCCATCCCGAGAAAATCATATTTCTTTATTATTATAAATTATTTCTTCTTTTATGTCTAATTCATGTTCTCTCTCGTGTTTACGACTGCCGGTGACTAATTATCTCAGTGGATCTAATAAACATGAATTTATAATTAACTCAGAATGAAAGCGATGAAAGTGAACTCGTTTTGCATGGCGTGTGCTGCTGAACACACGTTATGCTCAAGGCCACTACACACGCATACACATGGCGGTACATAAACGCACAAACGTACGGAGTTTATAGAACACACGCTTATTTACTCTCTCGTACACGCAAGCAACGTACACCTTCATCAACGCTTAGGACAATGAGCGACCCCGAGCGCTCTTATCGGCAAAACCGTAAGGGATGCTGGTACGAAGCATGCCGAAAAGAAATAAAAAGTAAAATTAGATCAACGGGCTCAGTATTGGATGATGGGCGATGGCGCGAATCGTGAAATAGGACAAGAATCGGTCTCCACGGTCTTTGCGGTTCACCGCCACTTGAAGAAGCTGGGAGCTCGGAGGTGTTGGGCATGGACAAAAAGGTTCCAAGAAAAAGAAAACAGCTTTGCAGAAAAATATAGAATCTATCTTTTTACCGTAAGACGCCATACATCAACTTGATTTACGGTTCTAGATACGACAGCTTAAATTGCATCTCACACCGCCGAAAAATGAAATTAAACTACCTCTATTCGTGGCCATAGTACCGCCCTGGAATTGACACGCACGCAGTCTGCTTCCGGTACACCAACTGCCGTAAACCATCCCATCGGCAAACCCCAGCAACCTTTTTTTCCCAACACCATTTTGGGAAGAATGTAGAATAAAAATATGACAAAATAAAACAGAAATACTACAACTTCATCTTGTTTTGATCGGCCAAACCATCCAGTTGACAGCAAACGAAAAATCAATCAACATTTATGGCAGGGCGTAGTGAAAGTGTTCTGTTTCAGGACTATTTTCCACAATTCCTCATAAAAAGTATTGATGTACAAAATTTACTTATTGATAAAGAAAGAACGTAAATTTTGATATTCGTTTACTAGGTAATCATGAACCATTCCGCTGTAGTAAGGATTGACTATCCAACTACGTGGTTATCCGCAAGTATAGAAAGCCATTCGATGGCCGCGGTGACCTAATAGGTCACTAAGCCTAGAAGAAGAAGAACTTATTAGATGAACTGGCATGCACGTTGTCCTGGATTCTAGAATAGATAAAGCACCAATTGGCTGGTTCTACTTTTTTCACATCTAAAATCAACCAAATAAAACAAATAATCCTACCCCATTGCATTGCTTTTACCTTTCGTATAAACATGCCACATTCTCCTATGTATTAATATGTATCTTGTAACAAAATCCTTACTCTGTAGGTACCAGAAGACGCTCCGGTGGCAGAAGAAGCGGTAGCGGCAGCCAATCATTCGCATTCACAAGAGCCAATATCAAATCCCTTCAAGACTACCTTTCCTAAAGCAGGCAATGATCGTATAGGCAAACCGAGACCCCTCGAGGCTCTGAATTCGAAACAGGAGGATGCTGATACATACTTTTGGTGGAGTATTTGTTATACTAATGATTAAAAATAATCCCGCATTCGTTGAACAGATAGTTGGAAACTATCAAAGAGGATTCCGTAACGGAAAATCTACCACTGAAAAGATGGCTGAACAGCAGTTGAACACGTACCATTTCTTCATAGATTTCAAGGCAGCATTTGATAGCGTAGCCAGGGTAAAACTCTACGAGGCCATGAGCTCTTTTAGAATGTTGGCCAAACTGATCAGGCTTGTTAGAATGACCATCACCAACGTCACATGCCAGGTGAAGGTGGATGGAAAACTCTCAAAGTCCTTTGCTACCAACCAAAGGCCTGCGTCAGGAAGATGGACTCGCCTGTCTCCTCTTCAACTTGGCGCTAGAGAGGGCCATCCGTGAATCAGAGTTGGAGACTTCGGGAACCATCTTTTATGAGTCCCAGATCCTGGCATACGCTGATGATATAGACATCATTGGTCTACGGCTCTTACAAGTAGCAGAGGCCTACCAAAGGATCAAGCACGCGGCAGAAAACCTCGGGTTGCAGATTAACGAGACAAAGACCAAATTGATGGTGGCACCATCAGCGGCCCTACTAAGATATCCGGAACTACGTGGAGGTGATGTACGGATAGGTGATCGCAAATTTGAAGTCGTCCAAAACTTGTCTGGTCGGTGAGGTGGTCAAACGTCCCGTGAACTGTATGACCACCTCACCGTCGTGCTGCGAATTATTCTCGCCAGGCTCCGACTGGCCATGTTATACGCATGGTACCGGACGACCTCAAGGCCGGGTTAAAGGATTGACGAACGACGGCGCGGGACCGTGAGCGATTCCGGATTCTGCTGCGGCAGGCCAAAACCGCAAAGCGGTTGTAGCACCTGATAAGTAAGTAAGTAATGCTTAAAATCGCTGAGTGTTCTATATACTTGATGTAACTTTAATTTGATTGCTGGATTGTGAACTGGATGAGAAAATTTATTCTTCATTTTATTTTTCATTACAATCTCGAGAATTCCGATTCTTTAGCACCGTGTTCTTGAGAGTTTTCCGATAATTAAAAAAAACCCTGTCGATTCTTACATTCTTGACTTAATTTTACCCGTTCCTGAGCAGCCAGTCCTACGCACGAGAGGACAGACCCGATCGGAATCGTTACACGTTCTAATCATGTCAACACCACTCATGTAAAAGTATGACTTCTTCTATTAAACTATATTCTGCAGCGTTTCTAACCTTATTGCAACAAAAGGTTGGTAAAAAATTAGAAGTATTTGCAATATATCAAGCAAAAGTATTACACGCAAAACCAAGTACTTTTTATTAATTTATGTATATTTGATAATGACGGCATTTTATTTGTTTGATTGTTTTGGTCGGCTCATCTAGCAAACGGTAAGTGCATTAGAATCTGGGGAGAACTTACTTTCTACAAATGAGAGAAATGAGTATTCCGAATGTGATGACTGGTAGTGATTTTTGGCTCTTATTTTCGACAATTGCACAATCACATAAATCATCCGGGCAGGCATTCATTTTTCATGCTTGTTTCCCAGCCATTGCATGTAATTGCATATAAAACGAAAACAAAAACAACGGCAAAAAGAGCTTTGAAATTTGAAATTCCACCAACACTTTTCTGTGTCTGTGTCACCATTCCAACCAGAACTCGTTTTCGGTTGCAAATGTTGGTTTCTGTTTATTCGCGGAGTGCATTGAATGCATTGTGTGAGTTCATGTCTGGTCACATGTCAATGATAACAACAATAGTTTTTGGTCAAAACCAAACTAGTGGTTGATTGATGGTTTGTTTCATACTATCAACGTGCGTTGACAAATTAGTAAAAGGAAGTAATCAAATCAGGCTGTAAATAAAAGTTGACAAGTGATATAATTACACAACGCAAGCAAGCAATCTCTGAGGTTTGCAGCTAAGTTAAGTATGTTTGTAGTTGAGTACGTTAAAAGCTTTTTCCTATACAATAATTGTTATCCTTTAAGGAATAAGGCCTGACCGTCATTATGCAATAAAAAAAACATGCTCTCAAAAGAAATGTTTAACAATGACTTCGGCATGACAAAAGAAAAAAAAAGCTCCATTTAAAGTGTTTTATTTCAAAACATTTTTCATTTGGGTGCAGAGAAGATGTTAAAAAAAAACCCCAAACTGCAAACATTGCAAAATCTACTGCATCTTTTAAAGGCTGAATGCTAGTTCAGCTGAAAGATGAATTTCGATCATCAACTACTTCCGTTTCCTGTTTACTTAAGCATTAGTTCATTCAGCTGTATCGAGTTTATTCGGGTTGGTTTTTCGCCACAGTCTCCATTCTGTTGTGGGTTCTCAAACTCTGCAATAACTGCCAAAACCGTTTCCATATAGAATCCCCCACACTAGTATGCCGAAGATTCACAAAAGCACCAGCGGTTGTGGGCAGGAAATTTATGAGTCAATTAAATTAACATTCTTTTGCATTTCTTTCACCACGACGTTCTATCTATCTTGCAATTCCACCATTCCAGTCGATATCGGTATTTAGCAGCAGTGTAGAGCGTAGAGCTTTCCCTTGCCAGTAACGCAGTTCTTCGAGGAAAAGTGCTCCCAAAGAAGAATAGATTGCAAAATCTTACCGTTTGCAGACCAATTCCGAATCCGAAAGAAAACGGTCGGTTGTTTTCTTTGGTTTTGGGAAGAAACACTTCCTTTCCCGTGTGTATCGAATACAAGCTGTAGAGTTAACAAACAAATAGAATGCAAAATGACAGTCACAGTTCTTTTCCACAAGCGTTGCACCAGTTTTGAGAACTGAAAACTGAACCAAAATTCCACTTACACACGTACGATCCATCATATTGCATCAATCAGTTTAAGTGCTAGACGCCAAAGCACATGCTGGTTCATTCATACGCGCTAAACAATGCTCTTCAAAAGCAAAACGGATGAAAGCTGAAAGTAATATATCTACCAAAATGACTTAAGTTTTAAAATATCGCTTTTGCCCTACTGCTTCGAAGATTGCCTAACCTACATTAAAAGTGATGTGTTGTACATTCTTGTCCTAAATATTTTCAACCCCTTTTTGAAATCGCTGTTTTGTCACCTTTTCGAAATTTGCAGATTGACACAAAGGGATTTAATATGCCAGCAGGAAGTGGCTGTTATTTATTGCAGGATTTTCTGTTTATTTGTGCTTTACGCGACAGTTTCTCATTCATTTGTCAGAGTTCGTTGAATTCGGTCGGAAACTTGAAATTTTCCAAACTGAGCAAAACGGGTGTTTTTTTATTAATACTTTGCTCCTTTTGCTGGTTGATTAGGAAAATTGTTGTGGATAAGCCAAATCCTCAAAATTGTTGTACAGTAGAGAGGCGAATGTTTGGTTTGGATTCTCACCTTTCACCTCAACACGTATTTTCCTTTTTACCTAGGTTTAGTTTACTAGCAAAATGATTATCAAACGTTCATGAGATTAGCTGCTGTCTATTCTTGAAGTAATGTGTAGGTCAATGGTGAGTATAAACAAACAGTTTATGGTTTCTGTTTTTAAACATTAAATGCCTTTGTAATACAAAAAAAAACAAATAAAATAGATAAAATTGTGTATAAACCATGTAGAATGATGTAAAAGAGCAAGGTACACTGCTCGTATAGAACGAAGGAATTTTGCAAAGTGTAGATATGGCTGCAGGGTCGGGCAAAGAAGCACAAGAGGAAAATAAGCAATCATTCAGCTGAAAACATGGCATGTAAAAACATCTGACGCCGGAGAGCTGTGCGTGCGAACGGAGGTAATCGTTGCGTATGAAGTCTTATTCTAATGAGAGCATAAAAGTAATGTAAACAAGCCCGTAGAAATACTTCTCACGCGACATTTGTGTCGATGTTAAAGTTTCAGTGCGAATAAAAAAAGGGACAAAAACAAACAAGTTTCCATCTCCTTGTCGTTTGTTGGTAAAAACACGACAACGAAAATGAAACAAACAAAAAAAAAAAAAACAAATCCACTAACAAAGCTATTTCGATCAGTGTATGCTTAACCATGCGCATTTCATCATTAGCAGTTCGTTTATCTTAATGTGTTGTGTCTTTTTATTTGCTGTTGTTGTGTTTCATTCCCCGTAAGAACGGCATCTAATGTGCTGCGTCTGCTGCGGCGAACAAAATGTAAAATAACAAAATAAACCAAGTGTCGGGTACCGCTTTGCAAGACGAACAGCAAGCCGGCGCATGCATGCATTCTTACAGCGAATTTGTCGTTTCTTCGCTTTTTGTTTTGCCCATGATTTTATTGTTTTGTATCAGAGGTTAGCTTTTTACTTGCTTATCCTTTTCCATCCTCGCTTATCCGCTTCGCAATATGTGGGATATGCGCACGCAACTTTTTTGTTCCTCACTGTATGACACAGTGTAACTCCACAGCGCATGAACGAGAACGGACAGAAAAAGGAACGAAAGTACGCTTACTCCTCTACAAGCTTAATTTAGTCGTCAGGGAAAATCGAAAAGAAGAATTGTGTGTGTGTGTGCATGTGACGTGTTTGCTATAAAAAAGGCGATGGGAACGAATGTGATTTGTGAAATGGGAAAAAAGATAAGAAAAAAAAGCACTTATTACAAATATAATGACTCAATCGAGCATCGATTGTAGTTTACACTCAAGAATGACACAATGCTACATTAAGATTCATCGATCAAGTGCTATTATCATCTCATCTGAACTGATCATAGCACATACGGCCAAGCCGTCTGTGCGAAATAAAAAGCTGATTATTAACCTGCTGCAGCCTTAGAACGTCGTGTTGATATTTAACCTTTTTTCAATATTTTCATCATTCATCTATTTTTGAAATTTCGATCAAGATGACCAGGTATCCAATCCGTTTCCAGGAAACTCGGTCCATACATCCATCCACAGCTACATCCGATCTGTGCTGTATTCCACCGTCCACGGCAGCATCATATCGCTCTGACAGCATCGACTCCACCTGATCCAACCAACGAGCTCACTGTGCTAGTGATGGTCGTTACGGAGCGCACCCACAGCTCTGCACAAACGGCCCTTGAGCCGGTTCCAAATCAATCATGACATAGTGTGTACTGCCAATCCTCCGACCCCCTAGTGAACAATTCTGGACTTACTTTTTTTTTTTTCAAACAAACGTTGGATAGTAATCTTCTTGCTTATGCTAATGTGACTCAAAATAGGTAACAGGAGGGAAGGTTTGGAACAATTGCTTCAATAGCCTGTATCAGTATGCTCCATGCACTAGACACCCTAGAGCACAGGGCAAACTTGTGCTCCAGAGTCTCTGGCTGAGAGCAGAATGAGCAGGCTGAAGGAGACAGATTCATCCTGTCGAGCAGCAGTCTGTGTGGCACCTTGTTGTTCACCAGCAAATACAGTATCTAGCGTTGGTCGGATGAAAGTCTGTAGTTGGTGACGTTTTTCCAAATCCATCGCCAATCCGTGGAAGGTGACTCCATAGGCACTTTGGAGTCTGGAAGTCTGTCGACCATCATTTGCCGCAAACTTTTAGTTGAAACAGTAGGTACCGTTGATACCGGTACCGATACGTTGTGGCAATGGAGCCTATGTTCGGGGGATTCCCAGCACAATCGTTGTGCTGAGCCCCGATTTTCAGGCAACCCTGCTCTGCAACGTACCGATTCACCAGCAACGCCAGTTGTGGTAATGGCGGGAATGTGACGATTGAGTCCACCTTGATTGCGTGAAAGGGCAAATTGAGTTAATGGGATTCGAAACCCCCTAGATCCGTCCCACAGGTAAGAACTACTAGAGCATCGTAGGAAGCAAGGTTTTTCTTAGTTATTAGTCGTGGGTGCAGAGCCATGGGTTTGGACCCTTGGGTGCGGACCTGTGTGTACGCATCCATGGGAGTGGAGCTGTGGCTCGGAGCCGTTGATGCAGAGTCGTTAGTGCTGAGTCGATTTCATCTACCTCAGGAGTCGGTCCGAGCCGACTCCGGCTCCGGAACTGTTTTCCCATCACCTCACTATGTTCCTATCTTCCTGGTGGGACATGATGGAGGACGGTCCGGCATCCTGATCGCGTGTTCCACCATCTCATCTTTCAGGGTTCAACTACCGTCAGGATATCTGAAGCGCCGGCTCAGTTCAGCTAGCTAATGGTTCGTTCTCTTTCTGCACACACGCGCCGCTCGCACATCCCGCAAAAGTGAGTTCTTCGAGTCCTCTGTCAGCATAGTACAGAACTGCCTTCTCTGAATGTACTAAATAATACACAGCTTGACAATGTATACTGAAGATAATAATAAACTACTAATTGATACAAAACCATTTACATGCTGTTCATATGGAACGTCAAATGTTAAACAATAACCTTTATTTATCTAAGTTTTCAAACATATGAATAAGTTTGCTAGGTAGTGAACAAACAACACAAATGTGTGACGATTATGTAAGTATGGTAAGTATGCCATGACGATTTATATTTCACCCGCAAGAAGGTTATCGAAGATGTAAGCAATAGTGCGATTTGATTAAAACTCGAAAAACTAAATGCACTGCCCAGAAAACTATGATGCGATTAGTAAATAGACAACTACAACTACAATGATCTGATTGACAAGCGTAAGGGCATCGAATCATTGAAAAGCTGTAGCGAAATGAAATTGCCAACTCGTTTCACACGGCTGTTCGTTTCATCCTCGAAATGTTTTGCGTGCCTTACTAAAACACGTCTGACTAATCAAGCGTCTCACGGGTGGCCTCATTATCTCTCTCAAGACAATTTAAGCTAGCAGATGCCACGGTCTGCTCTCTGGGATCACAAGCAAAGACCTGCTATAATAGAGCAATAAAGATAAGAATGCAGCTACGGAATTGAAATAGGAACCGTGTAAAAATAAAAATAAATCATACATCATTTCATACTACGACATAACCGAACTGGGCTCTTGTCTCAAAAGCAACAACTCCCCATGACAGGGGTTTTACATAAAATTGTCCAAATTCATTTCAACCACTCAATCGTTTGTCAAACTTGTGTAAATATTATAGTATAAACTGCAGTATTGAGCTTTGATTCTACATATTTCCTTGTTGCGATCGAAAGGCTGTCCGTTCGTTTTGCTAGTAAACCCAAGAGACAGTGAAAGTGTCGCATTAGTTACCGTGCAAGTAACGAAATGAGACGGAAGATTCTCTGCCCTGTTGTTCCGAAGTATCAACAGTTGTTCAATAATTAATTTTCAGTAATTATCATCCCGTTCCAACGATTGTATATGTGTAGCCTTGAGACACCCAATTCCATATCTTGACTGTCCTATCAGTACGAATCGTCTGTGCTTGTGTGTTAGTGCTCTAGTCATTTGAATCGTGTAACTGGTAGCCCTCGCCTCTGTTGGTGGTTTATAAATGCTTGAACTTACCGAAACGATCGACCCTGCTTCCCTGATGTTTTAATAGCCTTAGCAGACAGGAAGTTTTCATTTCATGCATCGAAAAAGTTTGTCTTCAGATGGCTGAGAATCGACAAAATTGCATGAGAGCGAGAGATACAGAGAGAGACAGAGAAAGAGAGAGATAAAGGGAGAGAGAGGGAGAGAGATACAACGTTGAAGCGAGAAGGAAGAGAACAAAAAACAGAAGGAACGAAAGATATAGAGCGGGAAGGATTTTCAGCTGTGAACGAAACGGAACAAATGCACCAAAGTATGGTAAGCGATTATCCCTTGCATTGGCCTCTGCTGTAAGGACAATTGTGTCTTTTTTATTTCATACATTAGCGACACCCTATGAGTCTGTTGGTATTTGTTATCCAACTATTTCTACCATGTTTTTTTTATGACGAACGACCTTGCTTAATTGCCTTTTTCTTTTGTTGGAACTGCCAAAATATAGGTCAAACGCGTGAGGAAGCCAGCAAGAGATTGTTAAATGCAAGGTGCAGGTTTCTTTGCCGTGTGTATGTTCGTACGAGCATTTTATTCAAAGCTCAGACAGTTTTTGAGCTTTGAAGTAATGGAAACGGAAAATAAGAGAACGAGAAAAAGTGTACCGAATGCTCACAGTTTTCGAATAATGGTGTAGTATGATGAATAGCTATCTTCGTTCTTTTGTTTTTGCATGGAAAGCACGAATAGCATGGTAGTGAAGAAATCTCGAGTGTTTTCTAGGTTAGTTAGTGTGTTAGTAATTTAAGGATGTAAATGTGAACTTTTTTGGCTCATGTTTATATCGTTTTAATGCGATTCGTCGCGAAATAAATCAATACCCGCAAGATATCATTTACTTGTTTTGCATTTCACAATGGCAAAGTCAATACAAATACAAGGAATTTAAAGAAACGAAATTCTCGAACGTAATGTATCCTTTCCACCTATGTATGTGTATGTGTATTAGGATAATCTTTCGTACGCTGGACCCAATAAGCAGATAAGTATTCTTTATGTCATAGAAACAAGAAATGGCAACGAAAGCCAACTCGTGTGAGGTGTGAGACAAGAAGCAACGTTTAGCTTTTCTAAATTTGTTCAATATACATACATAAAATTAAATATTGTGACTTTGCTACTGTGTTTCAAATGCGGTATATGTGCGAGTGCAGTGGGAACTAGAATGAGCATAATTCAGACATTAACCAGTTCCTGTACTCTACCTGAGCATTTCAGAGACTTAGCGTCCATTAAAATGTAGCGAAATGTTTGAGCTTACATGGGAAGACACCTTAACTTTGTGTGACTAAGAATCAATTTCGTGAGGCTACCGGGGGTTGAAACAGCAACAGTGGTGAGCTTTGTTGTAAAATCCTTTTATTATTGCGCTTAACGCCTGCCACTGTTGAGCTGACGATGTTTTCATCGATACACGATTGACATCGATCCTGTGTGGGTTTGTGGAGTGCAAATGTTCTGTGTACTGAAAATTTGCTGCAAAATTGTGCAGTTTCACGTGGTTGATGAAAAAAAAGGAATACTTTGTTGTAGTGGAATTGGAAATAGGAATGAAAGAATTAAAATTCTTTAAAATGTTGTCCCGAAATAGCACAAATACATATGTTCATGGAATGTAGGTACGCATGGCTTATTACAGATATGCAAATGATGACACATATTTTCGTGTATGACGATGTATTTGTATGGAGTGTTGGGATACCGCCCAACGCTACTGTCATTATGTGTAAATTGTTTGACTTAAAGTGCTAAATTGGAACTGATCGCTTCTTGCATACAGATTGATGGCAATCGCTACCAATCAAAACATCAATCCAAACGATGGATTATGAAAAGCTGCTGCACGCCTTTTTTGCTGGACAAGAACGGATGGCCGTGAATTGGTAGTCGTGAAGCTTTACGTTTCATTAATCCAAAAAGCGGCTCAATAACAATAAATCATTAAACACAACACATTCTGACATGGTCATAGTATGCGAAATTTGGTAGCTAACGACAACCGCGACGGACTGTAAAGCACTCTAAATATGAATATAATCACTCTCAGTCCATTCCGCGTACGAACTTCACTTTCTTCCAGCACTTGTTCCAATCGCCTCAATGCAACAACATGAACACTGGCAGCTTAGCTGGCGCTTTAAAGGTAGGACAAACTCTAAGCAATTTTAATTGCGCATTGTTACCTTGGCTCATGTCACGCATTATCATATCTACCTGCGATACTATTTACACTGCTCTGTTCATTCCCTGTAGCGTTGCCAATTCCGTCACACAGTTTTGTTCGGCATGCGAGTTGCGTACAAATCGTCTTGATGTACGGCTGAACGGAGCTACTATTGGAAATTTTACTAGTGCTGAATCTTTTTCTTACTAACGCTTAACCAGACGGGATTGCGGGACAGATTTACTTATGCAGGTGCAGTACACATGCAAAACACATGCACTTTTTTGCCTACACTCGCAGGCGCAAAAGTTGTCTATCTGAACGCAGAGTCGCTGGAAAGGTAAGGTAATGTAAGCCCACGCACGTTGAAGACTTTATTGCTCAGTTTGCTCACGTAATCTTTTAATTTGGTTAGATAGTATAGATGAACAACATGTCACAACACAGTGTTGATGAAAGGTTTCCACTTCAAATTGAATTGAATGTCTTAAACAGATACTTTTTGAACTTACAAATCAAGTGTGTTCGAAATGTTTCAATCATATAAAAGTGTTTCATTATTTATGCACTCTTAAATTCATAATGAACTATGGAGTAAGTGTAATACATAACATATGAAATACGTCTCGCATATGCTTTAAAAATTGCTTTCATTTTTGACGATTTAGACGATTAGAAACTATTGAATTTAAGTTTATTAATTAAATTTAAGTAAAACTAAGCAAAAAGAATATAACAGACCATGCCCGGAATAAGGCAAAGAGTAAGGAGGAAAAGCCTTCTGTTCATTGTTTCAGTCACACCAGTGAACCAGTGAAGTGATCATTAAAATTGTCATACGCACACGAAACCCGAATTGTTTAAACTTTCATGTGTAGCAAATACAGTTTTCTCAGGTGTTGTGTGATGTAACGTACAACAATAAACAGATTGCATGCATATCACAATTATGCTAAATTGTTTGCCTGAGAAGCAGATCATACCAATTGATTGTTAGCTTGTACCCTGCATTCAAACGCAAATGTGATTATACAGGTAAACCCATAAAATGCCGACGGAAAACATAAACACTGTAAACTGATTTCTTGTTGCATGCTTCTCCCGACGGGTGCTTAATGTGGTGCACGTGGCACTCTTCCTTAACTTCTCAGAGTTAGTTTATCGTCACTGATGGTCCCGGGAATTAAATGTCTGTCTTCAATTCTTCTGATATCCATGTCTTTTCTGAACGAATGTCCTCTCCCGTCTTCGTTATCATTGGTTGCTGTTACGTATGTTCGCAACTGTCGTAACAATTATTTGAACGATTTGAAAATCCTTTTAACTGGGAATTGACGATGCTATAATTGTGTTTACTACGATCCAATTCAACGCTCATTTTTTGGAGAGAAATTTCCCACAGGGAAATGTTCTTTTTTCCTCTGGAAGTTTCGTTTCGTTTGCCTGACTGCGAACTTCACGGGGACGCACACTAGCAAGAGGAACTCAGCACTCAGCGGTTCGAAAAGGAGAAAGAAAGAACGAACACGTCGTAAATTTCACAGCTCGGGCGCATAACTCACTCAATCGCTTCGTCGTCACACGTCACAAGATGAAGCAGGCGCAACACTCACCAGAAGAGGAGAACGTGCCGCCCCCAGCCACCACGCTAAAGTTAAAGAGGCGGACACTTTTGGAAAATCGGCATGCCGTCCTTATTACTTCCCCACCTTGCGACTGTGTAAGTGCGGTGTCTATACAGAAAGCGAGCAGGAAACAGTTTGGTAGCTGTCGGTGATGACTCTTGGCCATAAAGCATTTTAATGCGTTCTCTCGCGCCTCGAGCATGTAGGCCGAGCGAAGCATGAAAGTGAAATTTTCCGTGAGCTCTTGCCCGCGTCCGTCGGTACGGATAGACTCGTAAGCCCAACGCTGCTTCGTGCGACAGTTGTCCAAAACGACTCTGCGGTTGCGACGCCCGTGATCCAGGAAACCAGCAATCCGCGATTCCTTGCCGGATCCTTTCGAACGTGGAGCCGTGTAGAGAATGACCCTTCGGATGGCATTTTGGGGAGAATGATAAATGATTCAGAAACACTTTCCAGCGTCACGCAAACCTTTTGGGAAGAAACTCGGTTCGGTTTCTCACTTTGGAAACATATCATTCGCCTTTGGTGCGATGAGAAGATAACGGCGGCATGACGGCGGTTAAGGTATATAAAATATTCTAAATGAGGCATATTGTGGCCGAAGCTAGTGATGAATTTATGATTTTGACTAATTATTTCCTGGCTTTGCTTGGCTGATTAATCATTAGTCTAGGTACTCTTTTCCAAGTGATGTAATAGTCACCCACCTACTATGCACCTGATGTGACCGAGATCGTTGTTGACGAATTTGGTTTTCTTTTTTGAATATTTATTAAATATGCACGCATTGAAAAAGACCGCACACCGAAGACAGAAAACATCTAAAATTTAATCGCAAAGGAACAATCTACGCAACCAGCGCACAATCAAAAGCGAACGACAAATCGACAAAAGCTATCGCCCGTACCTTTTTTTCATTGAATTGTTTTATTATGCGTGAGGATTTGATTTAATGACTTCATTTCGCGCGATCAGAACTCAATTCTTTCCGAATCACATGAATAATGGATTTGCTGACACTGGCTTCGGTGCCTAAGTCTTAGGCAGCATTTTTTGTATTTTCGGTTTTTTTTTGTTTTGTTGTTCTGAGGTACTAGCGAGGTTCGGTGTAACAGAAACCAATTAAAATGCAAAATATTTCTTTTTGCTTTTAGTTTATGATGGACACGGAGTATTCTGTTGTTAGTTTCGGTTTTCTTTCATTGAGAAACTTTTGATGTGTTTTGGATCGTTTACAATTGAATGAATAATGAAACAACACAACAAAGTACGCAGTGATTTCGAAGAAGAATGTAGGCTTACACGATCGATCTAGATCTGGAAAGCTGATAAAGGCCAATAAACACCATTAACACAGATGACACAGATGCGATAGCAATGAAATAATAGCATCGATTGGGTATATGAAACTTCTGAAGCACATATTAATTGCACGTAAATATGCTTGCCTTTAGTACAATAACAGTACAGAGGTTTAAGAAAAGCACTATGACTTTACAGAGTATATCTTACATCTTTCAAAAGCATGGATATGAGATTCATCTAAGAGATCGTCAAATAAATCAAACAAATCGTAAAATTTGCTGTGTTTACCTTCTACCATGACAAGAAGCAGTTTACCTTCTACCATGACAACGAACAAGAACAATATTTACTTTAAAACTCATTTCGGAACTCGTCTTCATGGAAGGCAAGTTCAAGTAACACATTCAATTACAGTTAGGATATTGTATTGCGGTAGACCAATACCTATTACAACTTTTGTGTTCTATGCCAAACTGTCAAGCGGCGAATTGAAGCATTGGTCTAGGCGTTGCAGCAAAAAATGCCGTGGGTTTTGTTGTTTCAGCCATCACACATAGCGTTGGCAATAGGGCGACAAACGGTCATACTTAATAATAAACAAATTTTGAAAAAAATTTACTAAAGATTCTTTCACTATAGCTCTAACAATAGTATCGGATCAAACACAACTTTACCCAGCTGTACAACCAACATGCTACAACAAATATAGGACTGGACAACAATTACGGATTTTCCACCAATCTACAACCAAGGATGCCCGGGATAAGGTAAAGAATAAGGAGTAAATCCTTTAAATTGTTGATCCTTTGACAGTCATCAGTGTGACGGTAGTAATTTTTTATTTTATTTTGATAAACCTACTGTAGATTTACCGTTTAATTGATGAGTAATTAGGAAATATTGCACAATGATACCATTCGAAATCTTAATTTTTAATGTGTAATCAAAAATCCGCATCGTTATTTATATCGTTTTTAATAATGTTTTCCATCATACTACAATTTTATGATGCATTAAAGCAAAAAAAAAAAAAAAAAAAAAAAAAGATGACAATAAGCCTCAGTACTAGAATATAAATAAAATATAAAAAAACCAAGAAAATCCAAATGTCATATTCAGACGTTAGGAGAACCGAGACGATAGCAAATTTGGAAAACACAAAATGAGCTGAGAAAACGTGCCAGACTCCCCGACTCTCGGTATCCATCTCTGCTTCGCTCCAGCGTCGATTTCTTCCTCTGTCTCTTCTATCTCCAACCCTGCGCCCCCCCCCACCCTTCTCCCACTCCCATCATTTAACCACCACCCTTGTTCCCTATTCCCCTTACTTTGGAGAATCTCGTGTGGCCTACAGGAAAAATTTCAAATAAAAATTGCCGACACACTCTCACCATATATCTTCGGGATCCTTCATAAATCACAATGTAATCCCTCATGCTGTACGGAAAATAATGTATAACAGCAAATATTGTTTCACACGCACACACACTTACTACTCTGCCCGATCTTCTCGGGAACTCATCCTCCTTCTTAATTCAGAAACCACCACCGTCTTCCCACTGTTTCTTCCCAAGTCTTGTCCATCGCCCCACCGTTGCTGTGTACCGTTGAGCCACAGTCTCACTCACGCCTCAACGATTCCAGGCCAATCGTACTTCCGACATTTTCGGGCAAACACCTTTCGAAGTTCCTTCTTACCACTCTCGACACAAAATCATCAGGGCCTGTATTATTCGAGTCTCTACCCCCAAAAACCTACGCTACGCGCACCAATACCAGTTAAGCACACACACATACACGCACACACACACACACACACGCACATATACTTATACAGTTTTATGCGTCAGAGCGAGGATGAAATGTATACAAGCTTTCATTACACTCCCTGGCCAACGGTTCAAACCACGTCCCGAAAGCAACCCCCTAGATCTGTAAAACCTTTTCCCACTGTTCCAGATGCTGCATTCGGGAAAACGATCCATTGCTCTTGAAATTTTGTCCAACCATTCGTTTAACCCTCTATGCGACCATCTTTCTCCTACATCCGTGATGGAACCTGGTGGTTGACTATAAATATTATACCACAGCTTGCTATTTATTCACAGCCATCATCCTCACCTGATGGTATCTTGAAGGGATACAGGATGGGGGTTTCTTCCTTTCCAAACGCTTTCTTTCAATCCTTGAATATTTCTAGTATGATTAAGTTTAGCATATTCAAAAAATGTGTAGCAAATAAAGTGCGCTCATTTTGGTAAATCTTTAGCGAGCTATTGAGTTCAGTAGTTTTACGCCTGTTGGTACTGTTTAGGTACCAAAAAAACGATTTGAAAAAAATGCTTAATTTAAAAAATAAATATGAAGAATGAATATTTTTAAATACACTTTGTTGGTTTGTGATTTGCTGTTTCATGGACGAAATCCAGAACCATCAGACCACTTGTTCTAGGAAAATAAGTCAGCAACGTCGACAGGTAAAACTCATGTTGCAAAAATAAAAATCCGTCATAAAAAAAGCAGACATACAAGTTTCCAGTATCAGGGGACAAAACGACAAGGAAAACCATAACCATCGTTCCAAACAAAGTCGTGTCTTGCGATGGAAATGCATCTTGTAGCGTACCTTTTTTTATTTTACCACATAGAACTCAAGGTCCACGACCTACACCAGACAGGCATATATATAGGGAACCATTATTCACCAATTGAAACGGACAAGTGACCTCAGAAAAAAGGAAATGTTGTTGGACAGCATGTTGCTACGTCACGTTATATAATAGTTCAAATGTTGCCAATTTTATGTTTATGACCTAAGCACATCAAGGCTAATGATAATGGGCCCAATGCGTACCTGTTCCGGTGGACCTCAGTAAATTCGTTACCCATGCAATACAGCATGCTGAAATCAACTTGTCCTATTTAAACACGGCGCTGGTGCAGGTTGTCGCTGTTCAAGGTGTCGCTCATCGCAACGGAAACGACGAGGCGAAAGATAAACCATAAGTCCAAAATTCATCTTCACGCCAACGGTGACGGTCAACTGACCAATGACGAGGATACACAATAAAGCATTCGCTCTTGGAAGACCTTGCCGAGTGTTCTTTTTCACCGTACGTTACATTCGTACAGCACCGTACAACCTTGGCCGCGAGATGATCGAGAGGCATTTCTCAGTTCCACAAAACGGCAAAGAACGGAGAGCAAGTCAAGTGGACAACGGAGCAACGTAGCACACGTAGTTCGTATGGGTGACTTCTTTGTAAGAAAACTGTGAAAGGTAAAAAAGGAACGCGAGAATGTTGTCACACGAAATGATTTATGAACAAATTGTGATTTATTATCAAAATAAGCAAAGAGAACCCAAAACCGACGAATTCCGTGAAAGAGGCGATTATGTGACTAAGCTTAATTCCAACGCAAAACTGGATCTCCAACTGACGCATCGTCGTGTATGTGGTAGAAAGATGTGTGTAAAGTGGTGGTATCGCTCTAGTTCACCTTAACGATACGACGATGAACTTGACGCCACTACACTACCCGAACTTGTTTCTGACCACACTCTGCAAGCTTGGAAAATGTGTACCCTTAGTCGAAGAGCTTAGTCAAGGAGACAGAAAAAAAGGAGAAACAAAAAGAGTGACAATAATTCTAGTATCTCTTTCTTTCACTAAAGTATAAGAAACTCTGGTAAAACACACAACAGGACTTGCGCCAATAGAATAACAAGATATGTTTCTGTACAGATTCTAAAATTTGTAGGTTTAGGCAATGAAAACCGTAATTGCAATGTTTCATTACATGCTTTTCAACCAAATCTTTTCTACCCTTTTTATGTACGTGTTTTCATCCCGATGGATTCAATGAAAGTTGTTAAAGTTTAACTTTTATTTTCAATGAATTTTCCCAAAACCACAAGCATAAACGTTTGTGTAGTTTTGATAGTCATTTCACAAAATGCTTTATTTCAAAATTGACACTTTTCATATGAATTATATGACCGATTACATTTATGTCATCACATCATTTGGCGTATGTACGGAAATTCTCAACGTCCGATACAACGTTGAATAATGATGATCCACAGGAAGCAACAATAAATTTTCATTAAATTTACACGACTTAACGGAAAATTTAGCACACGTACGTGCTCGTACCAAAATGCCTTCATTGAGCCCTTCTATTGCAACCAGCGCATGCGATTCCTTCGCATGGAAGAAACAAAGAAAACAGGACTCGTCGGACCGAAAAAAAAAGGAATCTAGGAAAAGTTTTCTTCAACAAATAATAAAACTTTGCTCTATAAATTTATCTTCCTTTTCTTTTCTAGCAGTTCTGGGATAAAGCAGGAATACGAAAGCAGGGCTGGTGATAGGCTGCAAGAAAGGAAACAAACTTTGCCTTCAGTCATTACTGGTCCCAATTTATTTTTCCTGATTAATCTTACCTTCCATAAATCAGCAGCAGCTCTGTCCAATCCCATGGCTATTGGATAAAACAAGTGCTTGTTTGATGAAATACAAGATTGTTTCCCTACTTTGAATAGTTCAACTGTGACAGCATTTGGTAGTGCGAATAAATGTTAAATGATTTAATGTATTTTATCAGTTATGTTATGTTAAGTTTAACTCGAAATTTAACATAGAATGTAAAGTCCTGCTTTGCACCAAAAGAGCAACAAGTAAAACAGACCAGGGAATCATTCTCCAAATAAGTTCCCCAATGCCATACTCTATTTGCCAAGCAGCGCCCGATCGTTCCCATACCTTCTACAACAGCGGACGCTTCAACTTCAACTTACACTCATCTACTTTCTGTGGTTACTTTTACCCTAAGGTAAGATAATTCCACTGAAAATCCTGACACTCCAAGAAGTATGTCTACGGTTTCGTGAAAAATGGCACCGTGAACAAGATGGAAAATGGACCGGTGTTCTTATTTATGCAAAAATTAAATTTTAATGAGTTTGTAATTTAAAACGCTTTTTGCCCTCGCAGATTGTTGTCGTTCGCGACGAGTCCAATGGGACCCAAGAAGAGTCTCGTGTTGGCTTAGTAATGCTATTGGCTTTCGCTCGGTGTGTATTCAACGACTGCCCACTAATGGGCCAAGATAGGCCATTCTCGGCACATAGAATAGTTGAGAGAGTGAAAAAATATTGTGAACTTTTGCAGCGATTTCAGTAGTGCTATTAACTGGTGTTTTTACTGGGTATGGAAACACAACGGCAAGGAATTGGGAAACAAATAAAACTGTCACATATGACCGGTGATAAAGCATAACGTAGAGTGCACGGTATACACAACGAATAAAAATAGTTTAACTTGAATAAATAAGCTGAACAGCTACTCAATCCAATACGTAAAATACTGCAGCAAAATATGAGTTGAGTGTTTTAAGTTTTAAGAGTCATAAGTTGAAGAGACTTTTCTATGAAGGATGCACACTGATCAGAAGATTACTGAAGTTGGACGTATTACTTTAAAAAATAGCTACTTTTCAGAGGACGATAATGGTTCAATTGATGTGTTTACCGGTACAAAAAGTAAATAAGCATCAAGATAGTTTTATTACAATTTAAACTTTTACAGCTTATGGTTGTTTTTCCAACAATGTACCTGTTACCTGTTACACATTCCGTCCTTCAACTGTTGGCTACGTTTAGCTTGATCCTATTCACGCAAGCCACCAGGATAGTTGATTGCTTAAGTAATTAATTTAAATTAATGAAATTTAGAGCAGTTGCGTATCACCACACGAGGCAAGGGTTGAAGTAGCTCATAGATTCTCAAGCCATCCTCAAGGAAGGCAGGATAGCTTTTGTGTGTAATTACCTTATTCGTGGCGGGAATCATGTGTCATTTTAATTGGATGGCGGTGATGGTGAACTTTGCGTACACCTGCTTGTAAAAAAAACTCATTTTTTGTGCAAGATTATTATGTTTCAAGGTCTAAATATTTTGATTCACTTAGAATCAGTTTTTTCCTTGTTAAACCTATCTCGCTTTGTTTTGTTAAAATTGTGAAGAGCACTGAGTACTTCAAACCATCAAAACAAAATATGTTAAACACAGTTCTAGTCGGCAAAAATGTAATGAAGGTCAACTCTATATTTTTTAGCCATTTTAAACGTTCAATGATTCTGCAATAAGTTATGATTTGAGTAGGTCAATGAGAAACAAACTCAATTTCCAGTTTTTCCATTGTTTGGCAACTATTTTTGGTTCAAAATGTCAACTACTTTTACATACAAAAACGTACAAATTTATCAAGAGAATCGATTTTTATGTCGATTATTTAAAAAAAAAAACAACAACAGTACAACTAGCACATAATTGTTCAAATTGATTTAATTTAGTTCATAAATAACCGAAATATAACACAGAAACGTTAGCCCACAAAGAAAACAAAATGCTAGGAAATAATAAATCTTGTTTGCTCACTCCCTGTCCTAGAGCATCGCAACTCATTGTGGTCAGCGCTCGCCTAAGATGTAACCCTCAAGCAAGTATTGATCCGAAGGTTGTACCGCTACTGCGAACCAAGCACATTTAAATGGTTCACAACGTCTTATCCAAAGGAAAGGCTACCATTGCCATTACATAACAACGCACATGAAAGAAACAATCTCAAGGATATCGGCGGTCGGCGTCCGAACTGGTGCTGCTGCGTCGGTCCATCCTGGTATTATTTCTACAATATTTTTTCGCGTACAAGCAGAATGAGGGAAACCAACCAAATTCGAAACATTTGACGAAAATGGTAGCCTGGTGGCCCTGCCTACCAGCTTCATTTCTACGACTCGAGGGTGTTGGAACGCTGAAGAAGAAAGATAAAATATGTCAGAAAAAGAAAATTGCAAAGAACAGCAATAAATTTTCATGAGAAAGGAAGATCTATTGCTGATACTTCTGGTCGCGAGTATCCGACCGTCTAGAAGGACGCGTCAGCCGGAGGCTGTGCCCCGAGAAAGTTATTTTGGTCAGAAATGCTGTGAAGATAGGAGAGCGGGGTATTAGCATCAGCAGCAGCAGCAGCAGCAGCAGCGCTAGTGGCAACGGAAGCGCCTCGAGGACACTGTGGTAGGATAGTGGGGGAAATTTCTTCCCTTTGTTGGAGCGAAAGAAAAAAAAAAACAAGCGTTAGCCAAATGGGAAAACGGAAAAGAGAATCATCTTACGAGATAAGGGGGTGCCAAAAAGTAGCACGAAGACGCTATCGAATTCCTGATAATGGAAGTCACAGAAAAGAAAAACCGAGCCGGAGAAAATTGGAGTCCAGAGCAGAGGCGAACAGAGAAAACAGAGGAAAAGCGCTGATACGGGTAGGATGAAAGTCTTCCCAATAAAAACTGAAGGAAAAGAAAAATTATTGGGAAAAATCAACAAATATATCACGTTTGCTTGACGTGGCGTAACAATTTTATTTCAAATTTATTCAAGATCGAGACTTATTATCATAATACTGATAAATATGGATGCCAAAGTATATAGCGAGCTGCAAAATTCGGTGCAGTAGATCACATACATACACACGCAAAAAAAAAAGGAGAGAAGCCATCGCGGCGCTAGGAAAAACAAGACGAATGTGTTCCGCAAATATAAAAAGCAATCCTGTGCAAAAAGGAACAAAAATGCAACGTTTTGGCCAAAAACAATCATTCATCAACGCAGCGATGCACAGACAAAAAGACGATTTAGGTGTTAGCTTTGTTATCGCACTCGTACCAGCAGTCTTAAATAATGAAATAATTTATTGCATTAATATGACCCTTCGTGGTGATATAATATGGCCAATCCTAAAGATTGTTTTTTTTTTCAATGCGTAACTTTGAGGAAAAGTTTCACAATTTTTTAATCAATTGTAAAACTTAGTAAAATTGACTTATGAGTTTTGTCTGCCTGCCATATTTGGCTTCATTTCAATATTAGGTAAAGGCGTAGGTACTGCAATATTGATTACAATGTAAGTTTGAAAGTGTAAACAGCTAAACGCATCGTCTCACTGTCAAAATATTTAAACAGGACATTATTTTCCTGCAAATATTTGTCTAAATTTATTGTAAGCTTTCTTTCTAGATCAGTTTTTTTGCGGTATCTCATGGCGCTGTGTGTGCGCGAATGCATATGTGTGTACGATGAGTTTTTTTTTTCTTCTTTTGGTCCTGTGATGTTCTCTTTCCTTAGGCTACCATTATTCTTCATAATGTATCCTGAGTTTGATATTAAATCAAAATATATTACAACACACGTTGGTGATTTATTTCGTTCGTGTATTTCAACCAATGAGAAGCATCATTGCAGGATCAAACAGATTGAAGAAGTACCCTAATTTTGGTTCTACTTGACGCTCCCTTACGTTTTCTATTTTCTATCCATATTTTTCGTATTTTTTGCAACTATCTCTTTCCAATATCATGCGTACACGCTTATGGTTGCACCTTTTAAATACATCCTACTTCTTTGGTTGCGATCCAAACCCTCTTCACTGTCTCGCTCTCTACCACCAGAACGTTCGTGCAAGACCAATGCTAGACATTAGAAATTAAGGTAAACATTCGTCCTTTGTTGCCTTTACCAAAAATTTTCTTCCATTCCACTCGCAAGTGAGCTCTTATCCTTTCACCATAGCTCACAAAGCTGATGCCTGATTTCTCTCTTTTTTCTTTTCCATTCGATACATCGCTTCCTTAGCGCGATGTATCAGAAAGATCTTCTCCCACAAACAGATTGTCGTCAGCAAACGAATGGCTTTTTTTTCATTATCAGCGGTAATAAATTATATAAAACGAAGATGATGAAGGGTCATTTGATTCAAGCGTACTTATGTGGTGGCTTTCGACGGTTTCAAACATATTTTCCATTTATGTTTGGTGTTTAAGTAAAGCGATTCAAAAGTTTTCCTAATTTGAAAAACCTGGTAAAGAGTGATGTTAAAACTCGTCAATGTCGTGTCGGCACTTCGTTGAACATTATGAGGAGAGATGGTAAGACCGGGGTTCAAATCCCATGTGGACCGTATCCGCAAAGTGAGGACTGACTATCCAACTAGGTGCTCATAATACCAGGGCTCCAACTAGGTAAGTCAGTCGATGGCCTAGTCATCCCAGTAGAGGCCTTTAAGCCAGAAAAGAGGGAGTTTAGTGCCTCAACACAGTTTTCAACCTGTAAGTGACGGTAGAAAAGTGACAAACAAACCACAAAAATTTGCAATTATGTTATATTAACAGGATAAAAAGTATGTTATGGGAAATTGTTAGCAAGTATGAAATTGATTCACTGTTAATTTTTTCAACACCGTGTTTCAATGGTAAATCTATTTTTCGTTTCACTTGCGAGAAAACTGTTTTTTTTTATCCACTGAAGAACGGCCAGGTCATAAAACTTTGTGAGAAAACTGTAGCGCTGAAAAAATACGCTACTTTTTTCATTTCCCTCTACCCGGGAGAGAAATGGAGACTTTGTATAGTTTGTTCTGCTCATTTCAAGGTGTCGCGCTGTTTGTATCCAATCAACCGTCACAGCTTTTCATATTATAATTATTCTTACAACAGTACTTTACTACAGACTAATTTCCATCGCTGTCTGTTGTTTAGCTAGAGTCTTGAGTATCATAAAATAAACAACATTCATCTGAAATCTTTCATAGTGGTTTCACAACTTTCTCCGTCTCACACCAGTCACAGCAACACTTCTAACCATGGATAATTACGGAGGTGAAGGAACATCTGTAAACCACCAAGCACACTTTCCGTGGAGTAGTGAGCGTTTGGAGCTCCAAGGCTCATGCAAAATGCTTCGAAAATCCGCAAACGCTAAAGGAACATTTTTGGTATATGGTGCCAGGTTGAGCAGAGGCATCGTCAAAGTTTCCAGTTGTTACCGTTTTATGCCAATTCTTTGCCGAACCAGAAACTGTTCTTACCATTTTTGCTCTCCATATAGTTTCGCTCCGCCTCAAGAAAGCTCAATGGCCACAAAAGGGATATGAGCCAATGCATTAATCTCTCTACGCTAATTAACAACACTTTTGCATACGTCTATGGTTTGTGTGGTTCTCGCTAGGGGTTTTAGCTCTTCGGTAAGAAACTACGGTGAATTCATTACGAAGCTAAAAACCAACGCAACCATCTAGTTGAAACTTGCATTTTAAATTATTATTTATAACTTCTTCCATACTTTAAAATCAACGGAAATGCCGTAAATATTTGGAGCTTTTTTTATACTGTTTGTTTGCTAGCTATGGTAAAACCAAATAGAGCAACAACCAAGCGGTAAAATCACATGCAAAAGATCATAGGGCTGAGTGATGTGTTTACTGATCAGCTTTCTTCGTTTTAAATCGCTGTTATTAGTCGGGATTACCTATGGAAATCGTTCCACATTTCTCTTTGCATAACGTTCCTCGAGACCACCGTAGCTATTCCGTTTGTCTGGTCAGACATCAGCTGTCCACGATAGAAATGTGCCACAATTGTTTGCGGCGTACCGGCGTACCCCACGTATTCGGAACACGAGCAATTTTCAACATCTTCGAGGCACATCTGGTTGTTCCATCGCAAGCATAGTAATGCTGCATGTCTGGGATTGCATCGTGGCTTACGAGTGAAATTTGTTTAAAATAAAAGCGATAAGGAACAGATATATACATTCATTTTCCGAAGATGAAATTTATTAGTTGTTTATTGAAAGGATTCCAACCTTTTCCAGCTCCCTATCCGGTGCAGTGAGTACGCGAAGCCATTGAATATCGTTGCTATTTCCAGGCTAGATGCAAAGCCTTTTGTACCCAAAGTAGAAAAAAGTAGGATCCGTTATCTTGCAGTGATTTTCTTGAATTTCCTATTAACTCCCATCCGTCCTACGGTCGGCAATAAATCAGTGGATTTGGTTGATTCTTTATGACCAGCTTTGTGAATCAGTATGTTGCAAAGAATTTTTAAACTTCTTTTTAAAAAATCATTCCTCAGGACTTTTTTCGAATTCAATCGCAACGCATCGAATTCAATGCAAAAGCGAAGGGAAACAATGTGAATGTGTTTTCTAGTCATGTTTGCTAAAATTCGTAGGACCGTCAACGAGAACGCCATCTACGTCATAGATTAAACGCATGGTGTGATATCTTTTCAAACAACGCAGATGGTTTTACGAGTCTAGAAACACGCACAGTGGTAGTGAGTAAGTCGTTACGGCAAAAAACAACCCCCGATATTGATTTCAGATCATAGAGATAGTTTCAAATTTTTCGAAACTACTTAAAGTCAAAAACTAATGCAGGCTTTTGCAGTGTAAAATTGTTTTATAAAATGGAGTTTATAAAATAACTTTTCCGAAATGCCGTTTTGTCCTAATCTCCCTACGAAGACCAGTGTAGCACAGTATCATGGGTCATGGTCCAAGATTCAGCCTTAGTCAGTGTTTTTGCGCGACGTTCTATGGCCCAAAGTGCAAATGCACACAAAGACCAATTTGTCTCGCAAGAGCAATAGTGTCGCGCTTGAGTTTACTGCTGTTTTCCGTCCAGCTAACGGATGCATATGATGCGTATTTTCGTGCGTGCATTCACGCGTGCATACGTATGAGCACGGATGCGGTTTCGGCAGGGCATCGCAAAAAATACCTTTAGAACACCCATGTGTCGTTTCGGTGGGCATATTTCATTTTTAGTTTCACTTTATTGTGCACTATTCCGTAATTTATGCATTATTTTATTTAGTGGAATGTCATATAAACAGTTATTAAATAACATTTTTACATACGTGCTCGATTCACGGCACGACTTCCTAGAGATTCCTAGAGTCGGTCCGCTTCCGTTGCGCGCTGGTAACGGATTCCCGTGCCAGCAGTGGTTTATTTGTTTTTATGCGTTCGGCAATTCCGACGTCACACGCTGCGAGAACGCATAGCTTCGGTTCCTGCAACTAAATGCAGCCAACCGTTCAGTGTAGCGATGGCACTGTTTCATCCTGCGCGCTCGCACCCACCCTGCACGCTGTCGATGGCCTGTGATTGGATGCATAGTTTAGAAATTCGCTGAGTAGCACCAACGCAATCCACTCGCGAATCGCGTCCTGCGAAGGGAAATGGTTTATTGAATTCCCGCGCTCGAACGCAAATGCACGACGACGACGATGGCGGATCCGGAAAGGAAAATCCGGAAAACCTGTGCGCTCAGGCCGAGATGAAAATTTATTGGTCTTCCATTCCGTAGCGCATACGTACCGCCATTGCCGCGGCCTTCGCCACCGGTGCTTCGAAAAGGGCTCAACACTGTCAGAGCACGAAGGGATACGCGGGTTTTCCGATTTATATGTGCGTAAAAAATTTATCTTTCACAAGCTTCCATGATCCGTAAAGTTCAACTTAACCTCGTGTGCTTGGAAGGCTCTACGGTCCAACGTATTCACCCGTACCAAGCAGATCAAGATGGATGCGTTGTGTTGGTGCTAGTAGGAAACAAAAAGGGGCCTTCAAGCTTTCCTTCGTCACACTACATAAGATTTATAGCGCACCAAGCCCCGGTTCTGTTCAGATGTTTAACTTTTTCATGATTTGCCGTACGTTCAGTTAGAATAATATTAACAAACTAAAGATCTAATCGGTTCATCTGAAACCTTCTTATTCTAGAGTTATTGTACGTCTAAATGTTATCCAGATAGAGAGGTACTTTTTATACAATTATTTTATTTTTTGTACAAACGGTGTTCTATTTCGTAAACGTTGTTTAAGTCCTCGTATTTAAAAATTAAAAAAAAAATGCTACATTCAGTTATTCGATTCATTGTAGGTTTCATTTATTCATTTTTATTCTTATTGGTTCCTTATCATTCATTCCGTTCATTTCACACGGTATGTCTGGGGTTCAATTCCCATCACATAAAGATATCACAAAAGAAAAAGGTATCGACAGGGAAAATATATGAGGCTGACAAATTATGTTTTCTTTTGCACATAAGAAGTAATATGAGATATAATGTTCAGAAGGTACAGTATATAGAAATATACATTACAATTACAGGTCAACCAACGCTTTAAATTGAATTTTGAATTAGGTAAACTAGGCCGCATGTTTTGAATTAATTTTATAATTTAAATAAAAATAACAAAAATTGAAAATTTAATAAACAAACAAACAAAGCTTTGAATAAGTACAGCGAATGTATAAATTTATTTTTATTTATACATTTATAATTATATGTACTTATGTAAGTAACTAGGACGTCTTGTTTGAATGGTTCGTGAGTTAGGCAAGTAGTTGATTGGGAACCCTTGAATTGTAAATTAGAATAAATCTAACCTACGCTTAGCTAACGTTCTGTTTAGTATTCCACGTGTTTACGTATTAGATTTTCAACCATATTCGGCAGCTACAATTATGCGCGTATTGTCGTGCTTTCGCTGTGGGCTGACCAGTTTGGGCATAGTAAATGTTGAAAAAAAAGCTAAACGATTGAGACGCACGCTGAGCAAATCCAAAATTGGAGAAATCGCACAACGCACGAGGTGCATTTTGCAAAACAACGTGTGCGAAAACCAGTGAACAAACATGCAAGCAGTAAAGATCGATAAACGGCGAAACAGGAAAGAAGGAATGTATATAAAGAAGGAAGCAACTTTGTCATTGAAACATGCCAACCCAAACAGAAAGTGTAATAAAATTTTATTGATTGATCGTGTTTTGATTTGACGATTCAAAACAATTACAACTTTGACAAAGATGTTGATGAAAACATTTACAACCGCAAGTGGATGTGCGTCCGTTCGCTATAGGTGTAGTGAAGACTCGTTTCATATGGTAACGCCTAACGTGTTACGTGTTATATCGCGCCTTCATTTCGGACTTCTGGCATCGTCCTCCGCTGTGCGCAATTGATCATTCCCACAGGCACAGATTATGAAGGCAAAACTGAAAAGCCGTAAGGCATCACGTCGTTCCTGCATTTCGACCTCTTTAATTCAACTCCACAAGCGGCATCCTTCCTTCCATTGGCCATGTGTGAGGTCCGAATCGTGCCAAAATCGGATTGAAAGTAATTTATGTGTTTTTTTTTCTTCTCGTTTTCCAGTGGTGGCAGTGTTGGCAAAAGCACCAATGCCTTTCAAAAGCTGCAGCACTCTCCTAACCACTCGCTATTCCATCCGTCACTTGGCGACAAAGTTTAGCGTCCGCGTGTCGCGTGCTCAGGATTAATTATGTTCGCGGTCCAATGAAGCACGCTGTGATCGTACTGAACGCGAATCGAGCGTCTGCAGAGGGGAGTACAATAATTTGGTGTAAATTATCGCGTAAAGCTTGTTTCGTCAACGCTGCTTCCTACACTGGAGCCGGTTCTACACACAATGAATGTTTCATCTACTTCCGTAATGTGCTGACGAAATCACCACGCAGAGAGCGAAGCTTTGTCTAGCAGTCGTTGCTTTTACCAAGAAAATGAAGCGAAATAGTCACCCAGAACCAATAGTCCAATTCGTAAAGCATGGAGAAGAAAGTTAGGCATGGTCTCCAAATAAATGGTTTACAGATTCAAACGACGGAGGAATCCATCGATACAAAAACAAATAGTGTGGCGGAAGGAAACAAACATACTCTATAAAGATTTCACTTGAATTCTTTTCTCGGCTTATACACATCTCTAGCGCAATATCGCTCCGGGGCGACACACTGACGCCAGAAGTAGAGCATTTCCCATACGATTGCTGAGATTTCGTTTGTCCTGGCAACGGTTCATTACGCTGTCGTTTCCGTACCATCATCGGTAGAGCATCCTATTCAGCGTGGCTATAAATAAGGATTTTTTATTTCCTTTCTCAGTTTTTGCTTCCATGCAGCGGTTGAATAAAGGATCAAGTCCAATGAAGTTCCTGTTCGCAGAAAAATGTAATTCACTCACGAATAAGTTCATAATAGCTTAGTTTATGTTCTGTGAACTTGTCTATTAAATCTTTCATTCATTTCATTAAACCCACTATAATAAGAAACCCTAATGACCAATACATCTACTAAGGCTTGGTGCCGTATTCTCAGCTCTTTTTGAGCTGATTTGGTATAAATTTCTCACAACAATTCCTTCTTTTTTTGTCTTTTCCCGGGCATGCTTGGTTGGACAATGCATTTGTATACTTTTAATACATATAAAGCAGAAACATCGATTTTCGTACAACAGATAAAACTACAGGTTCATACGAGGTATATGACTTTAAAAAAAGCAATAGTTAGGGGGCGTCCATTAATTACGCAACGTTCGAACGGGGAAAACAGCTTCCCTCTTGCGCTAGGATTTGTTACACAAGGAGGGGAGGAGGGTTAACATTGTTTTACTTAACAGAAAACTTTCTGTGTGTGTGACATGTAACAAATCCTCGGGATACGTATGTTTTATTGAAAACGATAACTTCAAAATTGTAATATTTATTATTTCATAATTCACCATTTCAAAACAATTTGTCCAATGTCAAATTTTTTTTTCGTGTCGCTTAGGCATAGTCAAAATATTAAAGAAGTATTGAATTACTTGTAGTATTATTAGTCAAACGTAAAATTTTGTCAATTTGCCAAGTATGAACGAGGCCCGGCACTGGAGGTGAAAGCGACACCCCATCCAGACCGTTTTGGAAGAGGGACAGAGTTGCATCTTGTTACGTAGAAAGGGATAAGAAATCCCAAATTTAGCAATACGTTATTTATGGATGGTCTTTTGTCATTGTCCTTCTATTTTAATGACAGGGAGCGAAAGCCACATTTTGGCTTTTTGACTGTAAAATAATCTTTGGAATAAGCTTAGCTGTTTCACGTACAAGAAATTGGTTTGATTCTGTTGATTGAGGATGAGATTTATCAATCGTTATGAAGTTACTTGCACATCTTTATGATGTGCAAAGATGGAGCGTAAAAATGATGAATTCCGTGAGGACGTCTTACGTTATAAACCTGCGCTTACGTACGTCAAGTGGTGGTAGCTTGTGTTAATCACTTATACCATTTTCGGCGGAGAACGCACTAAATGCTCCGTACACCAACGTTGGTCGAGGCCCATTGCGAATGTATTGTGATACACACCATTTACACGATCATTACCCGACTTTCTACCATTTATGGAGCATGCAACAACTCCTAGCCTTAGACTTTTTTTCCTGAACAAACCGTACCTTAATTTGATAAGTTCTTCACCGTGTCTCGAATCTGCAAGGATGGATGTACAATAGAATACATTTAGAATTACATCTCTACATGTAGAATTCTTGCTGCTCGGCATCATTGTTAATCGTACAAATGGTTCGGAGCGGTTACGCTTTTATTCTAACTTCATGCATGATGAGCACCTCTTCATCTTCTTTTTCTTTTCATGCTCGTCCTCTTCCTTCTTCTTCTTCTTCTTCTTCTTCTTCTTCTTCTTCTTCTTCTTCTTCGTAATTGGTGCTGCAGCCTAAGGAGAGGTGTTGTCTCAGCAATGGCTGGCTTTCGTTGATTTAATTTTTACCCATAGCTGTGCACACAGTCCTCCGTACTTGGAGATGCAGTGATGTGACTTTGTCCAGCGCCCTGTTATAGAATCCCTTAACAGGGCGCTGGACAAAGTTATCATCTTTAGCTAATCACTTCAAAACGAAACCTATATCAGTAATTTTATGTGTTTGGAGCACCTAACTGCAGGTAATTCAAGGTAAATAGTAAAATAATTTAATTTGTTTTATTCATAATTTTTAATATCTTCGATATGCTGCAATGATTATCAAAAAATTCATGGGAAGAAATAGAAATAAAGACTCTTCTTTGTGACTTTATGACCTCTGCTAGGTTGTGCTAGCCGTCAAATGTCTTGCGCCTTCGCGTTACTGCGGAGGAACGATTCGGATAGGATTTGAACCTCAGTGCTGCAGTGTGAAGAACGGAGTAATGGAGTAAAACAAATCTTTAATTGTATGTATTGAAGCACTTTTGATATCTGATTAAATTCGAACATATAAAAGCATCGGGTTTTCGTTGTTGTCTCAAATTAGCTATATTTTTATAGGTAAATCAAAACAAAACGAGTAACCTCCAAGCCTAAAATCAACTGTCACAAATCACTACTCTCCACTATTCCATCGAATCGATTTTCAACGGCGAAAGGAAATGAAAGAGAAAAACAAACTCTTCTCCATTCACCTCTACGTTGATTGCGGTGTTGATTTTTAAAAGAAGTGAAGAAGAAACCGCCAACTAGTGAAAAAAAAACAAACTCAAATGACAATCAAGTGAAGAATTATTTTCCAAAATGGAAAACTAGCCATAAATTAAACCAAAACTCTCCCGTTTCTTGTTGCCTCTCTTTGAGTCTTGCCCTAGCTTTTCACATTTTAACTGAACGATATGCTCGATCTATGTGGAAAACAACTATTTCAATGACTTTTGTTACGAATGTCGAAAGAACGATTTCGATGAGATCAGCATCGGTCTGGTATTCGAAGGAAAGAAACAAACAAAAAAGTATTGGCACTGCGTCAACAAATGTTTGTTGTTCAACTATCACAGCAAGCGATGAAGTGCTTGGGTCTGACTTTTCATTCACTATTTGGGAACGCCATTTGCAATGAAGATTCAGAGATGCGGGAATTTGCACAGTTATAGGTCAAAGTTATTTTGAACGTCTTGAAAAAATCTTCGAAATAGAAAAAAAAAACTTCGAACAGCAACCAATAGATCAAATTAATCGTAATGAAATGCTGTTCCAATAGGACAGGATTGGATTTATGAATTTACTCTGACTTTGACGTACTAAAACCGTAATTGATTTCGCCGTAGTCGTTTATAATTCCGGAGTTACCTCCGGACTACAAGTAATACTTCTAGTCTTTAAACTATGTCTAATACAAGTAATGCTTATAGACTTAAAGAAATATTGTGCAAATCCATTAACAGAAAAGTATAAAATTGCTTCAACTCGCGCTCGTTCGAAGGTTGTTTGCTTTTCAAACAGTCTTGGCATTTGTAAAATTTCTGTCGCTTCTCACTATCGTCCTCATTGTGGAGTTGTTGTCTTGTGTTTCGTAGATAAATCAGCACATATACATGTTCATGAATAGCGCTGTCGCTCGTTGGGCAACCCATGCTCTCAATAAAGAATTCGAGGAAAACATACATTTAGACACTGAATTGATAACTTCCATCTACAACAGCCCAATGGGATGGATACAGACCAATAGATGCGCATGCCATTGCGACATGAAAAAACTTTGCCCACAATTTCGGTACTGTGTGTTTATTTATTATTATTTTTCCAAACGAACACATTTATCGTCAGTAGCAGTCTACCTCCCGTACAACCACCCCGTTGAATCTGGAATGACAGGACTGGAAGCTGTATTCTAGATCCATTTTTATCGCGGGTGAAAGAAGTGCAGCAAACGGATTATACGCAGTCTACACACTTTTAAAAGACATTTTTGCAACTTGTCCTATTGCAACCAGGACGCCAAGCACTGGACGTGTAAGCATCAGCGACAAAAACGAGGAACAATCTCCCTAAGGGAAGCGAAATATAATAGTACACTTTACAGCTTACGAATCCTTGCCAGATTTCTGTATACATTGGTTTATATGCAATGCTAAAACGTTCTTCCACAGTTCCGGCTCAGTAGCTCTATGACTGTTGCGCTCATTGAGATTGGCATTGGCAGAATGTGTTTCGCTGTTTCGCCTCCACCCAGCAAATGTGCTCCGCTGCTTGGCAGTGGAGGCTGAAAAACTATTTGCTAGGGAAATGGTTTGTTCGTTCAGTTGTGGCTAGTTAGTGAACGCTGTTGATCAACAACAGCTCCCATTTTAGCCCGCAGGGCGAGAGCACATCTTAGAATTGTTGTTGATAATTCATGACCGTTTTTAATAAAGCAGGACAAAATTTTCTTTCGGGTAGAACGGGTGGAAAAAGTTCCCGGCTGTCTGTTTACCATGAAATGTTTCTTCAGCTACTTTATGACTATGTACAATAACATAAACTCCCTACTACTTATCGAAGCTCACAGACAAACGATGGTAAAGTTATTTGAATTTATAAAGATCTTCTTAGTCTCAGCATTCGAATGCCATTTGACTATTAGGCAATAGCACAAGAATTATGGGAACAAATTCACTGTGCCTAATACCTCTTGTTTGTTACCAATTGTTTTCTTCAGTACATTTAAACCTACAATCTTTCGGGTGGGCCCGATTGTCCTTATTTATTCTAAATTTAGTGTAAACTGCGGAATGTATAGCTATTTTTGTTAAGATCTTATTAGTTTTCTAGAATTGTGGTTTTGTTAGCGGTGGTTGAGAGAATCTTCAAAATATTTAGATGTTAATTCTATCTAAGAATGCAATAATTTCTTCATTATTTTTTTTTCAACATTTGACCTCAGGACTCCTTAGTTGATATATTGGTCAATTTTTATAACCTTTGAAGCATCATACTGAATTTGGCTTACGTTTAGGATTCCTTTGCTTGGCCTTTGCGTATTTTACTAGACAATGTTTAGCTGTTACTGGACAGCAAGCATTCGAATTCTTTGGAAGGGTATTTTTTGTTTAATTTTAGAGGCTTTGGGTTTTTAAATTACATTCACGTCTACGATTTGGTTTGCCCAGTGATTGTAGTACTTTATATTATGTTAAACAATGTTATTTATATTTTATATAGTTACATAAATTGAAGAAAATTTAACCACTATTATTTATATTTCTTAAAAATCTATAAGAATTATCAGTACTCAGAAATTATTTATAAGAATTATTAGTAATGTTATGTAGAAAGATAGTCTACTATTAGATTTACTATTTCCTGAATTTCTTATCTTACAACAATCCACAACAACTTACACGAAAACAAATGAAAGAAACAGACAAATCTTTTCCTTTAGCAAACCACACCATTTTACATTACTCATTTCGCAAAGCTTATCCTACAATCTTAAACAGCTGGACGTACGCTTGTACGAATGTAGGTTCATTGTTTTTACCTTTCTATTGTAATTTACAACCCATATCCGTTTTATGAGTTCCGCGTGTCGTCAAATGTGAGCAATTTCATAAGAATTGCTTGATAAACTTCAGGCTTCAGCAACACGTGTGGTAAAACTGGAACAAAAACAGACTCGCCCCGTTAAATCCACGCAAAAACAGCAACGACACCATACAGGAGCGGTATGACTGTTAAAACCCACAAAACACAAACAACCAAGCGCTCAAACGACTGTAAAATACAATGCATCCTATGTCCATCCTAGTGCAAGCGCCCAACAGGAGACTGGGTTGTGGACACACGTGGACGCTGCTTGCTTTTTTATAATTTGTTTACATTTGCGCTGGACTTACGTTTCGCGTTGTATTTCGCTCACTCAGACTCGTTCACTACAGACGAACCGTAAGAGGAAAAAAAAAAGAGGAATGGAAATAGGAAAGGAAGACATAATGGCCGGAACACGAAGCTTCCGCATTTGAGGAAACAATTTTCCATCACTCCCGCTGTCAGCAATGACCAGTCGTCCGTTCATCCATCTGAGCATTGCAATTGTCCCGAACATTCACCGTCTCCGTTAGGGCGACGCATCGCGTTGTTTATGGGCCCAGTTGTAAATCATATTCCACATATTTGATCACTATTTGAACTACATAAATTAACATATGCCTTAACGTTCGTGATCGTTGGAATTTTGACATTCGTTGGGATGTCGATCCCAATGCGCTGTGCCGTTCAAGTTAGTTGCACTGATGCATAGGTCGTTTCAGCTCCGGTCACAGAACACCACATTTCTTGGAGAGTTCTCTTTGCACAAAAAAGCTGTTGTAGGTAAATTATCAATAAGAGGACTTCATCCTCTTATTTTGTTTCTAACGCTTTATGATGTGAAAAATGGTAAACTAAAAACGAATGTTTTGATTTTAGTCATAACAAAACATCATTATGTTTTGTGAGCATAAATGTTTTGATCATTTTCGTGTCGTTTTGAAACAATAAATGCTTTAGAAATGATTGAATGAAGGTTGATAAATGTCCTTCTACGGTAATAACATTCGCTACAGATCATTGTAGGTTGATTTCTTATCACGATTAGGACTTGTTGCTGCAGGTGCTAGTCTCAACACTTGACAACCCTGGCACTACGGATGAGAATAGTAAGAATGTTAGGAATTCGTCTACACAATAGGTCTTTGCTCCAATGGTTTAAACGCCTAGCACCTTCATCGTCATCAACATGATTCCTCTCCGGACTATTTTCATAGTGCGATGAAAGTCGGTACTCTGTACCACAATGGTTATCCATTGTGCTTTCCATTACATGCAAAGCTAAGCGTTTTGTGAACCGGCATTTTATCATGAACGGCACCCATCATTACCGCCGTAGTCATTTTCAGTGTTTTCCATGCTACACCCCGAGCAGAGTATTTCGCAGCCAAGAATGTGCCGAGCTCAAAAACGTTTGACAAAGGAATCCTTGCGCATATAAAATGATAAAGTTCGGACCCATGGTCGTGTTTATTAAATATACATTAATCCATTTTTGAATAATAATTCATTCATCCCGGACAGAAAATAGCTCGCCCTATTGACCAGTCACACTGGCTCAGCCAATAGTGTCTGAAACGGAACGTAGTCCAATTTTCGCATGTTCAGATTCACTTCAACAAGGGCCGGAACCCTCAGCAAAGCGTCTCCGTAATCCCATGGCAATGTGGCGTTTTTAGAACGGTCGCCATAACAGTGTGCATTGTAAATGCATGGCCAAGGTTGGTAGGATTCATCAGAGGCAGGTTTAAATTGGTTTTCGCGTGGGGAATAAAGGATGCCATTTTTTGCGTTGCTTTACAAGCTGCGTTAACATCCAACCCATGTGGGTGGGTTTTCAACTACACCAACTTTTAGTAATGCAGTTTTTTGTGACCCTTCAAAAAAAAAAAAAAAAAAAAGAAGTAACCAAAATGAATATGGACACTGCATGAAGAAACTTACATAATATTTGAACATATTGATAATGCTCCATCACTGCTTTTCCACTAAGACAACCAATTTAGCAGTGTTAAAAACAAAACTAAGGAGCTACATGGCCTTATATTGCAGAAGACACTACTATTATACAGTCGGTACCGCTAAATTTTGCCTCTAATTCAGCAATTTTTGACAGCACTCATTAAAATCAACAACATCTTAGCTCTTAGTCATAGTTTGTTGCCCTTTAAGCACCTATTTTTGACTCTGAAGAAAAACAAGACGAATTCAAAAGATTTTCGGGATGATTGAAGAAAATTGAAGCTCCGCAAAGTTTATACGTACTTGTTTCACTATTTATTTTACTAGATACTTTATACTTACAAGAAGGTGATTTTGTTCTTGTTTTTAATTGTTGAATAATCCATACCGACATGGATATGTTTTATTTCACACACAGAGTACGAAAGCTACATCAGAAATTTGTTTGTCTATGAACCACGTTGTCAACATGAAGAAATAATTGAATACTGACAAAAAGTATATTAAAATAATTTGTAAAATGTAGCGTATGAATTTAATTTTGAAATTATGTTGAATAAACTGAAACATATTTTAATGCTAAAGATATCGCCTTTGAGTCAAAATTAGATGCGTTTGGTTTTAAAATTGATGCCGTGCGAACAATAATTCATGAGCGCTGTCGAAAATGCTTGCCTACATGATAAAAATTCCTGATTTTTCACCAAGAATGGCGGTAACGACTGTAAGAAACATAAGCAACAACTGATCAATCGTAATTTTTAAATTTACCGAAGAACTGTTAGGTCTTATAAATTATATCACAATGCATATGATTATTATCAAATATCTTATCAATTTCTATGACGTGCATTGGGAAATTTCCTTTTAGAATTTTGCTCTGTTTATGGCAATCCAGCAAATGCTTAGGAAAAAAGAATTGTCCAAAAATTCATAAAAATACGACCGCAGTGCAAAGTCGACATGGGCGTTTTTCCGCCCAAAAGTATGCAATGCAATGAATGCTACGATCTATTACGCCCAACATTTATGCAAAAAGCGAAACATACAGTGACCAATGAAAAAGAAGACGTCTTGTTTATTTTTCGGAACTTTATCGAATATTCGTCTAGAATGCATTTGTTCGACGCATAAAAACTGTCGATGAAAACAACCTTAGTTTTACTTGCTGTGTTACAAAATCTAAAGGGTTCGAAAAGAACATAGCTTTTTTCGATATTGTGTAGTGTGTAGTTGTGTTCTAGGAAGTTATGATAAAATTGACATTTTCCTTGTATAACGTACAAAAACATGGGTAGAAAAGTGTTTGTCGATTAAGCAAACCCCTGCTTTTAAGACGCATTGTAAAACTTTGCGAAAACACGCCAAAGAAGCTGGCTCGATGTGCGTTTGTCTCTTGAAATTGTTCTATGTAGTCTCCTCTTCTACAATTCGAAAAGACGTTCAGAAGTCATTTACTATGATATTCCAACGGCAGGACCGGGGTTCAAATAACATCCGTACCGCGTCTAGTAGTCTAGTAAGCCATTCAATGGCCAGCGTGACCTAGAAGGATGTTCGGCTAAGAAGAAGAAGAAGAAGAAGATTCAATGTTGACGCCAATCAATTAGCTCACCAATTCTTAATAATAAAGGAGAAAGTCTAGATAAATTGTCGATTGAGATTTTTTATGTGATCTGCCCTTTGTGTTTCGCAATAGACAGATAAAGATTTTGAGTGTAATGACCTCTAAGTATAGCTGATAACCCTAGAAATCATATTGATAGCTATAGTCAGTGACTGAAATCGAACAAGTAATTTGAGTAATCGTTTCATTCATTCGAATCAAACGTTATTTATTTCATGTAATTTAATGAAATTGTGTGTGTTTCTACGTCTTCTTCTCGTTCTTGGCTAGTTCAGGTATGTTGAAGTTTGTGTTTATTTTAACTTAATAATTTAAAAGCCATACGCCCAGATAATTCTTTAAAAACATAAAAAAGGCTTTTGCTGAGCAGGTAACCGGTGGATTTGTTATAATATAAATAATTTAACAAGTAAAAAATGAATATATCAATATGAAATCCTTCTGTTGAAAACCCACAAAAAAACTGTTGTTACGAATTCCGTATGAAAAAAGTGATAGCAATGCTAATTATTCGTATGTATCATATCATATGACACGGGCGGGTATTCGATTACATGCTAAACTTTTACAGATACGCGAGAATGATCAGCCAATTATTAGCAAAATTAAGCTAAAACAGCTGGAAATTACAGATCAAAGTTTCTTGTGGCAAAAATTCACAATAATAGAGAGGATATTACGAGAAGCCGAGGAATAATAAGATGAAGAAATAGTAGAGAAGAGAAGGATTATTTATTTAGCCACATACTTGTTTTGTATTGCTATTGTCAGGTTTTTAATGTTTCCCTGTTTATTTGCAGTTTTTTTTTTATCCATATAGGACGGCCGTATTCATATAGTACGGCCAGACCGTATGACCGGTGCTATAGACGACATCGGTGCCTGTCTTCAAACGGCAGGATCAGGGTTCAAATCCCATCCGGACCGTCCCCCCGTAGTGAGGTCTGACTTTCCAACTACGTGGTATCGGCAAGTCTAGTAAGCCATCTGATGCGTGCGTGACCAGCGTGACCAGCAGGTCATTAAGACGAAGAATCAAAATATGAACCGTCCGAGAGCATGGAACGGCTCAGTTAAAGTGGTTTCATTGACTTACATGAACAGATCAGTGTCAAATCCCATCCAGACCATCTCTGTATACGCTGGACTGGCTCTTCAACTTTGGGTAGAATAACGTGGAGGAAATGTGAGGATGAACAAATGAACAGAAACATATTATTGGACTAACGTACCGTTGCTTGTTGAATGTGTGGTTAAATGTTACGGAAACTTTCAACTGTTTTTAACCGTTTTTAAATAAATGTGACTATTGGAGCATTGATTGTTTTCTGATCATCACTTCGGTTTTAAGCTTCATGAGAAAGACGAAACATCGTTGAAATTAATTTCATGTCTTACGATCCTTCACAGTTCCATTTTCATCCGTTTCACGCCTGCAGACGATTTTTTTTGAGTTTTGTTTTTTGTTTTTCTAATACCAAGTAATCATTTCTCGACGAGGGTACAACATACAGTGAATCTTGAAACTGTGATTTTTGCGCAAATAGTTTTGCAAGGCGTTCGTTCGTTCCGTTTTGATTGGTGAACACCGACAAATTTAAAGATTTCATACAACAGCGTGGTTGTGGTTTTATTTTAAATTGCACATGTTTTCAGCATATTTTTCCTGCATACATACGTATTCTGCTGTGAAGGGCTGACGCGTTGAGAACTTGTTACATTATGTATCTTGGTTTTTATTTATTTGCTGTCAATACCTGAGGAAAAAACCTGTTCCGGAGCAACAATGGAATCTACTGACATGCTGAGTGAATTTGCGTCAAGTTTTGGTAATTCTGAAGCTGAATGCGATGGAAAACGTTGTCGTCTTGCGAGGCCTCAGCTCATATAGGTTGGGTATAGTAATTTTTTGTTTTGTCTCCGGAATACTTTGGGTCGTACGTGAAATTATTCAAGCTCCAGATACCGAAAGATGAACATGCACAAAGCATGATGTGAAATAAATATAAACCTCCCTACCAACGAGAGACAAAAAAAAAAACGGTTTCAGGAACGAAAACATAACATACCAAGACGAAGACAATTGTTAATACGATGATGACCTCGGCGACGGGATCTCCAGCAACAACCATGTGGTTTTGAAGCTCATAAATAATTTATTTTCAATGTCTTCGTTTTTTCGCCGATTCGCGTCCGATGTTGGGAATACTTTGCGCCATGCACTCCAATCGCAAACCAGGATCGTATAATTTTCTCCTGTTTTCCTTTTGATGTCATTTTGAACGGCTATTCGCCACAGCCATAGTATACCCGCTTGATCTTCCGCCACTGATGTGCTGTCGCTCGATTTTTCTGCTCATTAATGCGACGTCCATGATCATTCCGATCATCTAGCCGTACAATCGTGTTGTCACCAGGTTATAAAGCATGCATTTCCAATCGTTCTATCGTTTATTTCAGCTGTACCAATTTTAACTCAACTGTACCAGCTGCACTAGCTTAAGACTCATACACTCATTTACCACAAAAAAACCGTTCGAATCGATTGCATCATATCAACGAAAAACAACAGCTCTGGTTAGAATGCAAAATACAATAATGGATGGAATCACGTTCTTTGTATCCGTTGGTCGTGGAATATTTGCATTGGGGTACGTCTTCTACACACGTTGGAGTTAATGTAATGTTAGCCTCAAAGGTCTAAAAAAGTGAAGACACATTTGGTGATAGTTTTCAAACGGAGGATTTAAAGGGAATCAGATAAACGAACACTTTTAATAGAATCATTTTCATAAAAGAAGTTCCTTCAGTGCTGAAGTCATAACACAAACTCAAAGCAAAGTCTTTAAAAAGATTTTTGGTAAATCGATAAAATAATTTTTGGTAAATCGTAAAGCAAGTAAGTATAAAAGCTTATTGTGAACAAGACAAATAGCCTCTCGCTTCAGTTCATATACTGACCCCCTTTTGCCATATACACTCTATCAAGTAATTTACACATACATGTAAGCCCATCGAGAGATAATTGGAATCGTTCGGATTCAATTAATGAGGAATGGCGATGGCAGTGAAGTGCAGCAACATGGCCCTGAGCCACGAGAATACATACGGTTGAGAAACCAAAAACGGCGTCGACACATTGAACGGACGAGGAAAAAGTAAAAACTTGGACGGATGTTGAAAGCGTTGCTTGGTGATGGTGTTGGCTAAAATTAATTTCGTTTCTCACTACAATCAAGCTGCTAATGCCTTGAGCTGTAGTTTCACGACCCCGTTGATGATTGTAGGATAATAACAAACCAGGCGAACAACTCAAATTAAACTGCAGTTCATCATCGTCGTCATTATGGATGCCGCAATGCAAAAAAAAAAAACAAAAGTGTAACGTCAAAACGCCAGTGCCTCTGGTCTAACGAACACCAATCAAATCCATCGGTTGTCTGAAAGCTTAAACTAAACACAAGCACATTCAAACTACCATTAGCTGGATGATTATCGTAGCCGGAGCAACCGATAGTGGTCAAACTGCAAAACTCGTATATGTATTGAATGTAAAAAGCAAGTATAAAGAGCAACGTTAGGGTAATGTTTGGTAATAGCCTGTGGCTACAATTGTACATACATATATCAATGGTAAAACTGTATCATTCGTCAACGGTTGTATGAAGAAAAGGCCTTCTTTGCAACACAACAATTTAACTTTACTTTACAGCGATATGCTTAAAATCAGGCACTCTCTCAACAATCCACCCCTTTTAACCAACATCTCGGACATCTCAGATCGTGGACCGTGGCTTTTAAAAATAAATGATTTCCGAAGCAAAAAACTTTTTTTCTATAGTAATTGCTACTGAATTGCATCAAACACGCTGGAAGCTATTTTTTACATACTTTACCTATACATTCATGCTTCCCTCACTCATTTCAGCTCGACAATCGAGTTCCAACTTGACCTATAAGACAAACTAAACTCTAATTAAACTACAACTGTAACACATAATCATTCTGCTGACGTAGTATCAGCCTCTCCCGGCATGAAATCCGAAACACGTGGGAAACGGTGAACAACCGGACAATCAAACGATAAGGGGTGTAAATATAGCGGCTTACATCTATTTTGTTTAAAACTGTACATTTTGAGAGCATTTTTGGTACAGTAGCGTCATCTAGCAATAACCATGCACAATCGACGGAACAGCAGCGCCCCCTACTATGAAACTTATGCACCAGTGTACCTGCACGCGAGTCCTGCCGAAAAGGGATGAAGGGATGTTCGCCAGATTTTTGGAAAGAGGCAGAAAATTCGAAATTTATATCATCCGACGCCATGTGCATATCCGTTGGGAACGCATGCGCTTTGTCATTTTCCCATTTCGTTTCGGCTTTACATTTGGTAAGGGTGGTAAGTTATGGCCGTTAGGATCACATTCCGGCACTTAATTATCGCTGCTCGAATTCGTCGGTCGTCTTTCGAAAGTATGTCCGCTAGGGCGCTGGGAAGCTACACTTCGCACAACGTTCGGCAAGTTGCAGCTGAAGGTTTCGGAAAATATGGATTACATTTTCTCTTTTTCCAGCATTTGAAAATGCGGTCTTGCAAAGCGTGACACTTCATAAGCACTTCATTAGTTTGACGTCGGTCAGAGGGTATCCATTTGCAAGGCATACCAATTTAAATTTTCACAAGACATTGCCTTATTTCGGTAGATTTATGTATATTGCCCTTCAAATTTTTATCCGACCAAACCTTAAAATCACACGCAGAAATGTGAAAATTTGCATTGAAATTTGAAATTTGATTGATCGACTGATTCATCAATCAGGTTCGGCGGTATAATATCCATCAAAATGTAGCTAGTAGGTTTGAGGTTTACCTTGCAATGTTTACCTGTATAAATAACCGCTCAACAATGAGCACTCCAAAAAGAACAAGAAAGACCGATTTACACGGAACATGAACTATTATAAGATTTTCTGTCGTATTCAATTCATTTATTTTTTGACAAATCTGGTAATTGCTTACGGTCGGTTTCCAACTAAAAGGATCCCCCTCTGTCTTCTTTACATTTAGGTTTGTTTTAGATACTTTCTGATTTGTTTATCTTTGATCTGGCAAGAGAAAACCTTACCGTTCCTTGTAATTTTCATGTTTTTTTTTTTCAATTCGCCTTCTCATTTGCTTACTTCGAGTGTTGAGCTTCTTATAACTGCGCTCCTAATAGTGGCTTAGCAGCATCTGCAGCGCATCGGGCTGCCCAAATTTTGTTACTTAAAACTACCAGCAAAACCGTTTCACCTGGCTCCTGCAATGCTGTTGATCCTAGCCCGTGACAAAGTGTTTGCACAAATTGTCCCTCCATTTAATGTACGTTCTAGTGTGAGTAAAACATATGTTCTGTGGTCACATGTATTCTACTTTGGGTGGTGTAATTTGTTTTGTTTTGTTTTAGTTTAAGTGGAAAAAAGCAGACAACTAAACGAATTTAGTTGCATTAAATATCTTGTTTCATTGTTACTGTTAGCAATCGCTTTGCCTGCGTTGCTCCATTGCCTTGAACACCTCTTACCGTTCACTAATTTATACTCAATATTCGTATTTAAATACAGGATCTTCTTACGAGCTAGTTACGTATACATTTAATGTTTTCTTCTCTCACAATAAACCGCTTTGTGTTGCACTGGATTTGTAAAAGTAGCATTTAGTTTCTCTCCTCCAAGAAGTGAACGATCGATGAGTTGTTTCGTATCTAGCTTTGTTGCCCTTCTGTAATGCTTGTTGTTCTGTAGGGGCGAAATTAACATCACTAACCAAAACTAGGTTTCCTTGTTTTTTTTTTTAAATAATTATAAGTTTCTGTTTGAAGGTGTTCATCAAATCTACAGTTCCATATTTCCGTCCTAGATACAGAACACTCTTTACTATATGTTTTGCAGTCCATGCCCGTCCATCACAGAAGAACAGCAGAATAGCAAAATGTTTGAAATGGGTGCGTGTTTCCGGGTATTCTCTAACGGTTTGGCTCAAATGAAGTTTGAAAGTCGTTTCATGTTTGTTTCTCTTTTTACCACGATATGATATCAAACAACGTTTCCAGTCTATGTTAGTGAGCAGTCGAATGCCACTCGTTGGTTATGAAGTGAAGAGTAACTGAGTGTTTCAAATATCCATTTTGACTGATAAAAATATACCGTTCATACCGTATGCTATTTTCGTTTTCCATGATTTTGCAATAAATAAGTACATTAGCATCCAATGCAAGTATTACGAAATAATTCATTGCAGATTTTGTTCGGCAAACTATTCATGGATCACAATACATCGGCACGACGAAGGTGTGTGCCGAGTAAAATGAGAGGAGAGGTTTAAAACATAGGTTTTACTTCTTTTAAAGCTATTCATCTTTTCTATATGTACAAAACGATATACAAATAAAAAAAAAAACTAAAATCAACAAAAGTTATCTACCATAGACAACCAAACATAAGAGCACTGGGAAGATGGCTGAAGCTAAAGAGTAAGTAATAATCAAAATAAATAACGAAGCCACTTTACAGATCATTTCGAAAATTTGTCTAACTCTCCATTGAGAGAACGAACGATTCTTGCTATGTATCATTCATTTGGGTGTTTGTTTTTTCTTTTCACTGGACACAAAACTCAACTATCTAACATGAGAATACTCTTTGCTGCTGACTCTGCGGAAGGTACGGCAGTCGTACGCGTAATAATGTAAAATACTAATAATCGCACTATGCTAAAAATAAAATCAATGGAACGGATTCTACATTATCAATTACGCAAGTCTTATATTAGCAAATCCAAGTTGTTTCCGATAAATCTATAGTATTGCAAGTTTTTCTTCTATTACATCACAACAGAAAGCTAAAATCTGATCTCTTCTCCTTGTAAACGAACTGAATTCAAAAGAGTATGACTTATCCAGCGTAATTCAGTAAAGCAAAGTAAAAGGATTCTTTCGCTCTAATTAACCTCTTTGACAAATTTTGGAGAAGCTACTATCTATTACCATATGTGCAATAAATTTGTTTCCTAGAACCTCTGCTCTATTCTTCTCCTACTTTGTTTCATGTTCACCATGGTTACGTATATCTGTTTCCAAACTTTCTTCTTTTGTATGTGGTACTGTTTGCTGCGACGAAACTTCTTCCGCTTTGTTTCGTTTGATTTGCTTAAGTCCGATTCACATTTGTACACTGGTGGTTTTTGCATTTGCGTTTTCATGGTTGTGTTTTATTTATTTATTTATTTTTTGTTTTGTATACGATGTAAAAACGGTACATTGTTCGTTTGGATCATTCTGTTTACGTTTACCATGCGCCTATATTACAAAGTGCGATACATTTGCCACCAAATGTCCTCGACGGTATCATAACCACATCAACACGGAAGCATGATTCGGTCATTAGGAATGGTCTTTAACCTATATGTTTGTTCTAGGATTGAAGATTGAAGAAGTGGGGGTTTTGAAGAAAGTATGCTTGAATATATCTTCCTATTTAGATGCTGGGTTACTTCACATAGAGGGTTCTAATGAATTTCAATCGTTTTTAGGTTCACCATTTCACTACCACCATTCACTGTTGATGCCAATGTGCAACTGAAACACAACGAAACGATTTCCAAAATTCAAAATTAAGTTTTCAATTACTTAGTTTGCAACATAGGCCATTCACGCGGTATGACTTGTGTCTAGGTGAGTTTATGAAGGGAGACAGAATAAAACAAGCAAACAAACAGACAGGTCCAATTTGAAAGAAAGGTACCCTTTGTAAGAGTCCCTGAAGTCGGCGATGAGTAGTAGGAACAACTTTAAACAAAATAAAAAATAAAAACGCCAAAAGGGAAGATGAACTTATTGTACCGTTTGCATGATAGGATAAGGACGGACCTCCGAGGCTGCACAAACCGATAATGAAGGATATCCTAGGCCTACCTGTGCACTTTGATGACATGAAGAGCAGATAATCAATTTGTAATTGCCGTTGCTATCTGTTTCCAGATTCAACCGGAACTTCTTCTCTTTAGTATAAATAATTACTAGCACTACTGTGATTGGTGTGTTGTTGGTGTAACCCCTAGTTTTGCTCATGTAACGCGGCCGCTGCAGCTGCCGCGGCGGCCGCTTTCTGTGCTTGAGCCTGCTTCTCTTGTTCGTTTAGCTCCTTGATGGCTTGAATTTCCTTCTTTAGCTTCATTCGGCGATTTTGAAACCAAATTTTGATCTGTCGCTCCGTTAAACAGAGCGCGTGTGCCATTTCGATCCGGCGTCGACGGGTAAGGTAGTGATTGGTGTGGAACTCCTTCTCCAGCTCCAGCGTTTGGTATCTTGTGTAGGTTTGGCGTCCTCTTCGTCGCAATCCATTTGCACCTAAGTGGATAAAGAAAACAGAAACGTTTAATATGTTTATGCACCTTGCCTGCTAATATCTAAATAAATAAAATATTGGGGCTTAGATTATGGTTAGTCGTAGATCATTGTATAGTTGAATGGCAAACAATTGAACTATAATCAAATTGAAATTGAAACATGAGTTGAATAAAGACTTACAAAACATAATAAATGATTGTATTACATTTGCATAAACTTACGACTGATTGTGGAAATTAAACCATGTTACAATCGTCCATTGCAGCTATATGATGTAAAAAGCTGAGTATAGAATTTGCTACACTCTTCGCACGTTTCCACTAGAAGTGAATGTTCGTGTTTGTGTCAATTTTTGTTGTTGTATAACATATTTTTATGTTGCGAGCAACAGGATGTTTGAAGCATACACGAAGAGAAATAAAAGCAGCATAACCAGTTTCTGGCCATCCATCCTGGACTGAATATTGTGTATGGGTATGTGTTTCATTCGTCACGAGTTCTCGTGATTCGTGTCTCCGGCAGTCCAGGACACACAAAACCAGGAGGCACATAACATCAGCAGAAGAAGAACGAAAACTGATCAGAATGTTCTTTGAATGCCAGCCAAGCATGTACAAGCGTTCAAAGTTGGCCCAAGATTCTTCAGCCGTACACAATGTGAGGCCAACGAACTGATGCAAAACGATCGCACCAGCGGCCAGTTACCGCGGGTAGCATACGATTCGCTTTTATCATCCTTTTTCAGAGACAGCAATGTTGTGGTTTTTGTTGCTAGAATGCTCGATTGTATTCTGCCCGATTTGGTCGAATACTACATTCTTCAGCAGTCTGATACATTTTCTACCCATTTTTTTTTTCGAAGCATATAATGAATGTAAAACGTAATAGGGTGTATAGTTCGTTCAAGAGGTTTCACAAACCAGACAGCAACCGATGAACCTGATATAAACGTAGTAATAAAGTCAAATTACCGCACAGGGAAGCTGTAATTACTGACCTAAAAATGAACACAATATTGAACGAAGCACAGTATGTATTGCCAACGCCATGTGAAAATATCGGAGCTCAACCATCAACTTTGCGTGAAAGGCGAATTTACTACAAAATGCCGGCTATTGAGACAAACAGATCATAACGAAATCGGTCCAAACTGTGGACGAGCCTGAAAGCTATGCCATGCCACTGCGTTGCACTGTAATTTTTGGGATTGCTTTTTTTGTTTTTTAACCGCTCTTTGCCCACATTAGTGTTTTCGAAGTTGCGTTTACTGCATGAATATTGCACTGCAAGCAATACATAAACGACCATCGTTAGCATTCGTTTTGAACAACTCTGACACCAGTTCAGTTAACCGTCAAATATACAACCGAAGCTTCTTTAAATTTGCAAGAAATCAACAGTGCGGCTTAAGCTAAGCTTTTTGGGCAAGAATCCGTGAGAAACCCCCTTGCTGGATCCGACCAAATGTTGCTATCGTTTTATGAAGATATTTGCGGTTATGCCTGCGCTATAATGCGTGGATGGATCTGATTTCCTTTCCAATTTCGTAGATTTTAACATCAAAACGTTCCGGTACGCGGACCGAAATGTGTTCGACGATCGTCCCAATGTGAAAGGGATCTTAACATTATAATTAAGAAACAAAACTAGCTTTTCGCTTAGACAAGTCTATTTCGGAATGTTTGGCCCCAAAAAAAAAACAAAAAAACACCACCCGGTGGCTTCCCGCTTTGACAGCATGACATAGGAACCCAAAGTAGATAGAGAGATAATTTAAGCTTCCATTTGAGCTATGGGATTTTTGTCTTGATACCCTTGAAACGGAACCTGATCACACACGCGCGCATTTGTACACACTCACACATACACATGTGCGAGCGGACACACACACACACACACGCACATACATACACATACACAAAAACGCTTCTGTGATGTTCAATTTTAACTTAGAAAGATCTTGAAACCGGCAAAGATCAGCAAAGGGAAACCGACGATCGTACTACGAACAACGTCGGTTCAGCGGATGCAACGAAACGGACACAAAATGAAACGAAAAGAGATAAGTTCTGTTTGTATTCCATAACGATTTCAACAGCATCCACGAAAAGCGACAAGCGACGCAAAACACCAAAAAAAAAAAAAAAAGGGAAAGACTAAGCGAAGAGAAGTATTTAAAGACTACACAGAGACGGCGGACAACGAAAAAGAATACAAAATGGAATCGTCAGCCACCATCATGCAGCCACCGTTCCCAAGGTTTCCGAAGCTCCTCCTAAGATGATGAAAGTGGGCACGGAGAGTTCGAATCCCCAGTCACTCCAGAATTCACGTACACGTACCAGTGAAAAAGCGAGGGTCGCGATCGCGCCTGTCCTCGTAAATTATTGTGCAGAATCAGCATACAGCAACATGGCTCAATACACACACACGCGCGCGCGCGCACATACTGATAGACTCTGATGAGTGAACAGCTTGCGATAACGAAAAGCAAAAACTTCAATGCGAAGCTCGGTTTTAATAAATCACTATTTGGGAGTTATTTATTCAAAATTAAAAACACATAAAACCATGGACCGTAACCGCGAGCAACGATGATGATGTAAGTACGGTTTCGTGTGAGTTTCTCACTACTTCAGACATATTTTTACCAACTCTGAAGAAACAAAATCTCATTGGGAAAACCATTTGCTACTCGGCGAGATCAAGTTATAAACTCCCAAATTATTAGCTTTGTACAAAATTACAAAGTCGAGTTTTTTGCATTCAAATTGTAATGAATCATACACACAATGTCATAAATATATCTACGGTTGTAGTTACTCATATCAGCGTATCTACACGGCAGGACCGGGGTTCAAATCCCATCCGGACTGTCCCCCCGTAGTGAGGACTGATTATCTAACTACGTGGTATTGAAAAGTTTAGCAAGTCTTTCGATGGCCGGCGTAACCTAGCATAAGGTCATTATGCCAGGAAGAAGAAACTCTTAGAAATTATTCAAACCTATGATTCATAGATTCTGTCATCTATGATGAAAGATGAACAATAATGAAGGCTACCATCGATACCAGAGAATGATTCACCTTGAAACTAGAAACAGTGTTTTTTTCATCTTTATTAGAGGCCCAACTTTCTCGTATCAATGTCACAGCGACTGTTTCATTCTTGCCGTGATTAAATTTTCATATAAAAAGGGGTTATCGCTTTAGGTGCGCTCAATGTTATCAACGAGATAATTAGTTTGGAGGGTTGAGAATTTTTTGTTTTCATACGGCTCGTAAGAAATCGGGCAAACATTTTGTTTGTAAGATTGTATTGAATAAAACTTCACGCATTGCGCTTATAAAAAGTATTTTCATAATCCTATTTTAACTATTTGATGCAGCTATTTGGAAATTTACACTCTTCCCATATTTGTTCATTACTTGTAAAGTTGCTACACTTTGTCATGTGAAAAGCATACAAACAATCGTTTGCATTGTCTCGTAGGAATGATGAATTAAAACAGCATCGGGATCTGGTAAGCTCTGTGTTGACTTGACCAGCGAAACAGCATGATCGGTTCCATTTTAAAACGATTTTATATAAAAATATCTCAGGAATTCCATGGTCTTCAATGGGTAAGAAAGAACACACAAAGCACTCTTAACCAAGCGAAACAAAAAAAAACAAGCGGTGGGGGAAAAGTAAACCATGAAAACTAAGCAGCCACACATCCCTCTTCATGATAAAATCCCCATACTTCAACAGATGAAAAATAATACAACAAAATCCCAGCGGGAGTAAGCATTCGCTGTGGTTCAAGCCGAGCGCGGTGGGCACTTCCTATCGTTGCCGAAAACCTTCCTTAATGCAATGTCAGAATGATTGCCGGGGATGCAGCGGGGATACAACGAAAACATGGTATTGAAAATGCTTGTTATCTTTCTTCTTTGCAGAGCTGTCTTCGTCACTGGGCAATGCACTTGTCTGTACACACTACTACTTTTTCTTTGTTGTATGCAGTGTCTTTCAACGCTTTAGACTAACTGCACAGCCACAGACTAACCAACTCAATGGTGTGCTGAAAACGCATATGTCTTATCCTCGTGACGTTGTTAAATGAATCGTGTTTTTCCTTTTCTTATAACCCTCAAAATCCCTCTGTTTTCTAGGGCTCAAAACGTATTACTTGTATTGGAAAGGCAAAGTTTCCTCAAATCCCTCGCAGTCTTTGTGATCTGATCAATGTTTCTGTTTATGAGTGTAGTTATGCTAAATCGTTCATTATCGATCAGTGTTCTCCTCAGATTCATGGAAACTAACTGCTTGGAAACAATTATCTGAGCTACTCTCACTATTATAAAATTAAAGTAAATTAAGTATTCTACAGTTGCAGTCCGCTACCCGTAACAAAACTTGTTAAGTTATAAAACTAATTCGAACTCTCCAAACAAATGACTCAGTTGTGATTTGTTTGAATTTTCCTTCAAATCAGTGATCATATTATACATTTTACAATTACTCCGACTATGATCGTTGTTGCACGGCTGATGAAACTAATGCTAGTAAGTGTAAGCGCCTCCCCCGAAATGGTAAAGGAAGGATGAAACCGTGTTCTAAACATTTATCAAGCTTTATTACTTAAAAGATGGTTATAAATTTATTCCTTCCACCGCTCAAGACCTCCATCATTTTTTCCTTTGAACCAAAAACACCTTTTTAGAGCCTTTTTGTCGCCCCTAGCCACAATAAAAAACGAACATTTGCGCAGACGCTTTTCCATCCTTCCGATTCTACGGCAAGTAGCAAAGCTTTACTGACTTTTGCAGCAGCAGCAGCAGCAGCAGCAGCAACGGGGGCAGCATAGAAAAGAACAAGGTCAATAAACTGCTCCTTCTTTTGCTCTGATAAATGAAAGAAAATGCTCAGTTTACCCCTGCCTTTGGTGTTCTTCTAACTTCGAAATCTTACGCCGTCCAGGCAGAACACGTGGCAGGACACACGGTGAATTATGAACAATTTCTCCTAGGTAAAGCTAACTAGGGTACCGCGACAATCTTAATGTAATATCACACCCCTACTTTAACGTGCCGCTAACTTTCGCTATGATAAACGCGAACGAATGAGAATGTAATTCAATGGGGACTGATGAACTTATTGGAAACGTGTATGAAGTAACCATGTGTCCATGCTCAAATTAACCTCACAAGATACACTAGAAGTCTAAAGCAGGAAAGTATTACGACAATAACATTTGCTCTCGACAATTAGACGCTTACACAAACGTGGCAGAATTTTCCTGCACCGTCTAACTCACAGAAGGAAAACAACACGCCCATAATTCTTTCCCTACGCTTGTCGCTCATACTATCCCAGGGGAAATCATGGGCGAATCTTTCTCCACAAGAACCATCTTTATTTTCTCTCCAGACGTATCTCGGTCGTTCGTAGATCCACAAGAGTATCAATCAATGGGTAAATCAGCAGACCGAGTTCCGGCCGAATCATTCCGCAAATAAAACATAATCCGAGTCCTATAATCGGACACATAACGTTGTATAAAGGATAACAGCTCGTTATGTGTGAACGAAGAGTTTTTTTCTTTTTCGTTGAATTATTGGAAAAAGGAATATTTTGGCAGCATACTGTATTATTTAAAACAAAAACACTTAATTGACAAAAGCCCTGCTCTGTCAGAAAGTTAGGGTATCATCAAAACTATTTGAAGAAGAAAACATATACACACACACAATACTGTTAACTCTTCTTACAAGCTGAGGATCAAGTCATTATGTCCACTAAAGCACAGCTGGCTAGCGTACACACATTCAACGTTCTAGGATAGCGATGCTGAACAAGAAAAGGGATAGCATAATTTACAGGGGCCCTTGTTAAAAGATGATTTATGAATCTTTTCTTGCTTTGGGCCGGTTCCTTCAGATGTTGTACATGGACGAAGATGATTGGAGAAGCCATGTTTCATAAATGAGACTGGTTTCAAATTGCCAACGAGCCCACGCTTTGAATGGAGTGAATGATGTTAATAATGCTACAGCAGAGGATACAAGGGTGAATATTACGAAACAAAATCTGCAACAAAATGCGTACACCCCCGATAACTTAACACACGATACTACAACTTTTGCAGAATCTGATACCTAAGTGATAAAGGGTAGATGAAGTAGATGCTAAATCGCTTCGTCGAAGAATGTACCTAGGAGTATGTACATTTGTGTCACATTTTTACATTTGCTATAAGAGATATATGCTATCGTTAGTTTTATTCGAGAAAAATCATCAAAGTACATATTTCATGTGCTATGGTTGTATGTTTTATTCCGCTCGACGCTATTATCTTTCATAAAGTCTTATACATTTCTTCATAAAACAAAAAGTTTATCTGATTTAAAGACTATTGAAAAAAAAAATCTCTGGTGGTATCAACATTTCAATTTGATAAAACTTTAAGTTAACAAACTACATAATTTGAAGAATAGATGCCCAAGTAATACCGAAATGCAAATACCCAATTGTTAAGATCTCTCCCTCACATAGGAACAAAGTCGGGCAAACATTTCGAATACCTCAATAGTTGAATTTCTTGCTAAGGGCCTATTAGTTGAGACGAAGAAAACGATCAGCAGGCGACACAATAGTACCTATGAAGTATACCCAATTATGTGCATTAAAATTTAGTCGTGCAAAAACACTGCATCATGTTCAATTTAACGATTTTGAGATACATAGATAAAGATACTGCACGACGCGAGCGATATTTTCCTACCAATGTTCAATGCTGGCGTGGTCCCAGAACAATGATTACAATAGCAGTGAAACCGCAAGGGGCCACAATTCTGCACTGCATTTGCCTATGTGGAAGGAGGCTCGAATGAACGACACAGAAACCCTTAATTGACCACGAGCACAAGGAATGTCAACATAGTCTTGGCCTTTGCTTCCATTGCTTCCAGTCCGAACCAGTTGGTTCAATAAAAGTGTGCCCCAGGATAGGCCATGGTAGGCTACATCGGATAGAGACATGGTAGGTTTCTATTCATCCGCATGCTTCTCATAGTTCCCGTAATTTCCAACATCATGCACAGATTGATGCGTCGCTATGTAGACCGCCTCTCGTCTCTCAGCGCTATTCTGCATTGCGTTCAGTATGGCTGAACTAAGCAAACGAAGTGATGATTTCGATGTTACTTGCCGTGGTGTAATAGCATATCGAAAACCATTCATTATCGATCGAACATTGTTTAATTTAATCCGATACAATAAAATATGCGTCCATTACGTAATATCCTGGGCAAAGTTCATAAATAAAGTGAGGAGAAATAATGAATTTTCACAACGAGCCGAAAGGAAAAGGGATGTGTCTGAGGAGCTGTTGGTGGTTTGTACGCACCATAACTTACACAGGACTGATGCACCTTCGATGCCGAAACAGGATCGAAGCCGATTTTGGAGCAACGATGGCAAACAAATGCATAGACAGCGGATGAATTCTACGGGTCGTCCAGCCTGGCAGGATCAAACCTGCCCAGTTTGATCCCAGTATATAACTCACACAGCCCTATGGTCAATTAATAAACCATCAAACATCATAAATCAAAATGGATTCTCAATATTTCATGATTCCGATACTGGTCGGCTAGTACAAAAGCGCAAATACGTACAATTCGCTCGCATGCGGTATCGTATTGCGTGGTCATCGGGTGCAGCTCCAAATTGCAGCGAACAACAGTATAAGCCGTGTGTGTGTGAGGCCATTCATTTAAATCAATCTCCTCCTTTTCGTGTCGGTCCGTTTCACTTTCCCCGTGCACGCAACGATACGTGACGAAAGCGCCCAAGAATGATCACACCATGCCGAGCCGATGAGAATCTATGAGTGTCGATTCATAACAAACGAAGACTGCTCACCCCTATCTCCGATGATAGCGTCAGAACTCCCCTGCGATAAAGAAGGGGGCTTCGTTATGAAGTGTTTATAATGGTAGATATAATCAAAACTTCTTTTCATTTTCTATTCCACCGTCATACCTGCTCCTGACAACACCTGAAATGGCCGGCAACACGGTGTATCAAAAAGTTGTGTCGAGGGCCAAGAGTAAATGAAACAGAATCGATCGACAATGCAGCTTTTAATCAAAACCGTAAATCTTGGAAAACCTGTGGCCAAAGCAAATATAAATTGTTTAAAGGAGAATTTACTTGCCTAGAACCAACACATCACAACAGTCACGATTGCACATCTTAGATGATGGCGGCGATGACGGTCATGATGATGGTAGTGGCATCCATACCACCCTATTATGCCTTCTTCAGAAGCGCTACAATGCAGAAATCCATAAACAATAGCGGTCTATTCGTTCTCTCGTGCCATCGGTAATCATAATCATAGTAATCTAAAGTCGAGATCTTAATTCGATACACTTCTTAGTTGTTGATCTACCCAAGCCATGGTGGGCGAGGTTTGATCGTTCTTGTCGTTACTAGATCGCCTGTATTTTGATTCTCGTAGGAAGTAGTGACCGGTACTCGTCGGACGTGGATGGTCCGACAAGAACGCTTCAAGAGTGATTAATCATCTGTACCTGTCGCTTAGGGCAAAAATAAAGAGTAAAGTCATGGTAATTGAGTGAGCTCGTGTTAAATCCATTTTCCTCCTGTCAAGCACGACTGCCAGTACTATCGCCCGTTGTGCATACAGTATCGTTGGTCAATTTCGGATTGCGTTGCTTTAGTACTTTGTGCTATTAGGAGTTCTGACATATTTTAAACACTGAATCAGTATGAACCAAGATAACTATAGTAACTAGAATATGATATATTTTCTCATTAAACTGTGAATAGTTTTTATTAACGGAAGTACCTTAGTCATAGAAGAATCAAGAACATTCAATATGAGACATTTTATACTCTTCCAGGACATCATCCATGATCCACTATCGGACGACCGTTAAACTATGAACAGTGGCCTATATAACAAGGTAACGTGGAACACAAACATGTGCAATCGAAACGGCAGTCCAATCCATAGGGTCAAACAAAGTACATGCCATTTATAACCATTCGAAAAGAGAAACAAGCAGCACGATTGTCAAACGGGTTTCCACTTTCAGGAAGAAAAACGTCCACCACGGTATAGCAAGGACAAAACCCCTAAACGGTAAGCAAAAGCAACACGACACAATGAAGTTAATATGCATGATATTTGCAGGATAGTATTTGCTTTAAAGTAGCTAGTTCCAGTTATATAACACTCAGCCACACATTCCTTAAGCTCACCTACACATATCGTGCAACAGAACCAGTTCAAGAAACAATAGAAACATAAACTAAATTCCAATTTATCTCGTTATCTTTGCCTTTCATCAAACAGTAAGGGTAAACAGTGTTTTATTTGCCCTTGACTTGCAAACATCTTTCACTTATGAATACAATATGTAGTGTGGTGAAATGATTACTTAGAATGATTACAGTTTATTTTGAATCATGGATACTGAATGCACTGCTTATTGGATCGAATGGGATCAAACGATCAGTGCTTAGCGCGTGCTAACGCTAAGTTAGTTTGATTTGGTTGCTATTTTTCCAGTGTACAATTAGTACACATCGTATATCATAACTAGTCGGTCAATGGTGTATGAATAGCTGTAAAGTAAAGTGGCACGTTGTAGTTCACAATTTGAAAAATAGCTTACGACTAGTTCAATTCTCGTCTAACTGGTAGTTAGAAATAGTTTTCCAGCTGCCTTGTGTTTTAACTGTTAAACTCACTCATTGGAACAAAAAGGACGTTCTAATGCGTAAAAGGCCATTCTGTGTTATCATGAATGGATTGGGCTTAGCGTTTTCAAGTGTACGTGTACAAAAAAAATACCCGAAATGGTTACGAGATCGTAACGTGGCGTTTCTGATAGGGTACATGTGAGTTCAGCATGGCGTTAAAGCCATACATTAGAGAAGGATCTATAGGGTGTTTTGGTAACCAATAAAGAAGTGAGAAAATTCAGAAGAACAGAGACAGAGATGGCCGTGGGTAAGAGTTGCAGCAGCAGCAGCAGCAGCAGCAGCACAGGCTATAAACACAAGGGAAAAGAACCTGTTCCATGTTCCATGCTCGTCCTTCCAAAACGAGCAGGAAGTGCGCCAAAGGTAGCAAGTCATGGGTGGAGAAATCGGGTACCAGTCGAGGTACACTGTGCGGTGGGATTTATAGCCTCTGTATAGAATTTATGGTTTATTTTCGAAAAACAACATCAACGCAATGGAGGATAAAATAAACATACAAAAGCCTTTGCCGAGGCCACGTCTAGAATCAATGTGTTTGTCATGGAGCCTGTAGCCAAAAGTTTAAGTCTGGGTTAAAGGCTCGTCCTTTCTATGTGATATACGATGATGATTACATTGCAGAGGGGTTAGTTGTGGTTACATGCAACCGAGACAAATGAAAATCCCGAATAATGTCCCTAAAAATTATCTCACATACAAAGTCACTTCTATTGGCAGCAAAATGCTTTGTTGTTAGACTATATCGTATAAGTTTGTGCAAACATGTTTTCACTAAGTTTGTTTTGTTTAAATCCAATATTTATCTAACAAATGTCTGCCTTTTTAGTGCAAGTAAAGTGCTTTTTTTAACAATTTTGGTAAGTGTAGTTTACAGTACAAAATTTGCAGCCATTTGCTGCTAGGAATATACAATAAACGGAGCAATTAAAACCAAATCAATCTTAACGTTTCATATCATTGAGTTCCATGGTGGAACCTATACTTATACAAAAAGAAATTTTCGTTCTCACTCGCTTCTTGTCGGCCATTTTTTTATCCGTTTGCTACAGAACGTAATAGAACAGATGGTGCCGATTTCTTGTTCGTTCGTTTTATCTAAGCGATGGTGGTCCTGTCTATTTCTCTCCCCTTTCTCTTTGCGTAAAATACTGGCCAGCAGAAGCACTGGGCTGCAATAGGGGAAGGTTTCAAGATTTATTGCCTCAAATTAATCACCTTTTTAATTGGATCCGCTTCCAAATAACCAACGCAAACGCAGAGGAATGCGTGTTCTCGATGTCTTGTACTTTTCGAAACGGAGTACTAGTCACGAAACAATCCGCTACTTTTTCATACTATATAAATTGTTCTTGACTAAATCAACAGATGCCGTTAGAGTAAAGATAACAAAGAGTAGAATACTTTTTAGAAATAATATTAGTCTATCTCTTCAATCCCTAAACCACTTCGATAGGAAATTGCTCAACTGTGACGCAGGTTGGAAACAAGTTTAAAGTGAATTGATTATTTTCATTTAATAAAAAATGTAACTCTTGTAACAAATTTCATTATTTTAAGGTAAAATAATAAACTTTGCTTATTACAATTTTGACAAAGCATTTAACATTCAATAATAAGTCAACCAACAAATTGCTAGAAAAGATCTCCACAATTGATAATCCAAATTTTAAAAAATTTTAAATTTTTTTTGTTAAATACATATATCTTACATACATTATGTATGTGTAAAATACAATATTATTTTATATAAAAATCTTACAATACATTTTTGTTTTTTTTTTACTGCAACGCAAGAAACAAACCACTCACTCGATGTACACAGGATTATGTTGAAATCCCATTGCACTCGCCACAGAATGATATATGCGCCGTACATTTCAAAGAATTAAAATTCTAAATCCTTATGCGAACGTTCCGGAAAAACTAAATTTACAAAAGCAGTTTCGCCTTGTGGGAGGTAGATACAGCAAGAGAAAATCTTAAGATTTATTATGTGTTTTGTTCATTGTCTCCATCACAATCTTCGACCAGTATTCTAAGCCATTCGCAGCATAGTGCGGCAAAAATTTTCCTGCATGACCTATCGGAAGGCTACAGCAATGGAACGCTTTCGTCGAAGGTTGAAAGCACACACGAAGGCACGAAGGTGCACCATAAAATAAGGATGAACAACACGGTCGACGATCTATTGAATCCGCGAAAAGTTATATATTTCGTTTTTGGTGTGACTTTTTAGTCTTACAATAAAGCAATCAGTTATAATACGTGAGTCAGTATTTTGGTAAAAAGATACCAGCATTCGTATTCAAAACCATCGCCAAATGGTGTGAATAGTCATGCAAAATTGTACCAAGCAATGGATCAGCCGGTTAGTTGCAACTGGCAACAATCTGCATGAGTAGTTTCTTTTATAGTTGTGCATCAGCAGGAGCAGGAGCACACGTTTTATGACTGTCACCCAGCAAGAATGCCCGGTCGGTCGTGATAATACCAGATAATAAAGCTGTAGAGACATAAATTTTGTTTCCATTATGCCTAACAAAACTTAATTATATCACTTGACATGTTGGCAACGCACGATCTTGGCATGTTCACTTTCTTTGCTTTCAGTGTGAGCGAAATTTGTGTTTTTGAATGCAATGCATTGCAACGCAGAAAGACCATCTTTTGTAGAAAACGGAAATACCTTTGCTTTATCTGCACTAAATCTCTGCTTGAGTACAATCGGCTTAGATGCTTCAGCTCACTTTTTCTGTACAGTGTAGCATTTTCTACATACATGCTGGAACAAGGTTGCTCATGTGCATAACAGTTAATTTAATCTCGCCGAACAAAGAACGCTGAAACAACTTGTTAAAATGTACTTTCACCAATTTCATGGTGGAACGCCCTTCATAGATGATATACTTCTTTTTCATAAGTGATAAGAATGTTCTTTTGTTTTGACCCAAGTATTGCACATTTTTATCCAAAACTGTTCGCTGCTACTTTTATACTATGTCATGTCACAGCAATGAACAACGATGAGTTGTTATAACTCCAAAGATTTGTTGCTGAAGAATTAAGTTTAGATTTCGATGTTAAACTCTTGATAAACTGGATTCAAATAAATGAAAGTTTAACATCCCGTGCTTTAAACATTCTGCTTTTGCGTACAACAATTTTCCTTCAGCCCAAAGTGTAATTTCATTACAAGTTAACTGATCGAAATTTAAACTTCAAATTGTGCTTGGATAAAGTCGACATGCAAAGCATGATAAGGACGCTTGATAGTACGCACGATGAGAGTTTTGAAAGGATTTAATTGTGCAAGGGATTTGCACCTCAGACGAGATTTATGACGGGCTTAAACAGCAAAATAATGTGGTGCACAAACGCTATAAACTTTTGGTTTTTAATTCGAACAATGCTTTACAATATGTACAATAGTTTATCGGAGCGGTAATAGAAAGGTTAAAATTTTTGTTGGTCATACTTTAGGATTAGCAGTAGTCGAAACGACCTGAAAACCAGCGATCACAACCTAGGCCATATCTGAAACGAATCAAAACTCATTACGGAAACATGAAGCAAAAGTTCACTTGAGTTTATCTTTCCACTTTGCCGGAGGTCGGAGGATAAATTACACGTAAGGATATCGGCAATGCCGTTTCATGCCGTACATTTTTCAATTTGCTTTTCAAATAGAAAAAAACCGCAGCTTTATATCTGCAAATATAACATTTTTTATGCTTTACATTCGAAGAGCAGTCATGTTTAATGAATGAAGAATATTATAGTTTCAACACTATGGTGCGTATGAAACAGTTGTTCTGTTGCAGTTGTTCTGTTCAATAAAAAAAACTTTTTGAATCCCTACTATGTCCGGCATCCAACGTATTTTTCTTGAACCGACTCGTATTTCATTATCGCTGCTTTATCTTACCCCAGTGCATACTTACAAATAAACCCAAACTATAACCGTCTCTGTCATGAGTTCTTATAAAGATATTCATATATATGCGGAGTCTCATTGCAGAGCGGGAGATACAATGGAATGACTAGTAAAGAAAGAGGTCTTTTACGGAATGAACTATTTTGTAATCAAATAAAGTAAGGAACGCAATAAATCTTCAAGAAATTCCTTAAATAATAACATCATAAATATCTGCCGTTGCAGCATCCTTTTTATGCGTCTAGAAAGCTAGAGAGCAATACATTAAATGAAGCGATAGATAAAAAGGACGAACCGTGCTGTGCTGTTTCCAACGACGAAATTTTCATACCACATCTCTCCTAGCTTCGCTTCAGCCAGACATGAAGCAGGGATGACCTTTGATAGAAGGATGTTTACAGTCATATGGCCTGGAAAGGCTTTTTTATAGTACAACATAAGTTATACAAAAAAAAAACTATGAGCTTTTAAAATACACTCTTTCTGACAACAGCCATTTAAGAGAGCCGTCTTAAATATCAAAATAAAATACACTCTTGCGTTATCTTGATATTTTTTCAAATTTCAAACATCACCAGGGAGGGAAGAGCTGTCCTTAATATGTTAAAATCTTCAAAATCTTTTGAATGTTATACATGTGAATCGTTCAACTATCCTATAATCGTATCACACATCGTATCATAATCATTTAGATGCAAGTCCCGGGCGTGTTATTGCAAAATCGATTAGCTGCTCTTCAACGATAAAAGCAAAAGTACAACTAAAACAATTCATTATAATCATCTAAGGCCATCAGCTAAGCTTTTTACAAACATATAGTTTGTAAAAAACTGTAAATGTAGTAGAAAAAAAGTTTCCTTGGTTACTGTTTCACCGCTTTGCGGCATCCTTGGTACATCCAAGAGCTTTTAAATGCTTCTGTAAGTGTTTTCACATCCATCACCATTAACGAAATTTGCGCCAACCACTTTTACGCAAGTTTCTTTACCGTACGTTGATGCATTTCGATTGGTAGGTTTCCGTTAAGGCATTTAGCAAATTAAAAATAATTGAACGATTTCTCGTAAAATCGAACAAATAAAACTGTAATTATAACATTCTTCATCAGCAAAACTGTGGCGTCAAATGACTACCCGTTGAAATAATTATAGCAGCTTTCTGCTCGATCAAGATGCACATTCGCATAATTACATTAAATTTAATTTAGCTTTAAAAGGAAATTAAAACTTTTGCTCTGAGCCCGTTGCCGGTGGCACTACTATTTCCTGATGGATGCAACGAACTACCTACATGACGAACTCAGCTCTCGACTTGTTTGCGACTGAATGCTGTGCACTGTGTAACATACCAAACAAGGAACAAACAAGTGTCTTTTCTTCAGCGACTTAGTGCAGCCAGATTGGTACTGGTACGTCGCGTTTGGCGGCCCATAAAATGGGTACGATTAAAGGAAAGGAAGAAGAAGAAGAAAAAAAACAACAACGCCATTCTTTGAAAGACATGGCACATAGGAAGAAATTCTCCTGCCTCAATCGCTCAGTACACGACCTAGGGCGTTCAAATTAAAATCATATCCCTGTTCAACCCCCCGCCTTTTTGCTTCGATTAAATGCAATTGCATTTCCCGACTGGTTATTTTTGATCTCCCTCGCACAGCAGCTCATTCCTTTCACACGCTCGCTCGATCGTTCGATCGCCAACGAGTTCATCTTAACGAGTCGGTTTTGCCTGTGCCTGTGCTTGTGGTGTAAAAAAGCAAACTGAAGAAAACATAACATGATGTCCGAGCTGGCCTGCCCTGTCCACGGCCTGCTGTTTTAAATTATGCTTTGCACCAGCAATTCGAAGCCTTCGTTACTGTCGCGCTCCACCAAATGGAAAGGATGGCGTGAGTTTCTTTGAAGCATAGGTGCATAAAGAGCATGTCGAGAGTTTTCGCGTTCCTCATTTTAAAGATACTTTTTTTTTTGGACTGGAAAAGAAAGATGGAACTGCTTTGGAACCTGATTCTTGGTTTCAGTTTTTGAAGGTTCTTTGTGTTGTTTTATTTTTATTTTCCTCCCGGGACGCGACAGAGCGATCCAGTTATCAAGGGAAACTGCTTTGATGCTGTTTTTCATGGCCAAGGAACCGGCACAGGCAACACTGGGAGGCATCTATGTTTCTCCACATAAAATGAGCACAGACAAGTAAGCTTTTTTTTTTTTGCTGACAAACAATGATTTGGTTCCCGTTCCTTACAGACACGCTGGACGCTTTTTGTTGCTTAACTTCAGAGTATTATGGCCACGGCTATGGGCGTTTTTTGCTACTCAATTTTTCATCATCATTGCAATCTCTCCGCTGTACCGATGCTTCATATATTAAGGAACTTTCATGTCGCCATCAGACGTTGCCTTATTTTTCTTTGCTCATAATTTTCGTATTTCTTCCTGAGACATCGATCGAACGACCGACAAATTCTTTAACATTCATCACATAGCGACGATGAACAGAAATTTGGTCGAGAAACATATTTCAAGTACCATTATTAGTGTAATAGTTTATTTCACAAAAGCTGCCTGATTTCTTCCGAGCAAGGTTGCTTAGTATTGTGAAAAGAATAAATTAAATTCTTAAATTCATTAACAATTCGCTTTAATAGCTAAAATCAATTATTGAATATTTTTGCAAAATAATTTCTCAAGGTCCTGAAAACGTGGCAAAGGGCAAATTCAATTATTTAGTTTGTTTCGTAGCCGATTTAAGAATGATATTAGTGGCTTGATGTTGCATTTTCTTTTCCCTACATGCAACGTTAGCTACAAAAATTCGTCCACACAAACGTACACAAACTCATACACTCAAAGCAAGAGCGAAATACGTTGAGCTCATTCGGTATTCCAAATGATATTAGTGCGGAATATAAATTGTACAAGAATCCACCCGTTGCAAACAGTCGCAAGAAGTGATTTCTCTCAGCAGTTACTATAGTCGAAAGCAGTTGTTTGAGCTACATTGCCTCTCACGCCCCTAACACTAGAGCAATGAAGCGCAAAAACTGAACAGCGCTTCGTTCTCAAATACTTTATGTATATAAATGAATATATTATCTCTTCTTTAACGAGTAAACTCATCAGTGGCGTTTTGCTTGATCGCATAAGAAAAAGGAAATTTAGTTTGCAACATAACTCCCAGCAGTTAAGATTCGTTACCTTGGAACCTGTTTTTTTTCGATATGGAAAAAGAAATCCTCTACCTTTGTCCGACCCATATTCTTCAACAATGTGTTTTTAGATGAAGCTGCCTTATCTTACAAACGTTTGTAGTCCCCAAAATTGAACAGTTAAAGGAGTTTCCTCTTTCGTATAAGCACATGTTTAAAAAAATTCAAAGCTCGCTGGTGAGTAAGAGCATAAAAAAGAAGAGTTGGTGTTTGAAGGAGGCTTGAATAGCTAATAGGCTAGTTGAGTGTATCTCAATAGGAAATTGTTGAACACTGAAGCCATCTAAATACCAATGAATTTGAAGCTTTTTCATACAGCTCTGCGTTGTACGTTTAGAGTAGTGGAGAAAAAACAAGAAAATATTTTATTACATAGCAAAAATTGTAACGTGAAAAGCGATATTATAGCTATGGCACATATTGAACCAAGTGGCATCTAAGTTATTCAATGAATCCTATCAACGTCATACTTTCAACTAGACAAAGTGGTCAAATTATTGATTGATCTTGCATTACATCTACATCCTTTTAAAGCAGAAAACGATAATCTTGATCGAACTTACTATGAATATAGCAGATCGTACAGTATTCGCTTACCTGAAATACAAAGAGAAACAGTTATTTAATTATGTATCAAAGCATTATCTACGAGTACTATTTCATACATAAAAATTGCCTTCATGTTAAGTTTGTAAAGCTAAGCAAACAGGATTTGAAGTTATTGCATACATTTACAATTGTTCTGCTACGCAGTTTTGGAAGAATTGAATCGGTTATTGGTTTACAATAAAGTATTGCTTATTGAACTATTGAAATCGAGTAGTGCACCTTGAGCTATGGAAAACCAGATGAGACTAGTTTTGGACTTGATGGAACGGTATGCAACCGTTCTTTCTGCTGTTAGAACTTTAGTTCATATTTAGATGCGAAGGTTAAAGTTATTTGCGGTTATCAACTTTCGAAATTACTGCGCCCTCTTTTTCGCACATCTTGTGTCCGGATCGCTACCGCACTAGCATAAGCGAGAATTGTTTATCTATCGCCTAGAACAATGAAGGGAAAAGATGTCTAAGACTTACGATCCCTGTAGCTGTGATTTTAAATGGGATCGAAGTATGTGAGCCGGCGTTATCCTTCTTCCTATCACAATTGAATGCACGAGAGAGCACGAAATCACAAACGGCCGTGCAAGCTTGTACCATGACATATTCACACATGGTTCCTCCACCCTCGTCGAATGTTGAATGTTCCCCGTAGGCATACAGCATCATGTGTATGAGTGTATTTTGGTTTCCATATTGTGACTGCTGGTGTCAGAAGGCCACCAACGAGTAAAGCGCGAGGTAATCATTTCTCTATACTCCATCGGTGCGGGCAAATGAAAAACCTGAGGCCGTACAATTTATGGAACCATTTTGAGTTTATCAGTGTTGGTATTTATGTATCATCTACCTCCAAACGCTCACAGTGGCTTATTTCGCTTCCCTCGTTTTGGTTCCCATGTTCCATTGTTATCGCCGTGTGGAACGGCATAGAGTTGGGACAAATGTTGTTTGTGGAAGAGTCGATTCCAATACACCGTTGGACAAACGAACGAACGATCGAGCGAGTTTCAATGCACGCGTTATGGTGGTCCCAAAAAAGAGAAACGAATTTTGGATACTCATTGTTGGCTACTTGCGCAAAATAAGAGAAGAGCGCAAATCGTGACCCTTTATATGGTAGTAATATTTGCGTATGAAGTTCAGCATCGATTCTGCTTCATTTGAGCAAAACGAGAGTAATCGCGCCTAGACACCAGTATACAGCAAGAAATTGCAAACTCAAACTAAGCGCGTAAACATTAACCCATTGAAGTTGTGACTATTTTCATCGAAGGTCCAATGCATGGATTGCCGACAGCACGTGGTGGTATATTTATCACCCTACCCAAACCACTCATTTTACCCGGACGGACAAATCTCCCCCCCTATTGCGAAATTCCACTATCGACACGCTCTGCACAAAGCGCCGTGAGCCCGGAGGATAAAACATCCACCATGTGAGTCAGGCGGTGTATGAAAAACATCGAAAATATATCTATTAAACCCTCAGGGATAAGCAAACGATGAGAACAGAACACTGAAACACCGGGGCGCCTAACTTCTGATAGGAGCATATGAATGATAGAGATACAAAAACTGTTGACTAGAAAGAGAACGACAAGTGAATTAAACCCTCGCTTGGCACTGTCCCCAATCTCACCCACACAAGGCGACCAAGAATTCCCGGGGCCGAAAACTGAGAGCAATTAATAAAACCTGCTTTAATGCGTTTGTTATCACATTAGCCATATTGAGTTATAAATTATATTATTAAAATATTATACTTTATGATTACGCTTCTCCAATTCCACAACAATATTATGAGTATGGTTGCATTTGGCGGCACAAAATGCAGTAAATGAAAGCTTTTCATACGACGATGGTGAAAAGGGCCATTGGTTGGTAAGAGCGGAGATCGGGCACTAAGGAAAAAAAATCGATTGAATAATAATTACAAAGGTTTACTCGCTTTTTTCGTCGATGCGTTTGTTTGTTTTGTGTGTTGGCGTTTCAGGGTTGTTTGTTATTTTGCGACAGGGGTCCACTGTCACAAAGCAAATGGACTGAACGAAATGGAGAAAAAAAAAACAGGTGCTTTATGAATGTTTCAATTTTAATTGTACGAATAACGTTCTTGAGTGTACTTGCTGCCGAAATTACCCTTCTAATAATGAAGTCTGGTTACAATATTTTAGATCAAATTCAAGAATTTTCTATCCATAGCTCAAGACACAAGCTGTATGTGCATTGTTTTCGCTAAAGACAGAAATGAAACAAACAGTGCAGGCACTAGGTGACCACCGACTGTGGAACATTGAAAAAAGCATTATACTTTCATTCATAAATTTTGATTTACGACAGAAATTAGAAAGTTCCTTTGTTTACATGACCGTAAAGAGAAAGTTCTAGGCGTATGAGAACTTTTGACTATTTGAATAAAAAATATTCTCCAAACGATCAGGTAGATGTTCGGTGCCAGATTCACAACATTTTACTGTTTCATCAAGCATTGAAACATTTTATTTTGAAACATTTTTGAAGAACTTCTTTAAATAAGCTATTAATAACTTGCTGCTCTTGTCCACATAGCTTGTGTGTCTTTTATTTATTTAGGTATCAATTTACAGACAGATTTTCTAAATTTGGTACGAAACGTGTTTCAAGGGCCATGCTCTAGAGGACATTGGGTTTTCCGGAAGTTAAAAAAGTAACAGCATAGCATCGCTTGAGGTCAATGTTAAAAAATGTTTGTGGAAATGTCGTTAAAAAAGCAGTAAAACATATTTGCATTGGTCATAATTTCAATAACCTTGACAGATGCACAGATGATGTGCATGATTCTATCGATAGAACGGGTAGTCGAAAAGCTACGTATTCAAAAACTTGCAGAAAAACCTCAGTACATTATTTACTGCTTTCACATTCTATTACACGTAATCATGCGGACTTTGTGCCTTTTTTTTTTTTGAAGGACATGCAAAAAACGTGTGGGATTATGAACAGTCAGAGCATAGTTACCAAAAAAATAAAAAATATCTTCCATTTATCATAAAAACTTCCTTTCTTTTCGAAAACGATATAACATTCCACGCTTGAAAAGGCTACGAGGTTTGGAAACACATTTGTGTGGGAAAGACGCGGCTGGTGGGACAAATAGTCTCATGCGTCTTGCAAAGTAAGGAATAGTTCAGAAAAATCGGCGCATTGCTTGAACATGGTTCATGAATAATGTATGCTACTTTATTTCTAGGGGACGAATTCAGCTCGGAAACCGAGCTACGAAAGTTTTCTTTGTGATCCGAATCCGGAATTCGGTCCAATAATAAGTTGAGGGTTCTGGGTTCAGTTCTGATCAACGCCATAAGTGCGTATAAAGCCACATTCCATGTTGTGGTTATATTAAATATGACAACTCTATCTGATTGTAAAATAAAAAAATAAAAAACAATACCTGCAAGACTTCAACTACTGAAAGTTTTAAACAGATCAATTTGGAAGATGATGTGAGTAAATCGTTGCATTGAAATTGGGGTTTAGATTTAGCTCAAAACTAACCAGTTTTTAGTGTAAGTATGAATTAATTTTAAACATAATAAAACATTCATCTGTTTAGAGCAGAATTTATGATGATGATACATTATAATCGCTCAGTCCGCAGATGGATTGACGGTGCAAAGTTAAACCTTTAAACAAAGTGGCAAAAATAAGGTGAATGATACAACTAGTGATATCATCAGTCCTTACGAATGGTATGATGCTAGGTCCTGCCGTGTGAAAGACTGACTGCACTACAAAAAAAAAGTTAGTGATAAATAAAAAAAATGCATTTTTATATGCAAGTAGATTTAGTAAAGATATAATCATTCAGCACACATCATTGAGCACACGATTTAATCGAAGGTCCCATCTTTTACACGCCCGACCATTGACGTTTTTAACGAAGTCCATTGCAGTAAAGTTTTTTTTTCGTGTGTAGAACAGCATAAGGAAATGTGCGGCAGTATGTTTCACTCTATTTCTTCTTTGGTACAAAGAGCTACTGCCGGTGTAGCAAACAAAATAGATTGAATAAAATATTCCACATACCTCACGACCAGAGCACACTGCAGCATTTGATGGCCACAGTCACCGTGTCGCATCGTCGGAGCAGTTCAGCATCTCTCATACGCCTGCCAGCTCAGCATACGGAAGCTCATGGAAAGGAAGGCTCTATAATGCTTTTGAAACTAGCATGCATGCAGTACTTTCCAGCTTAACTAAACGAAAAATTGTATGTGGTCAGGCAGTACCTAGATGCCAATGGACTACATTCTGCAGCACACGCCAAATAAATGTGTCTGTAACGCATTGTTTTTACAGGAAGCAACTAGAATTTGTAGCTTTGTACCTTAGTTCTTAGTGTAGTTTTATTTAAACAGTTTTTTTTCGTGGGTAGTATGTTACCTTTGAATCAATCGTTCAAAAATTTCATTGAAATTGAACCAGAATGAAATTTTACACAATGAAAAAAAATTATTATGAATATTATAATGAGAGCTCATTTGATTAAACAAAAAGTATCCCAAATACAATCAGAAAGCTTAGTCCACGCTATATTCTAATCGGCTTTCGATCGTGAAGTAGATAATAGATATTAAACCTTTTTATTAATTCCTTCAATAATGTTTATAACATGTTCAGTATCAGCCCATACTGATGGTTACTTTTGCTCTGAATACTTTCCTACATTTTACTTCTAAAACAAACACTCACCAGACTACAAGTACGTTTTTCCGGCAAAAACAGCCACAAAAGGGATCAAACAATTTCGCAAGTTTCAGCAGTGCTTGTAGAAAACAAAATGGATAAAAGGCGAATCCGTTTTCACATGAACTAATTCAACGTTAGGTTGACTTTTACTTGGCTACTGTAACTGTGTTCTAGTCGGGTTCAATAAAAAAACAAAACATTCATGAGGTCGCTCCAGGTGGTGCTGCAGCAAAAAGAGGTTCACTCGTGATCGGATCATTCGTTTGGTATAACCAACAATAACACACACAAAAAAAAAGCTTCACATGCGGTTGGCATTGCACGATTGAACCTCCATAGACATGGAATTGGTAAAATGCAGCAACAAAACAGACAACATGAATAATGTTTAGATAATCACCTTTCGTTTTACCACTGCCTGGTCTTCCTTCCAACAGCAGCCGTTACGCTTTGCTTATCATCATCGCGTGTGTGTGTGTGTGTGTGCTTTTTTTTTCGTTGTAGCATAATGTCGTATTTTAACTCTGCCGTCTTCGTGTTTCAACCTGGACGTCTCACTCCATCCAGACGGCTTAAAAATACGACAGTAAAGTTTTTCTTCCTCTTTCACCGATTACCGGAGTAGTCGTACTACACCACACACACTGACCGTGCCTTCCTGAATGTCGTGAACCGGCTAGGATGAAAGCACTCAACGATTGACAAAATAGCATAAACAAAGCATAGTACAAAGCATGAATGGCTAATTAAACATTAAATAACCTGAATGTTACTATGCAGAAACGTTGAATTACACTTACACCGAATTTTTCTAGTATCAGTTAGCTTCTAGTTATTTGAAGTTACAGCTACTGATGATCAATTAATCTCAGTTCATGTCGATTAGGATAATCATAAATATGAACATTAAAATAATTTTTGATTCATTTCATCCAACTCTCATGCGATCATCGTGCTGCTTAAATGCGCTAGGCACAACATAAAACATGAAATGAAATAATTAACCATCAGTACCCTTTCTGCCAGTGTGTTTCAGTGGCTCTATACATGACAAACTCATCATTGATATCTGTAGGCATTGCGGTAGCATAAAGCAAATTTTGTTTCTGCTTTATGATGCTGAAACCTTTTATACTTAAGGTGCTGAATTGGTTTTAATATAATTTTGCATTGAAACTCTATTAAATAATATTAATACTTAAGTATTAATGACACTGACACTAAACGTGATATTTTGCCGGGTTAGCAACAATGTAGGAAATCGTCTTATGTGTAGGCGGGTAAAGATGTTTCTATCCGTTCGTAATCCGTCTAAAATATCGGAATCTTTGTCCTTTGCAGATAAACCCACTGTTTCAATTATATTGCTGATTCTACTTAACTGTCATGACTGTCTTTCTTTCAATTTCATGAAAAAGAATTGTGCATTTTTATTTTTCACCTGAGCCATTTGCCCGACAACGGTCTTCACATAACAGGACCGTGGTTCAAAACCTTTCCGGATCGTGCCCTCGTAGTAAGGACTGCCTATCCAACTACGTGGTATGAGCAAGTCTAGTAAGCCATTCGATGGACGGCATTACCTAGCCATAGCCATTAAGTCAAGTAAAAGAAGAAGAAGATTAACATTTTCACTTCAATAAGAGCTTCAGATTCACTCCTTTGCTTCAATACAAGAAACTATTTCTACATTTATTAAACATTTGAAATTTTCTACGTTTGATTGAGCGTGCGAATCAAACAAATCGTGCGAATTTTCAACTTGTGAAATAGTTTTTTTTGCGACTTCCTCTACTTCGGCATGACAAAATAGATCTATGCTGACATCATACACGAGTCTGAAAAACATTCTCCATGAATTAGTGTTGAGGGGACGTGGCACTGGCTTCATTTCTACATTTATCCGTTTTCCGGAAACATAATTCGTTCGCAAATTTGAGGTTGTGGATTAATTTGGCGTTTTTTATTGCTCGCTCTCTGTACGGAACACATTCCTCGTTATGGATACAGAGATTGTCAATCAAATGTGTATTCAGGAACTATAGCTTTATAGCTTTAGCTTCGGTTAACATTATGCCACGTATTTCACTTTTCTTCGACAAACACACTTCACACACTGTCGTATTTCATTATGTCCCGTGAAAGTTTGCTAGAGCATATCTATCTTTTCACGTGGATTTAAAACAAAGCAACTTATATACAATTATTGTGTGCTCATTATTTAACTTACAATGTCACTATACGAAATAGAAGACATTCAATAGCATTCCTATTTACTTCTTAATATCCTGCTCAGTGTATCAAAATAAATGGTAAACGTATTTCATTCACCTTCTATTGAATAGAAATTCAATGAACTCTTTCGTCATTCTTAATGGATTGACTTATAATGGCATCGAGGTGTACTTTATATCTCACATTTATTTGATACCTTAAGCTATCATTTGAACCTGTAAATGCGCGCATATTGTGTGCCTAACATTTAGTTATTTCCACTGGCTATGTAAACCATAAACTATCAATACAAATCCTCAAAATCACACTACGGATTTTTTGGCGGCCGAAAATTGGTGTTCCGATTTGCCACACTTTCTACCTATTTTCACGATACATTCACAGGCACGAAGTCATGGTGCACCCATCAGACACCCATCGGTTTGCCCAAATTTTTTCTGCCATTGTGTTTGAAAAATTGCTTTCTATCGGCAAGGTGTCTGTCATTCAGAAGACAGCGATGATTTATGGTTTTTGTGTGCAGTAGTTGGCAAATGTTACGTAACTTTCTCTGGCGATTCAGTAAAACAAAAATATGAATTTTTATGGCTTTCCTATCACACCATTTTTACAACCGATCCCTCAATAGTTGTGTCGCAAGAACACTCACCGGTTGTTATACCTTTGGATTCCAACTGTGCCCCTGTCCATACTGCCGAATCTGTAACTGTCTTTCACTACAGGTAGTACTGCAGGTCACAAGATAAGCAACGCACACGTTTTTATTGCTTCTAAATAGCAATCGGGTAACAGTTTCACTTGCACTGATTCAAATTGCTTCCCTTTGCTCTCGTCATCGCTGTTCAATAGCGTTTTTGAAGCGAACTAAAAACTCGACTGCGTCAAGACGATTTTCGAGAAAAACTGATCTTTGCAACATTGGCATTGAAGAAGCATTCCCTACCACTCGTGTTTCTAACACGTAGAAAACTTCGGTTCGCGAAGCTAAGAATCAAAAGGTGTGTCCTAACCCAATACGATCGTCGCGTAGAACCCCATTACCTTTCTTAAGGGAATCCTTCGGATGAAACACAACAATACAGCCCGTAACAACAACCAGCACCGGTGTGAAACACCTCAAAGAAATACAACGAAAATTTTATTTCTTCCTTCCAAGTCCAAGCGCTGTTTTACCGTTTTGCGGGAAACTCCGAAAGAATGTACAAAAGAGTGGTTAGCAACAACATCGGTTGGGCATCTGTAGCGTTTAATGTGTGTTGATGCTTGCCTCAAATCAAACCACTTTAAACGAACAGAATGAACTAACCTCTACGGCTATCAACCTCAAAATTTGCTACAGACACAAAAAATAAGCCGTGAGGCAAGATCACAATGGATCGATCAATCGAAACATTCTCCTGCATCGAAGAATCAGATTCTGAGAAATCTCTATCTTTAACCCGTGTAGCTTGTTGTGGCAGTGCACAAACACAAAGCAGAGGAAAACAAAAACCCCCTTTGGATGAAATCATTCATTTGGAGGGTACGAAAATAATCACGACCACCCTCGAATCTGCCAACTTTCAAACTTTTGAACCCTAAAGTGGGCAATCGATGTTATTGAAGAAAAAAAAACAAAGAAGACTGCATTACTAAATCGTTTCCTTGCCAGTTTCCCAACTGTGGCGAACCATTTTTCTCCGCAAAAGTTATCTTTCCAAAGCTATATTACACCGATGTTTAGCAGTTTTGCTAAAATGTAGTATCAACTTTGCACCATGAAATCAGAAATTAATATAAACTTGGTAAAACACAAAATGCAGATAATTTGATTTGATTGGTACAATTACGACGATGATGAAATTTTCCACAGACCTCTCCTAGAAATGGGACGATGAAACGAACGATTCGAAATCACTGCTTCGTGCTGGTGCAGTGCAGCCACAGGAAATCGTTCCGATAGTGCTGCTTCATTGTACGTGAACTTCACTTTCCTCCCTTTTGTCGCTCGATGCACAGCAAAGCCGTATCATACTGTACTCGGCTTGAAGCTAATACTGTAATGTTGCGGAATTATCGACCAAAACGCCGTTTACCAGTGAAACCCCCTGGCAACCGCTACCTTGGCTATCTCAAGACATAGTGCCGGGCAAAGCGCTCTCGACTTCAAGCAACAGCAAGGATGGCAAGAAATATTTCAATGAACAAACCAAACCGTTGACTTAACAAGCTTCAGATCACACAATATTGAAGTTGTGCAACGTCACATGTTTTATGATTGTAGGCAGATGACATATTCGTTTCCAAAACGAAATTCGTCTTCCCAACAGACAGCCTTGCCTCTTTTATCTCGCGATGGCGACGAAGAAATTATTACGGCGAAATTTTAACGGTGCTTATTTGCCGCTAAACGCTCTCTCGAGATCGTAAAACTCATCGAAGCGATTATGCCGCTGCTGGGTGTACGTGCTCTCAGGAGTATGTGTGTATATGTGTGTGTGTGTGTGTAGAGTTTCGTGAAACTGAACGAAACGGCTGCCATATTGCATTGCTGCAAATATTGCCATCCTCTTTCGCACGGTTTTTGCTGCTCGTAGCCGTGTAGTGCTAGCTCTTTTCTTCCGCCGTGTCTAGCCCCACCATACTTTTACGAGCTGTATAATACGTTAAGAGTTTTATGGTTTGTTTTTGTGTCTCTTGCATCCAGTTCAATGTTTTGTGGATGAATGTTTGCTGTGTTTCAGTTGCAAGCGTGTTTTGATCGAAACGTGCATTACCAAACTGAATGTTTCTCGGCGTGCAGATTGCATAGTGAAGGAAAATAGCATAAAGAGCTTGTTTAAGTTAAGTTTGTAAAGTGAAGAATGTCGCAAACACGTGAGTTTTCTGATTCTTTGCTCGTATCGGCAGAACCAGTGGCGTCAACCAGACGACGCCATAAAGATTTCAGATATGTGTATCACGCACACCTTCGAAAGAGTTTCACTTGACACACGCACACATCTTTCGTTACTCGTAGAAACGAACAAGATGTATGTATGAGTGTAAGTCGACGAAAGAAGTCGACGATTATTGTCGACCAAACGTATTGCAAATGCCATCGCTGGATTTTACTTCGATTTGTAATCAGTTAGTAATATATTTGTAAAGAAATAATTTTATATTTATAAAAAAATATAAATAAACCTAATCATCCACTAAAAATATCGAATCGACAAAATGGTTTCGAAATCAAAAAAATGATGAAACGCTTAGATGATATTTTTATCTATTCTGTGTAGAGTGCGATATGTAACAGTTGGGATATGATTAGTTTGCTGCAAAACAATTTGGTGTTGTTTATAATATGACAATGAAGCATAAATCTCAGCAAGTCTTCAGTGCAATATGGAAACAAAGCATTCAGCTCAGCTTACTGCCTAAGTGACTGTGGAAATACATGGTGAAATTGTTGATTGCAATTATTCTAACGTTTTGACCGATATAAAAGCAGTATTTGAGAGACAAGTTTGATTGTGTGTGTTTGTGAAAATATTAATGTAATTTAACTACATTTTATCAACAAAAATATCCATTCTTCAACCAGTTTGTAGTTTTGTTGATAGCAAATATTTCTAACACTCTGACTGCATTGACTGACGGAGGAATAAATTTCCACTCTTAAAATGGCAAATGTATCGATATTTTAATTGTATTACTAAAGCCTCATTTAAATAATAAACTTTTGCTGAAAATTTTCGGCACATGCGCATATAGACCCATAAATTGTTGCGAATCACTTTCTTCTTAGATCAGTGACTTGTTTTAAATTATTGTATGTTTGAAAGCATACAATAATTTAGTTACTTACTAAAATTTGAAATAAGAAAAAAGTTTGTACCTGGTTAAACTCTATTACTATGTTGCTTCATATTGTGTGTGTTCAAATTTGTTAAAGTAATTTCATTTTTGACATATTTAACCTACGCAACCCGAATGTCTAGAGAAAATCAATACCAGAATATGGAAAGGTGCAAATAGTACGATGACATAGCTCGGCCGTTCACCTTTAACATCAAAAATGGTATGCCGGTGTAATGAAAAACGAGTGAGAACAAACAGGACAATGACACAATTTCCTACTTCCTCTTCGAAGAGGGGGCCGAATTTCTTCTATTTCAAACGCCGTACACTAACTCCGTTGGTCGTTTATGACCAACCAACAACTGCACCCAATTTCAACCCATCGAAAAACATGTGTTCTGGTGGTACACACGTTTATGAGCTGGCTGCGAACCTCACTGAAACGGGAGTAAAATTATGAAATTTACCATTGCGAAAAAATGGAATGGAAATCCTGAATATCCAAAATTTCTAGCCAGAATAAATGAACCTTGCCTGCGTGCACGGAGGTAACGCTGACTGGATACAATGGTTGCTGGGACAATGGATAGCAAAAGATGTACGACGCTACCCAACGTGCCTGACAGAGGCAGAAGGAGCGTGCTATGGGGAAAAGATTCGCTTTGCGCCCCAATCCTCCTATTCGAAAAGAGGAAGAATAAACTATGTCAACACATAAATCATCCAAACTTCTTCTCCCGACGGCCATTTCAGGGATGCGTTTTTGTTATCGCCGACTTGTATGTGTCCGTAAACACGTGAAACTAGGTCTTGTACGATCTATCTCGCTTCAACCACTCCACCATGTGCGTGATCCCAAACACTCCAACGAGTCTCGAATCTCTGTCGCTGACTGCAATAAATCAGTGACCGTTGCCTTCGCCATTCCGCTATCATTGCTCACAAAAGCTGGTGTTCGGAGAGTATTGGAATTTCAGAAGCCATGTGCAAGAGCGAACCGAGGAGACAGATTGTATCGCTAAGAAGAGGAACAGTGGATCGAAATCGTACCAAGAAGCCGACGACGAAGATGTATTTGGTGCTGCAAGTAGTGTGAAGAAAAGGAGAGATCTAAAGATTTTCGCAGCGAAACTGAAGGAGCACAAAACAAGAAGCCGTTCCGTATGAGAAGATTCATGCCTCTCAGCCTCCATATCGGTAAGCGTGGTAAGCGAAAGAAAAAATCACCTTCAAAGCGGTGGGAAAGAGTGCGCGTCAGAAATAAATAAAATATACATTAGGGCGTGGTTAATGCCATTATTTTTGGTGCCGATGTTATTAGTATTCCGCCCGTAATGTTGTACGTCGGTACGGTGCGATAGGGGTCAAATTTTGATTCTGGCAGAAAACATTTCAAATGAAATTCAAACGGCTTCGGCCGCCGCTCCGTAACTTGCAAGAAATACGGTGGTCCAGAGTAACAAGTCATAAAGCACCAATACGTATGACAAATTGATCTTTAATGTCTTTCTGGCCGGGCGCCATTTCAGCTGCATAAACTGCTACACACCACTGTCTTATATGATAGAAGGTAACGCCATCAGTTAATGTTTCCGTTGTCGAACTAGTAGCAAGATTTCATGGAAGCATTAAGTATCGTTTCATAAATTAGGATATAAATAGAAGTTAGGAATCATTTTATTAACCGAGGACAGGGTGCTTTCTTTAAGAAAGATGTAACAACTGAAGCCTTAAGCAGATCATAACGAACTGCCTATATGAAGTATATCCAAACATCTACACAGTATGTGTAGCAAAACAAGGGTGTAATGTCATGTCTATCAGGTCAACCTAATTGTACAGATGCTCTACCAAATAGAGTCTAAAATAGAGAAAAATCTACATTTTCCATATTTTCCAAAAATCCACATCGCCACCACTTTTTGTATCGATTACATTCCTTGCTCACCCTTTTGGTGTTGGAGTAGAAGATTACAGCAATGACGAATTTGTGACTACTGCTTTTGGTGCATATTCATGATTGTGTTTCAGGAAATAACATTAAGAATTCTATTGCCTTCTCACTTCTTTGTTTCCGGTAGCATTAGTTATAGCCGTTCTCAAATGCTTTTGTATTTCATGTTTCTGTACGTTTTCACCAAAATTGATCTCGGAATGTAATGCTTGGGTAAATTAACTATTCTAACACACTTCCAACACACCATGGAAGACGGGTGTTCTGGGCAACCTTTCTTCTTCAACGATATTCCTCTTCAAACCATGCTAGGAGTGGAACTTTATTCTTTATCCATTTCTGCACTAGTTTAAAAAAATCACATTTCTCTCCGAGTCAATACCACCGTGAGTCTAACGTCCCGACCCCGTCCTGTGGCATCTCAAATAAGATTCTTTCAACATAAACACCTTCTTGATCGATGGAATGTTTGCCAGGTTATGCCAGGCATGGTCTGCTGAGCAGGTTTGAACCAGGCCTTTGACGTTCCGACGAAATCTGAAGCTCCATTTAAAAAAAAAACACACAAAAAGGAAAATGAAAGTGATTGATTTCAAAACAATCTTTTGAGCGTCCAGCAGACCGACACATTAATCTGCAACTCAATATTACGGCTAACGGAACTCGAACTGGCCCGAGAACCATCCACAGCAGTATCGATTCTGTCATGCATAAATAAAGGTGCTGTGTTTATGTCCCACCTATCCCTCCCACCTATCCCTCCATTTCGATTTTATTGATAGCAATCAAACATTGCAACAATTTTCGTATCAAAATCAATTCAGCTACTTTCGTCTGAAAACATCATTGAGAATCGATTGGAGAGCATACACTATTCTATTTGTTTGGAGAGGTTTTATTGTCTTATTTCTAGTAAAATGTAACCTCCTGGCCCAACGTGTCTTTGGTCAAATTTTGTTTTTTCGTTTATTTATAGAGGCTTTCGCAGCTATACCAAAGCCTACAAAAAGAGACGAAATTCGCCTCTCTATTGTATACAAAAAGTGGTTTAAGTGGTTACAGTTTGATCCACTGCTTAAATTTCTTTGTATCAATTGCTGATTCGTAAAAAATCTAAGAAGGCGGAGTTGATGCAGGTTACAGGGTGATAGGATTGTCGCGTAATCGACAGGTGTAGTTGGCAGGTGGCTCAGTGTGTATCCATGGCAATCGATGTGGATGTGGCGGTGATGTCAACACCACAGACACTGCACAGTGGTGGGCTGTATTTGCTGAGGATATAGGAATGGGTCAGGCGTGTATTTCCTATTCAAAGGCGGGATAGAACTTGTTGGTGGTAGCTATATTCGGTATCTTCCCGTGAAATTTGACAAAACATTCTTCTTTTGATGCATAAAGCCCGGCAAATGATCAGACTTACTGAGTTTCTGAGAATGACTTACTAGTCATTCCCTGAAGAAAAAATGTATTGCTTCTGCAAAACGTGTAGCGCATAGAATCATTGTGTTTACCTTACCAAAAGTATGTCGAACTCAGCACCCACAGTGTTGAATGCAGAAACACTACCCACCCAAATTGTGAGTGAGCAGGTTCAAATAATATGATATGTCTACGTTAGTTTGGTATGGTGTCAACAAAGCCACTTTTCAATGAAGAATCACAAGGCGCCGTATAATAGACAGTAGGTTACCCCATGATCCGTAGCGTAAACATTTCAGGCACATTGTTATGTAATTTTTATCAAATGATTCGATGTTGTTTATTTACATACGCACACACATATCTCTGGCAGTAGTGCTTTGAGTGGCGCCTTTTCAACGTCCATGCTATTTGTGTTGCTGCATGGGGCCTCTTTCGTTTAATAAACAAACCGAACGAACGCTCTTTGTGTGCTCACGACGTGCTCTTGCCTTCCATCTATCACTGTAATATAGTCCCCACTTCGTTCACATGCTTTTGAACACGTTCCTTGTTGTTGTTGTTTTTTTATATGTGCTATCGATTCATCCATTGACCAAGCAGCATTTGAGGTAAAGAAGCACGAATTTAAAACCGTTTTAAACTGATTGAAGTACCGATCGTTTGATTTTTCATGTAAACAAAATCGGGCAGTCTAGCTGTGTGAAAATTCATTCTGAGCGGAACTTCAAAAAATGGAGATATCTAAATCGAACGAATGCGTTGTATTTTTTACTGTCCATTTTCAATGTCATTATTTTTGTAGGTTTGTGTGCCATCGACATAATGGTAAATGTGTAGTATGGCTAAGTGACTTGGGATTAAAATGAAAACAATTTAGCTACTGGTCGGTAATGAAACTTTCCCAACAGTTTTACATACAAGCGGAGAACTGCTGTTGAATATGGGTTATAAATACTTATCGAATAAGGTGTTGTATATAGAAACTGTTGGACAAAAATAGCGGTTTTGTACCGTACAGGACACATTTGCGATATTTGATTCCACAAAACACATCAACACGCCGAGAGTTGCGTCGAGCAGCAATACCCGTCGGGTGAAATTCTCACGCAACTGCTTTCAAAAGAGCTTTGATTGTTACAAAATTGGATAAACCCATGTTTATTATTTGTTACTTACGGTTATATCACGATTGAATTGCAGTAGCCTCTTGACGGACAGCAAACTTACACCAAACGGATTAGTAAGTTACAAACAAATGCCAACACGAAATCAAAGTACAAATAAATTATTCTAATAAGCCAAAATAATAGAAAATTTATTATGAGTGTTGCATCAAACTTAAAATCTCATAATTGAACCCAAAGGCGTGAAACATAAAACAAACACGTGTAAAATTAGCTTAATGATAAATAGCATAAATTAACAACAAAGAACTGAATAATTCCACTTTTTTTTTCGAATGAATTTGGCCTTATGAAAGAACCTTAGAATGAAAAATTTTGTAATAAATATTTTTGTTATTGTTATAAACACCTGTCTAACAACTAAACTGTCTAATCTGTTAAGAAGGTGTAAGTTGAGTTGTATTTCATGAAGCATTTTGGGTAGTAAAGTAGTAGCGGTAGGGTAGTAGTTCACTAAAGGCAAAGTTTCAATTGAAATGAGGGTTGAAATACTGAATTTACAACCATGTGCGCAAGACATGTTTCAACAAAGTAATCGGCAATGGTGGTATGAGCTTAATCTCGTGGAGCTTATTTTTCTAGTGATTACAGAAAATGTCACATCGAATTAGTAAATATGTGCATAAGCAAATACTGTTTTTTATTGTACGTAAGGATTTTATTCGATTGGACACTTCAAACAGGTTGGCCTTTAATAAAACTATTTGAGCATAAAATAAGTCAGGGGACTCTTTGAAAAACTAATTATTCTTACTTATTAAAACTTCTTCTTTCTTGCTTCAAACTGAACATTAGAAGATTAAATCGAAAATGTTTTGTGTTTCCTTTATAAAATGAATCAACAAAAAATGAAGGCAACAATAAAAAATACAGTAAAAACAAACTTAAAAGCAAACATAAAGAAAAATAAAATGAAACTTACCTATCCAGTCTGGTAGAAGTGTGCCCGCAAGAGATTCTGAATATCTCTTACCTGTAATAGAAATAAAAAAAATGTGTTGAAAAAGTGCTGCATTAGAAATTTCAGTTGAGAGGCGAATGTAGTCTCTAAGACTCAAAGCCTGTACAAAAAAGAAAAAAAGTGATTTATGTAATGATTTAAATACCGAGTTTACGAGGTGTTGATTTATTCCGCTTAAGATTAATTTGAATCACAAAACATCACATTGCACTCTCAATTACGCTGAATAAATTATAGCACAAAATGCACTTATTCTCTTAATACCTGTATTTTTTTCATTTCAGGTGGTCTTTTAGTTAATCAGAAAAAAAAGTTTGTTACCATATTTATGGGTTCGCACGTAGTTGGGTTAAAAAAATATTCTTTGTCGAAGAGTTGGTTTAAGTTTGTTTGTATTCATTTGATCAAGTGACAGTTCTAACTTGTAAAAGCTTTTGGATGCATACGGTTTGTAAGCTGTAAAAGGTTTGTAAGCTGTAAAAAGACAGAATTATCTTAGTGTAATCGAATACAACGAAACGTGCCATTTTGTATGATTTAATGTGTGTCGTGTTTAACACTGCATGAGCTGCTTTATGGAAATTTTAAACCTCACTGACATCCAATAAACTGACCTTTGGTTGCTCTTTTTTGTTTTGCATTAGCAGTAGAAAAAAACTTGCAACTTTGTTCAAACAGAAAGGTTCATTATGTAAATTGAGTATGATATAAAGTGTGTAAAGCTCATCTGTAATTATAAAGTGAAATAAGATAGGACAGTTTGTTTTACGATGTGGATAAGGAATTTTACAACATCGCGAAGAAATTGAACTCCAGAACCGAGATTTGAACTCCTACCCGAACGCAGCACTGATTATCCAGCTACGGATACAAAAGAAATCAAAAATGTCAGAAATGGTAGTAATAATAAAATATTGATAACATTTATTCATAAAACCATCTTTCCCTTTCTTGTGATTTTTTTCTTGACGTGAGAGGAGTGTGATGATATTAGTACGCAATGCCACGTAACAGCTCATAAAAAAATAATTTAAAAAAGAACTTTTATACCACCCAACAAAATCAACAACATTGGCAGTACCAGCTATTAAATTACGGCATGGTTCGTCCATCGTACGTCGTTCACAGTAACACTCAGCAGTATCAGCTGTTGAACTCTGAGAGAATCAGCTGGGCACAAAGAGAGCTCTCATTCTATGCTCTTCTCAGCATCATCAAGTATAGTGCTGAGTGACCCAATGATCGTGATGATTTGCTTGTTGAACTCGATGATTCAAGGGAAGAACGAACCGTACCTACATAGCATACATTACATCGATTGCTTTAGTGTGTGTAAAACAAGTTTTGAGAGCCCTTGATACTGTCGGTTGAGAAGCTCTATACACAGTGTTTACTCGGCGCATTCTAACTTAGACAATTTTGTGCAGGTGGAGTGAGAATGTTTGTCGTGCGGCAGACCAGGTCGATTGACCAGACCAGACCAGATCTCATGATTTCGGTTACCCAGGAGTGCAGTCACCTACATACAGTAGCCGCTGCGTGGATGTGACGCGATACAACTACCCAGTCGCAACCAACAACGTTGAAGCGATCCTTGATGACGCTCGTCAACAGTCCAAGGTAAACGGACGTAACCATAGCGCTATTCGTCGTTACGTACTTCATTCTTTGTACAAATAAACGATTTTTAAAAGTCTTGTTTTTTGACACCATTCGTCACAGCATTGTTATTATGCATATTTTTTATAGTCAGCTTTTAATCGTATGAATTCTAGATGTTTTCACAGTTTTTTTTGTTTCTTCTGAATTGCATTAATTGCTGTTCTTCATTTTACATCAAACCGATGGCTCCCGGTACTGCTTTTTTCATTGTGCAGGAAATAAAACAAACCTTTTCCCACCTGTACATCCCACGTTCCTGCCCCTGTCTGTTCTTCCATTCGTGTTTCATTTCATTTTCCCAGCTCCCAGCTCGCTAACCGGGCTAGGCTTCAGGCAAGCACACGGCACTGCTACGTCAGTATTGAGAGTGGCGCCACCGGTATTACTCCAACCGAACGAAATGAACGCAGAGTACGAACATGCAACTTGCCCCCTCTCATGTTGGTGGTGCCAGCAAGAGGCTGGTGCACCGTGTGGTAGTGCTCAAGTTCAACACAAATTGGAAATGCCGCCACACCGCGACACTCGAGAGCTCACTGTTTTCATAACATCCGTGTTGGGTGCAGCTAAATCACCCATGTGTTTACTAAAAAAGAAAAAAAAAACGATATGCTAGCATAGTGCGACGATCAAAGGAGAGTAAAGTGGAAAAAACCCTGTGGAAAAAAAATATATTTGTAAGAGCAGGCAGAATATTCGGGGAGCATGGAAAATGTTTTCTACGCTGCATCGTAATTGACCGCGTTGTCGGAACTGACTAGGCGCCGTTCACCATTTTCACGCCATACCGGTCGCCATACGATGTCTGTGTGATAGGTAGTTCCGTGGCGATCGGAAGTAGATTCATTCTGCTCTAATAGCCCGCTGTGTGCCAAGACATGAGTACATCTAATTACGTACCGAAAGTTTGGGAAAAATCTTTACACTGCTTTCTCTCCCTATCTCTCTCTTTTACGGTTTGCTTTGGTAACTATGGTAACTGTAGCATGTTTGAAACACACCAAATTTTGTGTACATTCAATGTACATGTACATTTCATAAAGATTAATATGAAAACGTGTACGGTATTGTAGTTGTATTATTGTCACAATAGGCTATAACTTATTCGAAATAGCCTGTTCCCTGATTGTGAATCTTAATAATGTTTAGTAAATTAGACAAATAACTCAAACTTGTTCAAGAAAATGTTTACATTAGTAGCCGTTTGTTGGATTTTTATATCCAGATAATGGAATTTCCTTTTTTTGTTTATGATTTAAATTTTTATTTGTAACACTAATTACTAGATACATTTTCTATTCACTAATAAATAAAGTTAAATACACTATACCGTTACGTTGATTGCCTATGGCATTCCAGTTTTTAATGCATTATATTTTAAAACCCACAATATCGTAGACAAAAGCTGAACCAGTCAAGGTGACACGTTGTATCTGAAAACTATTTTTGAAGCGTAGCTGAAAAAGAGCACGGGCCACTATTCATCCAGGACGCAACACACTTGCCACCCCAGCACAGATGTGAGAACGATGTGAGAAAATTATACACGTGTTCTATCATGGTTATTAAATCATTTAGTGTTGTTAAATGGTGTTAGCATTCTCCACTTCCGACTCATAAAAAATGAACCGCTGAAAACTGTTCTTTTCTCTTTTCCACTATGTTATGCCCTAGCTCCTTGCTCGCCGATTCGCACATGCTCGAGAAATCCTCTTATAACTACCTCATCTCAAACGCAGCGTGGTTCTTCTTGAAGCAGTGGATGCTGCTGGAAATTATTATCCTAGACAACGCTATTTATTACCTCTGTACACACAATGTCGTTCTTTCACGAAAGAATAACCTACCAAAAGCAAGTGAAACGTACAAAAACTGCACCGAACTGGGCGCCGTGCTATCTAATAAAACCTTAGATGATCAGAAAGAGCTATGGGTATCCACAGAGGACGGAAAGGACCTACCGAAGGTAGCGCCACACAAAAACAGTGCTAATGTAATTTGTCCGTGGCACGATGACGTTAGTTTTTAATTTAGCTCACCATGCTTGCAACACCAAAGGATACATAATTGTTTTGTCGGCCAACTTCACCCCAAAAACGAGCCGGTACAGTTTCATACGAATTGAGGAAGGGTAAATATTGTTTTAACATTCAATAATAATGTACATCGAACTGCCCTTCTAAACTCTTACAATTACCTTAGATAACTTTAATTGACTCTGAAAATCCTAAAAACTGTTTCGAGTCATGTAACATCAAAAGAAGAATTATCGTTCTACTCCAAAGCCTTCGTAACGTTATTAAAATAGGAAAAACAATTTGCTTTGCTTTGCACTTGTTCCGGCATTGTTCCGTTCTTAGGGCGTGCTTGTCTAATAAATCGTACAAGCTGATCTAAACGATCTAAAATCATCACGTTGTTTGCTCAGGTAAATAAACGCCACAAAAAGGCACTCATTTCGCATACCATCATGCTGAGATGTGTTCAACTGCATGTTTCCTTCTCTAATACAGCTGCAACACTGAGAGAATTTCTCTTCCAGTGTGGCCGGTGACTGCGTGTGAATGAGTGATAAAGATCCCAAACATAGCCTGACCGAATGAAAGCGAAAAGGTGCAATAAAAATGAAATAGTGTGCATAGCAGAAGCATAAAAACTCAAAACCACAAAACATCGCAAGCCGTCCGATGATTGTTCATCCAAATCATTCCCGAGCGTAAGAATGAGACTTAGAAATAACGACCGACAGAGAAGGGTGGCTGTGAAAGAGAGAACGATCTCTTTTTCCATCTACAGGTGAAAAATCAGCAACTCAAGGTTTGCTGGCGTAGGATTCCGTTTTAGAGCTTAGCAAACTACCATTTTATAACAATCGACCAGACCATAGCTCCGTTGAACCGTCAGCAGTTGTGGTGCATTTCAAGCCAAAAAATTTGAAATTGTTTCTGTGCTACCGATTTCCTTGTCCAACCATTTCCTCTCCAGTTGAACGTGAAACGAAACTGCACTGTTTCCCTAGCATGGCGCTTTTGGTTAATCAGAGCGTACTTGTGAAAAATGTATCAGTGAAAATAATGATTTAAATGTGAAAACAAGTGCCCACTTGTAGTGACTGCAGCAAAACGTTGGAATTATTTGCGGACAAAAATTACCCAAATGATCATACGTGTCGCAATTTATTTCGGTACTGATGGCTATGCTGATGGCAGGACCAAGGCTCAGAAGAGTTGTAAATTTGCCGACGGTAAATCGTACAGCAGTTGGTTTTATGAACGGAAGTACCAAAAACGATTACGCCGATTACCCATCACCCCGGTTGTAATTATTCATAAATAAGCCTTATCGGATTAACGCTCATCTTCCGACGGTCGGTTGACCAACAGATTCAGCTACGCTTTTCGAAGCACGCCAACAATTGCCAACCCAATATTCTCATGGAGTATGCGCTGAGCTATGACATGAGGTTCGTGTTTATTTGTTTATTTAAGGCTTTACACGAGCCATGAGTGAAGTCACTGAAGCATCTCGCCTCGGGAATGCTTTTTTATCCGCAAGGGGTTTCAAGGGCATGGTTTAAAACATAGAGATGATAGATGTGTGCTCGCCGGGTATGGAGATTGGCGCTTACCAGCAACACGACGTTAAGAGCTAAGATGGCAAAAAGATTTCTACCGCAACACCGTACCATACGACTGTTTATGTACTCATACAGAGCCACAATGAAGTGTTTATTACGATGTATTATCGATGATAAATTACGAGCTAGTAGTAGCTACCCACCTATCGCTCCTTCCGTGTTACAACTACTGCTCCAGTGGTTCAACAGTTTACAAAATGTGGGTGGATTTACAACTCATTGTATGCTTGGTCGGCCGGATAATGTGATAATTAGTATTTACTGTTGTACATTGCGTGAAGTTGATGGTTAAGCACGTCATGAGGAACATGCACAAAAAAGAGATTGTAATTATAACACAGCTCTGCGATATCTTGATGCAGAGGACTCAAAAAACAGTACAATTGTTTAAAAAGCGCACGATATGAACTCACTTAGTCAAAAACCCAAATCCAAAACTAGCTCAATCGGCTCAACTTCTTTTATTGTAAGAACTATAAGGCCTAATAATACAGAATGGCATGGACATATTACTTTTTAAATGACTTTATTACTAAAAAAAAAATTTAAAAAAAAAACTTTTTTATGTCGGAACTGTTTGTCATAAAACTTCCATGATAGTGTTGACCAGAAAGGTCAAGGATAGAAAAGATAATTATCACAATTGGTGAGCACAAACGCTTGACCTTCAAAAAGGCAAAAAAAAAAACAAAAGGTTCCCTGTTGCATTGGTAATAATGTAATAAAGTAAAGGTATCCAACAGATCTTCAAACCGAGCCGAATGCTTGCTCATAGCAGCATAGCCTCTACCGAAAACCGAAGAATTCTCTAATTGTGTCGTCACGTAAGAAATCCGAAAAAAGCAGCCATTTCTTCATCATATGACACCTTTCTTTTGTCTGACTGGCACACAAGCGCAGCTTCGCAGTGTCATAAAATAAATATGATTGATCCTCCGGCCGAAGCTAGCTGTTGTTCCAATGTCACTCTCTGCTCTTGCGTCTTCTTGGCACACACCTTGGCAAACACCTTTCCTTGGGCTATATCAAGGTTGCCTAAAGTGATCGTGGTGAGGCTAGTGCACGAGATTTTTATTTGTTCCATAAAAATAGTTTAACGCATTCTTTAAATATTAAAAATATTGTGGCCGATACATGTAGGAAATGCATAAAACCCAACTCATCGCAAATGAGATTTTGACGACAAAGGCATCTTATCGGTACGTTTGACGAAACACTACCCATGTTTCTTACACAACATTACACGTTTTTAATCTTTGTGAGACATTGTTCCAATTCGTTATTGTGACATAAAATACCAAATAAATCAAACCAAATCCTTTTCAACTTGCTGTTCCGAATTCTCTCTGTCCAACGGAAGAATAAGGTCGTGATTGGGCATCAGCATAATACATCGTTGTTGAATAATAAATAATGCCACACAAGTGATAAATACACCACACGTTTTGGCATTTTCCAGAACATTATATCACAGCAAAGAGGATGAAGTTGAACTTTGTTTGATAAAAAAAAACTTTTGTGAATCAATTTTACTAAACGAAGAGTCAAACAGTGCCATTGAGCTGAGCTGATTTTACTTAACTCAACTAAACTGTGTATAAATTAAACAAGTGACAACTAATTTATAAACCAGTATTATCAATTTGGATTGTATGTAAAACTAGACGAAAATTCCTATTTATCAATTGACGTGTACATAGTCGCTCACCACAATCTAAATCAGATAAGCGTAATCAGCTTGTTTCGACATAGATCGTAAAATAATATTAGAGAATCACATGCTACCGAACTGGCAACACTGCGCAACTGGCACCATAGCCATCATAATCATACCAGACTAGCAATTACAGTTTTGATCCCATGGTATCACCGACTGAGTTCGCTTCACCCTTCCCAATGTATTTTCCTTCCGCCTTCGCTTTGACCATGTTTGCTCGATTCTTTCTCGATTGCGTCTGAGAACTTTAGAGCTCTCTGTGGGGTTTTTTTTTTTCCTTTTACCTTGAGGTATTGATTCTCTCCTTGATTTTCGTTTTCACTCGCTAGAGGTTAGGTTATCAATGTTCAATTCTTTGATATTCTGATACTTTTTCGGTCTCGTTTTCAACCCAAACAAGCCTCGTCGTTTCTCGCGATCGGTCATGGTAAGCCCGGCACGTACGATCGAAGGAGAGGTAGCAGAATATGGTTTCAACGAAAAAAAAAACCAAAAAAAAAAAATGCAGAGAACCGGGTAAAACAAGCATTGGTAAGAGAAAAATATCTGAGCCCAAACTGAGAAGGATGAATTGGTTTGCAAATGGATATTTCTTGATTTATCTTCTGTGTGTTCCGTTTCCCATTTTTCTTCGTCATTTCGCTCATCGGATGTTGTATGCTATTACATATTTCGGTTCTGATCAGCTAGCAAACGCTGCCCATGTCTCACAAACTGCTCGCGCTCGGTAAAGGTTGTGAGCAGAGAACCGCAACATCTCGCCCTAAATAACAAATGTACGAGCAGATAAAATTAGTCAAACTCTAAAACAGGTACAAGGCTATACCAGATTGTATGGTAGGGCTCTCGATGTAGCTTATCGATGTACACGACGCGGCCATCATCATCGTCCACAATGCACTCTATTGATATTGGTTCACCACGAAAACATATTTCCAAAAATGCTGAATATTTGAAGATTTTATAAGCTTCTTCTGGTACAATCGTCTTAACTTAACTCAGTCTGATCAACATATTGACATTCTTTATTCTTCGGAAATGCTAACTAACTAATTTGAGATTTGCATCCCATTTTTGGCACAATTTTTAAAAGTTTATCATCTGATCGATCTAATCAATACAGTACAGTACAGTACAAAAACTTCATATATTTCAATTAAATATGTTTGCAAGCAATGGAATAGCGCTCACTGTTCTGCTTCCGACCAACACCGTGTATTGCTATATATACACGTTTCTCAACCATGCTCTACCCGAAACACCAGTTTAGCTCCGGTTCAAGCTTTTCTTTACTTTTTTTTCACACACCATCATCGTTGAGGAATGCTTGCTCCACACCCGATCGCCGGGATAAAATTATGCACGAGCCGCCACACTGTCCCTTATTCGCATCTGCTGCACCCTCGTCCAATGTTTTGTTCTCTTTCTGTCTGTTAGTCTGACACCTTCCATACTCGCTTTGGCAACTTTTTCACCCCTTTGCCAACAAACGGTTCGTTGGGGAGCGTGGTCACGTCACTGATCAGCGGTTGTGATGGAAATTTATTGGAACACAGTTTTATTAATGTGAGAATTTTTAATATTTATGCTGTTTCTTTCAAACTTCTGCAGAGTTTACCACACAAAAGCTGACATCCTTAATAAGACGTGGGTGATGTATATCATCGATTGCTATCGATTGATAACGGAAAACAGTTTGCTGGTTATGGACGCATTGGATACATTGGCAATTTCATAGATTTAAATTACCTAGCTTATCCATATGCTTTTCCATTTTTAATAAACTAAGGTTGATGTTTGATATGAAATCATAGTGTACCGTTATCTGACCGCTGGAGATAATTGGCAAAATAACGCATTTTAACATATTAAATTGAATACATAAATTTTTAAAAAACTAACATTGTAATGTAATGTAACGCAATTGACATACGAAACGAAAGGCATACCATTGCGGTTACCCCTTATTTATGACTCATAGGAATCGTTTTGTCAATGCAAACAACTGTCTCAACATGTCACACATATGTGAAACATTTTTGTGGATCACATTTGTTCACCCTGCAATAATAATGTTGTTAACGGTACATCAAAAACGTCATTTGCATGTTATTTTGTTTTTAGCAAGACGATTGACAACCATCGATAAAGCAGTGAAATAAAGCTGGACAATGATGTTACCACGCACAAAGCAATAGCTGCTAGAAGGCGTTTGACATTTAACATTTGACAAAATCTAAGATAACTGTTTTGAGAAAACAGCATACGGTTTGATGCGCCAATAAAAGGAAAAAGGGCGTGCATAAGCGTGGAAATGTCGTACCAGTCGGTTATGCGATGCATTAAACTGCATTACAAGACTGATTATAATGATTGAAACTATTCAGAAACTATGGCTTTAACGCCATTCGTGGATTATTTGCCATCACCATTATTTCACAGATTTGTGGTCGATTGTATCCATCATTATGAAGCGTTTATTTTTCTCTATCCATCTGTTAAACACGAAAACGAAACATGAAGTAATAGACGGAAAAAATTGATAATACTCTATGATGGTTAGCAATCATGTGCCGAGCAAGGCGTAAGCCTTGCCTTTTATAATAAACACTTTAGAACGAAGCACACATTGTTGAGTTTCATGCCATTGTTTTTTTTTTTTTTGCTCTTGTTGCCAGTGAAGTTTGATAGTTGCTGACTTTTGGTGGTGTAAAGCTTTAAATTAAATTAAAGCAAAGTAGCAAATCGCGAAGAAAATGTCTACCTATTTTCATTTCGAAAGTGAAATATCGTGGCATATCTTAGCACCCAGACACACTTGGCAAACTTCAATACGGGTGTTCGGCACCGGCTAAACACATCGCTGAAGCTATATTCGCGCGCATAACAGCATGCAAATGTTGAATGAAAACAAATCGTAAATCAAAGTACCATATCATGTAGAATGAGGCATTAAAACGACGTAAAAGAAGCATAGCGTGGTGATACATCGATTAGAAACGAAGGTAGGAAGCCTGCGGGTTTCAAGAAGCCTTGATTCAAAAGTCCACAGTCTTATAACAGCGTTCTTTCGGTTTCAAGTTTTTATTCGTATGCATCGCTATGCTTATGAGACGTGCTGTGTGTTTGTGTGTGTGTTTTTGTGCACCATCTCCAAAGTCTCCAACATCCCACGAACACATCATTGCATGAGCAGGATGCAAACGTTGCAAAAAGTTTGCCTCTTAGCGCGATTAAAAGCTGTTGAACAGGATGTTTTACCTTCGATGCCTTTGTCTGCTTTATCTTTTTCTTACCGAACTGGTGAGCAGCGCAAGAAGCCAACTCCCGATTTGAAGTTTTATGATGTGTTGTTATCTTTCTGTTACAATCCATCATCAATCCCTTCGCTTCGTTCGGTGCTCCTCCCTGGCAAGCGTGAAAACATTTTTTTTTTTTCATGCAGATGATTGTGATTATACTCGTGCGCACGGATTTCGCATTTCTGTTGCGTGCTCTGTGGTAGTATTTGTATTCTAACAGCACTACTTCAACACGGTTCTGGCCTTCTAAACATTCCGTATTTTCCTTCTGAATAGAGCTTCCTTTTCCGGTTCCTATTCACCCTCCATTCGATATTCCACACACACACACGGCGTCTTATCTGTTCAAGGACGAATGCGGCGCTTTGCGCATGCCGGACGATCCTTTGACCGGAAGCCGTTGAATATAGTTCACTAGTGCAAGGAAATTTTTACCACCTGACCATTCAACTTTCCGATCGTGCATGCAGAGGAATGCATGCGTCTGCGTATTGTGTTCAGCAATGAGCTGTGTTTCCCTCTTATTGAAAAGCTGAACACGATGATGGTGCAAAAGATGAAGAACAGAGGGCCACTATTCTCCGCCACCATGCCTACGTCGTGATGGTGGTCGTTTTTGGTGGAATGATTTATTGCATCATTTTTGCGACCGTTTTCTTTTGCTGCTGCGGTATCTGGAAAACGCGCACCCTTCAATCTGACCGTGGTCGGGTTCGGGTTGTTGAAGAAAAAAGTCCTGGGGTCTCATAAAACGCACCATAACAACAATATACCGCAGTGCGCCCACCCGTGGATTCATTAGGGCAATTAATTCAAAGCCGATTCGTCATCATCGAATAACCCGACCTCCAAATGAAACAACCTGCTCGCGTATGTGTGTGTGTGTGTGTGAATTTAGGGTTGTTAGGTGTTTTGAGTAGCCTCTTTACAAAGTTTTATCGAGTACAGCGCACGTGACGAGAGGGCGAGAGAAAATCAAAGACAGGAAGGGAGAGTAAGAGCTGAAGCACAACACTGATCGGAGGGGATAGTTGGCACGATCGGAAAATCATGTTCCGATAGTACCAACTAACAAAAACAAAAAACCATACTGCCCTTTTACTAGCCTATTACACCTTCACAAAATAAGAGGACAACAAATGCAACCACCACCAGCCAGCAGCTAGTTGCGGCTGTGAAAAGTTCCAGTTTCCAGTTCAATTGCCACATTTTGATATTAAAGGACCACCAGTGAATATAATTCTTTTGCATCTGATTTCCTTTGATAGGAATACTTCAAACAATGATTGTTTCGATTCTTCATCCGAAACAAAGTCTGAACGATTTGGAGTAAAGTGTAATATTTCTACTATTGTTATCATTACCGGTAGTCGTATACAACGAAGTCAAATGAATGAACAAACCAAACTACAGATGGTGTTACAAATTCCGTAATTTTAAGCTCTCATACATAACAGGAGAAACTGAAGAGCGTTATGCATGTGTGTTGAAAAAAAAAAACATTTATACATTTTAAATGCTATCATGAATATTCATTAGTCAAATTAATTTTTTCTTATCCATCATGCAAAAAAGCAAACGAAGGAATAACAAACAACGTTTCGAGTAAATATTTGCACCCCTGTTCTTGCACTTTATGGCAAGTGAGCGTGAGTGTGGTGTTGCCATGAGAAAACTTTATTTTTATACTTAATTGTTTTTCATTTTGTTAAGCATCAACTAATAAATGTTTTACCACATTAACCGATTTGGCAAAAGCAGTGGTAAGAAACAATTAAGCATTTTACTTTCGCTGCTCTAGGCGCCAGTCAGTAATTGATCATTACAGTGACTTGTGGCATGTTTTGATGACAAGGAAATTGCATTGAAACTAGAACTCTTTTGTGTTGCTATAAACGATTTCATTACATTTTAAATACATTTCGAATTCTTCCAAAAATTTCCAATAAGATTGTTTTTTATGATTAAAATTTCATTTTTCAATTTAATTTTCTTGGAAGTGCATTTAATAATTCTAATAAGCATGATTGATCCCATAAGACTAATGAAATATTTCACAATATATTGCATTCCAAAGTTTAAACTGAATGTCTGTTCGACCGTGGACTGATATTCAATGGAATATAGCTACAGCAACCATTTTCGTCGTCTAATCGTCCATCATTTTTTATTTTATAGAATCTGGACGGCCTAACAGTATTGCTTAATTAATAAAAAAGAATAGTAAAATTTTATTGATAAACAATGGTTCCTTTTTTTACAACATACATAGACACAAAATCCGTTAGATCTGGAACGGAAGCTGGACAACATATAAACACTCATACACTAGTCTTACGTCATGTGTTTTCTTGCAATGCTTCATTGGATTTGCGTCCTCTTATTCAACCGGCTTTATTCCAACTACCAACCACCATTTAAAGGGAGGATAACATGCAGTTACTGTTTTCCCCTTTGTAGAAAGAAAAGATTGGAATCCTACTAGAATTTATCTCTTCCTATTATACCAAGCCGTGTACGAAAAGAGTAGCTCACTCTATCTCTGTCCCTCGTTCAGTCCCGCTCTCCTTACTCAGCTTCTTTCCTTATCATCCCTTCGCTGCAAACAAAATCAAAGAGCGAAGGATGCGATAAAACATACTATCGAAAAATAAGATTTCCATCCCAGGCAAGATCTGTTACGGTCCATACAGAGTGCATTTGTTGCAGCAGCAGTACATAAAATACTGGCGAGTGATGTATCCGTTGCTAGGGCTCGCCACCGCTCATTTGACACACTAACGCCGACGCATTTCGTTCATAAGTTTTTCTCCCTTGTAGACTGTAAATGATTAAAGATGGAAGAGAACACGACCATTCTTCTCGCTTTGGATCAGATCCACCATTGGTAGCTAGTTTAGGAAAAAAAAAGAAGTTTTCCTTTCTCATTTCTATTTTTGTACGTGTGTGTTCACGTACGCAAACGTGAAAGTGTGTGTGTGTGTTTTTTTTTTGTTCTGATGCTTCTCCCTGTCTTGGACTTTCACTTGTGTATAGTGAATTTATTTCGACAATTGCTATTTCCTTCTGCTCGTATACATAACTGCACGATCTTGAAACATGATACATCGTCAAGGAATAATATTCTTAGTGGGTACCACGCGTACGACAAATGTTAAGAGATGGCAAAACAACATATGTAGATTCTTACAGAGAAAGGAAACCGAACCGAACCGAGTGTACAAGATCAAAAAACGAAAACATCTTTCGAAAAGCAAATTCTGTAAGAATAAAACTGCGCGCTTTGATAACAGTATCACACCAAGTCACTAACTTTGCTGATGGTGAAATGAAGATACAACTGGTGTGCCTTTGAAGATACAGCCACAGAATCATGCGTACAATGCGAAAGCGAAAGCAAATTAATGAACACATACAAACTGAAACGAAACTTCGTCTGAGGAGTGTAGGTCCGCTAAGACAAAGCCGGCGATTCGATCGCAAAGAACAGCTCAATTTTCTTTTTCTACTGACCGTACGAGACCCGCTTCAATGAACCACTACCATGCCCACTTTCGCCCGTGGAAGAATTCAAGGCACCCCGGCACAGCTTGAAATTAATAAAATTTAATCACGTCTTTAAGCGATTAAACTACGTCAATTACAATCAACCCATGCCAGTGGATGAAAGACCAACCTCAATGGGTTCTCAAAAGCAGAGATTGCATGTCTCACGCCTGCACTGGATGTGTGTGTGTGTTTGTGTGTGTGTGTGTGTTTTTTTTTGCGCTTTCTTCAGTCATGGTTATGACGCGGGAGGACGGTATGAAGTCAATTTTTTTTTTTCGTAGGTCTCCAACGATGGTATACAGTATGGGCTGGTTTGTTGATGCCTTAGGTGTTGCCTGAAGAAACTACACTGTAATTTTTGCACACCATAACGAAGGCCACCCCAGAAATGATGTTCATAATACAGCTTCCTATTGCTTGTGAAGTCGTTTTTTTTTTGTGACATATTCTTGACACTTTTCTGCGAGCTAATAATGGAGCTATTCTTTTTCCCTTTCGATTCCTGAATCATTGGTGATTTTCATTTGAATGATTTTGTATGATTTAGATATTGACTTATCCTTGGCGAATTTTGGATGTTCATTTAGAGCAGTTTATAAACTCTACTCTCTCTTTATAAAAGTAAAACTAAACAAGTTTAAAAAGTTATAAGAACACAACACCAATCAACTTTTTCTCTCAAAATTACCGTCATTAATTTTTAACTATTTATAGTCGAATAACAGCGTATAAAGCAACAACAACAACAACCAAAACCATACCACCAAAACACTTGGCAACATGGTCATAAATTTGCGCTTAAATTATGGTGCAATGCTACGGGGTCGAACGAGTGTGCAAAGGAATACAAGATCGCACACGATCTTTCGCACGATGAATTTTGCCGCTTGATCTCCAAAGAATGTCTGAAAACTTCTTTATTTTATTACGCGTACGATGTAGTGTAGGTAACACACAGCCACGTATAAATTACGCTCACACAACACATAATGCAAGTATTTGTGTGATGCTTCGAAACTGTGATTTCTGTGAGCTTGTTTAGTTTCTTTAAACTAAACGTTCGTCGTAGCTAATAACGGGTTCAATCATATGTGTACAAAAACAAGATATGATGACTTTTTGGAAGGATTATAGCCGGAATCATTTATTTTGCTTCGGGAGTTTGTAATACACGAATAAGATATGTTTGAAAATTTGACACAGCTTTTTGCAGAATGCTATCAATTCCGAAATATCCGTTTTAGCTATGACTTAGTGGTGACAAAGAGCATAAAATGCGTGATGTTGTCAGCAAATCAGCAAAACAAAACTTTTATATTCACTATTTTTACATGACGTTTGCTATTGTAAAAAAGTACAATACACATTTCTGTCACACTTTTCACCGGTCTCACATTTACTAATGCCTTTCTTTTGTTCCCTATTTGATAACGTTTTGCTGGTCTCTAAACATAACGAGAGCTTACTATAGTTTACTATTAAGTTATCCCATCTTACCTGCAATAGCCATCCACGGATAAAAAGTATGGTTGGACTGATGAAGTCCGGTAGTTGGAGCAGTTTGACCACCGGTTGACCCAGTTAGTGAACATTGGTTGGTATTCCACGATCCCGCTACGCCAGCTGCGGCAGCAGCCGAACCAGTCCGACTCACAGGGCTTCCTCCGGATGCATCGATATAGCCCCCTACTCGTGAATCTGGCGTACATGCCGAAGGTCGCACCGGAACCGAATTGTTTTGTTGGGCAGGTACGTTACCACCGGCAGCACCAGTGGCCGCACCATTAGCTGCTCCACTGTTTGCGTTCCACACGTCTTTGTAGCCGTTTGTTGCGTCTGTGCCGTTGTTACCGCTAGCAGATTTCGTACCACAGTCTTTGGAACTGTAGGAGCCCTCATAAATCTGTTTACACGCGGCCTGTATGCTGGCATCGTACGGTGACTCTTGGGCCGTGCGCGTTTGGTGCAGGTGATGGTTCGTGTACGGGGACATTCCGAGCGATAGCGGAAAACCTCGGTAAGCCGCTGCCGCTGCAGCCGTTGTTTGGTCATGATGGGTTCCTGTTGTCGTCATCATGCCGGCCGCTGCCTGGTGCGGGTGTCCATAGAACCCGGTCTGTTCAAAGTAGGAATTCATAGCTGTGCTGGTGGTTTTCCTGGCTGCGTTACGTTTAAAGCCAAAGCAGATCCCAAATCACTCCACTGGACGATCTGGGAGTCGTCTTAGATGGTACCACAACAAATATGTCTTTCCCGAATGTTCACTACAACGGAAGGTTTATACCAACAACCAAATATTCACTCGACTTTTTTTCTCTTTTGCTTCGATACGTTCTGTGTTTTACAACACACGTTTTCGCTGTTGATGCACCATCTTGCCAGTACAGGAAGGCAAACGGATGTATTTTTGCTGTTACTTTTTATTGCAAACAATTGGCACTTTGACACAAACGAATTTTATTTCTGTTACCCTCAACTCTTCACACGATGTACTAGGAATGGGCAACAATCTTTGGGACGCAAATGATTTGTACGATTTGGTGCAATTTTAGCTAGACAGCTTTGATTTACTATTGTTTTAGCAATGACCGATTCACACTACATCACAATGCACTTTCACAAACACCAATCAGAACACTCTTAGCCCAGTTCAGCAAATAGTATAAAAGTAGTTAATGGTGTGTTTTTTTATCTGAACTGTTTTACGATTCGACCATAAGTGGCAACCGCTCGTACGTCCCACGGTTGTAGTGTGTGAGCCTTACGACTCGTTGAACTTTTTTTTCACCAAGCTGGCCACTCTTTGATGACACCAGTTTGCGTTTAACAAAATTACACAATTTTCCACTGACTTGAGCTGCACTCATTGATCATGGCAAATTTACCATCCCGAGATCACACACGTCCCCCACAATACGAATTCGCGGGAACACGCAATAATAATATCAATAACAATAAACATAAAAGCGCGCCTTGTTTCAACGGGTGAAATTTTTCGAATGAACCGCTTTCGACGATTTCGAATAAAATTTTGTCTTGCCGTCAAGATTCATTTTGTTTGTGGTAATCTTCGTTAAAAAGCCATTCCAGGAGAAAAAGAGACAAAGGGCTGCGGTTCTCATAGCAACGTTCGTGCTATCTTCGTTAAGAGCCGAAGCCGAACTTCGGTACCGTGAAGCGGGATATAAGACGTGCGCCAGAGCGAGAGTGCACGAGCAAAATGAACGTTAGAGGGGGGCAAAATGCTCTTCATGTTTATTTCTACCGTTGACCGAACTCAACGAAAATCCATCTTTCGGCGAATACGTACGTACTGACGACGATGGGCAACGTTGGTTGAGCAGCACCGCACAAGAGCATTTTTCTAACTATCTCGCTACTTCATATCAAATAGTGTTCAAACTTTTTGCTTCTTTTTAACTTGCAGTAGTGGACACGGTAAACCAAACCAAGCATTCCTTTTTAGAACGTATTTCTGTTTAGCCTCTCCTAGGTATAGGCCAGTGTAGGGAAAAATGCATGTGCGTATATTCGATACACGAAGGACTGAGGCAAGGTGACGTCTCAAATCATCCTTCAGGAACAACTACCAAACTACCAAAAACAATTACCGCTGCACGGAAAAGTGGATACCAAAGAGTTGCATTACCATCCCCGAGCGACAATGAAGTGTTCAACTGAAGGCTTTAATTACCCGAATGGCTGGTCCTGAATATTACATAAGTCCGCTTCATCATCATTGGTTTTCCATACAAACTCGTGAAGTCACTACAGTGAAGTGCAAGGTCGTCATGTACAGTTTCGATGAATGTGCTCGGTAAAATCTTTGCAATTTTAAGCCCATTACTGTTGCCCAGTTGATGCTGCCCAGGCGGGCTTAAACGGTTAAGGACTGTGGACCAAAAGGATGAAGACTTTCCGTCACTACACGAAGAAAGGACTCAAAACTTTCTCTTTTGCCTGTTCCAGCACCAGCCGTTAGTTTTATGATGCCTGATCTTACGTAACAAGCCTCCCGAGATGTGCTCGGTGTGCTTGTACTGCCGTCCATGGCTTCGAAACACTGATAAATTTGATTTATTGCAACTTGGATGATTCTGGCTAGCGTTACCTAAACGCATCCTCATGCATTTTTTTCCTTCTTTTTCTGTTTTACGGCAACGAGCAAATGTACGATGCATTCCGACATCGTGTGCTAGCGAGACAGGAAAAGAACAAAAGCTATGTGGCACCGAAAATTATGAGGTGAAAAATCGAAATATGATTTATGAATTACCTTTTCTTCATCTGTAGAGATGTTCCGCTTAGTTGGCTTAGGTACGGTTTCTAAATAATGCCGCGTGTACAAGCAATACAATCATCTTTGTGGTGTAAGAGGAGTTTTGTTTTGTACCTCTGTTCGACAGTGATAAGGCGTGAAATAATAATCGCCTCTTTTCATCAACCAATAAAACATACGCAATACATCACAACAGTCAAAACTGTGCTGCTGTTTAGCTGGAATGGTTGAAAATCATTGAACAATCATCGCAGTTTTTCGGCAGTAAGTAACTTTAGAATGCGTCTTCTAGAACCTTCAACACAGAAATATTATGAATGAATTTTGGTTTATGCACTAAAAATGTCAAGAGTGCACATGGTAACAGTAGACTTGATTGAACAGTAACTGTGGGTAGTCATAAGATCAGGACAACTTTGCTTTTTACCGCTGAGACCGACAAGTTCAAGTAATTTTTGGCCTCCTTTGATGGTTCCGCAGGTAACATATTTATAACAGGTAACAACCATTTATAGAACCCATCTTTTTAAATTGCTCAAATATGGTCTTGTTATTATACTAAAATGTTAATGGTCTTGTTAATGTTATTAAAATTATCATGGTTGATTCTGCGCAATAAAAAAAAAAACTATTTACTCTGTGTAGTAAATTTTCTTCCAAAATGTTTTAAGAGTTTCTCTAAAACTATTGAATCGTTTTATACAATAGTAAAATGAGCCTTCCCGTGTTCTGTTTTCTCCAAATTTCATCAGGTTAACATTTATTTCTGACTGAAACAATCGCTCTATGCAATCTTCCCATGATATACTCAAAGTAAGAAATAACGCAGGTTAACACTGCGGTATAAGTGGAAAACTGGCAAAGTGAAGTGAGATTATAATTGTTATATTATTGTTATTACGGCGACCATTGCTATTATTACGAATCATAAAATTATTATCGTCCATTCGTTCCGATTGTTCGCCAGGTTTATATGGAACATCCAGGCTACCAACGCTAGTGGACGTAGTTTACCGTTAGGGTTGTCCAGGAAAATTTACATAAAATGGTCATACATAGAAAATGAGTTCACGCACTTACACTGGTTGAACGTTTTGTAGACAGCGTTGAAAATAGGCACCCTTTTTCGTAAGGTTCTCCCTGGTGTACTCGACACTTGGCCCCTCGGCAATTAAAAATGACGGAGTCGTTGGATCGCTTCAGCAAACCGTTGTGGAAATGATACACATGGTTGTTCTAGGTTGTCAAATGATGTTCATATTTGCACTTTTCCTTGGCAAGTATGAGTTAATCGCTTTATTATCATCGTCACCGTGCGATGACATCATTATTCAGTTGGCATCAAATACTCTGGCGAAAAGTGTCATTTCGCCAGAGTGTGATGCAAGAAGACGGACTGAATCGCCGACCCTTAAATGCAGTTCAAGTCGCACAAAACACAACAATTATTCTGTTTTAGAATTATTCCAACAAACTCCAAACGCAATTTATCTTTCCAATGAATGAAACGATTGATTGCATGTTTTACATTATAATTGTATTTCTTACTGCTGTGATCCAGTGAAAGAATTTTATACAATGATTTACTCTATTTATATTAAATATAAAAAATTATATATAATGCTTTGTTATGTGGTTGGGTTGCTTAGTTCTTAGGTTTAGGTTTTTAATATTTCATTTATCTGTTTACAATATTTACGCGACGAATTCTTGATATGTCTAGAATGTGTTTCCGTGCTTAAAGTTTGTCAATGCCCATATCTGTTGAACGAAAAGTTAGGTTAAGATAATATTAATTTCTACTCCAAAGATTCGTGAAACTTATTGAATCACATTGCGAACATAATTGTTGACGAATCGCTGGTAAAATGACCATAATTGTAAAATATTCTGGTAAAAGTTACATAATTTATAGCAAATGGTTTACTCGTTTGAATCAACAGATAAATCAATCAATCACACTCTACTTCTCACTCTCCTGTGTACTTCGGACACAACTGCTATGCTCCTTTCACTCGTACAACAACATGAAACGCTCAAGACAATCGATACAATTAGCAACTTTTAGCTCTTTAGACGTTTTGCCCAAGAGGGACGACAGATCTTCAAGTATTCACAAATCTTTTTGAAGCCATTTCTTAATTTAAATAACCTATCAATCAAGATTCATATGAATGACTCTTCCTTAAAGATTTATTTAACACAACACTAGTTATGTTACGTATGTTGATTGTGGTATGTTAATCAATAAAAAAATTAAAACGATTTTGATCTAAATTGTTTCACCAAAAGAGGAATAAAAGTGACAACAATCACCTATTTTGTAAAGTTTCTGTAAAATATTTTTCGTGTTCTAGACTGATATCTGTAAACTGATATCTTTATAATACGTTCGTTATTGGCGAGCAAAAAAGTCGAAGCCTTTGCTTCTCTTTTTACATGACAGTCTGGCCTTCTTTTTGCTCTTAGCTTTGAAAGAATATATCACGCCAAGAGTCAGACTGTTGGGACCCTTGTGTTTAGTGAGGTCGGAATCCTCACAAAACAGCATTGCTATTCAAACAATGATTTTTTTTTATTTTCTGAGAGTTTGCGAATTATTTTATGGAAGTATATTAATTCTACACGTATTTTCTAAAACGTAGATCTGTAATTTTGTAGATTTAGTGACTAAAAACATTTTAACTTTAAATTGCAATCTGCATTGATTGCCAAAGGTACAACAATCAATGCAAAAAAATGCATTCACGTACAAAGCAGCGAACCTCTTGAGATCGTAACTCTGTTGTAGAATTTACAGCTTTACATATAACCCTACATTATCTGCTGTAGCCACAAATATCATCGTAAATCACACAATCATAATCCACTGCTCCAAGATTTCCTTCGAACGGCTATAAATCAAATTTACAAGTGTTTACAGGCAGTTTAAGCTATAAAGACACTAATTTTGTTATCGAGTCATTAAAACAGCGTGTTTCTTCTCAGCGATTCATAGAGGAATGTCCGTGAGTGACCAAAGCAAGTGATGTAGCCGACGCTACGTTTATTGTCACACTTAAACGATCCGTAAAATAAAAATACAATCGTTGGCACCGGGAGCTACCGAAACGTCGTAAAACTCGTGAACCGAAAGTCATCAAACAAACCTCGAGGGTACTTAAATGAGGAATGGAACGGTGCGCTCATCGTCTGTCAAGGTTGATGCTTGGTGGTTGTTTTATTACCATTTTATGATCCAATTTAAGTAAACCTCCCTAATTGCTAGCCTAACATTATAAACGAAGCACATCATAACCTTGCTCGTCTGTGCTACAAGTAGCACCCGTTCGTCTTGATTGATGACGGTTTCATGTGTCAAACTGTATTAAAATCAATATTTATTGATAATCAAGCCATGTTTTTATAGCAGATAAAGCACGATAAATGTTAGGGAAAGGTGCGATCGTCTTGTTAGTAAGATGGACTTGTTCACTTACAACCTGGTCAATATAGTTTTTTTTTTTCTTTCTTGTTATTTTATCTTTTCTGTTTTGTTCGTAAATCTGTTCCTCCAATAATACTCCTCCTATGGTGCCCTTTACAATTGATTCTAATACATCTGTGTACGTTAGGATACTCTAAATGGTATGTAATGCCGTCACAATTATTATCGGGTGGTGGAGGGAAACTCAAAACAATGTGCTAAGACATCATCATTAAGCTCAACGAATGGGCTGCAGTTAGCTGTGAGTTTTATTTCGCTTTTACGACTGTTTTATGGCAAGTTTTGTTTTTATGACCGCTTAATTTTATGTGGGAAATCATCCATGGTCTTGGTCAAGAGTTGTGACTTCTGGCAGCCTCTACGAGTGAAGGGTTTTTTTTTTACAACTTTACTTTCATTCATGCTTCGCGTGAATGTTTGCATTGTCATGCTTTCCAATGCGATAAATCAGCTATTAATATTCCGCTGTATAGATTGATAGTATTGATTCTTTCACTGTTTTGTTTACCATTTACTCTATATTTACCACACAGCACACGCTTAAGAAAGCTATAAGTTACAACGAAAAATAAATGCCTCAAATTGCCAAAAGTTAAATGGAAAAACGAAAAAAAATACAACAAATGAACAAACGTTTTTTTTTATGATCTGATTTGTTCGGTAACAGGCGTGACCTTTTTGTTTTGAATAACAAACAAGTCGTATTCGTATTCGAGAGTCGTTAAAATGTTTATGGCATTTTAATTATGCCATAAACCCATAAGAGTGTTGACACAAACCAAGCATAGAACGATGCTGCTCTCGAGGGCTCCTTGCAATGTATTGACAGACTAGAATAGAGCTACACACCCACAGACACACACACACATATACACGTACCATTCCTTTTATAAACCAACCTTATTGCTGTGAGCAGCACATCCGTTCTAGAGCCTGCATTTCTTTGCATTTGCGCACACAGCTATCGCCTCTGAGAGATGGTGTACGCTAGAGACATCTACATATGAATGAATGAAGCTGTCATGTGCCATAAAATGGAGATGACTGAAAACGGACACTGAAACATACGAATTGTTAGCATATTTTATTATCAAAATCTATTTTTACAAGCTTTTTCGTTTACTTGATTAAAGAACGTTACCTCTTGAATCTACTTATGAATAAGCTTCCATTTTGTTAACTCCGTTTTGTGGAACAAGCAACAAAGTAAACGACTGTTTGTGGTAATTATTGGCCAAATGCTTGTGAAATGATTGTCAAAGAAACGCAAATGATAGCGAAGATTTTGGAAACAGTTTGTTTCAAAAAGTATAAACATGTCTTTGTAATGGAAACATCATGTTTAAGTATATGCTCTGCAAGTCTATATAAAATAGATAAATGTAGAAATACCCTATTTTACAAATATTATTTTTCGTTGTTACTATAATGTGGTTGACTGACTGATCTGACTTTAATCTTTATATTTCTTTTTGTGTATTTTTGAGTTTAAACACGCGGCTTAACGCACATTTTATTGGTTGTTTCTTATACCAGCCATCAAACCATCAAACAGAACAAGTCAACAGTTTATCCTGTTATGTTGCAACTTCGAAGATTTATTTTATTAATGATTGAGTATGACCGCTCGTCACCGTATTGTCATGATCAAGCCTTGTTACTAATAAAATAGCAAAACTATATTCATTGTTCATATATTTTTTACTATCTAATAGTTATATTGTTATATACAATCACCTTTTCGTGAGTATTTTGCGTTAAAACACGCTGTTCATCGTTCCACAAACTACCGGTCAAAGTTACTGGTTAAGACAGAATTGCACAAGACGTGACTTAACATCAATATTAGATGCGAAAATTACTGATCCGGTAGTTCTAGTGTTAACGATAACATATTTTTCTTTAACAATTTTTGAATATATTTTTTTGGCAAACACAGTCAAAGTAAACAAAAATGTAAAAAAAATCATGTGCTACATTATAGTTGTCTGTGTACGTCTAATAGTTATAGTTACATTATAGTTGTCTGTGTACGTCTAGTATATGAGGGTTTGGTAATTTGTAAAATGTTTAAGTAAGTTTAAGTTTTTAATTAAGTTACATGAACTAAAAATGAATTATAATAGGTTATTCTATTCACAAAAACTCTTAATAGTGTTATTCAGGGTGTGTTAGTGTTATTAAGGGTTTGTAATAGTGTTATCAATAGGGAATTGAAATAACATGCTGAAGCTTTAAAATGGGACTATGTATGATGATTCTGTAATGCTATAAAATAAACAAGTAGAGAGCTGCATCAAACATAGCATTACGGCCAGGCAATTCTATGGCAATAGAAAAAGAACAATAAACACAGTCAGTATGAAATAAGATAAGCTTCATAATACAACATAGTCAACACGATTCATACACCATTGTGCATGTTCATATGACGGCTTAATATCTCACGAGATACTTAGTCAATGAAAAATAAACATTGCATTTTGTATACACCAAACCATTAATTCATTCAATTTACAACATAATGTAATAAAACAAGTTCAAGCACGAAACAAGTCAAGTATAAAAGTAATATAAAATCAGCCATTAAAAGACTGACGAAAAAAACTTCAAAACGTAGCAGAGATGTGCGGTAAAATACTGTTCTAAAGATTCTTAATACGTTGTCAGCTTTGGCATCCGGCAACGGTGTGTTGTATAAAGTAAGAATCAGGAAAAAAAGGTGGGACAACCGAGTACTGAAAAGCGTCGAATAAATCAATTAAATGTCTTTCTTTCATCCTTAAACCATAAATTCCTTCAGGAAAGTTGTGACCCACCACCTTTGTGTATTTTGCTGCCTTCTGAAGACAGCGGTTGATTATTATCCAAATCGTATTCTTCTGATATTTCCTTTTATCTTCGGCATTTAGAACGGGTAAATGTACTCTCACACACTCTGCTTTACGTCACCGTGCAGTAATGGAGTTTCTCGAGGCAAGCCTACAAAGCATTTCGGGAACCATCATGGCCGTCCCTCGCCTTCCTTGCATGGGCAATGATTTATTAACCCTAGCAAATGAAGCAACGCTTTCGGACGGAGAAAATAGGGTCGACTTAGGGATTTACGGATCGCATGCATGCTGTCCCACCCATATGCGTCTTGCGTCTAGCAACGATGGCGGACGGCCATCGGGGGGTTTTTTTTTCTCACTGTCACGGATTCGTCGTGGCCGTTATGTATAGTGTTTGTGCAGCACACGAATGTGGTGTTAATGCTCCGTACCTTAATTTTTCCATCAGTAAAATGTGCAATCGAACGTTTTGTGTTGGTTTTAGGTACTCCAGACCTAACAATTGAGACATTAGACGGTGTTGAAGAAAACGGGAAAATAATACCTTTTTATTTTCCCTTTTATTTTGGATCCCGATTACTGCAAAGCAGATCAACGACATTAGCATACATGTAGCTGATTTATCGAATTTTTAAACGAAACAGTTTTTTTTCTGAAGGACCAGGACGGGTAACTAAAGCAAACATTGATTGATTCTAATTTTCGAAAAATGTACTTGAACGTTTTGAGAACATTGTACACACCATGTATGCAAATTTAAAACAAACAATTGTAACAAACACATAGAAAATTTATGTTCAAGATCCAACTTAATATGAAAGCTTTTGTAGAGGCTTTAAGTCTCTGAGACTACAATTGCCTCCCTCGAAATATGAAAGCTGTTCTAAACCATTACCAGAATTCGATCAATTTAAAAACAATCAATTCCACTGCACTGTAAAGGTATCTCCAACATTTATTGTTGCTCACTGTTCATTTGCCTAATTGAGAGATGTGCCTAAACCGGATGTGTATTTCAATGAATGCTTGAGAGGATGGATAAGCATTAATCGTTTGTAATGAATAAATACTGTTTTCATTCTTTATGTATCGCCGGTATCTCATTCATACGCGGAAATAGATGAAATCACAATATTAATCTTCATCTTCTTGGCTTACTCCTTTGGAGATCACACCGGTAATTTTACGGCTAAGGAGACTTGTGAACGTAGTTTGATAGACAGTTCTTGCTTCGAAGGAACTGTCTGAAAGGGATCTCGTACACTAATGTTTAATTCCTTTTTTTAAGTGAAGTAATAATATTTGGAAATAATTCATCCCTTACTCCCTAACTATTGAAAAAAACCTCATATTGCCGAAACGGGTAACTCGTCGATGCAAATAAACACTGCGTGATTTCAGCTAGGAAACGGTATCTTGTACCAAACATTAATTACTCATTCATTATTCATAAATAAGTATAATGTGCCAGCTTTTTTGGGTTGAACGGGGTAGCGCTCCGTTTCTTCACTCGGCTGGACCGAGGTTCAAATCCCATTCGGACCGTTCCTCCGCTGTGAGGATTGACTATTCAATTACGTGGTATCGGCAAATCTAGTAAGCCATTTTTAGATAGTCGACGTATCTAGTAGGTCGTTAAGCCAAGAAAAGAGAATGTGTGTGAGAGAGAGAGAAAGCAAAACTTGAATGACAAACAAATACAGACATGAATGACAAACAAATACATTAGCTGTCAACTGCAACAAGTATATAACTTTGTATACTTTCTTTGGTTCAACTATTATTTCTTTTGTAACGTTTTGCCATTTTGTTATGTGTATTGCTAACGTTGGTTTAGTGCTAACAATATGGTCAATTCGTTTTATCGGAATTTAAAAAAAAGTTGCTTTAATGCTGTCATTAAATAATTGTCATTGAGATCAACACATACCATGAATCAAATCCTGTCAATATGGTCTGCAAAGGAATGTTGAGTTAATTGACTACAGTGAACTTTTCAATAGGTCTTTAGGTTAGAGGATTCTTATTTCGTCAGTAGATTTCGCACATCTTATAGTGACAAAGTACATTGTATTAATAGCGTGTTGCATTTCAAACTACAATGCAGAATTATTCGTTTATGTTAGTTGATAGTTAAAGCTGTAAAAAGTTACGAATTTTGAACATGTGTGAAAACGCAATAGTTTACGGAATTTTGAGTAGTTTACAACTATTTGTTCGTCGTAGTTTTTTGATAAAGCGAAGAAGAAAAAACACTGCGATTGGATTATTTTTTAACTAAACAATTTCGTTCTTTCTTACATCTTAAAAACTAATTAATCTTATTTAATGACCATCTTGTTCCAGTACGTATTGATTAACACGGCTAACTATATAAATGTGAGATAAAAGTATTTGATGCTTTCAAAAATCGTGGCACCAATCAATGAGAAAATATACGTTCTTGAGGCGGTGAGAAGAAAACGGCGCCGGTCGTTACACGGCAGAACCGGGATTCAAGTCCCATTCAGATCGTTCCCCAGCGGTGAGAACTGGCTATCAGACTGCGCGTTATCACCAAATTCTGCAAGCCCGACTGGCGACAAAGTACGAAGGCCATCTAACTTTGAAGTTCGTTAAATCAAGAAGAAAATATGCGTTCTTGATATATTCTCTTGAAATATATTCTACAATTCAAATACGTAAAGTAATGTGCACAAATATGTATGTAAAGTAAATAGTGCAGAGATGATCAACTTTGATTATGTTCGTAGAATAGAGTTTATTATTATATTGAAATCCTAAAATATCAAAACTTTCACGACTTAAAAAAAACCCAAAAACTATTTTCTCTAACAAATTTTAACTCGTCTTCGGACGAAATATTCTGAAAAAAACATCAACTTTCTTCATAAATAATCAGCGGTTTTTTCTTTCCGCATTATTAAACTACAGAATGAAATTTTACTAAGGTTTCCATGGCGCCACATTAAATTCTAAAATTAATGATAATGATTAAATTCTTTTTAAAAAAACTCACTATTGCAACAATGTAAAATGGTAGTTTGTAATATGCGTTAGTTGATACAAGATTTAAGCTGTTGCAAATAGATACGGCATCTTACAATTCGCCTCTCCCGGTTCCAACCGGTGGAGTAGGCGGCAAAGATGCTGGTCGTTCAAATCCCCGGATGGTAGGACGGTCCCCCCGTAGTAAAGTCCGGCTGGCTATCCCAACTACGTGATTATTGGCAGTCTATAGTAAGCCATTCGATGACTTTCTTGGCTTAATGACCTCTAAGGTCTGACCTCACTACGGAGGGACGATCCGGATGGGATTTGAACCTCGATCCTGCCGTTTAATACCACCGGGCCGCCCCTAACCTTAGAAGTTCACGTCAAGATAAAAGGAGGAATTCACCTTTCACAGGACTTGTAGCATGGATTGGCTATCCGTCTAGATTGTATGGATAAGTTTAGTAATCCAATGTAAATGTAAATTGTAAATAATGTAAAGATCTCATTGACTTCCTTGGCTTCCGCAAAATTTTGCTAACGCTACAGTTCTGTATAAATATTGTTTGTATTGTTGTACAGAATATATGTGTAGTTACATACATTCTTCTTCGTTGACACGACAACTTCAATCGGTCTATTGTCAGCCATTAGTGGCTTCCTTTACAAAAACAGATTTAATTTAGCCGTAATGGGATCGTCAATCTTGCGTACGTTGAGATGATCCGGACGAGATTGGATATCCGACCCTGTTGTGTTACATGCGCATACTACTATTCTCTCGACTATCGGACCGAAAAAAATGATTATAAAAATATAAAATAAATACAGAAAAGTTTTAATGCTATTTTCAATTTATTAATTTATCAGCTCTACGTTTGCGATGTTACGATGCCAGTCAAAATGAGTAAAACATTCAGAGATCGTGAAAACTGGAGCATTGACATTTAGATGGACAAGCCAGTTCTGTTTTTCGTGATCCAGCTGTACATCCTGGCAAGGCTAGACGCAGAGAAACGCCGCTTCCGATTCGCTTTTTTTGCTAAGTTCGCTCATCCTTTTTTTGCTAAGTTTTACGAATTTATTGCTATGTGCGACAGCTACAACCGTAACTAAATGCTCGATTTTCTGAAATAGTATTTGCTCCACGAGTAACGAGTGTGTACACGTTAGTGTATCTGTTAAGTATCTTTAGTGTTTTTTATAATTTTAAGTTTGTTCAAGAGAGGCATGTCGTCCATAGAATTTTAAAATAAAATGTACAAAACAAAACCAACAAAACACTCGAAAGGAAGAAAATCTATCTGCAAAACCAAAACATTTTGAAATGTTTACATTGTTTAAAATTGAGAACAATCCAATACTTAATCATTTCCCATTTGTTTCAACTTTACTTTGAATAAAAATCAATTCCACCCAAAGTTTACAAAGCAAATTTGTAGATCTTTGAGAATTCAAGCGAAGTACTTTTTTTTTAAATTCACACTTCATATACCGTAATCTTTGAACTATTAGGACTACTGTCTCTTCTGGACCAAATATTCTGTTTATCCGTAGATCGGTGAATTCAGTATTTGAATGTTGCTTATCACTGCTTACCACTGTTAATATGCACGAGTATAATGTATTCTGTTGCACTCCTCTTTTCAGTTGTCCCAGTGACCAAACGATCTTTGCAACTGGCGTGTTTATTAGGTTAATGATGACATGTCTTGATGACATTATTTGAGCCAATTGGTTTCAATCGAGTAGAATTTGCCGATTGTCCTCAATTTCTTTTGTTTGTTTGCAATGTTGGGATTCTTGTTTTATTTTAAACTGTGTCAATTGAATGAAATAGAAGCTAAATTCTCAAAAAAACAATATTGACTGAAGAATTAACTTTATTTATTTTATTTATTTCGAGGTGGAAAGCCTGGCTGTATTGATTGAAAAATAATTTGCATGATAGTTGCAATTCACATTGTTTTAGTGCATTTCCTTCACCAAACCGTGAAAGGATTCCTTACCCCGTGTACTAAATAACGTTATGGTGATACAAAAAACCCAGCACTACGGCCAGATCATTCTATCGAAAAAAAAAACAAAAAGTTTTTAAAGATTTCTGAGCTTATTCTTCTTGATAACTTTATGTACAGTAATGCTGAAGACTGTTTAAAGAGGATTTAACTCTGACTGGAAATGGCACACGATTCATGGGTCTGGCCTTTAACATACATCCCGAAAGCAATCGCCACTGCATTCACTAAGAATTCAAGCAATACATATGTACAGGGCACATGAATTGAGGTTAAATTCTACTGAAATAAATGCAGCATGCGGAAGCAGGAGAAGACGTGTTTAAATAACGCATGATATCATCGCTCATAAATAATACGGACGAAGCTGGTGCTCTTACTGCATTCCAGCTAGTACAGAGACATTGCGCACGTGTACAAATATTGCATTTTATGTCATGCTGTATGAAATAAATGAACCTCCATGAAAAGTTCGGAAACCCGACAACAATTTACTCATGCCGGTCATACATGGATCTATGCTGGAAGAAGAAGAAAGTAATAGCAAAACCATGTGTTGCTGGCTTCGTATCTATTTTAAGTACACGTCTACGTGACACAGACGGCAGAGAAATGTTGTGAGCAGTTGATGGTTTTGTTTAGCAAAGAATGCATCATCCGCTAACCGCTTTCTTGCTGTACAAATACGATGCTCTAGTATCAAATGGGATGTAACTGTTGTTAATCACCCAAATTGTGTTTATTTTATGATCAATATATATTCTAGTGTTCTACTATGATTTCATACACTTTGTTTTGAAATTTAATATTGTTATTAGTATTGGTTCGTCATCATTCTGTCAGTATGTATTGTGATGACAAAGCACAATCTCCAAAAGGATTTCCGTTTTGTTTTGTTTTTTTCTCTTATCCAGGACATGTATAATTGAGATGTGATTGTGTTGCTTACCAAACGCACAGAACAGCAAAAAAAGAGTTTTTTTTATCTTAGAATGTAGAATAATTCACTTTTGACACTAGAATTTCCTTTCACTCCTCTTCCTATTTATTTTGATTGTCCAGTGGAAATGAATTGAGTAACAATGTTCATGGATCGGATCAGCTCAAGTCGAATAAAACTCTCAATTAGTTATTATCAAAATTATCAAGGACAAATCATTGACAATACATCATCGTAACTTGATATTCAATATGCTACTTTCATATACTAATAACTAGAAAAAAAGGAGAAAAAAATGTTTAAAAGAAGTATTTTTACCTTTGAAATAATCCAGGATGGGTTCCTCATAACTACTCCTAAATAATCGTGTTTGTATCGAATGAATTTTAAAATATCATTAAATATCTAACTTATCATAAAGAGACGAGTTTCAAATTCAAAGCCTAATTCATGATGCTTCATGATTGTATTCAGTACAGTAAAATGGGTTAACAGAAACAGAAATTAATTATTTTAAGCACTTGTAATAAAACTTATCTCAAATAGAAAATTTCCATTCTAATTCATTTACAGCTTCAACGGCGAACGGAAAGCGCCCCTCTACTACACTCGATTATATAAAATTGGACAAAGAGAAATGGCAGCGAATGAAGAATGTGTATTCAGTGCCGTCGGAAGGTTATTCCATCCTTTGTTCGATCCCACTAACGCTCGTTACGGTCGTTGCTTCGGCAAAGTCGTTGTTCGCAGCAAAACATTGCCAGAATCTTTTACCGCACAGAGGAAAGAAGTATTCATCGTAGGAAAATAAGAAGCCCGAGGTCGAGTGAGCTGGCTTGGAAGGGAAGCCTCCGTTCGACGGAGGCAGTCTAAGGCAGTGTGTGATCATCATTTTTATCGCGCAAATGGGCAATTCTCGACTCTTTCACACTCAATAAAACAGACACTCTTCAGTAATCGAGGTTCGGTTACGTCCGGGCCCAAAAGCGTGGGGACTCGCCTCGTCGTGTTGGTGGCAGCCATACAGGAACGAAAGAGAGGCCGAGCACGAATGGGAAATGCGCACAAACGGTTAGAAACCACTGTAGAACCGATTCTTTGCTCTCGTTTCCGCTCACCTGCTTTGGTGATACTTTTGTGGATTTCCTTCGCAATCGAAGGACGATCCTATCGGTCGTTCAGCCGAAAAGGAAGCTGCACGATCCCACTATCAAATGAAAACTTTCCGTGATTTTATGTCCCATTCTTTCTCGCATAAAAGTGTCGTAAAATCCGTAGCACCGTGAGAGTATAACAATGCCACGAGCCTCCCTCAAACACGTTTCTAGCACGAAGCAGCCTAAGGCAACACACACACTATCATAGGAAGCGCAATAAAAATCGCTATAACTGTCCCATTTGTGCTTACATAAATGGAGCTATAAAAGCGATGCTGCTGCCTCACTTTTGCAAACAAGCGAACGCGTGTGTTTCCATGAGTTTGAATAAATTCATGACAAGATAGTTTATAAATAGAAAGACTTTCCTGCGCATACTCTGCTGTTGCCTATCGATGCGATTAAGCAAATGTTAATGCACAGGAATTTCTCTCTTTTCTCACTGTTTCTCTCTTTCGCTCAACGAGAATGAGAGAATGCGTTGCTTTAGAGCCGAGGCTTTCGTGGAACGCATAAATTACAGTGTTTACAATCATGGCTGCCTATTAAACCGACAGAAAATGGGCGGGTCATTCAATCGCTCGTTGGCCTTACCGTTCGTTCGCTGGGGAAAAATACAGTTTGGACAATGCATATGTGACACCGTGCACCTCAGTACGTGTTTTGGGGTTTTTGCCAAAATTATTTCGACTTATTAAACGTACGCAAAATCGTTATTATCGTTCCACGGAAGCCTCGATAAGTGGTTGCTATGGGTGGAAGATTTAAATCATCGAATGACAAATACCTAATTATGTTAATGAATAACATTGGCGTCAGTTGGTAGAAAAGTAAGTTTTTATTGTAACAATCAAATATTTTGTTTCGTGTAATAACAAAAATTACTTTGCTAGTGAATACTAATTTACTTCGGCGTGTTTCGGCATGTCCCAACTTTACTTTAAGATACTGTTTGAAGGAGTTCACCTTTACGCTAGATCGTGATTGCACACCATCGACCGTGCGAATGCAAGAGCACACCATCACGTATGGATGATACTCAGATGCCGAAATGCGACGGAAATTTCATATTGCAAAGGTGTGACAAAAATCTTTATCAACGCTCTGGTTTTTTTGCGCACCACGTTAAATGATGATGTCGACATTGTTATCGTCACTCCTTTGCGAGATCAAATGATGAATATTATTAAAGTGCAACTATATTTCCTCTACATCTCAAGACACTTCATGTTGCTTCAAATGGATGTCTGACCACCATTCTTATATCTGGTGGAAAAGCAAAGAATATTGCCAACGGTAAGCATAAAATAGAATAGAATAAAACACAACAGGTCTACCGTTGAAGTTGGAAGTGGCACTTAACATAAATGCAAATTTTAAAACACTTGCAGCAGTCATGCAATGAAAGGTGAATGAAATAAGATTTGTTTTCCGCCAGGTTTCTATAGGCTGACGTGGTTTGAATAACTTTCCTCTACGATGTTAGAATTTCAATTGATTCTCAGCTTGTGTTGATAAGTTATATGCAATCCACTGTAAATGCTCAAAATAAGTTGTAGTTTCGTCGACTCAATAACATTCGCTTTCATATTTCGATTGTTTTAACAGCAGAGACGGCAAAATTGTTATTACTTTTAGAATATCTACCTGCTTGAGGTATCAACGTTGTTATTACACAACAGCTACAGTTCTGTTATTAGGCGGTATCGTTGTCGGTTTATAATCATTCCTAAGATTAGTTTGATGTTTAGAGGTGTAAAATGTAAAATAAGTTTGAAACTTCATTAAAATAGATGAATTACATTGTATTTTTCCAAATTTCGATTCGTGATCGAAATTTCATTGTTGTGCTTATTGCTGCCAAATCATTTAACGTCACATCATACCATTCTAATTGCTTTCGGAAACATACAATCAAATGAAAGTTTGCTCTGATATGAAAGTCCATAGTCGGAGTGCCGCAAAATAACCGTCAAGAAAATTATAATTTCAAATGTCGTCTCCCGTTTGCTGGGATCGGTTGTTCGGCTGCTTTTTTTTGTTTTGTTCTAATTTGTTTCCATAAGCCTAACGCTAGCATAGTTTCACGGGCGTTCACAAAGATTATACGTATTTATTGTCATTTGAAATAAGAAGATACGAAAGATATATTTTGGCTTTTATTTCTCGGCTAGCCCAGCCCAAAACTATAATGTCAAAAGGTCTGATTTGAATGAAGCAAATCGACAGTTCCGTCTTGCCTGTAAATGCATACCATGAGACGCGGGTTTCAAGATTTACGAGCTGCTTGTTAAATTATGACCTACGCGATAGGCAAACCGTTGCCTAGTAATGGATTGTAGCTTTGTTTATGTCCTCCTGGAAGAGGTTCACCGCGTCGCGGTTATCGTCCAGCGATGCCGCGTGACATTGGTGGAAGCCATCGTGCGTAGACTATGGCCCTGTCGTGCCATGATCAAAACACACTTCATTATAAGGTACACACCGCACGAAATAACTTCCAGAACGAATGAAAAAGACGCTATACCTGGAGAGCACTGACGAATAGGAGAGACGAGGTATTAGATTTAAATATTGTTTTTCATGTTTGTGCTGCTCGGAGGAGTCCAACCATGGGGCAGATTAAAAAAAAAAAGGCGAGTGGAATTAACAACATGCAAAGGAAACCAGATACATTTTCATGATTTATGTGTGCTAGCATCCGTAACTATGTGGGTCGATGAAGAAGGCATATTGAAAACGAAATCCTTTCTTGCTGTATTACGAGACAACGAGGAACGCTTCTGAAACCACTAGCAGATTTTTATATTTCAGGTTTAGTTTTGAAACAACTTTGGCGTGATTTGTCACACACCGTCACCGTCCTATCGTGTTTCAATACATCTTCTTATATTTGGTTTATGGTTTAATTTGATCATAAGATTGGCTCCTCCATTCAAGGCTCATCTGAAGCGCGGTGAATTTAAAGTAAAGTAAGCAAACACATTTTACAACTCTGTATTACCATTATTTTTTTTCGCAAAAAAGGGAGCCAAGTCATGCTTCAAACGAGGAAGAAAGCATGGATTTCAAACAAAAAAGGCTATTCGTTTGAAATTAAATATTTTACTAACTAATAACGTTCATTTCATAAAGTATCATGTATTGATATCGTTCACAATTCAAAAGCAACCCACTCATCTAAGTCGAAGCTAATTGAATAGTTTAAATTAGATGCGACGTTTAATAAAATTGTTTTCCGGCGATTCAATATCGTTGGATTTTTTTTATCCTCCGAACGAAACACATAAACTCAATGCCGAAATAACGAAACGGCACTGTTGTTGCTTGATGTAATTGTAATTAACATTCAAACACCTTAACAAATAGCTAGGAAATAAATAGTTGCCTCAGATTAGCAGCTACTTTTTCGGTCTTTGTGTAAATGACGTCTCACGTCTCGTTTGCTACGTGTGTAATGTGTTGAATAATTTGGTAATTGAATACTAATTAATTAAAATAATATGGGAATGTGCTTGATCGGCCCAGCTGGACATAAAAGTTGAGGTGCAATGTCGTGAAGAATAATGGAATGAAAACCTTTAGCCTATGCCTCCTCGATGTAGATGGACGCATACACTCTACCAGAAGCAAAGCTCCACGACGGACCGATGAAAAAGCATGATAAAAAGCGCACAGGTGCTCAGTGCTTACAGGCGCCTTAAATCTGTGTAATTGGTTTCAGTTCTGTTGTCCCAGTGGTTTAGTTATGGCCGGTCTTCTTTGCGCTACTGAAATGCTGACTAGTACAACACCATAAATCAAATCTCAAAATACGCTCGTGCTTTTGGGTGCCTTTCTGTGCTCTGGTCTTGAATAGTGGGTAGCGTTTAACAGATTTGGGGCAGTCGTATCCGGGGAGTTATAATTATTCAAGTATTCCTGGTCAAAAGATCGGTAGCACCACTCCAACGATACGCATATGACGTAAAGTTGCTCCAGTTTTGAAAACATACTGTTGGCAGCGGCTGGGCGAAGCAATTAGCAACACAGTGCGTTTGACGGGACAATCGTTCCTATAGCAATAAAGATTGCGCCACATAAACCGCCCGTACCAAATACGTCATACATTTCGGGCATATTTGCGAGCATTACAAATGCTCGGACCCTCGATGTGTGTATCTGTTTACAAATAAATCTGATTTCAATACATAAAAAATTTGCACAACTTTATATTGTTACAATTGTTGTAAGTATCAAAAATCTGTTATAACTCAAAACTTAATCATTCATGTATGAAAATCTGAAGACTTTTTTTATAAATCAATTCTCCATACATCACCGTTTACTGAAATAATCTAAAACGTGCGCAGAAAAAAAGTTTGCTTCCAACCACTAGGTATCGTTATTTATTTACATCGAAATAAGTTGCAGTTTCAAACAGCATGAGTTGAAATATTATCTACGCACACGGTGTGGGAGTAAAACAAATCTTTGTGTCAGATCTAATGGATTGTATTTACATAACGAATTCGTTTCGCTATTTGCGTGAAGAAACCAATCGGAAAATAAATTATGTGAAATGAACAACGGAACGAGCGAAATAAACCCCTCGCTTAGTATGAACAAACCAGTGATGGAATATTTGGGGTTATAAACCGATATCAACGTACATTGTCTAGAGCAGAATAGACACGTTTCAGAGCAGCAGCGTAAAGTAAATAGGTGGTACAAAAATTATGTGTTGAACTGAAAATGTGTACAAAGACGAAAAAGGGTGTGCTTCTGTTTTTGTCAAAAGATAGTTGCCAAGATGCACTACTCTTCACTAGGAAGAAACGATATTTGCTATGCTGTAGAAAAACTTTCGACTGTCTTTCGAGGATTTGATCTAGTTTTATTTGTTCTTTCGCATATTAAGGAATCATCGTTAAAACCGTTGTTAACAAATCGAGCCATAATTTGTTTGGAAAAAAAACATATTCACTCGTTATTTCACACTTCACAACTCGTTATTTATATTTAGATTTTCGTATTTCTTATAAACAAATGAAAATTTTGATTGCACAACAAAAATAATTTGAAAGTGTTTCGGGGACAATTTCATGAGTTTACATGAGTTTGAGTTTTGACATGAGTTTTACATTCCTTTGATGATTTTTGACATTATAGTAATAATCTGATTGATTATAGAAAATAGAATTATTATAGATTATAGAAAATAAAAAAATTGAAATATCTTTTCTTCATGTTGCGGTCAAACATAACCTTTTTTCCTAAAGTTCTTTGTTTTGTTCAGAGCGATTGTATTAAGCAAAAGCATTTTGTTGAAAAGACGCATGCGCCGTATCGTGTTACGTGTTACGTATTGTAGAAGAAATGAACTCACAGTACATTTATAATATTGATTTTAAATTCCCAACTAACAATCAATGACATAGTTGAAATAACAAGGGTGAAATTCTACGACTACGTAGTAAAAACATTGGTCTTGTGTCTTCTTTTCAAGCATTCAATCATCAAATCATGACCGTGATCCAATTGTGTTTTGTTTACTACTTGGTCTCCTACACTCCCAGCTTGCAAGACCAGAACTATTTAGCAATTAATGTATGCTAAACTCTAAAGTGTAGTCAACGAAATTCTATTACGTCGTTCTCTTGTCAATGATACCAACAGGTTGTTATAAGAAATGAAAAAAAGCCATAAAAGACAGCAATAGAGTTAAGAAACATTCGAAATGCGAACAGCGTATCGTCAAAAGCATCACGCCATTTCCAAAGCATGCCCAAAAAGAATTCAAACAAACTCTTTAATCATCACGATTGTACGATTAAAACGGCTCGCATATTTGCAGCAGAATCAAGATCATGCACACAAAGACAGGACAAAATACGAATACAACTGCCCATAACACCAAGAAACCGCAAATTGAAATAACGACCACGAAGTCTTTGTAAAATTGTAACTAACCCATGGGCAATAAAATGGCCCGAAATTGTATATTATTATCCATTATATTGACTTTTATTGACCTTAAAATTACCATAAAAGCAAACGTAAGGCAACACACAGCAACACAGCATGAAAAACGCCACAGTGATAATGCACGCTTTGCGGGTACGCTGCGCACTACGAACGAAGAATGTTTAGAGTTGCTTTATGGAGTAACGACGCCTCTTTGATTGATACACGTTGTCGTTTGATTGAATGTTTATTTTTCCACGTATAGCTTTATGAATGATTATTTTGTAATTTCGAGGGCACGATGATGGAATCCAAGCGCTACTGTATTGCAGCAGATTAGGTGGATCAGAGCAGATAGGAATTTCACTTCACTAAGGTGCGAATATTGGCGACTTTAGCGTCAAACTTAATTTTATTAATGTGGAAAGAAAAAACCTTTTCTATCTATGTAACCCTTCCCTTGATTACTAACAAATCCAAGATGGGCAGTTTATTGTTGGTTCTTTTTACTGAAGACTTTTTACTCTTTTACTTTCCTCAGTTTCGTGCATTAAACTGAATGTTTCAGATGATGTACACAAGAAATTCAAGAACGTCGGCTTTGAACTGCACAAAAAAACACAACCGTCGGCTTTGAACTGCAAATTTTTTTGATGAAAAGTATGTGTTATTACGTACACCACCATAGTGATTTGATCACAGTGAATAATCCATTATCAGAAATATACCATTCTCTGTGCATTCATATTACATTAATAATAAAAAAATACTATTATTTTCTTTGACATTCTAAACACAGTACAGTTTTCGAGCGATACAAACCCCTTACATTTATTTTAGTTCGCAATTGTAGAGCAATTTTCTTAAGCTATTTCACACAATAAGCCCTGGGTCAGGATAAATTATCTTCCTCCGTCTACTTTCCGGCTACCAAGCGTACGAAATGTATTAACAAAAACAAAAGTTTTCATGTACTATCGCAGTTAGAAAGTTCAGTATTGGGTAAGAACTGAGTGAATAAATGGCAGTGAATGAAAAGTGTTGGAGCGCTCCAAGGTAAGTTAAGTTCTACCTTTATATTATAAGCACCGAACCACGAGTCAAACCTGTGTTGTACAGTTTAAAATAAGTGGCGTTTAAAGGTGAGCTGCGCATCATTATCTTTGGAAATATGTGAGCTGAGCTCTACACACGTGGCGTTTTAAAGATTGGATGCATTCAATTTTGCTTTGTCGCTAAAAGAAAATTGTAAATAATTGTGCAATCATGAAACTTCGACCGATGCTGATTGATGATATTCGCCGATTATACAGGTACCTCTATTATAGAAGGTACCTTTTTCACTAACCGACAGAAAATTGAACTTACCGTTCTTCGGATGATTCGTTTTATTACTCTGCTGTGTAACATTATAGCACAAAAACATGTGTCCAGGGAAAACATCTTACGCTGTAAAGTCCATTAAATACGCTAAAACACTCCACTATCACTATGATCGATACAAAAGCATTCTCCTTTTCAGGCTTGTTTGTATACACTTTGTACAACCGCCACAACACTAGCGAGACTTGTTGACAGACGCTTCTCTACTGATTCTGAATGTTGAACTGTGCAGCTCGTTCCATTGCAGCAGAAACTTGTCATACAACTACCAATAAAAAATGAATGTTTCAAAAATGGTTATTTTGCAGTTAGAACGAGTACAGTACAAAGTGTGACGTACGACAAGACCACAATAAAGCAATGTTTTGCCTTGCTGTATGAACATTACAATGTATTCCCTACAGGGGCATATGAGAAGCAAAAAAAAATGTTAAATATGCAACGACAAATGTCCTTCAAAATAAAAACCTAGCCCTTAAAATAAAAAAAAATCTCAAATAAAAACTCAGGAATATGCAATACAAAGCACCAAAAGCATGCGTCTATAACCCTTCGAGGTATTGTATGTTACACATGCTCCAAGGTTCAGACCACGGGATATCGTAAGACGCTACAAATGCTCAACAAACTGATCCCAGCGTTAGGTATGTTGGGAGAGGTTTCAGGCCATGACTTCACGTAACACGGTGATATGCTGGTTATAAATCTTTATTGCGACTGATCCATAACTGTTTGCCACAAGCTTTGCGACTTTTTTATGCTCTTTAAGCGTTTTTTGTTATCATAAAAAATCGTCCTAAACAAAATACCAGCCAGGATGACCATAAATTCAAGGACAACGCACAGTTGATCGTGCCGAAGGAATGGGAAAAAAATATCAAAGGATACTGGCTGCAAAGACAAAACGAAACGAACTCCGAAGGAAGCTGTCGAATAGTTTCATTTTCTGTGCCTGCGGTCCGCTCATGGAAAACCCTTCCTACGTTCCGTTCGTTCATTTTCAGACAGTAGCTGTCTCAGTCATGTGTCCTTGAACGTTAATCACAAAAGTGTGAGCTATTGTCAGGTTCCCGCATGACGACAATTCAGTAGAACATTGCTGCAGTGCTGTAGAGGTTGACTGAGAACGAGAATACGAGCCCGGGTAACTTAAAACATTCATGACACAGTTCACCTTGGTGACATTTCGTAGATACGTAACAAGTAGAGCGATAAACAACTCTTTTTAAAATAAATAGCTTCTTACAAACAACACTATGGTTTGATCATAATTTAAACGAAAATAATTCAACTCAAAAATCAACAACGCGAAAACGAAACCTGTTTGCTGCATCTGTAGGAAGCCATTTTTAAAACAACGTACAAAACCGTTACAATGAAACAATTTAAGTACATACTTATTGTTATTTCAGTATCGCTCCTATATTTCAAGGCAAAAGTGCAGTTTTGTAATGTGATTGACTTCAGTAGTTCCGTGAAATCAAGATATTGCATTGATATTATTGATAATGATATTTTATTACCAAAATCAACGATGAAAATAGAACTTGTTTTCTCTATGCTCTAGGACTTGAATATCCCTTGATTATAAATTTGTCTTAGTTTTCTGTTTCGGCACTAGACACTACTATCCAACTCATTGATTGATATTGGTCCACATGTGTTTAGATTCATAGGTTTTAGTTTGTTTGCCCAAACCACTATACAACGGAATCTTTCATGTTTTTCCCTCTCTAAGCCTTGCTTTACTGTTAATTCAATCATTTTTCATAGCCCATGAAGTTAATTTGGACGACAGTCAGGATATTTGGTTGACCTCAAGTGAATAATAAATAAATAAATAATAATATGAGTGATTAAAACGAAAACATTGTCATTATTGTGAAGAAGAGTGGAATTTAAAAGAATAAACGTCCAAAATAGAAATGGAGTTTGAAAGACTGTGAAATAAACACAAAATCTACAAATGACTATTTAATTTCTTTTTCAAAGTTTTTCAATAAGGCGTTCTGATGGCAGTCTCGAAGACGGAATTTCACACGATAGGAATTTGTTTAGAATACGCATGATTGAGCATTCAGCTAGTATGTAATTTCAGCTAGGTGTAACCTATTCAACGAAATCATTTAATGTGTACCATGGCTTATTTGTTTGGCCATGAATTGTTTGTGTTATCTAAGCCAACAAAGAAAGCGTTACTTGTTGTAATATTTATGACTACGCACCTGAAGTTTGCTAGAAGTTGAATCCTGCAACAGGCATCCTGGCAGGAATGTAAATCATAGAAGATGCAAACGAACCTATATATTATAACTATATAAATACAGCATCACTCTATCATGCTATCACCCGTCTGCACAGCTCCTGGAGAAGAAAAATATTAATAAAGAGTATTAGATATTGTGTGCTAAAAGTAATTGTGATGTTACTTTTATGGGATGAAACTTGTCTGTTATGAAAATACTGTTATCATGTTGATATCAAGACAAGGTTAATTCTTATGTTGCTACATATAACAACTATGTAAACGCACAAGTTTAAAAAGTCCTTCAACAATTTCGAACATGTTGACATTTCTTATTGACGAAATGACTTCTTGTTCCTCGTCCGTGTAACAAGATTTTTATTTAAGCGCATCGTTCACAAGTGCAAAAGTTGTTCTTATATTCTAGGCTTGAATAGCACTAAGTGAAAGAATCATGGTTTTTAACGCGTCACAATTTATTTAAACAAGCGCATCTATAGGGCTTAAACAAGAGCTAGAGATACGCAGAGGGAGATATACATACAAAAACAGATAAATAGATCAGAAAAAGGATGCAGACTTGCTTTTCCGTAAAATTCACATTTTTTTGCAATGCTAGACTTCTTTGCGCCCTATTAAATAGGATTCGCTTTCGCAATGACAATGTTTCAACGTCACGGTAAAGTTCTCTACAGCGTCATGGCGTACGTGATACTCCAAAAAGGGGTTCTGGTGACAGCATCCCTTGCCGGACCCCACTAGCGCATTAAACCCCCGAGGCACATCCGAAAGGTCTGGTAAACCGTTTTAATCCACGGGTGGGTGGCTTTGATCTATGCTGATAATCTACCACTTTTAATGGGACGAACATTAATATGTTTGTATAACTTTTCATTAAATCTGTTCGTAAATCCCTAGCCACTGCAAACGTATTACCAATGAGGACACCACCGGACACATATCAGCAGCATAGTAGTCAGAGCGGCTTAAAATCGAGCCGAGGCTGGGCACCCTACACGAAAACACCTCCAAGTTCAGCTCTGCTCCTTTGCAAAGGAGTGGCCGAAAGGATGACTAGGATATGAGACTCTCTCCCCGGTTGCGTTTGAACAGGCTTTGTTTGAATACCTTACCCATTTGACTTTGCTTGCGTAGTGCTATTCCGGATTGTCTGTTAGCGAGAAAATAATACACTGATAATGAGACAATTTAATGACCCGTAGATAGAAACATGGCACTGATATATGTTGCAACGATGCTCTCCTGACTTTGGATAAGCAAGAGAGCCGTCTGAGCCAACGACACAAAGAAAGATTACAGGGATTTTGCTCGGTGCTCTTCCACTTGCATCGACATTGTTCATGTAATGGATTCTCGATGCCTTTCCACTGTGATACGCTTACTGCGAATTTCGTGTGGAGTCAGATTTTGTAGGATCATTTCGATAAAAATTATGAATATATAGTGTGGAATGTCATTAGATCATACCAAATTTTCTAAGAGCTCAACATAACCGTGAATACACACAGATTCATTCAAAACGAACATATCGTTAGCAATATTTAGCAGAAGCCACATGAATGCTGTTGATGTATTAGCACTTCTTCAAATTTTTGTGAAATGATAATAATCTTCAAGTAAAATTTTGTGTTACTAAGTATCTTTGGCTTGAATGTCTTTAATTGAATTTTTTAAAACTTATTTTCGAAAGTTTCAATAAGAGTCTTTACCTTTTTTTATTTCCTACGGTACGGCCAGCAAAAAATCTTCAAATTATTTATTTTGAAGCTATGTATAAGCAGTTCCACTCATAATTGATAGCAGTTGTGTCTGTTAACTGCAAAACAGTACATACAAATTTCCCATTTAACTTACACCCACGATGTGACACGATAAATCGAGCCATTTTCATCCAGTCAGCGCAGCACTGTCAATTGTTTGGAAAAGATAATAACCATATTTTATGTGTTATCTATTTTTACGACCAACAAAATCCAATTCCAGTTTTAATGCATTCCTCATTCATCTGGTGTTTACGTTTATCTCATAACTCCCTTTTGTGTTATGTTGTTTGACTCGTGAGAAGCATGAGATGCATAGCTTAATGTACTCCACGCATGGGCTTACTTGCTATGAACATTAAGCACGCTCAATAACAGTATTAACATTAACATACACAAATTTCTTATAAATTGTTTACTGGTACAGAAGTATATGATTCATGGGTTGGTGCATTCCATACTTAGTGCTTCTCGAACATCTCACTCACTTGATCGTTGTTTCAAGAATAGAATAAAACTTTTTTCTCTTGGAACAGTGTCGAATATAATTATTTTGATTTGTTCGCAAACTCTTCATAAATCCTAAACCTACTAATGATTGAACAGAAGATTCCAAACTCTCCAGTATAGCGACTAATTTTTGTTTATTTGTTAATGTTGAAGGGACAAAATTTAAATTTGTTTTTGTTTCGCAGCTAATGCAGCAAACTTTTTCTTGCTTATAAATTTGCGTAAAACGATGCTCTGACCGTATCAAACACAAGCTCAGTTCTAACGATTATTGTTTAATATGCACCGCCATTAGCTATAAAATTTAGTGATGGCTTATTTTACGCCGTTTGCCGCAGGCTAAAGCAATGGTAGGCATACAGTTTTGGGGAAAAACCCTTATGCACGTTTTCACGCGATGCATCAGTTATTGATTGTTTCCATAAAGTGTATGTTTGGTTGTTTTTATTTTCTTACTGGGTTTTGGTGGTGTGGTATTATTATTAGGGTGGTTATGGTGGTATTCGAAAAATGTAATTTGTTTTAGATACCATCAAAATATTGATTAAATACAGTTGTTTATTTTTTTTATTATTCTTCTGTTGCTTTGCATTACAACAACAAACCTTATTGAATGTAATTTTACATACATAGTTATTTACAATATCGTTTAGTGGTAGACGGCGTTGAGCAGCGTTATTTATTTATGAAATTTTTGTGAATAAAAAATAATATATTCAAACTTTGTTTCATAGGGAGTGTTTTATTGTAATAATTTGGTACATTCTTTCATATCACATAATATCCATATGTTATTTTGGACGATTGAAAGGCAAATGATAAAAGTAACAGTCTTAATCGAACTTCAACCGTTTATATAATGTTATTGTTGCATAAATGTTAAACTGGGCCGGTGGCAGAAACGTTAGAAACTTCACACGGCAGTTCAATAATAAGTGGATTCTCAACTTATTATTGAATTCAAAATCAAAGTGTACAATTTAATTCAAAATCAATCAAAGTGTATGCTTAATGCCAAATGTAAGCAATGCTGTTTATACCGACGGCGGTTTACAAAATATTATCTTCTCAGCAAATCTAACTTGCACTCTTTTTTCCAATTCAAGGTCCAGTTAATAGTATAATTTAGTACAATACTACTACAATACTACTATCTGCGAAAATGAAGAAAAAGTTCTTGTGAAAATAGCAATAAATATAACACAGTTGTGATTAAATTCAAATTATTCTATGCAATCGGAATAAAATCTGCACGAACGATTCGTTCGAGTAGAAAAAGTAAATTAAAAAAAACTAAATCGTCATTGAAGTCAAAGTAAAATTAAAGTAAAATTAAAAATAAAGTAAAAGTAAAATTAAAGTAAAATAGCCAGCAGCAATTGTGTCCTTTTTTCTCTAAAACTATGCGATGTACAGCGCACAAACAAATCGAAGTATGAAAAGCGTCCAGCAAAGTAGAACAAACGTAATTAACTCATTTTGAGGATCATGGATAGTATGAAGTTGATGTACTATAGTAGTTGAGAACCATTATTGAGTACTCTTCAATTTTATCGTCATACAACCAGTTTGTAAAATGTTCACCTATTGCTCGATTTCGTTTCGATCGATCTTTTTGTTTGAATTCGTATTTTACCAGCGATGCATGTGCAACCGATCCTTGAAATGCTGAATAGTCATGCAACTATTATTTTCACCCAATTGCATGTTATGTTATGTTATGTGGTGTTTGGCAACCGAAGTCTTCACACAAAAACTATAATAAAAGCAGCCATGCGTTATGACAAGTTGCATGGTTCATTTGGTGCAGACTTTCCTTCATGCTTCGATAGCTGGTTTCTAAATGGCCGCATTTGACAGCTTTGGACGCACGTAGGAATAAATTCATATACAATCGAAAATAATTGGCTTGTGTGTACTCAAACTAAGGAAATTATAAGATTCTTCCAAGAATGGCAAAACGAAAACATCTTTTTCATTCATGGCACGAGGCTTCCCTTCAAGGACTGCATTTGCTACAATGAGAGCTACCTCTTTTCCTACAAGGAAATGGCTGTAAAATCATATTTAATTAGTTGAAGTGTTCTTAGCACTACCTTGCTTTATGCCATATCATTAGTAGTGGTATGCCTGGTCTGCTTAAGTCTGGCTGTGTCGTACCAATTTTCCAGTCTGGTTAGCATTCTACAGTTTCTCTCTTATACTTTACTCATGCACTTCATGCCCGCTGTTTCTACTGTTCCTCGATGGTCACCTACGTTTCATGAGCAAATGAGTCCCATAAGAATGCTGCACATCGGGTTTGAGACGCAGGTGAGGCGCATTGGGAGAAATTAAAATATGACCGCAATCAACCTATCTTGTCCTAAATTTATTGCATTTAATCTCATATTTATGGAATTGTGAGAAAAGAAAACGAAATCATTAATGAAGCTATAAATAAACAATCTATCTTGCATTTGGTTGGCTTGCCAATCCTCCTTTGCTGTGTATGGGCTCCGTATTTAAAACAAACTCGGACCAACTGGTCCTAAGCTTGCGCGTTATGCGTTGCGCTCCTCGCGAAGGAAGCAGCCAAGAGATACTTGAGTAAAATCATCATCTTGGAAGTTGGGGGAAGGGTTTCTTTTATAAGTGAGGATATGGTGGCCCAGGTCCTCAAAAGGCAAAAGCGACGCTTTACGAAGACCAAAAGTGTGGAATGAAATTAACTACCTTAATGGAGTCATATACATAAAAATAAATCTAAGTTTGTGGCTACGAACTCGCAAGCTCACGATCACTTTAATGGGCCATGTATACACCGCTATAGTTACTGTCTTTTTGAGACAAAAGCTTTATTTTTAGTTCAAAACTTTTTTCCAGGAAATCTTAGTTTTATAAGATTGAAGAATTCAATGCAATATGCAGCATCTTACACGTGGGTCTAGTATTAAGAAAAGTTAAGATTGTGCTACCACAATATATGTGGCAACAATTTGTTTGTTGAGTTGACTGTATAAAAAATAGTTTATTTAATTCCGCATTCTGGAATATCAATAACTCCGCTGGACGCTGGGATAATTTTAATCAATAAGAAACATGAAACTACAACGAACGTCGAGTTTTTGAAAAGGTAAAGAAAACTAAATACATTGCAATGGCAATCCTGGTTGTCCATGACGGTCCGTGCACATTAAAAGTTCGCACTAATTACCAATTTTCCATTGAAATACACGGACGCTTCTTAGGCGGGCTAAAAAGTGTAAATAAAAGTTTTTATGGTACACTTTTTATACGTTTTGAAGGTCACAAGAAAACATTATTGCTCTGTCAAAACACATAAAAAGACGATAGCATAATTTGAAACTGAAACACAGTTCAACCTCAACCATGAATTATAATTATGAGTATGGAATTGTAGTAGGTGCTCTATTGTTAACTCTCTCTCCAGGCACTTAAAAAATGTTCGTATCGGCAAAGAAACTGACGACCTAACATGCTTTAATGGTAGATATGACCTTGTGGATTGTACCTGTTCGTAAAAAATGCAAAAGCCATTACAATATGAGCCATCATAAATGAATACGCGTTGACGACGTAGGAGGAGGACAAATATATTTTAGGTAAACTACATTTAAGCCTCATCGTTTTTTTGTTGATCCGCCCATTTCTGAGGACTGTGTGTTAGTTTATGTGAAATATTGGTACGGTGGTCGTAAGGTCCTTGACAAATGTGCTTATAGTTTTAAACTTTTACTGATTGATCATTTGTATAGACAGTTCCGGTCATAGTCCATCTGTATCAGGTGTTTTTAGGTAACCGTTCTTAACTTTTGATCGATAGTTGGTAATAAAGTTAGACATCTTACCTATAATCATGACAAACTTATAACCTAAATAGCAAGTCTGTAAAGTGTAGGTGCTTTTAGTGTCCCGTTTCTTCTTCTTCTTGCTAGCTCATGCCAGCCTCCTTATGGCTGGCTGCTACCCCGTAGTTTGATAGTCAACCCTCCCTACTGGGGTATGGTCAGGATGGGATTCGATTACCGGTCCTGCCTCCTCAAGACCGGCTTCGCAATCGCTGTTACCGTCTGAATGCTGAAGAATTCAATGAAATAATTGCTCCAGACGTAAAACCTGCTCAGATTGTAGCATTTTTCACTGCACGAAACAGCAAGACACATGTCAACTATTTTATTACATTTTATTTGACTTCCAATATTGCAACGAAATCGTTAAATTCATAAAAGCTTTGAATATTTTGCGTTCCGTGGTCATTGTCAAAAATCATTCTGGGCTACCTAACATAAGAATAACATCATTTAATTAACCTCATGACCTAAAATACAACGGGCATGAGATTTTTCCGGAGAACCGAACTGAAGACGTTTCTGCACGAAGCAAGTAGACGAAGAATAACATACCTTGCAGAAATATGCAAAATGAAAGATATATTTTTCGCTGCACGTGAGTGAAATGCAAAATGAAGGAACAGATTAAATAATAAATATCAAGAGTACGTATGGCAAAGTCGCATGGCTGTAAACCAATCATGAAAGCACGAGAAAAGCAAGGGAAGAAAACAACCTCATGCGTACCCATCATCCGTACTTTTGGTTTCAGTCCTTTCGCAGAGGGTACGTCTGGCATTTTCCGGCGAATCGAGACCTGCTCTTTGAGTATCGCTTTCGACAAAGCAGGAATGAATAACAAATGCATACTACAGCAATTGCAAGCTGAAGAATTGCCGTTTGGTAGATACAAGAAGCAAGAATTTTCCGTAAGAAACTGAACGACTGGAACGCCAAAATGGCCACCATTGAATGAATTGACAAAACTGATTCGAAGTGGACGGTCAAGGTTTTAACATACTCTCGAAGATGAAGCCATCTTCGTTAGTGTTTCCGTGTACATCGTGCAACGTTCCAAACATCGCCGAAAACAACGTAACTCGCCAACTCAATACGATCGCAGCGATGCAAAAGAAGTTGTTGCGAGAATTTATGAAAATTTTATTTTACTCGCATCTGCAGGTTTCGGCATTTGCCATCTTGTAGACCTTGGGGGGCCATTAAATTAATAAATCTTCCAACTTTGTACGGTTTTACCTTACCTCCACCAACCCGTCATTTTACTTGAGCCAAATCGAAACCGATGGTCTCCATTTCCGTAGCGCTCTTCTAGCCAATTTCTTGCCGGCCTGAACCAAAAACCCTCGCTATCGGTTCGCATGGCACACTCGAGGGGGCACCCAAAAAGGCACCGCATCGTCAGAAAATGCTCCGGGCAGCCTCATGAAATATCTCAGTACAATGAAAGGACAAATACATAAGCCTAACGATGGTGGCAAACACGAGGATGAAAGCGAAAAAATGAGCACATTATGAAGATATACAACGGTTACGTGCGTCGATAGGTTTAGCCACTACTAGCCTTTAGACTTGCATAAAAAGGAGAAACCATTCTTTAGAATAAATTGGTTGTGCTACGGCACTTTAAAAGCTTCGTCCACATTATGTTGATGGTTAGAATCTTTTAAGCTCGAATAACACAAATACATTCAAAATAGAAATTACATTTAGCAAACAAGCAATATGAAAGTGAAATTGAAATTTTAGAAAGGTGATTTTGACATTAAATTCTTGCTTGATTAGTGCCAAAAGCAGTTTGGTAAGACTACTCGTATTATTGAATTTAACACTTTAAAAAACCCAACGTTTTGTTGCTCGTTTATTGTTAGAAACATCTCCAAAAACAATCGTAGAGTGGCTTTATATAGTTTTCCATTTCGGTTGGAGGGATGGTTGGTTTATATTCTTGCGAATGCGTACGTTTCTATTGCACGTGCTACTGGAGCAGAAATTGTACAGCTACCAAACGATTCACCAGGGGAAAACAGTGGTCGATGTTGATCAGCCAAATGAGGAAAAAACGGCTGCACAATGTAAAAGTAAATAGGGACGAATGAGGCGATTGCGGAAAGCGGAGGATTTATCGTCTTAATAGCCTGCTATATCTCTTTTTTATGTTTATAAGAAAAAAAAACATTTTAATGGGAAAAGATCCTACGGCAGCGGGTGCCTTAGGGAAAAGCGAAAAACTTTTCAAACACTCCTCTTGCGTTAAGACACGAACGGCGATCAATAAGGATAACGACACGAACGGCTGGCAGGCAGAGCAGGACTTTGCAGGTTTCTACTATCGCCATTTTTGAGCCAACGTTCACCAGTATAGGGAAGCGGGCTGCCGCAAATGTTATCAACTTTCCATCCTTTCCTTATATAATGGGAGCAGCATGTGACTTCCAGAAGTTGGATTTTCGCGTGGAAAAATAACACTATGGCTCGACTTTATTCTTGCAACGTGCTTGGTTCGCGTGAAATTAGGATTGAAATTTTTCCACAAAATATCATCGCACCAACATTGCGCCAACCATGCGTCCCCCATCACCAATGTTAGAAGACTTCCCCTTCTTGATTTGACGTAATCATATTTTGCTTCGCCATTTCACCAGCACCAGTATAAAACTCGACATACAGAGAAGCCATTGATATAATTACAATTTTAATGGAGCAATGTAGAATTATTTCCTTATTTCCAAGCAAAACTCCTTGAAAAGATTATATTGGAAAGGGACAATCTTTATCGGTTTTCATTCTTTTATTATTCTTCTTGGCTTAACGACCTTCCAAGGTCATGCCCTGCCATCGAATGGCTTACTAGACTTGCCGATACCTCGTAGTTGGATAGTTATAATACTCCTCATTATGGCGGGACGGTCCGGATTTGAACCTCGATCCTGCAGAAAGAAGATTGGTGCCGATATCGCCTACACCACCGGCCTCCCACTTTTATTCTATGTTCGTTGAATGTTTGCGCTTTTCAGATATTCTGCAACAACAACAACATTTAAAAAAATTACCCTAGTAGTTTAAGTTGGTTTAAACTGTAAAATAAGACGGCCTAGTGGCTCAGTGGTAGTCTAACCGATATTTTGCAAGGTAGCATTGACAATTTTGTCCGGCATCCCATTCCTCTGAACGTCATAGATCAAGTCAAACAAGTAACAAATGAAAAAATTATACATCTCAAGATATAAAACCAACCTCCAGTAATCGCAATACGGTGTATTATCTGATGCGTGCCTCAAATTCAATGAGTTCAACGTTATTTGATCGAGTTATTGGATAAAAAACCTATTTGGACCAGACAAACTATCTTGGCACTGGAAAATTAAGTCAAATAAGTAGAATATAGCAAGCCAACACCTTTCAAGGTAGAAGAGACAAATATGAATCGGAACTTGATGTCAAAACTTCTATCAACACATTGTAATAGATTATCATTCCTTACATCGTATGGTATTCCTGGCCACTCCTAAGTCTACATGTACTATCGAATGATCTTGACGTGCCATTTCAGTCCTGCGTACGGGCATAGAATCGGAATAGATTTCGATGCCTGGTCATGAATACGGACGCCTGTACTGTCTTTACTTCTGGACCGCCCTATTGTTGTCTTCTGGACAACACATTTTAGCAATACGTTTAATAAGCCATAATACTTGTACTTGTTATGGATAGCCTTGCCATGGCTAAGAAAGAACATTTTTCGCAATTTTACACTCTTATCAACCCTTCTTGGTCGTTAAGCGACACTGATCTCACGTAATCCTCACTACGGCGAAACTATTCGGTTGGGATTCGAACTCCGGCCCTGACTTTTGAAGACCGGTGCCGTTGTCACCTTTACCACCGAGTCGCACCTGCACGTGTGACGTGACAAAAGTATGTCCTTCTTTTATGCGTTCAACAATAAAATATTTTAAAAATAAAATAATCCATTTTTAAATTTCAAACACTTTTCGAACCAATCGTTTGTAAACTAATATTGTCCGTAGTGAAGGATGTTGCGGATACACCTCAGATAGTCATTTGAGCCATCCCGCCGTCTTAAGCCGTAAAATCAAGCAACATAACCTTTATCCATGTGGGTTTGGGCATGGTTCATACGTGCTGTATGGTCACGTTCCCTCTTGCCATATTAACATGTTCTCCAATAGAACCAATAACCATAAACCATTACACATTGCACATATGCCTAAGTGCTCGTTAACTGGTATCTAATTTACTGTCACTCTAATTAAAACAACCGCAATATTATCAAAAATACGTGCCCCGAACCTATTCACACAATGTCACACCGCAAAAGGTACATTCAACGCATCCTTCCAATTTAAGGCAGGGAAACACAACATCCCAACGAGACCATTAAGGTGACATAAAAAATGCATAGTTGGTTTCATAAAGGTGTGCGAAACGGCGTACGAAATTTGATTCATCTCGATATAACTGACTTTCCATTCACCTTGTAACATGTTATTTTATATGTACATCTAGTGTAAGTGATTTTTCTTCACAATTCACAGCACCATTAGTACTAAAGTTTGATAATAGATATTGTTCTGTATTTGTAATAAAGTAATTACGTACTTGTATTTGTTTCAAGGTCAACAACTGATGTTCACCGATACGACCAAGCCGTACAGGGTACAAAAGTACTGTTACAGAGTTTTCTACAGACTTTTTTTCATTTTTTATGCATTTATGTTTTGTTGGATGAATAAAATTTCACAAGGAATTTCTTTTCTGGGTTGAGCCTTGTCCCAAGCATGATCGGTTTGTACAAATAAAATATATATATTTATAAAAAAGGCTATCATGAAAAGCAGTGAGTACTTAATTTTTGTTCCTTCCTGTTCCTCCGTTCTCTAAGGCCTCCTTGATGACAGTTATATATTAAGTTATACAGATAAAATGAGTCTGAAATGGACTATTTATTATTGTAATTCTTTACAATATTCCTGACATTGTAGACATAATTTGTAATTGGTAAAATAAATTTCAATTCTATTCCAAAATCACTTAATGTTCACATAACGCTTCCCGAAGGTACGAGTTCATCTATTAAGAATACCAACCCACCATACGCTACGTGTCGTTAGTAGAGTCTAGTAAAAATCTTCATATTTTTTCTTCAGAAGTGTGATGCGGCTACGTCTGCAGTTTATATTGTACATCAACAATGCAAAGAAAGTTAAGAAAACATAGCAAAAGCATCCATTTTCATCACCACATTAAGCGTCATCGTGCATAAGATTTTAATTAGGTGCAAATGCTGATTTATGTTGAAACATATCCTGTGTGAACTAAGTATTGTGTCTACGTACTACGGTAAACGAACTGTTTGGGAGGCATCCGAAAAGTTTATTTTAATCTTCACATTTCCATCAACATCAAACATGTGCTGCAGTAAGTAAGTTGTAAGTCGTCAGAATTGCTTGGAAGTCTAAACGCACAACATATCTCATCAACAATAAATATAGTTATCTCAAAGGAATTTGAAGGATGGTCTTTTAAAGGCTCTCTTGTTGCGTTTTGTATCTTCTTCTGTATCCTGAGAAAGATCAACGTGCAATATTAATGTTTTTCATTTTTATATTTATTTTGTGAAATTTAAACAAAATCAATTCAACATTACTTAAACTAATATAAAAATATATTATCAAATTTTGGTTGACAATTCGGTTAAAGCCGTAGTAACTAACAATAAATAAATACATGCATTTGAAATCTCAATAAGAGAGTTTTGTGTGGCACTGGCAACACTCCCGAACTGTCTGTTCTGTTTAGTTACTGTGAATTTATCAGATTAAATTCATCAGAGATATTGTGCTATTCATCTACGTTCCTAAACTACTCAACTGCTGTGATTTTCGAGAAGTCCAGAAAGTATTTCAAGAATCAATTAATAATCAATCGTCCTGATAAAAGTAATAAAATGAATGACTAGAACTATGAAATAACTAGAAAATAGAAGCTAAACCACGTTTAAACAAGTGTTGAATTTCTTACGATAACAAGTAACGCATAAAAGCTATCGATTTTTTAACATAAATCTATCTTTCAGACAGCGCAACCTCGAATGATGTTTTTCTACCAAGCAAAATAACAGATACACTTTTCAACCATTGATTTTATTTCTGATGCGAAAGAAAACTTTTCTTACGAAAAAAAAAACGAGTGTAAGAAACAAAAGAATCACAAAACATCCCGCAAAATTGGCGCGTATCACCAGTCCATTGTTAGTTGGTACGCTCGTAATGAAGAAAAGAACATAAGAATGAGTCACAATCTACGGTTATAAACCCGCTATAGTAGCGCATTGTTTGCTTAAGGAAGTTTTCGCCATCATGGAAAAAGAGCGTGATGGAAAATCCACGACCCACCGCCCATTCCAGTGCCTGCACGAGCGGTGAGCACACCGCGGACGTACAGCTTCCCAGCATGGAGTCCACGCCTGCGTTTTTTCCTAGACACATGCCAGCTAGACCCCGCATCAGGATCAAGTATCAGCAACGTCAGCAACACTGGTTGGTCCACAAGCCAGATCTTTATTCCCTATGGTCCAAAAGGTTTTCTCGATTCTTGCACAATTGAACCACCCCATCCTAATACCCCGAGTGGCATCGTACTGAATAATAAAGTTTATTTTTGCTCCAAGGAAATTGCTACGATAAATCTTTGAAATGGGCCAAGTCTTTTAATGAGGATAAATATTTCAGTTTCCTTTCTCCGCCGAACCATGTCCTTAATGGTTTCTTTGCTATCTTTGTGTTCGGTTGCTCGTTCTTCCGACCACCCTGACGCCACATAAAAGGACTCCTTCGACTTGTAAAGCAACGAAGAAGAAGTTAACGAATTTTTTGCCGCAGGCTGTGCCACATAAAATGGCGTCAAACGCAGGCTTACCAAGACTCAGCGTTTCGTACGCACAGCTTTTCGTAAAGATAACGCACAATGTTTGATAACACGCAGGATGGACGTTTACCAAGGGTGACGATATTGTGTATGTTCTGGATACTGATGGTAGGTAATGGTAATTTCCATAAGCTGAGGTATGTTTCCGACATGGTTTTTATTAATATTTAAACACACTATGGGATCAATTTTTCAAGCGTGAGCGCCTACATCTTGCATCCAACGAGAGAAGATTGTAATTTGACAAGAATGACATGCTGCATTTCGGTTGTTATAATATTTAAATAGTTTTGTGTAATTGCTATATCACATTCGTTCAACATTTTACGCTACAACTTGTACATTTAGGATATGTTTGATTAAAAAATTTCAAAAAAGAAAGGATAGACGAATCAAATCAGGGACAATCAAATGGTTGAAGCTTTGTTAATAATTTCTTTGAAAAAAAAAGTACATAATCCAGCAGAAGTGGTAGCCGCATTTGTTGTCACACGACAAATCGAATTAAGAATTACTCTTATAGCTCCGTACACAGAACATACTGTACTATTATGATCCATTCAGGATAAAATCAGGCTGTAGAGTCAAAAGAAGATGACCGAAGATACCGCTTGTGACCGAAAGAGTAAGGAAAAAAATGAAAAATTGTTTCATTTTTTAAAAGATCTTTAGAAGCGGCTCGGTGGCTTAGACGACATCGGCACCGGTCTTCAAACGGCAAGACCGGGGTTCAAATCCCATCCGGACCGTCCCCCCGTAGAGCGGAAAACCACTGCGTGGTATTCGTAGGTTCTTACGTTTTTTCGAAAAAAAGAATTCTTTTACGCGAAGGATGGATTACACTGCTTCTCTAGTTTGCCAGTTTTTCAATTACGATCTTAATGTTCAAGTCATTGTAAATAAAATTGTCCTGATGAAGATGCCAAAATTGACTTATTCTTAAAGTTGCATTACATTCTATGTCCTGTAGGGAAGTACTTTATGTAGTGATGACCCTTCATTTAATATTGTTTACATGTAAATGCGTCACAAAGACTCAACACCGTGCTACTGAAACAACTCAAAGTCATCGAAAATATATTATCTATACAAAAGAATCTAGAGAAATCCTCCAACTTTGAGGTTCAAATAATGAACTGTAACATATTTTCGATATTCACTGCAAAACATCCAATATGTTAACCATCATATAGCATTCCAATCTGCTAAGAGATGCTGATACATATTTATACCTTCTTACAAGCAAACATTCAAAGCATTTTCGTAGTCAAGAATCTAATCTACCTAAATCTAGGTTTAGTTTAAATCTGTATTCTAATCTTGGGTTCAGCAAATCCAGTTGACGCCAATACTTATCACAGTGATAAGCACAATTTGTCTAGATGTCCCGCCTAAGCTTCGTTTCGAATCTCACTCAAATAAAAAAAAAAAAAATCTTCGCTAGTTACAAAGAAAAAGAAATTAAAAATTTTAGCTTAGAAATACGTCAATTATCTTGACGTTTTCGAAATCTTTTCTCTTGTAGAAACGAACGTGTTTGAGCTCGACCATTGTGCGCATGTAATGATGATAGCGCCATCTTTTAGTCGAATGAAGAAGCTACTGTAAGAAATGTGAAAGCTGTTAGAAATTTATTTTCTTGAGCAACTGTCTGTCTTTTATGTTTACTAATAAGTTTAAGAAAAGAAGAGCTTTGGAACAATTTTTAAAAATTAGTTTTCCGAAAACCAAGTTATTTTTATTACTTCGAATAAAAAAAAATAAAAAAAGACAAACATTCGTACTGTATTGCATGAACAACAATAAAATTAACGAAAGAAATTTCCAAAAGGACAGCAGATGAGATAAAACGAATGGGTTGAAAGTTGAAATGAAGTTGTAGTCCATACCGATTTTTTTTGTTGTTGTTTTGTTTTCTTTACTATTACAATGTTGTAACGACGTATCCAGGATCTAAGTAAATGTACGATTCTACAAAACCAACTGCATAATCCTACCAACCCTGCAATAACATATTCGAACAGTAATTCTTCCTTATTCATGTTTCTAAACTCGACTACAAGATGGCGCTTTAGAATCGCAAAACGCACACAGTGGGCTCAACAGATGCACTTTACCAGTCAAGAATTTCATTCTGACCTGTGAAGGGCAGATTTGATTATCTGATTTTTAATTAAAAACAGAGTGAACAGTTTGACAACTTGTACAAGCTGGTCCCAGGAATAGAAAATTTAAGTAGCGCTATAAAAAAGATTTTCAGCATGCTTTTGGTATTTCGATGTGTAGAGACATCATGTTCATCGTTGCTTCGTTTAATTGTTTTGATATTTTTTGAAAAAAAAGTTATACATTTTTTATACATAAAAAAAAGATAGTATTTTTTCCAAACAATTAGATCGTGCTCTTTGCAGCATTGCAAGCCTTTTACTTCTTACACCAAATTGTTAAACAGCATCGCGAATTGAAAAGACTGGAAAATTTAACTTTTCTTTTTCTTGTTCAAGGTGTAAATAATTTTTCCCAACAATTGAACTCAATAATTCTCAGATATGGTTATTGTTCAGAATAACACAGTACTCGCTGGAAAGGTGAAAATGAGTTCCCTGTGCAAACAAACCAAAGAAAAGAGAGCCCCTGCAAATTTGCAGTGCGTGCGCACTACGAAACAAGAGAGAATTCGGGTTTCTTCCACGTATTGATCTCAGAGAGCAAAGTGCAAAACAGGTAGTTAGAAAACGAATAGGCCATTAAATACGCCCTTTATGGGTGTGATAATATTTTGCCTTGAGCAGCCATGTTTTGCCACCATTCCCAACTCTTCGCGTGAACGAGGCCAATAGCTGTCCCGTCCCCTTTTGTTAGCGAAAGACAAGGACATAACTATCGTCTTCCCATTGAGCGGGAAGGAAGGAGATGTCTGCTGTTTTTATTTGTACCTTCAACCGTTTCTGTTCCTGAACAAATTTCTTTGCTCTCTCGCCCGAGCGCGCTGATTTGGCTTTATCAGAAAATGAGCAAATCAAGCATTAAATGGTAACATTCTTCGAATGAAAAAAAGTTTGTTGTGTATCACTATAATATTTCCCATCGCATAACAAATTTGGCATCTTACACCTTACATGTAAAGGAAAATGTTAAACACTGTGGTTAAGACTTCATAACAACAGTTACGTTTTATTCAACAAAATGTGTATTTCGAAACGTCTTAGACGTTTACTATTTTATGAAGTCTTTTTCCTTTAGTTTTTATATACCACCAATGTTAGCGTTTTTTTTTTTGCTAGTGAATCAATCACTCTTATTGATAGGTCTGCTGTGTAATAAAATATATTTTATTCGAAAAATACATCCGTCGGGAATATCCGGTTTTAACTTTGCTACCATTCAATATGTTTCTGTTTCTTTTTAGTCTCATGTTATCCTCAACTTGTTGTTGGGACTCTTATCTGCAATATGACCGCAACCAATTCAAAAAGTTGCAGTTAATCGACTGTGAAAGCTATTTCTCAATTGAGACGATGGCAGAATTACATAATTTGCTTTGAGTAGTTCATATTGAAGTGGCATTTAAATGATTCAAAGTACAGGAGACGTACTGTGTTTTGAGTCGTACAATATTTACATATATCGCTTGGATTTCAGCAGTGTTTCGAGAAATCATCCACTTACCACCTTTACGGACAACGTTTCAATGTACGGCAATGTATGTTACCTAGAAGCAAAAAACAGAAAACGTTGAAAACATTAGTTGGTTGCTGGAATATGTTTAATGAATGTGTATGATAACAATGTATGACAAAAAGAGTGTATGAAAAGAATATCATTGCTCAATCTCAACAACGAAACATTTTTTTAAGTCGAAAGCAATCAAAAATAATCGAAAGCATTGAGACGGTATTAATAAATAATTTAAATATATTTAAAAAACATTAACAGCAGCTTACAGTCAATTCTAGCCCGGGGCTCCTTTTGGTTACATTTCTTCCTTGGAAGACCTTCAATCAATTTTGGAGAAAGTCCGAAACAAATGTTTGGCTTTACCAAATGAACCTTTTCACACAACACATAATCAACCTTGCCTTTTCTCTGCGTCCGATCGTCAAGGTTTCCTGTTTGCAGAGAAAGGCTTGAAAAGGATGCATAAGGAAGGGTATAAAACAGTCAAACATTTTTACCAGCTGGACGACGGCAGAATGCTTTTTATGGGTTATCTCAGCCAAAACCTTTTTTTGGCGTTTTGCCTGTTTTGTTTGGTAATTTGCTTAGGTAGACATATATGGCACTATCATAAAAAAACATATTCAAGGGAGGAACAAGAACCATGGAAGAAAACTTCCTCGTTTGAAGCAGAAAACTATGTTTTGCTCAGTTATTTAGCTATGTGTAGGGCCACTTAAATAAAATTTAAATTTGGATAATCTAATACAATTGTACCTTGACTTCAAAGATGACGTTGACTGCAAAATTATAGCATTGTAATCACCATAACCTTTAGCGGCGCAATTTAACATATTCACATTAAAACTTATCACCGTATCACAAAACCATTAAACATTGCCCGTTGCATTATCGATGTTGAATGAAACGGCAGCTACACTTTTCGTAACGAGATGAAACACACATTTTGCGAAACATGGACGAATATATTGACGTTTTCACCACACACTATAACCGAATACACTGACTTTTGCACCAACGATAAGATTCACAAAACTATTCAACACGCGTCGATGCACAAACCTCCGCGCATATTTGCTTTCGGAGCGAGTGCGGATTTTTTGCATAAAACTGCCCATCGCTAGAGCCTAACCCACTGCACTAACGCAAGAGATTCCAAAACAGCAAACACACCATGTAATCGTGCGTCTGGTTAGCAAGAACTGACACTCAGTGCGGTAAGCTACAAACGAGAATCTGCAGACTGTCACCACCGGCCCTAAGTTGGTGGAACTGTCAAAAACCAAATCATCGTATGACGAGGATGGCAACGAAAGACGTAGGCCAACAGAGAGCACAATAATGCCATGTTTTTAAGCTATACCATGCGTCGAGCTTGAACGGGAGAACTGAAAATTATAAATCCACCCAGGAGATTAGACGCGGGGAGGCGTACAGTGCCGAAGCTTGGTCGAACTTTTACATGGCAAACAGTACGAAACAAAGGTGGTTGTGATGGAGACAGGAACAAAACAAGAATCTCCTCGCAGCGCTGCAGGTTAGAGCAGCAAACAAATTTCAGTCCTTTGCGAGGCTCCGGCGCAGTCGAATAAAACTGGCATCGCCCACGACCACCGCTGGCCACACTGGTAAAATGTTGCCTTTCCTATGTACGATCGGCTGACGCGATTGCTTTCCGCAGCATTTTCGGCTGGTGGTTTTTCGGCAACCTTTATGCTTCTTGTTCCACACGTCGAAAGGTTGTCTCTTTCATATTACCGCACCCTTCGCTGTGAGCGGGAGAGAATGTTGAAAAGGATTCTCGAGAGAGATGCTTGCTGCAGAAAAAGAGTTGATAGAGGGGTAAGAGACCGAATGCGACAATGTAGCCGCCGTGCGTGCTGGACTGAATGAGAAAGGAAACCATGGCAGTGTGGCATTTACTATAAATGCAGCATTTCCATCCCAACGAAGTCAACCATATAGCGGGCCTTAAACAAAAAAGGGGGAAAAAAGCACAAAAATCGATCCACGAAAATAAAACTGTGTGAAGAGGATAAAAAAAAACGTGGTTGGCATCGGTTGCGCTTGGGAGGTTTTCAACGGTTTGTAAAACCGCTGTAAAGCCTCGAGGCTATAAATGATCGAGTCAGAAATATTTGGGAATGGGGAAAAAAGTGCGTAGGTTCACGTCACCATTTTTGTTGCCTTGGTCCATAACCGAAGGCTGGTTCTACAATCGGTTCCTCATTTAACTTTGATAAAACACGCTTCACATACATTGCAAGGACATAGTGGTTAGCACTAGAGGAAAACGATTTTAGTTTTCGTAAGCTAACAATTTCAAAGCAAGACATGGAAAGATTGTTTAATAATATAAAATTATTAATAATTAATTAAAATTCATTCAACACAAGTGGTGTTGACAATACGGCACTGGACCGTCATATTCAATTGTAAATAAATAAATAAATAAATAAATAATTAAAATTCATTCTTTCTAAATACCTCAAATTTTGTTATTCATTTCATAAAGGCTAAACGTCTAACCACCACAATGGGACGACTAAACATTAGAAACATTTTCTAAACTCACTCAACTTATATGAATCGAACTCAATCTGTATTACTGTTTCTAGGAATCTTAAATATCAACCGACACTTCACTTCAACTAGATAAACTGTTAAACAATCGTTGTACACAACACATTAAAGCACAACACGAACAAAAACTAATCTTCGTCAAGCGCTAAAAAGTTTTCATCGTTGATTTTGATTAGCAGGGCGGAGGCTGGGAAATAAATGGCTGGCACGTAAATTATCAAAATAAGGGGACTTTTTAGAATCTTCACAAGCCGGCCTCGAAACAAAGGTAGTGTTCCTGCGCGCAACGAACATGGTTGTGGCAAATTTCACTAGGTTAGGGGTAGTAAGCTGAAACAGAAATGCCGGGGATTGGTTGGTCGCTTGGAAAAGCTGCAATAAATAGGGGGTCGGTTGAATTATTGGATGGTATGACCGCCAACGACAAAGGACTAAATGTAGAACCCGTCGAACCGGTTTATGGCAGGATGAAGGTGATGGGAATGTTGTTCACTTATCTTATCATATTACAAATAAATCCCCATTTTTTTTTTCAAAGTCTGGCGATGCCATGCCCGAAGCAAATCATATAAGTGGACAATATTTCATATCATACGGTTAGAATCTTTCACAACTTGCCTAGTAGATCGTCGATGCAAGTAAAACGAACGAATTTGAATTGTGTAGAGAAGGATGATTGTATAATGCCAGTCGAAAACATTATTATCGAAGAATGTGTCACACGTATCGATCAAAACTACATCGTTGTTTTTCGTTAGAATCATACATTTTATTACACTTTTATTTCTTTTGTGCCTTTTTTCCAGAAGACATTACACCGTCATGTAGAAAAACAATCCAGCATTTAAGGTTTCTTTTTGTTGTTCCTCCCCGTTTGCGCACACACACACACACATGCTATTGAAATTTGTTTACATTTTATTCGAACCTATATCCTACACCAGATTACGTATTCAAGGGTAGCATTCTAAAGGAGTGCTGCTTTATTTATTTGCTCACCGTTGAGCAATTGAACACCTGTCACATTCGTCCAGTCCATGCTTAATTAACTTACGATTAAGAAATGTACGCCATCTGATTATGCCACATTTGTCCATGGGATTTTGAATGAGATCCAGAAGAAGTTAAGCCAATGAATTCCACGTGCACGTTATAGTTACAAGTGTATGATAGAGAGTTTCAATGCATCAGTTATGGCATGGTGGCATTTTTGACCGGACATGATGGTTGCTGTTTATGCGATAATGCTCACTTTAGTTGCCGAGTGGGTACTCTAATCTTAACAACAACAAAAAACCTGGTTTACAGTCGATGAAGGTCCTTACGCTACGAATGACTTTTCTGTCTCTATAATGCAATTCTGGTTTTATTTACGTATTTCATTTTAAATATGTTCGAATTTTATCCTTGTAAAATAACACACAAAAATTCAATCACAAGCATTTATTTACCGTTCATTAAATACAGTCATGTACTTTCCGTTACACAGCGATACTCTCTGTAACTCCTTTTTTTGAAGCTAATCTTTTGTTCCAAGCAATGAATAGACATTGACTGTTGAACGATGATCAAACTAAATTTAACAACAATTTTTTTTTTTGATAAATTATTCATTTAATTCAACACAAACGTACGGAAACAAAGGGAACGAACAGTTAACTGAATCATTTTAACACATCAATCAATTATGGTGAACCATTTTCGAAATGGCAGCACCCAAAACCAAAGAGCAAATATGATTCTGTAGCAACAAAACATTGAACAATTTGAGTTTGCTGCAGTTTTCAGCACTATTTAAAATAACTAAAAGTTTGTAAAAAAAAAAAAGAAACAGCATTAGCTTTCCAAAGAGTTTCTTTTCGATTTGATCTGACTCAACAATATGAGTGTGAGAGTATTAAGGAAAATTAGTTTTAGTTTAGTTAGATTCTTTAGTTTGGCCATTTTTGACCTGCTCATGTAGATCTACCACATTTGCGTTCGGTTATTGATACACTAGTCACATGAATGTGTATATTTATGTTTATATGTGTATGTATGTATGTATATATATATTTATTTGTGATTTCTTCGCATTAATTCTAACAAATGGACAGATTTGCTCTTACGTCATTAATATTTGTTGAGGTGTACATAGTGAGTAGAATGCAATGTTTTAATGGCATTACATTGCAATATATGGATATTCCATGCAGGTCAATGTAGAAGCTGAATCCTGTTCTCTGTCCCACGACCGAACAAATTTTGCATGAAGGATGAAGGAGGAAATACGTTCTGTTTTTTACGTTGGCAAGTTGCTTGCTTGCTTGCTTGCTTGTTATTGACTAATGTACTCACTTATGTCACAAATTGTTAAAGTTTCTTGTACATATGCTTTAGTGTAAACATCGCACCTTAAAAATAAAGTTTAAATGTTTAATTACGTATATGGGGAGCGCTCGATAAAGCGCAATTCGAGTTTGCTGTTGCTGCTGCTGCTGCTGCTGCTGCTCAATCAATCCAAAACAGTGAAAACGCACGCACAATCGTTTTGCAGATAGTTGCGATTACGTTTGATCGTTCGTTCGATTGCTTTTGCTAAAACGATTCTTTAACAGCGTTCCTATCTCTATGGTCTTATTTAAAATGAACCTAATGTCTAACGCTATGCTTACGTACAAATCAGAAACAAAACATAGTACGAAGAAAAAAGACGGGACGGGTGCTACAATAATAGACGATAAAAAAAATAAACGAAAACGAAAACGAAAATGTACTCTAGACTACTAACGATCATGTTAAGCTTGAGATTGATTAATTTAATTTAACGATTTTGTTTTTTTTTTCAGACATTAAGACAGTTTGATTCGACCATACAGACGTGCTACGCTGAGCATGTGTCGAATGTGTAATTGTACGATTCTTCCTCATCTCCATGCTTGTTGGACTTTTGCGAGATGGGAAAACACTGGTTTCTTATATCGAACTACATACGTGTTCGAACTATTCAATTGAAAGGAAAAGGTATAAGCTTACTTGAGTAGATCTGTCTGTTTGCCCTGCGTTCCTCATGTATTGCGGGTAAAATGTGTTTCAACTATGATCATCATATATTAGTATTAATTAGAACCTAAATTACACATTGGACACTGGACTCGTTTAACTTATAAGGAAAATTGTTTCGATAAGGAAAAAGGGGAGAGGTGGCATGGATTCGTTACTCAAGCATACCATCTACTTTCAGTACAATAGGAATCGCAATGTGTATAGAAATAGTTATCTGCTTCTTATCTTCTAGTACGTATATTTGTTCATTTGTTTCGCTATCTTATCATTATGCACCTATCGATTTACGTTTTTTCTTTTTTTGCGTTAAGTTTCGTCCTGCTTCGTTTCGTTACTGTGTTATTTTTTTTGTATGGTATTCCTCCCTTTTTTGTATGACATTACAAAACATACTTACATCATTAGTTGGCTGTGTGGCAAAATACGTATAGGCAATCATAGTTGTCTAATTTTTTTCGATTTTTCTTGTCGAGCAATGCTATAGTTCTGAAGTTGGTATGATGCTTGCTTGATTTGGAAGGTAGTCTTCTGATTTTGTTCACCTTTTGCTTTCATTACAACTGTTACATTGGTTTTAACACGTTTTCCGGAATCTCTTTTCTATCTTTTCACTATTTCCTTGTTATGTTATGTGATTTTGATGTTCTATAAATTATCCATTAGGTTATTGGCTGCTTTGCGGGATCCTTAGCTGTTGTTGTTAGTCCATAATTGCATCGGATGTTGTGGAGGAGTTGTTGAGGAGCTTTCGTAGGAAGTTTTTTTTAGCAAATTTATAGTTGCTGGCTTGCTTTTTGATGCAGTTTCGAGTTATTTTTTCTTCAACCAGGTAGGAAACATGTATCATACTTTCCTTCTTCTGTTGCGGAGCATCTGAGGGTACGATTGTTTGATTGGGCAGGAGTTTGTATGCGTGTCTGACTGTCTGTCTGTGTGTGTGTGTTTATAACAATACTCTAAATCAAACCAGTCATAGCTAGTATTCAAGTTTGTGCTACAGTTGGAAAATAGTTTAGCGTTTAAGTTCACAGATGTTGTTAAATTGTGATCATCAAGAGGACACCAATCAAAACAATCATAATAAGGGACAACGGGTGCATTTAAGAGTAATGAAAAGAAAGAGAAAAAGAAAGAATTAATCAGGGAAACGAATAGAATAAAATGCATGAATGCAGATACAATCCATAAGCTGTTAGTAGTAGGTACGAGGGAAAAAGGATGTTCAGGAGTAATGGTTGATATCGTTTGGCTCAACATAAGTAGTTTGCAAAAGTTCTATATACGAATGATGTCCAACTGAATTTCCTCCAACTAACAAGAGATCTTTGATAACGGTATGATTGCTTCATATTATTTCTGGTTGTTTACGTCTACAAGGTTTGCATTGGAGTTTCATAAATATTCGAAAAGAAAATTAATCCCATCGCTTATTATGTTGCATGACCTGTAAGAGAAAGAAATAGCGGGTCATAGAAAAGAAACTTTAGTTCCATGGGTTTGTGTGTTTATCGAATAAATGTCATGGAAAATATTTTTATAGTTTTCGTTTTGCTTTTCATTAAATGCAAATGTATCATACGTATGCAACCGAACACAAATACGCAACCAAAAAGCTCAGTGAGGTATATTAATAAAAATAATTCATTTCGCGAGCAGGCCAAAAAAACCGACGCCAAAGGCAGTTTCAAAACGGTCATGTAATACCAACTGTTGCATTTTCTACAATGTTGCAATTTTTAATAAAATTGAAAACAAAAATTAAACTCATTATCCAATTCAAAACGAAGGAAGTAGCTCTAGTAAGCCGCCGCTGAATATGCGAAGCTACAACGGGGTCTAAGTATTTAAGAAAATTTAACAAATTTCTAAAATATTGCAAAAAGAAAAAAAAAAGATTGAATAGAATTGAAAAGCGGAACTAACGGAATGAAATATTCTTTTTTTTTTAGTTTGGTTTTGGTAGGGGTAGGCTTAGGAATGAACTTTACTAACTGCTTTCAGGATGTCTTGATTCGTTTTATTATCCAGACCTCCCATCATACTGAGATTCCCTCCGACGCCAACACCCATTCCGCCAAGTCCAAGTTTCAGATCGTTTTGCGAAACGATTGACGGATGGTGCAGGTGGCTTCCGAGGTTTCCAGTACTGCCGCCGCTTCCAACACCACCACCGCCACCGCCAGCTCCACCGCCTGTTCCAGCACCGTTACTGCTTTGCTGAGAGCCAACAATTGTGTGTTCTTGCTGGCCTTGCTTTTGGCTGTGATGCTGTTGGGCGGATTTAAGCGATTCGTTTTTCATTTTGTCTTGTTCCTCGCGCTCACGTCGGGCCTATTAAAGAGACAGGATGGAAAATGACCAGACGGGGTCGGTTTTTGTGTAATTATGATAAAAAAATCAATCGTTTAAATGAAATGCAATTTCATTACGGCTGCACAATCAATACTCGTGCATGTTTTATACCTGTTCGTTGATTTCTTTGACTGCACGAAGCTCTTTCTTTAATTTCATTCGACGGTTTTGGAACCAGATTTTAATCTGTCGCTCCGTTAGACACAGGGCATGCGCAATTTCGATTCTTCGTCGGCGGGTGAGATAGTGATTGAAATGGAATTCCTTCTCCAGCTCAAGTGTCTGAAACCGTGTGTAGGTTTGACGACCGCGCCGGCGGGGACATCCGTTGGGACCTAGAACGGAGGAAAGTTGCTCTGAAGAAAGACATTTCGTTTCGTTTGTTATACCAATGTTGGTTTTGTAGAGTATGTTGTAAATTTCTTTTCCTCCAGTATGATTGCCTTAACTTCCGACCGTTCAACGCTCGTATGGAATAAATTAATCGTCACATTGATCAAGACAGTAAATGAGAAGATTTGTAGTGTATGTGGTAAGCTTGCAGCACACCTTTGAGACATTTCGAGCGTATTTAAAATTAAACATGAATGTCAAAAGGTATACACCAATACTACTCAAGTTTAGCTCCAGTTGAATTGCACTCAACGTGTAAATGGTTCCCGCTAAGAGCAATACAATCCATTCTGTCACATTGCCTACGCCATAATATTGGGTACACAGTTAAAGTTTAAAGAAAATCTTTCATAGGTTCTATTCTTAAACACCTATTAATTGACTTCAGATGGCCGCTTTCACACCTCGACGTACACTAGGCTTTTCATCCATAACAAAGAAGAGAGTGTGTTGAACACCAAACTGCTATCGTCCGTCGCTCTTGACTGCTTGAAGTTGTTCGTTCAAAATCTACAGCACGTCGGCGCACGAAGGTGTGTCCAAAGCTAAGGGAAGTGTGGTTAGCTCGAATTTCCCCGCTGATGATGAAATATGACGGTCGTAAATTGCTGACATTCCACTATCAGTGAGACTACAGGGAATTGCTGTAATAGGTTTAACCCCTCGAGTGAAAGAGCAACACAAACGGTGAAGGACTGTACTAAAAGGAGAAAGTTAATTTTTTTTCCTGTAGGAAACGTCTGAGGGTGAAGACAACCGTCATTGAGCAAGCAAGAAAGATGCGGCTAGAGCAGTATTTATGACCGTCTGATATTAAATTCTTTCGCAATGGAGCTCATCGAAGGAAGGAACAGATCCTACTGCTCACGTCCTGCCATGTCTGATGAAGGCATAGTTTACCCCAATCTGCATTTCCTACAACCCAAACCTTCAGATACTGCTCTGGAGTGCATCACTACGTTAACGGATTCGAACAATATGTATGTATGTTGCCCAGGGGAATGGCATCCTATGGGGATCGATGTTTGCTTGTTTGTTGGCACCAAATTGTTGAAGTTTCTATAAACCGTTAAGTTGTTGGGTTCTACACGCAGTTTCACTGCCGCACATAACGACGCTTCTAGTGTTTGCTATCCTGATGTACAATCCTAGAGAGCATGCTTTGCACAGAACAATGCTTTGCAATAATAAAAAGGCAAATCGTAGGTGGCTGAAATCAATGTACTAATCGATGCTCACTCTCATAGTCACCATACATGTAACTGACCTAAGGCAAGACACGCTTCTGGTTCTGAAAACGAAGCGCTCAACAGTGGTGTTTTGTCGTAAAGCAGTGCTATTTATGACGCGCCTACCATGCATCAAAGGCCTATACGTTTGCTCCATCCGCATCGAATTGACCACTGCAAACGGTCTTTGACACGCTAGCAAATGAGTACAAATGTATTCCATTGAGGCCAAGCATTCAAAGAATGCACTTGCTAAGAGTAATAGCCAACACATCAGCCATACCTGCGTGAATAGAAAGTGGTAATGAGAACATAAAATCACGTGTTCACGTTGTTGATTATATTATAACCATCATAAAACCAATTATTGTCAACCCTAGTGGTCAACAGTTCCGTACACCTTCAGGCAGTGTTCACCGCTTTTTTGCTGTGCGATTTTGTTTTGTTTTGTTTTGCTGTCCCTAACTATCGGGCGTATCGTAATGAATATTACATTTGTGCACAGTATTTCATCATCTACCAAACTGTGCAAGACGATGACGATCAGATTACATAGTACACTTTGTATGTTTAAATTGGCTTCTTAACTATTTAATACCATAAAATCTTTGAAACAAAACCGGCGAGGAATAGTGGGCTTTGAAGTATTTCAGTGTTTATAATAAAAGGAGTGGACACGAATTACTTTCACATATGAATTTGAAAATGTATTTCATTTTGCAAACATAATGCGTAATACACAACCAATACTAAATTGAAATTAAAGTTGTTAGTTAAAACATGTTCAGGAAGTGTACCATCGAATAAAGTATCGTTGAAATGTAAAAAACTGGGGTGTGTCTCTTGAACTTTCATATCTCCAGAATATCCTCCTGAATACATTCATTATATTGAAAATTTCCATAAAATTTGTTTATGACTGATCCATTGTTGGTAGCCACGATACCAACTATTGCGGCACTATGAACTGGCTGATAATCCTGCACATGTTAATGAATCAATGGCCTCACTAGCATATCGTTTAAACTACTCACTTTAGAGCGTTTTATGGAGTTCTGATTTACTCTCACAAACGAATTACAGACATTGTACCATTTGGAACAGTAACAAAGAGATTCAATGTGGTTAAGCACGATACAATTTATTTGTTTCGAATGGCCCTTTGAATTTTAGTGTGTCTCCAATAGTAGCATAATTGGTACATTTTAACCACATCGAACCACATTGTGTCCCCTTGTGACGGCATGTGAGAAGACTTTGATGCTCAATAGCCTTGATTCATGAAAAAAAAAATCATACACTTGTTGATGGATAAATATCACTCACAAATAGTTAGTCCTACATCCTAATAGTAAATTGATAATAACAGAAAAAAAGTCGAGTTAGAACGAAGTTTTACTAAATCTTGGCTTTGTTTCTCGTCGTCTTTGCATCAAAAACATTCCATTTTGCTTGCTTGAATCGTTCTACCCGTTGCATTGCTTCGTATGTAAATTTTTAAAGGATTTTCCATGTGCGACATGCAATAGCGTTGGTTTGAGCCAATGTTTTATTTATGGATCAAGCCGGAATTCGATTCTGACATTGCCACAGAAGGGCGTTGACCCAAATGGGAAGATCAGCTGTATACAATTGTTGAATATCTTTGTTGATCTTAACGGCCTCTGTTACCTAGCTGGAGCTGTTGAGACAACCCATCTACCCCTCGGTAAGAGCGATAGCCATAAATAAGTGTCATTTCCACGTGCTATTTAATTTCCTCGAAACTTATTCCAGCTTAGCAGCACACACTGCTCTCCCCCAATTTTGTGTGATCAAAATGAGTCGTGACGCATTGACTTTCCCTACAACTTTGTCTTCCAAACACATTTCTTACCCTAAATGATTCTAGGCGTTTGCTCCCATATTCGCATAAGCCGCACGCGGTTTTCGGAAATCCCCTTTTCTACATTCAGACAAATATAATGGGAGTGATGCAAAAGTTCCCAAAACACTCATATCAGTATACTGCAGCAAAATGGCTTCAATACTTTTTATGCACTTGCAAGTACAGGAAAAACAAATAACGAAAAGCAGTTTTATAAGCAATCAACAAAAATTTTTATACATTTATTACAAAAAAACTTTAAGCATCAAGATTAAACCGGATACTATGAGAGTTAAACTTAACTTGAAAAATAGGAACAAATGGGGGATTGGAAACCACAATTAATATGAGTTAGCACTCTCCATCCAAGAAAAAGCTGATCCATACAAAGGTTTGGGTACAGTCTGGAACAGACTGGCGATATTAAATTATCACACCCTCAAACAGCATGATCTGAGCTATGGTCCAGGGTCCCCAAAACGAAATGGCTTCCTGAAGAATCACATTCATTTTCTGATTGGTATGGCAGAATCAGTGGCCATTTTTCCCTCTGCTCCCTTCATTCAAGGGTTCGTATATATTCAACCGGAACACGTTAGTGTGCCGCAAAGCGTAGTACGACGCTGTAGAGTTAATTGGAATTTTTCTTCTGGTACTGAGCAAATACAATAGCAGGGGATGGACGTCATGCTGGTCTTGAGGGACAAAGAGGGAATACGTGATGAAGAGTGACAGGAATTTGCATTTATATTAAAGCGAGAACCATTGCTACATTCTCCAAAGGCTGCAGAAAAAAAAAAAAACGTCAGCCACAGCCTTGAAGCCATACACACACAAAATGTACTTTACTGGTGTTGTGTTTGTGCATATCGTTCAAACTGCTTATGACTTGAAAACAAAGTGCAAATAACAAGTACTTACAGTCGTTGTACTATTTTTTAAGTAACAAACTATTGCGATGGGAAATTGTTTGAACTTATTATAATGCTAGAAATTAATTTTGTTTAATGCTGATAAACTATTCATGGTGTACTTGTGCCTTCGTCTATTCAAGAGACTCAAATGCCGACGGAACTTTATATCGAAGAGCCAATATCTTTCTTGAAACATTTCGATAGGAATAAGAAATTTTAAACATTAATTCATGGTGCAGAATGTTCGTCGCTCCTGCGAATCTCAGCAATTATTCTCATTTCAATATGCACCAGAAGCATTAAAAACTCCACTACATTGCATGCTTTCGTTTTAAATCTAAGCCAACCAACCGTGACAATCACTAGATCACAGGCTCAAACAACCAGAAGATTAATTACTTGCAGCTTTGACCATAAAAATTAAAGCAAAATGTCTGTGTCCGCACGAATAATATGCAATGTAATAATGGGAAAATAAAATGTAAAGCAAGTATCGCCATGCCATACAAATGGAAAGCAACCAACGGATGACACAAAAGTAACAAATTACAATTGAGCTATGAAGTCAACGGAAAATAAAAACAAACAACCCAAAACCAGTGGGTCTCGAAAAAAGAAAGCTTGTTATAGCTCAGGTGGTGTTTTTAATAGGACATCAAGTATAAATGAATTCAATTTTCTTGATTAACCATAATGAGTTTAAACTGCTATTGCAACAAACAGTTACCATCGACACTCGGGTGCAGTAACATTCGGTTCCGAAACAGGAAAAGCGAACCAAAACAAACTGTACACCCCATTAGCGAACAATGTTATTTGTTATGATTGTAATAGAAGATGGTTACATTTTGTCTGCTATGCATAGTTGCTCCACTAGTTGGGAACGGGTATGTTCCATCGAAAAAGGTGTATCTGCCGCGTAGGGGGCGGTAACGAGTCCAACGGCGGGTAATGGATATCTAAATATTTACCATTCGATTCCAGACGTTGTGTCGACCGAGGCTTTCCAGTGCAGGATATTTGTGAGTGAGCAGATACTTCCGAGACTCATGGGAAAGAGGAATAATTTATTATAACTCCATTGTAAACATACCAAACAAAACGATCTTAAAAACAAGTAAACGATCAATTTGGGTGCGATAGAAATGAATAAAAATGTTTTCAATCACTGTTTAAATTACGGAGAATTTCATACAACACTGTGTAACTTTCACAAAATGGGTGTTTATGTACTTGGCGAGATCCTGCAAAATATCCTTATTGCTTAAGAATCTATCACCGCTTGCATGAAGCAATTTTGTAATCAAAGCGTTTCACATCCTGCCCTATGGAGTATGGGGTTTAGTTTTCCCATCTAACGAAAGAAAACTACATTTATTGTAGAAAATGAAGAAGATGCATCTAGTACAATATCCATTAATCGCAGATACATCAACATATTTTGAAATATTGTAGCTAGATGTCCTTTTTTTTTTAAATATATTTATGTACAATGTCTAGCCTAATCTTCTATACAATAAATACCATTGCTTATTGTCAGCCGTTAAATAAAGATAAAACATTTCTTATGCCGGTTACACACATCTTATAGCACGTTTCAAATAAGAAACGTAATCAAATATATTATCATTGCTAAACATTAGTTCTCAACGTCAAACAATCAGCTATGAAGTTTCAAAACTAAACAGGGAATGTCAGCTACAGACAAACAAATAGGAAAACGATAAGTGCGCGAGATGAAAGAGTGCCATCAGTACTTCAGTGAATTTCCCATCTGGGCGTGGCATTAAAGCGAATCTTCAGACGCGCTACAAAACAGACACCAACGTTTCCCGGAAGGTGCATGAATATCTAGATTCAGTGTGAGGGCAAAAGATGGATAGAGCTTGGGAGAAAAATCGATTTTCATGTGATGCAGAAGGCGAGCACTGATTGAACACTGAGAGAAACGAAGCATAGGGTAGAAGAGTGCACAACTTTCACCCAGCACACTGTACCGTTTCGAGCACTGTAGTAATTTTACGACAGTTTTGCTACGATTTTTGTCCGATACTGCCAAAGTTCTCCAAATAACAAAGGCGATGCTGTGAACAAATGCAAATACCCAAAACCTGGTGATGTAAAAATATTACGGATGCTTTTTCATTTTTGCTTTTGGCTGGCAGGAGAGCGGAAACTGTTCATACTCGCAACTAAAAATTGTCTGACGAATTTGCAACAACCTTCCGAGCGATTACACAGTTTTGGTTTTCTTAGAAAGAATAACTCGTGGATCATTCTTGCATTGCCATTATCAACATGAATTTATAACGCTTGCTATCTTATTTAAAGTTTAAACACCATCTAACAATTTCTAAAGCCGTCAAAATAAGAGAAAATCTCCGTTATCAGAAACTCTTTTCCTTTTGTCTACATTTTTCCAAGGACGCTGAAGCTGTAGGTGTCGAAATACAGCTAAAACTGTTATTGATTTCTTTTTATGCGCATGCGATAAAAAGATATACACCTACACCATCAAAGAGATTGTCTCACACCTGCTTACGAGAGAGCAGATGTACAAAAGAGCAGAGCATAAACGTGGAAACTCGTTACTTTTATTTTAGATAAATTAGTCCCGGAAGGGCGTGCAGGTGGTAGAGACGACAGCGGTGCCAATCTTCACGCATCAGGACTGGGGTTCAAATCCCATCCGGGACTGTTTTCCCCTATTGAGGACTGGTTATTCGCCTACGTGCTTATCAGTAAGAGTCTAGTAAGTCATTCGATGGCCGGCACAACCTAGTAGGCCGTTAAGCCAACAACAAGAAAAAGAAGAAGTAAACCTTCTAAACTGTTTGTACCTCATTCATAAGAGAATAAGTGTTTTTAGTGAGTTTCCTCACAAATTGCGGATTCCATAATGATCATATCGGAGACAAATGTATAGCTATCGTCGTCATACTCTGTGTGAGGATCACTTGTGAATCGATACAATGCTGTATCTACAAACATACCTAACTACTTTCTTTGTGGTTATGCTAGTCAAGTCTGAATCGTAGCATATAAGATCAGTTTTCACGCTGAAACTAGATGCTAGATGTTATAGGTAAATCTTGTTTTCCAAGCCACGGACCGCGAGACAAAATTAATCGACCTGATCACACCCGCAGAACACGTTTAACAAAATGTTTTAGCTCTCAAGCCGGAATCACCTTTGAATGTATATATTTTTCTTGTGCTTGTTTCCAGCCAATAACTACGATCACGAAAGAACCCAAGAAAAATCCATAAATCTTTAGACATATACAACACACACGAGGGACTACATGTGACAAAAAAAGATCTTACGATCCCACATGAGATCTCTGCTTTGATCCCAATGAACAACGCTCCTATCCTTTCCCAAAAAGACAAAAAAAATCACACAAATAAAAATACAGAATCAATCGAACCGATTATAGGAAAATAAATTTAAAGAAGAGGTACGTCGAATAACTTCTCAAGGTGAAAGTGAATCCAAAGACTACCCGGCAATGGCTGCTGGCTTGTCATCTTAGACCCTTTAGAATAGTTTTCCTGGCGATGAAGTTCAACATGAAAACCCTATGCTATCTCGTTCCACGTTTTCTCTTTCCTATTCACTATGGACTGTTTTATTTAATATAAAACAATCAAAAACCACGTCCGTATAAGAATTGTCCGAATTGTATTGACTCGAACGCATTAAAATAAAAACATGCTTTGTTAATTATTTACGCTAACATTTTTTTGCGACTTCGAATAGCTACAAACAATCCTTAGATCTAACAGCAATACTTGCATTCACCTTCTCCAAATCACTGTGGACTAAGAAGTCATATGACTGGACGATAGTGTAATGAGCAAATTGAAGTTGAACGGTTGCCTACCAGTTCAATTTTGTTTTACTTCATTTATTAACCATTTACCACAACATTATTATGATGACCAAGAAGATCGATAGGTCATAAAGTTCACACAGTTCTGTTTGCTTCAATGTCATGTATACCAGACGCAGCCAGATGTACAAGTAGCACTTTACCCATAACGTCATTCATTAATTGAAGAGTTAATGCAGATTAATCGCTCAAGCGATAATACTATCGCTGTTTTGATTTAAGTTGCAACACATTGAAGAGTTAATCAATCAATATTTGCAATCTATCAGTTATTAAGTCTTCCGAAAATGTAAATTAAGTGAAAACAACTTAATTAAAACGTTTTGTTGTCTACCAATCATCCGGTCTTGATTGACAAAAGCAGCTACTCTAGTATAATTATGGGTAAACAACATTATAATAAAATAAAATAATGATAAAAATAATATTATAACAATTACATTTGAAAAAAACATTAAACATACTAGTTCTCTCACAGCTCATTTCTATAGAATTAGCTTTTCAATCCATCGAAAAAAATATTTTGCTGCTGCTAACATGCTCACAAATCTGTGCGTTCAAAGATGCTATTGTGTGAGAGTGGTCATAAAATGGTTATTTACGGCTACTGAAGAGCTGTTAAATTTACGATCCTCGTAAACACATGAGCTATGATTTTTGTCATGGCACGGTTCTGTGCGATCGGACTAAGTTTATAATGATAGTTGAAGTTGTTGAAGAAGATTGAGATTTAACGAAAAAAAAAAAAACAACAAACTTTTTCATCTTCATGTCATCCTATTAACCGCATTAAATTCACGACAGTTATGCGTTCGTATTGAAAATTAACTTATGCGTACTCATTCGAATGTCAATGTTTTTCTTTTAAATAATATATTTGTTCATGAAAAACTAGTTTTAGTAAACTAAGTTTACGCATTACAACTATCACAATTAAAAACTAAACCATTATGATAGCTCTGCACAGTTCTCGTTTTACTTAAATGATACAAGCATATCAAACGAAGTTCATGCGTCGCTTGTTTTATGCAAAAACCGGTTTCAACGATATGCTTTACTTTTCATCTCGTTGTGGACCGTTCCACGGTTGAACGTGTATCTTCAATCTTCCTGTTGAACAATGCACAAGAAAAGACAGAGGAAAGAAAGCAAGAAGATTGCCTTGAAAAAGCCCAACCAGTTGAGTTTTCCAGCGGAATAGCTATCAGAAAGCAGATCAATGCCGCCATATCAAAGTGGTTTCTATGCTGCCAACCATCGCGGTATGATGCTGACAGCAGTGGAACGGGAATGAGCAAGAAAACACAAAGAAATTTCATCTTGCTCACGTAGAAAGAGTCCTGCAATGGGCACAAAAGGCATGCGTCCAGCCAGTTTTGTTGATGTAGACGCATAAAGGAAAATGGCGGCAAATTTGCTTTTGTTGAATCTATACATATATTCTCATGTCGTAAATTTATTACACGTCCTCTGCTCAAGATATATTTTTCTGCACAAGGACTACATTTTATTTCCTTTCTTTGCTTCCCCTACTAGTTGGGCGTGCGGAACAGTTAATGAGACAACAAGTTGTATTATTTTGTAATCACAATGCATCTTGGCGATAGTTTGTTCAACAAATTTTAGAGGCTCAAAGCGTAAATACATGTTTTCATCTTTTTTAAGGCAAGCCTGCGAATTGTAAACATCACTACCATATTTAAATCATATTCCCCTTGCCATTGCTTACTTACCAGCAAAGTCACCACAAACTACTCGATCAAACGGGTTACTCATCCAATCTGAAATAATTAAAAGAAATGTATGAATTTATGTAATGTATTAAAAGCGCATCTAGCTAAATGATCGTTTTTGTGAGTCTTTATCATTTGATCATTGTATTTAGAAAAAGAAAAACTTCAATTACTTTACTTTTTTTGTGTGAGCTCAAGGAAATTATGTCTGAAGTCCGTCACTTGAATTGTATTGTCTTCTATAATGTAATTACAATAGCTTAACTATCTTAGAGCTCGTTTATTGCATTCAACATCACAAAAACGCAAACGCGTAATCCCCAACCTCCTAACATGAGGTGCACAACCTTGCCAACATAACTGGGGCGATCGCTATAAATCGGTTTTAAACTACAAGCTACGCCTAAAGGTTATGTGCATTTCTGAGTTTCACAAACGAATTAAAAATGCAATACGAACCTAAAAACAAGCCGTTTGTTTATCATTTGGCTTGCTTTCGCTCTTTTGTTCTTAAATGCGTTCCACGGTACGACGACAGACGAAGCATTAATTATCATAGAAAGCTTGAAGAAATTGTTCTTTGTTCCCATTGGCCATGAACATCATAAAAATGCGCAATGGATATGTTGTACTGAAACTGCTGGTTTCCTTTTATGTTTCGTATAAGCGCGCACTTAAAGGGTTGTTTCGCATCGCAACTGTAAATGTTGCATGTGATACTAGAGATACCGATGTGCCACGATATCAATCCGAGACATGCAGTTTCCGTGCGCAACCTTCCTGCATGGTGCAATTGGCAAACGTTCCTGTTGCATACAACGTTTGCATTAGCTGTGTTTTGACAAGCGGACTGCGTGGCTAGCGACAAACCACCTTACTTCCTGCTGAGCTGAACACGGCAGGCCTTAAAACTCCGCATGAGGACTCGAGCTTATTGCATCACCGACGATGAAGAATGTTTCGCCTGGCGTCGGTCTTTGAAAGGTGTACAAACCTCATAAAACGAAAATCAGAAAAGCAGCAAAACTCGAAGGGTTGCTTTCGTGAGGACAATCCTTTCAGATTAACTGTTTGCTTGAATATTGTATAACTCTTCGGAAGCATCCTGTGGTGCCGACACTTTCTAATTTTAACAATAACCGATCCAACAATTTCTCTTCTACCCATTCATGTACATGTTTGTACTATTGCCAACGTTGTCCTTGGAAAAGAGAAAGCATTGAAAATGTACATCTTATGTGTCATGCTTTTACGTCTCATCGCACGAGTTAAAGCTGCACATCGCTAAGTATGTTTTTTTTCTACTGTAATAAATATTTTCCACAACAACACAAAACGGTGCATTTCAAAATACTTCTTTCTGCAAAATAATATCAACAATCAGCGCTTTGCAGTACCAATTCTAATAAAATATGATACCACCACTACTGCTGTTACATGTACTTGAGCATAGAACATCTTAGCAGATGACTTTTTTTAATTTGTTTTATTAAATGATGATAGTCTACTTCTCATCAAATCTGGTGTTTCTCTTATCTAGTTCGAACGCTTGGTTTTGTAGTCTTAGTTATTGTCTACATACACAAGTACTGCAGTTTGAATACCACAGTGTAAAATTGTCCAACGTAAGGTGACAATATTTTAAAAAAACGTGGCAAACGAAACACTAAGAAAATAGAAATGCTGTCTTCTTTTGCTTCGATGCGAGGCAGAAGGGCGCTGTGCCTTGATATTAATATCAAAATCACCATAAATTCAAGAATTAAAGTTCTATTCTGTCGCAGTGGAATACTAAAATTTGGAAAATAAATTTGAATAAATTAAGCTTAACTTTCAATCTTCACCGGCGGAATCTCCAACTGAATGTACAATCATTCTCCGTCTACCCTCTAGTCAGACACATTCAAGCACCGATTCGTTACGCAAGACCCAAATGTAAATGTAACCGTTTAAGTCTTTTCGGGTGGTTTGCTAAGGTTTTTTTTTTCTTCTTCTAATCTAAGGATGCCCAGTGACGGAGGAAATCTGTGTCTCGAAAGTTTGTGTTCGTTCTTGTTCTGTTTATTTCGGTCTCTTTCAGGCTGTACCGGTTTTATTCGTTGCTGTCCCACGCACATCGAACACTAAACAAGGAAGAGTAGGTGAGCTGCATTAAAATATTCAACACAAACCTAAACAATATGATAATATCAACGCATGTGTATACAAAACTTTCTATCATTCATCGTGTTCAAAGTTCTTCGGAAAAAATGAAAGGTCAGATAGGTTGTGCAAATAGTAATAATGACATGGCCGTATAAAATCAAACCGACCGAAAAACTAGAGATGTATGAAAATACGTTGAAAACAGTTTCACTGCATCTTGTTAAAAAAGTACAACATGCTGGTAATTACGGCAATCGAATCTTAAAAACAAACCAAACGATGGTTTATTTTGTTTATTTGCAATTGTAAGTTTCATGGCGAGTCTTCTTATCAATAACGCTACTTAAGGTTGATGGATTTTGTCCACTACTTTAATTACAAACATATTTAAAAAAATCCAACGTTAACGTTTTACTTCAAACATTAACACTGTTTAACAGTATCATCATTCAATGATTCAACTAGCATCAAAAAGTCACAATGCAGAAAATGTGAGCTACATTTACCCAAAAGAATGGTAAGTGTAAAAACAAAAAGAAACAATTATTTAGCTTTTAAATCTGAATTACGCTTACTTCCTTCTTGTTTGGAATACTATACAGATCGACTTTGAATATAATATACGGACGAATCGGACACATCGTAGTTTATACTAACCTGTACTTGCAAATTTCTGAAGAGCTGATTGCGATGCTACACAGGACGGCAGGCCAGTAAATAGAACGCAGACGTTTTGTTAAGAAAATGTTGCGATAGAAAGAAACAGAAGAAAGCATGAAATATTTAATGGATCAGAATTGACAGAAAATAAAAACTATTCAGCAGTTATTCGAAATCTTGCTGAAGTTTTCATAAAGCGAATAAGTGTGTGATTAACGAATGTAGTATTTGTTAAATAAAACTGACATATTTAAACTCCAATAAGCTTTCTGAGTTAAGCTAGGATGCCTCATTGAAAGCAAAATTCCTCATTCCTTATTTCTTCGTACACAAAAAGGAAAAATGTTTTCAAATTTTATTTATTTCTGGTTCTAAAAACTTCCTGTTTGTTTTCTCTTAATTAAATTGCGACCATATTCTGGACGCATGTTATTGTTTGATCATTAGGAATATTAAACACAACTTTTACTGAATAAAAATTTACACAAAACAAAAAGACTTCTTTAACATTCGACATTAATAAAATGCATGATAGTAGAGACATTTTGTCATATTACTCACCAGTCACTAGCCACGGATGACGAGTTATATCTGGCAGTCCAGACTGTCCCCCGCCGACGGACGAAGAAAGCTGCGAACAGGCTGACCCCAACGAGTCGACGCCAACTCCTGCGGACGCGGCCGACACTGCAGCTGCCTGTTGGTAGAACTGTGCGATACTGGCGCTACCTGGAACTCCCATCGGTGGGTAACTGTTCATCACACTTTCGGTATACCTACTACTGATGTGTGATGATGCAAGAAAATAAAACAAAATACATTTTCCCATATGAGACGCGTTTATTCTACTGATGCTAAAGCACAGTGTGGTGGCCATGGTTACCTGCACGATTTATCATCTAAACCCGAGAAGCCCGGCATCGTCGAGTAGCTAGTGTGCGTAGTTGGGTGGTTTGAGACAAAAGGATACATTTTGCTGGTTGGCGGTGAGTTTGGGCTGCCTTCACTGCCGGTGGTCAATGGACTGCCTTCCGAGTTTGGCGTTTGCGACACTGTCGAATTCGAGTTGGAAATGGACTGTGATGAGATCTGAGAGCTAATGAACGGCTGGAACTGGGCGTATTTCGGTAGCATGCTATCGATTATAAACTTTGACATGACCGCATCACCTGGAGTACACCAAGGGCGCACGGTGTTGCGAATATAGATCTAAAGATTTTGCACCGGTATCAATAGGAAGGGAGTGGCGACGAGCTGTTGACTACTCCTGACGGCTAGCGTCTCGTAGCTGGGGCAAGTTTAGTTAGAAATGTTAATAGGAATTGGCGAGAGCTCCGAGTTAGTAAAGAACCAGCAGTTAGTTGAAGGTGCATAATGGGCAAAGCAATACACTTACAAATGATGTACTAATGTTGCAAAACACGATCAATCAACGCCGTAGATGTCTTCAACTGAAGTTACTCCGAACACTAATCACAACTTTTGGCCAAATGTTAACCGATAACACCTTGCAATCACTTGTGTATATTGTATACAGCTCCAGCTCCGCTGTATGTCACCGCAGGAGTTTTATTTATTTGTAAATGCAATGAGTTGACATAAAATTAGGCAGCTGATACAATTTCGTGGAAATCATCATCAACATTCACAAAGAAGAATTGAGGAGTGGTATGTTGGCTTCTTCACTTCGATCCACAGTGACTATTTCAATTCAATACCTAAAGCACTTTGCATGTTTTAACTCGTGTAATGCAGTATTGAAACGTATCGTATCGTATCAGTATCAATACAACTGCTCATACTTTTTTATAATGTTCATAATTCGTCACTTTGCCACACATTGGCTCTTAAGTAATAGCACGTCTACCACAGTAACCGGAATACCACCTAGCTCCTCTTCCGATTATACTTGTTTAACCGCGATGATTTGTACTGCTTTGCACAATGTTGCAGAAGGAACTTATTTCAATCACTATGATCGTCACAATAACTACGTTTCACTGCTCATGCCGCGTTTGCGATGAGATGCACACTGCGATAAAATATGTTCCAGGAATTATCATATTATTTCGACGAATATTTCGAGCATGTTAGTCACACTTTTGAAGTATAATGCGAAAAATCACAATCCAAGCCAAAAGCGACGGTATTCGGTTTTGCTATTCACACCGCAAGAAACGATGGCTATTTTAGAAAAACACGAGTACGGTCGCGTTTATTCCGACAGTGGCCCACCCGATCGCACGCCTGCTTCAGAGTGTTGCTTTATTTTTACTGTTATTAATATTATAATAATAAAAATGCGATCGTAGAAGTCCGAAGTTGTTTACGTTATGACAAGTAGTTCGTTTATGACACAATACAAAAGTTTCGCATATAACAACGCAAAGCATGAGGAGGAAAACCAGTGCGAGAGATGAAGATGGCTTCTTCTCTGTCGCGAGAGAGCGAGCGAAGCAAATTGATATTTTCAACCAATCTGCCGTATTCTGGTAGAAAAAACAGGCGATTGAACGTGTTTGCTCTGTCTGACAACGGTTTTGAGGGGTCTTCTCTTTCACTTTCTTGTTCACTCCAACGTAAGAAGATGAGCCGTCTCGTTCTGGTCAACAATGGGGAACTCTTTCCATGATGAAGATGAATTTTCCCCTGTGGTGAGAGCTCGTTAGTGAGTTACGCTCAGAAACCTACGCTGGTAAATGAGTGCCGTGGAGCCCAAACTTACACATTACGCACCAGGAACTTTACTTTTTTAACTATAAAAACGTACCGCGTGGTAAAATAATCACTGAAACCGTTGCTAACCTATACAAATGATTATTGGCAGCAGCAGCAGCAGCAGAAGCAGCTGCAGTTTCAAGCAATCTTTTATTGTTTCCCTTTCTTTGTTTTCATATCCTATCAGACCTTTCAAACACTCTCGATTCTCACAGTACAACAAATGCTTTTCGGTTCGCAGATTTGCTGGAACGTACAATCCACTTGCTCCTATACGGTTTCGCGACAGTAATACGTATGATGAATAGTGAATGTGGTTACGGTGACCAACATAGCCAAGTGAATCAAGATCATTTCTTGGTCACTCACGAACCTGCATCGCACATCTCTCTCTTTCTCTCTCTCACACACACACACACACATTCTGTTGCAACCGGAGGAAGTTTTGAGCAACTGACTTAGGTTCGCCAGTCTTGCTCGTAGAACAATTCAAAGCAACTTGGATTGTCGCTCTTTATCCCACTCACCAATGAGAGGATAGACCGTCTGCAAGCGGTGTGTTTCGATCACCAGTGTGTTCGTTTTTTCTTCACCTCAATGCATAGTATCAGACAGAGAGAAAGTATAGTATCGAATGGATATCCAGGAGGCGAGAGGCTTCAGGAATAGCTGAACAATCTCAGCCTTGCAAAGGCACATTTCCGCTCTTTTTCATGATAGCTCTCTTCCCGGAGAGAAACTCAAAATGCATTTATTTGTTTCAAAAACTCTACTTCTGTTGACGTTGATGCAGATAAATGCAAACTCAACCATCAGCCTAGTTCTCGGGTTAGGTGAATGTGTAGTGAAGGAATGTTTCCGAGAGAATGGTGCCCGTAGCTGACGTGTTTCGAATCGGATTAAGGAGATAAGAGGATTGCCATTGTTCGATTCAACTTAACTGCCCGAATGGGCTTCTCGCGACTTTTCTCGGCTATAATAGTAATAGTCTAGGGTTCAACACAAACATCGTGCACATAGCTAGTATTGGCAAGTACTATCGCAACAACTACTACAATTGAGTTATGTAGCGTATACATGCAAGCGTATACATATTTATGAAATGCACCAAATTGAAAACATGCCATAAGTACCATAGTTAAGCGAATCTTAACGATCTTAATAGAGTTGCAAAATGTTTAACCTCTAATTATTGTTGCTGTACCATAGTTTTTCTCCTAACTTAAGCTATATTTTAATTTATTTGTTTTAAGTAAATAATATTCGCTCATTTCCGCACCATGCGCCTCCATTGATTTAATCATGACGTAATACAATCTTTCATAAATCTGTGATGCATAGTCAATTATTACTGTCCTATGTTTCAAATTGAAAATATTCAGCTGCTGGGTGGTAGCAGTTGCAATTAAAAACCAAAACATACCTCTATATTGTCAATGATCCCGGCACGATCCATTAAAATATGCAAAACCAGTCATCATCAGCAATATTGATGTACCTTAGTGTCCCATTGTATCAAGTTTTGTTGAATCGTTAGAGCACGTAATAAAATAACACTTCTATAGCAATCCAAGTGGCTAGCTAATTGCAATGCTTTAATAAATGCGGGTCTCGTAGAAACACCTCAAATAACGACTTTGGTTTTCAAACAACAACAAACAAATTTCAGGTCAATTAGTTGGTTGTATGACACCTAACATTGAATTTGTCATGCAGTAGTATGTATGAACTGTGTTTTAATTTCTCTTTTTCAATTTAAACCGTTCGAATCGCGTCTCATGTGTTAGAACAAAGTAAAGATATGATGTATTGGACTGTTAATAACCCATATCCGTGAGCATATATTAGAAGATTTCAAGTGATATTTCCATATCTCACTTCCTTGACTTAGTTTACCTAAATCTGGATAGTCAGCATTGTATACTGACAGACTTCCCAGACTGGAATTGATTCCCAGTTCTGCCGTGAAAAGCAGAGGTTGAATTGTGAACTAAGGGGCCAGGGGGGGGGGGGGGAGGGAGGGGGGTGCTCCGAACCTACAAAAAACCCCACTCTCATAACCAATGTGATAATGGCTCTCAACTTCAAATCTGGTAGAGCCTCCGAAGGGCTGAATCCGCTACTGATCAGTAGATCACCGTTGCGACCGAAACATGATGACGTATCGCAGAGACCTGCACATCAATACAACCAGCCATAGAAAACATTCAACAATTGCATAGATCACGATCACGATCACATAGCATTACAAAGATTTGTTCCATTTTCGGTAAATTATCAAGCCATACTGTTATCAGTAATTCGTGTGATGATTTGCTTCGAAGCACGACACCAGTAGTTCACATGATTACTTCCACACTTAAACGCACCTTCCATACATGTACATGGCCAATATAATCCGTTGAGAAACTATTAATAGGCACATAAAACAATTTAAAACCTGTAAAGTTTTTTATTTCTATCATAAAACCCCCTACCCTCGAAGCTTCAGTGAAGCAGTGAGCGACCGACAAACACGAGCGTATTGCCTAAGCAAGAGCATTTGTGTATGTTTCATGCCTTTTCATTCTCATTCATTTCACTTCATTCTCCCATTTTACTGAAAAGCCGAAGGCAATGGAAAAGGAACGACTCCAATAAATATAAACGTGAGCCTACATATTCGTGCTGAACCATAGTAAACTATTATGTCTATAAATCTTGCAAACAAATAGTTAGATTGATAGTGAGAAAGATCGAAGGATCTTAACTGTGATGGGTGACGAAATTCATGATGCTTAAAGAGCATCGCTGTGTAATAAAACGTGCACACATCTATCAATGGTATGTCCGATCATTTATGATGGTTTTATAATCGTAAAACAATTATTCTCTTTTACTATTTCATGCTACCGTCTTCTCACGCATATAATTTATAGGAGTCACACTATAATCAAAGATCACAATCAATCACATTCAGGAAGAATAGAAATAGATTCTATCCATCTCATCAAAGTCGATTGCTTAAGAATAGAGTTTATGAGTGGTCATTAAATATGCATCAATCCATTCAACTTACCTTTCCATTAATATTCTCATTTTCCTATGAGAAGCGCCGTATGTTGCGTTGTTTAAGAAATCACACTTTTGCATGCAAATTATATTCCATATTCCATAGGGTAAACTTTTATCACAGGTGATTGCAAGAATTGATCACACTATTGAACTGCTCTTCCCACTCTACTTTCACCTTTTCCTAAACGATATTCATAAACACTTCACTACATAATTTATGCATATTCATGCACCAAATTAACACTTCGATAATGATCTCTTTTTATAGACACACATTATACTTTTATAATATTTTTTTAACACAAATATGCACACATTTTTCGCTTCCAATTGATCACGTTTAACACACAAGACTAATCATTGGGATTTTTTGCACTTATTGCTATAAACTTCACAGACACATTTTCACGAGAATAGACCAGTAGGAAAAACCATATTAAAACACATTTCCTTACCAGTCAACAAACACATCCGAGATCGCTGACCGGTTCTACGATGGGTACCTGAAATAAAAATAACGTAATATTGTTAAACGTCATATTTAGAAAAAAACATATTACTATTACCTATTTCTATAATATTTTTTGATTATTTTTTTGTATGACAGCTCTACGCCGTATTGTCATATTATTATGATTGTTGCACTATTATTATTATTATGAAAATAATCCAATACAGTGTAGAGAATAATCACATTGCAATATTGCCAAAACTGAGCTTACACTAATAACTAACAAAATTATTTTAAGATCAAATGATTGCCGATGTCGGAGATGAGTTTTTGAACTTCATCATACAAAATATTATCTATTCGTTTGAAGCATATTGTGCCACAACAACACCCCCTAGTGCCAAAAATTGTAAAGACCAGTAACTGACGTTCCAGGATATGTTTTATTCCGTTTTCCCTCTAAGCAAAAGATGCTTATTGTTCATTATTGGTTCTCATTGTTGGTAGAAGGATTGGCGAATATTCCAATTGGATTCTGTTAGCAATACATATCTCATTAGTTTCTCCCAGATCTATTTTGGTTAATAGCAAAAAAAAATGTAGATTTCAAGCCGCCAATAATTTATTGCATTTTTTCAACAATATTCAACAATAGTCTCAGATCATTCACCAAATGCATACTTTCCAAATCTATAACTACACATAAATAGCGTTTACCACAGCACATATAAACAAGCTGCTGGGGGTTGCTGCAGTTAAACCCCTACCGCAGAAAGCCAGAGAGTAACCAAAAGAGAATAACGACAACAGTGCAGACAGAACTTTCACGCCATCCTATTCAATGGATAATTTTTATTAGGGCATATAATATTTTACGATCCATAGCTCGTAAAATGAAGCCTAGACCCTGTTTAAATGTCACGACTTTATCCTCGAATGACACGCATAGCTTCATTGCTTCGATTGTTAAATGATTTAATGGCGTGGTAAAGTTTTTCTTACTTTCTGTAATGCATAATATTGATTTTGTTGCACAGGTGAATTGTCGGACGATTAAAAGAAAACGTTCAAAGCAAATTTACCGATATTTTATTATTTTAAAACATTCTGATAATATAAAACTAAGTTTCCAAATTAATGATTGGGTTTTGCATATAAATGGTTCAAACAAAATCCAAAAAATTTTTTGTAACCGATTGCTTTAAAAAAAATTGATAAAATTTTGATGAAATTATCACTCGCTGAAATGATATCACTAAATTGGTTATTTAATTTTTGTTATGTATAATCAAAATTGGCTGAACTATTTTCTACCCCGAAATTTCATGTTTACAGTTTATTACCGCAGGATATTCTACATTATTACAAGGTCATTTTAGCGAAATAAATAAGCACAGAATACCTAAACCTTGACTTATTAAGCTCAAAAACTAACTAACAAAAACTAACTAAACGTACCAAAGATTTTGAAAATGCCAAACACTTGTTAAAGCAAGAAATAGTATCATGAAGGAAAACAAAATTAAAAAATAAAATATTTCTATTAATCCTGCATTCCTTCTTTAAAGAAGAATGAGCAGAACTGTCATAATTTCACTTACTCTACAAATTTAAACGTTTGACTATACATTTGTCTTTACTCTACAAACTCAGGAAATCTTTGATTCATTCTTCTTCTTCTTGGCTTAATGACCATCCAAGGTCACACCATCCATTTAATAACTTATCAGACTTGCTGATAACACGTAGTAACACGGAGATATTCAGTCCTCACACGGGTGAGGGGTGGTCTCGATGATATATCGATGATATACCGCCCGCGTTTGTCTATGGTTACAATCTTGACGGTTAAAACTTCTTCTTCAAGCCGACCATTTAATGGCTTACTAGACTTGCTGACTTGCGGGTGGCCCGGTGGTATAGGCAACAGCGGCGCCGATCTTCAAACGGCAGGACCGGGGTTCAAATCCCATCCAGACTGTCCCTCCGTAGTAAGGACTGACTAACCAACTACGTGATATCGGGCAGTCTAGAAAGCCATTTCGATGGCCGGCATGACCTTAGAAGTCGTTAAGAGTTTATGAAAATTATTTTTAAGCGTTATGGCCAGATCGTCCTACATGAACGAAAAAATCTGCCATGAAAAGCTTCTTCTTCTTCTTTTTGGCTTAACGACCTCTTAGGTCACGCCGGCCATCGAAATGGTTTAATTAAATTGCCGATGCCACGTAGTCAGATAGTAAGTCCGCACTACGAGGGGACGGTCCGAATGGGATTTGAACCCCGGTCCTGCCGTTTGAAGACGGGCGCCGCTGTCGCCTACACCACCGGGCCGTCCCTACGTCATGTATTTGAAATGGTAAGTTTATTAAATGGTAAGTGTTACAATACTGGACATTTAAGCTTTTTAACGTTTATCAAGAATTATGGCAGTTGATTGCCTCATAGTGGCTGACAGGTTTGTTTTCGATCGGGTTGGTCAGCCATATAGAGGCTGACACATTTCAAATTGAAACAGACAAGTTACACGAGATAAATTCGTACATTTATTCATCGGATTTCTTTTACAGTGCTTTTTTGTAGTGGTTGTTCTTACTAAGAAAAAAAGAAGAGGTTCTATTATATTTCTATTCTCATTTATTCAATAATCCATGATTATATGATATCGGTGTTCATTTATTCATCGTTTATTTTCGACGAACAATTTTAAAACACTCAGCACAAGTTGAGATTGATCGAGACAGCTTGAACCATATGTAAACGATCATTTAACAGTTGCACGTGCCATTGAGCGGTCCATGTTTTGTCTCTTTTTTTTCCTCTTATAATTTTTTCCCCATCAGAGACATGACGGATGGCTAAAATATAGTGTTCTTGTTGCGGACTGAAATTTGTTGTATTTTTGACGAATATTTGTAACAATTCAGAAGCAATAATCTCTCTAAATTTTCTTATGAAGATGGTTTGCTTTGGTGCTGGTGCTAAAAACAGAGGTTCCACACAAAAGCGCAATTCTTAGCCTAGATTCCTCGTAAATGCTATCGTTTCAAAGCGTGATTCGGTGGCCTGGCGGGCAGTTCAGTGTACATGTATAGTTGCAGTCAACGTGTTTACGCTGGATTTTAACACTGCAGAACATTATTATTCAATCCCATCTGGAGTATCACTCCAAACGCCGGACCCGAATGCCGGCTATCGAAATGACTTTCTAGACTGCCGATACCACGTAGTTGGTTAGTCAGACATCATTACTAGGGGACGGTCCGGATGGGATTTGAACCCCGGTCCTGCCGTTTGAAGACCAGCGCTGCTGTTGCCTACACCACCGGGCCGCCGCTAATGATTTATTAGACTTGTTGATATTCAATAGTTGATCCTCATTACGGGAGAACTTCTTGGGAAGATACCGCATCCAGCCATCACCAACGAGTCCTATCTCGCCTTCGAATAGGACATACACGCCTGGCCGATTCCTACATCCTTAACAAATACAGTTCACCGCTGTGCAGTCTCTGTGGCGTTGACACCATCGTCCGCCACATCCTCACCGATTGCCATGTATACACGACACACTGAGCCACCTGCCAACTACACCTGCCGATTACTCGACAATCCTATCACCCTATAAACTGCATCAGCACCACCTTCTTAGATTTTTACGCATCAGCAATCGATACAAATAAATTTAAGCAGAGATTTTAACTGTTTACTAATCACAACTGCAATAGTTTTAAAAATAGAGAAGTCATCGCAATAGTTTTGTATTTGTGTTAAACATTTTGTAAACAGTAGAGAATGTAACCTCAGAGACTCAAAACCTCTACAGATCAACACCGGTGCCGCTAACGCCTGTAGCATCGAGCCTTCCTGGTCTCCTGGTCCATCTGGTCCGGAAACAGGAGCTGTTAAAAAAAACATATTCGACTAAAATGTTTGATCGTGTGTAATGTCGAACAGGTACTCCATTTTTTTGTAAAAAAAGCCGCGTTTTAGTCTCACCGTGGTAACCTCGCATCGTGCATGTTCGGTCTGACTCTTAAAAAAAAAGCTTTTAATTAATATTCTCAACGACAATTAAAAGGGGTCTTTTACAGGAATGTGCAGCCAATATCTGATCACACATAAAACAAAAAAAAATCCCTAGACGAATCTTAACGTCACGTTGAGACAAAGTACTGCACATAGGCGTACATATTGTTCGGTCATGTCTTGTCAATGTCAAAACAAACTCGTCCCAAACCAAAATAAAAAGGATAAGAGTTCTGTGTTGCTAATGACACCAGGCAATAAAGTATGTGTACATGATTTCTGGACACATATGCAAAGATTTGCATAAAGCTAAGCACACTCTTTCAAACATTAGCCATTGTTATATTATAAGGGTTACATATTTGCTTTAGGGTACAAACACCAGTAGCAAGGAAAACCATATGTTTGAAAAATTATCTAGGTTCAATGTGCCTTCAGCAGTCAAGGAACACCAAACGGTAGTAAAGTGGTTTTAAAGGCGACTTGATGTTCATGTGTGTGAGCAAGTCGTACAACTTCTGCTTCTTGAGATTACATGCTTCACACGTACACAAGTCAAATACAAACTCACATCGGACGGCTGGTCTATATGAGACACCTCGTTTCCCGACTTAGAACGACCATTCAGCCATTGAAAGATTGTTGACGGCCCATCAACGATTTGCTCAAGTTTGATGGTCGGAATGATGATCCATCAAATGCATGATTAAGACGGTAAAATTTAAATTTGATGTACCAACGGAATCGCAGACAAAAGACAAAAAAAAACGCGTCACTGCTACTTGGTCGTTCCACCGCCCAAACTACTCATGCAAAGCCATGTAGGCAAATGCATCTGAACGGCAAATTTATTACATCTCCATGTCCTGCTCTGGCTCACGACGATCACGACCACAGCACGGTTTGGTTTCTTTCATTTTTTTTCTGTTTCATTCTGTTTCTATCACGTTGTCGTTCATTTATGCCATTGATGTTTTGTTTCTCCCACACTAGCCACAAAGTCTATGGTATTAGAAACGTTTCAACATGTTCCTGTGGTAGAAGAGCCCAGGGTTTTAGTAATAGACGATTACGATGCAGAATCAGCTCTTTTGTCATTTATAAATATTTATTTTTATTCATTAAACCGCTCGTTTGCTCGTTGGTAAAAGCAATTGCTGGTTCGTTATTTCTTTCGTGTTCATCATTGGAGGTAAGGCAGCATGATGTTCGCTACACACTTTCTCATAATTCTGTACAAATCAAACACTACCGATTTTATTATAACTCAGTTATTATACTCCACACAATCTTCCCAAGAAAAGAAAGTTGTGCCAAGGTATTGAGAATCGAAAACATCTTTTAAAATTTTTAGTTCAATAATAGAAAAATCACTCTGCTGGTATCGACCGATTGGCGAAACCATGTTGTGAAACATTTTACTCGATAAGTTTCCGTCACTACTTTAACTGCTTACTGAATGCAAAGATATCTGTTAAGCGATCACTAAACGATACAGGAAAGGATGTGTTGGCAGAATGAGCAGTAATTATAGAGCATTATAAACGTAACGTTGTTATAGAATTTTATTACTGCTTTTACTACGCATGCAGACACACAGTCATGAAGTGGAAAATGTATTTCGTTTGCGGGTGCTACACATCTCTTGCTTTATTACTCAAACGAGTTTTTCTTTTTCTTTTCTAGCGCGGATGGTTTATTGTTGGTTTTCTTTTGTCTTACAGTGGTGAGCCATGCAGCTCGTTTTCGATCAGAATCCGTTTGAGTGGGCACGGCTAGTTTACGAGATTTAATTGTGTTGATAATTAGGTAGTAATTTATCAGTTATTTGCCATCAACACTAACAATATCAAACGCTAGACAATGTGCGCATTGGGACCGACGGAATGATCGAAATTAGCATGGCTGTTCAGTGAGCTTGTTCGCACTAACACTTACAAAATGAGGCGGAAGCCATCATTGCCGATACCCACCATCAACGTCATGGCGCGCGCGTACAATAAACATTCCGAGAGATACATTGATCTCGTTCTTGCACGTTCTTCCCGGGAGAGTGGCACGAGCTGAGAGAGAGAAGTTTTACGGCTTCGCATTTGCTAGAGAGATGACTAGGTCAAGCATCGAGACCGAGCGAAACAAATCTATACGCTTCTCAAAAAATTAAAAGGGCTGCAAGGCTTAAAATCGAACACATCCTTCTAAAATACCGTCTCCATGGCAGTTTCCTTAATGCCAAGAAAAGTCTACCTGTACCTGTACATGTGTAAATGTGTGAGCTAATTGTATGGAGAACTGCCAAATGTGAAGTAATTGTGAGGAATTATATCATGAAACACAAAAAAAGGCGCGTATGGTTTTATTTTTGTAAAAAATTTATATCTCCTTGCTTTAAAAACTAATCAAATGACATGCACTGATTACGAAAAGTCATGATTTGGAAGCAACCGGGTGTACTATCACTGCCAAACTTACAGAAAAATGAAAAACTTGATTCTACAAATGTATAACTTAATATCAAACGCGTGCATGTCTCAGTAAAGGATATCTCTTGTTAGCACTCTTGGATAGGACTTTTCACCTAACAAATGTTTACGATTTACATTTATTCCTATGCAACACCATCGTAGAATAACTTGAAACAAGTCAATTGTAAATATATTTTTCAACAATCGAATAAAACAAACTCTCGCCAAACTCTCGTCATTTCCCGTTTGACTACAAGTAAGTAAGTAAGTTGTTAAATAACTCATACTTGCAAAAATACATGCTTCCCATTTAATTCTCTGTTTATCGATAACATCCACTTGTAATTTGCATTCATTACCGAAAAGTTTTAGTTTCCTAGATATAGCAATTTATTCTCCAAACAAAAAATTAACTCCAACAGCATTTGCTACATGTAAGACGCCATCGGAACCGAATATTTTCTGCTTCAAAGTGCGCTCTGTCCGTAGAGGCCTTTCAATTTCGGATTCAGCGGGGAGAATGTAAGTGGACCGTTCTTTAGCTTCGTGGTAACACGCAGATCATGGAATCACGCGCAGAGCAAAAATCGAAACAAAAGAATTAAATTACCATAAACTTCAATATTTATGGCCTTTTGGGGAGCCACTTCCTCCCTGCCCTCCCTTGCAAGGGAGCACCAACGTCTACCTATCCCCATTACCGAAGGTCGTAAGTGCCGAAAAACTAGCCTTTAGGGAGGAAGTTTTCAGTACACAAAATTCAAACGTGTTTCTTGGGGAAAATGAAGTTTCATGGGTTCCCTCCATTCCGCACGCCATCACCAGCCATCATCAATTGTGCGTACGATTTGGGCCGTTCTTGTTGTGCGCTGTACATGTGTAACAAAATGCTCCATTCTAACGAAGGATCCAGTTCACTGTCCTCCCGTTTTGGAAGCGAGTCGAAAACATGCTTGCTTTGCCTTCGTTTCAGAACTATCGGCTGATGATTCTTGCGTGCAATCTTTACCGGCTCCCGCTGGGACGCGCTTCCAAACTTTGTTTGCTTGTGGCCGCTGTCGGATCTACGTGACGGTGACACGAAAATCTCATTATCTTTTGCGAAAGAACGTTTCGTAAGCTTGCCTTCCCTATCTACATTCAGACCTGTTACCTTTTTTTTTCTCTCTCTGCTGCTACCTTTTTGTCAGATAGTGCTGCTCCATGGTACAGGCAAACGGAATTGACATGTGGGGGGATGGGGTCTGTCATGAGAGCAGGAAACATTTTCGATGAAAAACTTACATCGACAATTCTCGGTTGCTGCAAAACGGAAGAAGTTCTTTCAATTTCAACCCTCCGTTCTGACAAAATTGAGAAAGAATTCAGGAACGCACATACGCTCAAGCACTGCGGATTGTGGTTTCTGCTATCGGCGGTAATATATTGCAGCTTTTTACGGGCTGTTTCGAAGGAACTGCACTGTAAAGGTGGAAGAGTTTAAGGCGAGCAGGCTTAGAATAAAAGCGGAAAGAAGCGTAGGGTAAAGTGGAGAGTAGAAGTCACTGGAAATTGAAATCACCTCCACATGGTCCACGGGAACAGAAGCATGGGCAACCGGGGGAGAGCTCGACTTGTGGAGACTTGGCAAAACGATGTGCTGTTACGCAGCGTTTTAGCTTGTTTATTTAGCCATGAGCAAGGACTGATAGGATCGCAGCAGGGTAAAACAGCAAGTGGTTAGGTGAAGCTATGTTTTAATTAATATTTACTCGTTTAGTTTGCGGATGGCTTCGAAAACCATCGTATCAAACGATCGTTATACGAGATAGGCTATCTGTTTTGAAGTCATTTACCATTTGAAAAACATTTTGCAGAGCGTATTGCAATGCGTTTGCAACAGTTAAGATGTAAAATTCATTTCGTCGGGATTCGTTTTGCTCCTAATTGTTGATACACTACCTGTCACCCGATTCCGGACACTTGAACATACTTGCGGTTTTACACATGACCACACGTTTACGGAAACGTTGATGGTCATGAAATCATGTCTATGAAAAGCCAACCCAAAATTGGTAGATTGTTCGACCTATAAATGAAATTATCACAAAAGACCTTTTTTTTGCGTCGTAATAATTAGTGGAAAACATGTAAGAGAGATAAGCATCATAAGAAACGCAAAAAAAATCTACCTCTACTGAGCAGAAGTGCGCAAAGTGTCCGGATTCGAGAGTCAGGTACTGTAAATGTTCACTTTACAACACTGTTTACTCTTATATTTAGCATTATTGCATTCTTTTACGATATCGCCTAATACTAACAACAAAATAATGAAACGACATCCTCAAAAATGCAGGTATTTCAATGCATCACTGTGCAGCCCAGATATGTTTCATTTCGACTCTACAACCGTTGTATGTTTCGATTATCGACATTACGGAAAGCTAAGACTTGTCCAACTAAGTGATCACAAAAATAAATTCAGAAACATAGTTCATGCACAAACAATACTTTTCCTTATTTAACGCTACAGTATGATCAGTCGGACTTTTAAACTCAGAACTGATTATTCGACATCAAACATAAACAACAAAGGTTTGTTATACGTAGTGATTTCTGCGAGATTAAGACAGCACGCCGTCACAGTAAAGCCGTTATAGTGCCTGATAAGGTCGTAAGAACGTGAGATTAATTGCTTCAAATTACCAATTATGAAACGACAAAGCTTTTAATGATTGATTATTTTGTGATTTCAGATTCATAACGATGATAAGTCACATCTCTTACCCCAACACATGTTTGAGAAGGACGAAATTATCTTTGCGATATTTTTACTCTGAAATAGTTTTAGCTTAGAAGTAAACGTAAAAATTACGATTAAGTGGAGGCATCGACGAGTATGCGACGAGTAACGAGTCCTATTCGATACCACAGATATTCCTAGGTATTCTTTACTTAGGAGTGATTCATGATTGATGCTATGGTTTCAGCCCTATGATTGCAGGTACAATTCGCACAGATTTTTTTCTGTAAGAAGCGTGTAATTTTATTCTTAAATGAGTTATCGTCCGGCAGCACTCCTCTGACTGTTCAATGTATTGTAAGTAAATGGTTCTGCGATATCATAGAGATTGAAACAGAAGACAGTTGAAGGCTAAAATTTATGTCCTTAGAAAGCAACTTTTATCATATTTACCTGTATAATGCGCACTTTGAGCATACTATGTCATTGCAACACCATTGTCTGCATGTTTTCTGATACAAAATGTTGGATTCGTTTCAGAAGGACACACTTGTACATTGATTGCCAAATAAATGTCAACATCAACATCTCCTAACATTCCTATCACATCTTACACGCACTTCATCGTACCTAATGCTTTCCTTTACCTTTATCTACCTCTAGCTTGCTATGAGTTGGATTTGGTGTTGATCTCGCCGTACAAGAGAGATGAATGTAGTCTCAGAGGCTCAAAGCCTCTATAAATAAATGAAAAAAACCCATACAAAGAACCGGGTCCACTCTCAATACGCATCCAAGTTATCTGTTAGGAAGGCTTTGGGTCATCCCTTTTGCATTTAACGTACTGCATGCTACTATAAACTACAGTACCTTCCAACATTCGATATGAAGCATTAGAAACCTTCACCTGTACTGCTGTGTAAATGTATTGCTGTATGTATAAATTACATGATTGTTGTGTGTAATCTTTAATGATGAGATGGCTCCCTATTTGATATCCTTTACATTTACTCCATGAATTTCTCGAAGAAATTTTCTTAATTCCACATTTTTTTCCTCCATTACTGCTCTTTGCCGTTTTATCCACACAAGTAAATAAAAGCATTCATAAATAAGCTAATCATTTGCGATTATACCTTGCTCGCATCGACACCTGTTTGCATGACTTCAAAGCTTTTTCAACCAATTTAGGAACAAAATGCAAGAAGTGAAGCATGTCACTTCTAAGCTCCATTTAAGCATTGTGTTAATGTAAATCTTGCATATATTTGTGTAATGTTGTATGCAAAACGAATGAATTTATGCAGCAGTATTTAGTTGGGAAAATTAAACTGATCGTTGTGTTTGGAACATTCCTATTTTACATTAGTTTGTATTACAAGAGCAAGATTGTTGCTAACTTCGAATTTTGTTAGTGCCCTCAAGGTATTAGTCTTCTTCTTCTTCTTCTTCTTGACTTAACGACCTCTAAGATCGGCCGGCCATCGAAAAAGCTTACTAAGACTGCCGATACCACGTAGTTGGATAGTCAGTCCTCACTACACCCGGATTTTTTATTTGGTATTTGAACTCCGGTCCTGCCGTTTGAAGACCGGCGCCGCTTTCGCCTATACCACCGGGCCGCCCCAATTAGTAGGTATTAGTGTAACAGTTAAATTATCAAATGCAATACGAAGATTTATTCATTTACGATTGATTATGACGGTGACTTAAAAACTATATACTTTTTCTCTGTTTTACTAAACTGCACTCCTCCAAACCGTGCAAACGGATCTTTTCCCGCGTGAGCTCGGTTGATGCCACGAGTTGTTTTAATCCGATAGGGCAGCCTGGCCTTATCGGTAGGCTACAAGTTGTTATAATTTATAAATTTGGCATTGGCAATAAATGGCCTTCATCGTATAAATAAGTACATTAAAATTATCATTTGATAATTCGTTCATTTCAATTGCTAATTCCTCAACCCTTTGAATGGGTATGAGGAGAGACATCATCATTATTATTATTATGAACTTATATCAGTTAAGATAACTCCAAATCAAACAGCCTCACGGTGATTGTATATTATTTTTTTGTTTTTTACTAATTTTCCTTTGATTCTATACATTCATCCTTTCAATGATTTTTGAGTTTAAAGATATATTTACTAAAGTTAACGTAAGGTAGGTCTTACAATCAATTAATGTTAATTTTCTGAAAAATAAAATAATAGGTAAAATAATACTAATCATACCAACAAAAACTAAAACATTGGGCCGGCTCGGTGGTGCAGGCGGACACCGGCGCCGGTCTTCACACGGCTGGACCGGGGTTCAAATCCCATCCGGACCGTCCCCTCGTAGTAAGGATTGACTAACCTCACTACGTGGTATTCATTAGTCAAGCAATACGGCCAGGCCGTTCTCACGAAAAGAAAAATAATAAAACATAAATTAAGGGCGAGCTGTCTTAACATGTGGTGGATTAGTGGATTCTAGTCATTCAGGGATTTAATGCTGTACCATTAATGGTACTTTATGAAACATTTTATGAAAAAGCAAATATATACGTTGGACAGAAAGTGTTTTCTATTGTTATTCAACAACAATACAACTATAGCTTAAATGCAATACTAAACACCATATTTTCTGTATTATTTTTTTACCCTCTTTGTTTCTTATACACTTTTAAAACCAGCACTAGCGAAAAATATGTTTTAATTTATTTACAAAACTTTGTCTTAATTCACTTTTACTTTTCTCTTATCTAACGAATTCAACGTTGAATTATCTCAGTGTAGCTCCAGTATACTTTAGTTCACTGCCACATTTTGACAAAAATGTATGAAAAGCTACAGCTAGAATGCAGTGAACAAGCTCTGCTTCCTCACATATTAAAATTTCAAAACCAACTGAACCGATCACGGGAAGAACCTTTATTGTTTTTTTCATCCCATACATTCGACCTTAGCAGCACAACCTGTCGGCCTCAGTAGAAGAGTTGCATTTAGGGCTTATCATTTACTTCTGTGTTCATTATTGCTCAACAATTTCAAGGACATGAGTCGACATCTATAGAGTTCGTGAGGTAATCCCTGTAGACAAATCTTCCTATGCGTATTGTTCAGGTTACAGCAGAAGGCTTGCAATAAATAACGATCGTACAGGCTCAAGGACACTAAGTAAAAAGCATCTCTTGCAATCGAAACACACTCCCGGGGCACGATAACGGCAATAGAACCCTTTTACAGCTCATTCCCACCACTGGTGGCCTTAACCTGCCTGTCAAAACCGAGGCCGACGAACGTCTGGAATAAATTGTCGTTCCATCATACTTCCCACATGAAGACACGATGCATGTGTATATGTGGCGAGTGTGCTTTTGTTTTGCTTTGCTTTGAATCAAAGCTAACCAGTCTTGCGTCGATGGTGCGATGGTGCAACATGGTGACACTCCCAGCAGTGGTTACTTTAACTCTTTTGCCACTACGGCGAGAATTTACAGCAAATGTTGGCCACTTCGCAACGCTAAAGCTTTGAGCATCCCGAGACAAACGGAGTGCCTAGTTCGGGATAAGATGCACAATAAAACAGCCTGTCACGACACGACAGCGTGTGTGCAGCACTTTCGAATGGGTGAACGAAAGAGTAAGGAAAACTTCAATGAGGGACAAATATTCGTACCCGAACATAAATACATAAAGAAATAGAGTTTATTGCGTCGTAAAATATGCAATTTTGTTGTTATATTGGCGATTTAGTCTGTATGTGTTTCTTTTCTTCTTCTTTCTTTTAATTTGTATGAAACTGAGATTTTGGATGAGGTGGTTGGAATGATGTGAACGTTTACTGGGCTAGTACCGCAGAAAACCGTTGCCAGATTGTAGCGCATTTGATTTTTCGCTTAAGCCGAAAGGTATCGTTTCGTTCCACAATACATTTCTACAGTACCGTGTGCCCAACCAGTATGTGTTCAAATCAAAGAATGTGTGGTCTGAAACGTAGTATCCGGATTTGTTTGTTTTCATTACTTGTTGTAAATATTGTTACAATTATGTTTTTACAAACAGTTTGAAATGCACGGCCAAGGGTAATAAAATCTTTATTTCCTATTCAAACGCACATGACCATATCATCAAAAATATCAAATGGTTTCAATTCTCGTTTGTTGTGAACGGTGCATTCACAATCAATTGATAGTGATCGAACGATCGGGAACATTTGGCGGACTTGAAGATTTATTCTTTCACTAATACTACAATCATTTAACATAACCGTTGACTAAAGATATTAACACAATATTTGATTTACGATAAAAGTCAAGTAAATATGAAACCATGATTCTTAAACTTTATACACTAGCCACAATTCATATGAACACAATTGTTTCCCGTATCTAACGCATTACCTTCAAAGATTTTTCAACGTTTTTACGGATCCACTATCATGCAACAAGCCATTCGAAACGTATCAATGCCTTTGCTTAATAATTTTCTTCTTGAATTTTTCTGAAGTGAGTAATGTAACTGTTATATGTACCAAGTAAGTAACTGGTAAAGCTAAAAACTGCTCGCCAGTCCAACAAACCCTAAGAACAGATTAAATTTTAGGTTCAATGTTTAACGTACAGATTGAGATATAAAATAAGCCCGATTTATGCATTGATTTCGACAGTAAATTAGTATACGAAAGAAAGAAAAACATTTGAAAGTGATATCTTCTCGTGTGTCCAACAATTTCTACCATTCCTAACATTATTGATTGTTTTATTGTATTCGTTTTTGGCTCATGATTTGATCAGAAGGGTTTATGAACTAAGCCCCCAATCTATTGGTCTTCAGCGTTCTGAATAACTAGCGAAAGAAGAGGAGTGCAGGGCAAGGCAAATCATTAGCAGAGATAAACAACATGACATCTAAGGCCATTATTTATGGCCACGATGTGACTATTATTTTACTGTTTTATTAGTACATTCATTTAGGCAGGGTAGGTAGAATTTTCTGAAGTTGGAGAAAAAATCGAACAGAAGTTATTGTGCATGAAAATGAATATATTACACATTCTGAAGAATACATGCAGTAGTAAATTCATTAACAATATCTTCTCAATGAGAGCAGTGCAACAAAGCCTTGAATGTTTAAATAACACACATCAGTTAAATAAGCGTAATGGAACTGATTCACGTGGAGAAAAACATAAGTCACGTGAAAAATCTTACGGATTGATATAAATAATTACAATACGGAAGCGTACCGTCCAATAATAATTAAAACAATACAACTATTAAACAACTGAGCATGCCCGGGATAAGGCAAAAAACAGAGAGTACTTAAAATAAAAAAAAAAATAAATAAACAACTATTAAACCATCATTAATCAAACTATGAATTTGTTTTACGGAGGGAGGGGGTGGTACGATGGCGATGCGGCAAAGGCACCGGTCTTCATGCGGCAGTACCGGGGTTCAAATATGAACTGATGAACAAAAAAATTAAAATGACTTAGTGAAAATAATTATAATAATAAGAACAATAAATCCCATCTGGATCGTTCGTTCGTAGTGAGAACTGACTATTCAACTATGTGGTATAACCAAGTCTAGTAGGCCATTATTTGGCTGGTGTGACCTTGGTAGGTCGTTAAGACAAGAATAAGAAGAGGAAGAATTATAATAATAATGATAATAAGCAGAGGAAGAATAAGAATTTGAAGTTATGCTATCAAACATTATGATTTTTTTTTAATACATTGAATGGATTTTTATTATTCATTATTATTGATTTTCCACACACACAAACACACACACACGTGTGCGCGCGCGCCCTCGATCTTATGAATTGTTGCATCATCAAAAATAGCAGTAAAATGTTTTTTTCCAATCAATCAAAAAATACCGACGGGAGAATCGTGTAAATCAAGTTCACAAATCTTACGCATCTTATGTTTTTCCAATGCACACAGAAGGATACTATCAAATTGGTATGATGTGTTTCAATATTCTTGAAATTCTTTTCCCGAGCATTTCTTTAATTGCTAATAGTTCCGACGGACGTTCAATAAAACTTGAATGACGATTGTGAGTCCGCCACAACGCCAACCTTTTCCCTCAAATCTCGATTTCATTCATGTTAAAGCAAATGTTCCGTTTGGCTTTTTGATCGCTTTACATCATTGATGCTTTTTCATTGAAATCATACGATCAGAATCTCACACATTTCATTGTCAATTTGCTGCACGTGTTGTTGTTATTGTTGTTGGCGATAGAGAAACAAAACAAATAAACTTTGCACTCTATGAAAAAATGATTTAACAACCGCATCTAAGTGAGCTGCATATCGTTTATGAAGCATAATTATTTGTTTACCTCGTTTACATACGTTAAGCCATCGTAAATACATTCATCATCATATCTCAACGGCGTGTGGTGGAATCTTCTTTCTCTATATTGATGATTGCAACAGCTGAGTCCGGGTCAGTAACTAATTTTGCTTTACTCTACCACATCGCACAAGTAAGCTTTTAGCTACGTTTCTTCAAAATCCCTTTGGTTCCGGATTGCACAGCCGTGCTGGCTGCTGGGACCATATTCAACGGTAGGTAGTGTTGTTCTATTTCCTCGTAGAGCGTTTGCCTGTCCAAATGTACTTTCTCTTCATTTGGAAGAAAATCAAGCAACTGCGAAAACAATAATGGTTGCCTTTTTCGGTGAAATGCGTATGCGCAACGCGGGACAAAACAGGCACGCTAGAGCCCTGTTCGTTGAAACGAGTTTTAGTACAGAATCTGATTCATTACAAAGAACCACCAGAAAAGCTCATAATACCCGCCCCTATTTCGTTTGTTTAGTTTTCGCTCTCTCTCTCGCACTTTTTTGTATCGCAATATTCGACAAGAAGAAATAGCTGCGCCCTGTGGTTTCCTTTCCAGCACATCCAATACTGGAAACTTTTAGTACAAATTCGGAGAGTACGTAACACACGAATGCAAAGGAGTTTACTTCACCAAGTGCTTTCATAGGTACCACCGAGGACCAAGGTTTAGGACTCGTTTTTCTCTCTAAACCGTCTCGTCAAACTCGGTAAGAGATATTAGCTTTCCATCACACGAGTGCTAGCGGTACGTGTATATGTTTAGGTATATGTGTGTGTGTGTGTGTGCGTGTGTGTATGTGTCGGATGGTTTGTGCCTCCGCTAAAATTGGGGAAAACCATTTTCCGGAAAATGTCCCGACAGCTCTTTCACCACTGATGAAAACATGGAAATTTCCCCTTTTCACCTTCTGTAAGGTTTATTTTCACCTACACAAAAACCATTGCACAGGCGAAGAGCGGCTTTTTGTGGTAAGAATGCGTCAAACTACGCTGCTACACAAATCATCGCTTGTCATTGACGGGCTTGGATTTGTTTGTCAATTTTAAGCACTGTTGCATTAAGCGAAGCGTAGGCCCAGCTATACACAGGGGAGATTGTCAGAGGTGATTTAGGACTGGGATATGCGGTTTTTGTTTTTATCTCGTCAGCTGAGTTCGAAAAGAACGAAAATTTATTTCTTCATATCCATTTCAGAGCTTTATTAGTTTTTTTTTATAATGTTCGCCAACCATACGATTGAAAATGCCCTTTTTCGAAGGTTATTACATCAATGAATGTATGTATAAATAAACTTGTTGAACAACAGACCTTGGAACACTCATATCTTTCGAATACAAACGTACATATTTAGTTTAATTTGGGGACCTTTTAATGTAGTTTTATGAAAATGTCAATTTTAATATGATTAGTTGTACGAAAACTATTTAAAATACGTTAGCAACACCTCACTAGACACAAGTTTTACTTTGCAATGATATGAACGATGATAAGATTTGTGCAGACAGTCAAAGTTGTGTTGATACATGGGTGTCCTAGCAAAGACCTGCGATTTAAATACATGGATGGAATGCATACAGGACAAAATACATTTTTTTTTAAATAAAGTTTAAGGAAGTAATTTTTTAACAATTTGGACAAATTCTGATGATTCTGATTCTGATGTTGCTTGCTTGAAAGTAAAACCTCCAAAAGAAAGTGAATCAGTTTAGGAGACGGAACAACAATATCAACGAACACTCTTAGCTCTTAGCTTTTCGTACCGGAAAATTTAAATGCTTTGGGTATAGACATTTTCATTGCGAATTGTTCGTGCATATGTAGTTTTCTATGGTACCGATTGAGTCGATTGTAGCAATGGGTAGGTGCAATTATCATTTTCCTCTATCTATAGTTTGCCACCTACGTATTTAAACACATGTATGTTTGGCTACGGCCCACTCACCCCCTACAATTACGACCGGCTAACGTTTACAAACACTATTTCATCTGTTCAATCCGCTACACGAACACTCTCACATGTAGCATCCATTCAATTTCTTTGTCACATAAAACGTATCTGCGGTGGCCTGGAGCTGCTCGTTCCGCTCCTCATCAAACATTTCAAATGCACACTTCCATACACACATACACCTCACGAAACGCCACCACGATCCGTGCGTTGGTGTGCGTGTCACACCGTGACTTGCTTACATATTCACACACACCATTAACAATATGTAACCCACACACAAACTCAATCCTATCTACCGCACCATGGTTGGCGTTTTGTATTTACTTTGCAAACGGTTAGCTGCAAAGCTACAAAGGGGGTCATGTTTTTCACTACTGAACAATTTTCCACCACCAGCCATAGTAAGGCCGGGGCCAGCGTGTAGGCTATCTAACTAGGGCTCGTGTCTGGGACAGTTTTTCACCAAAACGTGTTCAAACGTTGCCGGGAAAACATCGTTGTTATTAGGAACAAACTAACGTTTGTACGCAACACAAGTCTATGGTGCTTTGGGACTGTCTGGTTCCATGGTGTCGTGTGGAAAATATTAAGTTCGGATAACTAGAGTACTTCACCCAATTCTAACTAACGCAACGTCACCAATCGCAGTACAATAAGAGCTACCTCAAGTTGCATCACCAGTGAAAACCGTTTGGGAGCGTCGAGCTAACAACTGTGACGCACACAATCTTAACGTTATGATATAAAAGTTAAAAACTTAAAGAAAAGCGTATCAGAAACATCACTTCAGGAGTAACCAGTTAACCATTGAGAGGAAAGTAAATTGTGTTCCTGTTGCATTAATTCTATTAAACAATTTGCATTCTTTTTGTTTTTACTTAAGGTGTTTCTTCATTGGCAAATCTTGTTGTAAACTGTGCATGATTTTAAGTATTTCATCCTACTAGTCTGCGTCAGACCTTACGTTAAAGATGCTGCGTGATGTTTTGGGTTTTGTTACTCATTTATATTTGGTTTTGTTTTTGTAATATCTATGTGTTTCTCTGTTGTCTGCTATAAAGAGTGCGAAATGCGATTTTACTACCGGAACTCTGCAGGCCATAACTTCTACCTACATTGCATTCATGTGAGTATGAAATTATTAAAAAATATCAATCTCAAACTTTCCAAACAAACATAAAACACTTTGTGTGTTCAGTATGTTGAATCCTTCAAGACCTTCAATCCAGGTGCTATTCTACTTGCTTCTTTTGGGCTTATGGATTTGTCTGTTTGTCATTGCCAGTTTATCAAAAACATTGCGGCACGACACGACTATCATTGCTTGCCACCTGTCTTCCCACTAACACATAAACAAAACGCCAAACACACATTCAGCTCATGATGGTATCAGTAATGACACCAGCCTTTAAACAGATTCGAACCCTTGCAAACTAACCGTCTCATTCTAGCGTACGTTCAACCCTCTATTCATTCATTCTTTTCCCCATACATCTATCAACTCCCTTTCATTAGTATTTCACCCACTGTGTTGATGTACGGCGTCTAAGCCTTGCGTTTCAGAGCATGCGAGAACGTACTAATGTAGCAAATCAGTGAGAGAATGTATTGCGTGCGTGCGTGTTTACATGTCAGCTGGTGATCTGTCATTTATTCGTTCGGAAGGAAGTTTAGACTCTATGACCTAGTCGCATTGTGTGCATCACTCAGTTTAAATTCATCCACTTCCTTCATTTGTAAATCAGCTCATCTCTTTTCCTTTCTTATAAATGCACTTGTTTTATATGTTTTCATTTTCTTTCACAACTTTCCACACAATCATCCAATTCCTGAGCGTATAATATCGTTGTAGAAGTATGTTTTATTTATTTTAATGCATGTGGTGTCCAATGCTAGACTATTGATACATTACTATTAATTATTAGCATTAATTACATTGGATTGACTATGTTACTAGTACTGAATATGGCGTACGTACTACGCTTTGTAAGAATGCGTATAGTGCAGTATTGCTAATGATACTCAGATACATGTGGGCTTGTTCAATAATTGGCAAACAGCAAGGCGACCGGGCTGATAGAAAAGATATCAAAGATTTTCTCAAAACACATCCAATTTCTGTGCCCTGTGCAATTTCTTTTATTTGCTGCTGCGTCCTACCCTTAACGAGAAAAGAGAAGCTCTTCTCTTTCTCATTTTCGACGCCCCACAACTACAATCACGCACAACTACATACCGAAAAATGGGAATTGTGCATGTAAATGTTGTAAAATCCGAAATAGCGACGAGAACCTGTTTTGTTGCTATAAAAATTGCTCTTTTTTCATTTCTTTACATTACCCTGCTCCATTGCCTAAAGTTTAAACTAGGCAACGCAGAAGAAACTAGTTACGAGAGGCATGGAGGATGGTAATAAGGTTCACTTTTCGCCTTGCATGTATTGTGATGTTATTTGGAGTTGGATTCGGTGTGTGTGTGTGTGTGTGTGCTTTTTTGTTCTTCCTCGCATCCTTTTGCACAATATTCCTACATTAACGCGTTGTGCCACAGGAAAGAAATCAGAATACCCTCTGTACACAGTAGATAGCGAATAGCAGATATTCTAAAGATGCGATGTGGGTGTTAAATTTGCATAAGTATGGAGATGCCATCGCTTGATTCGCCCGGGAGAACGTTTTGTGAGCGTGTGCAGTGTCTTCATTTTGATCATAATGCAGCTCCACACTGTTGGAAGGAGTAAAGTAAGGTATAAAAGGCTGTGGTGATAGAACAGCAGTATCAAAAACAATGGGAACAATAAAAAAATACTAATCAATACAAAGCGATTCATTCGATCGACTGCTTCGAGCCAGTGTGGCAATTCTACCACATTCCATACACAGCATATATTGAAAAACTGTGCCCTTTTCACTAGGTTGAAAGTACCGATCAGCTTTTGATTACCGATTTTAGTATTTTTACTACGATTAACATAATTAGAACATTATGGTTTATTGAAAATAGGAAACTACTGACTTATTAATTCTCTACGAATTTGAAACCAACTTGAGCGGTAGTGATGTTTTGTAGAGTAAACTGTGATAGCTGCTATACATAGCTCGTCTTTTTGGCTGAACGATCTTTTATTGATCGTTCTATTGATTCTAAATCTATTGATACCACGTAGTTGAATTATCAGTCAACACTGTGGGTATTCACCATGGATCTGGATGGGTTTTGAACCCCGGTCCTCGCGTGTGAAGATCGGCACCACTGTGCCCCCACCACCCGACCGTTTCAGTCTGGCCAAAATCCTTGCTTCACTGGAACAACAGTTTTGAATCTCAAACTACTAGTATGACGTACGCAAATCATCAGTTACCAAGTACGTTCCCTATTTTCGAATCGGAAATGTGTGTTGCCAAAGGTACATTTAAAATTTAAATTTGAATACTTTAGAAATGACTTTTTTAAAGTTACATTCTCAGGAAAAAAAGAAGCAAATTTACCCCGCAGAAATGACCATGTGCAAACCAGACCAGATTCAAGGTTTTCAAGAGAGCATTTTTACTTACCACGCATAACGCAGTGAGGTGAGAGAAAGAGCATTATAGCTTGTCTGAGAATAAAGAAGGAAAGTAAATAAGCGCAAAACAGGGTACAAATGGGGAGCAAAAAGGTACGTTGGTATGCAGTACGAGAGTCGAAAACATTTGACTCCCGAAATTCTCGGCACAACCTATCAAATCTAACATTATTACACACTCGAGGAAAATCCTGAACCCGTTCGATACATTCGGTAAGAAAGATCCCTAAGGGTAGAGACTGATAAATCGAATCGGCGCAAATAGCACCACCAAGCAACCCATTTCTGCAACGAGAAGGTATAGGATAAACGGGTCGGCAGACGACCGACCGACGAACGAATTAAGAACTGAATACAAGCATCAATGACATTTCGTCGGAACAAGAAAACCCGGTAAAGTGTGCTACGTCCATGGTACCGCTCCACGTTACGCTGTACCCGACCCAAACACTGCCAACGTTAACGTCGATGCTCGCATCATGAGAACGATTTCGTTCCGTTTCATCAATCGGTTCATTTTGTTTCGGCTGATGTCGTGCATTTCTCTTTTTTCAATTTCATACCCATCCTCGTGTGTGCACATCTGGCCACTTCAAACGATCGAAGTAACCCTTCAAATGATATGACAGAATGTTCATGGTTCCCCAAATCGTCGAAATCTTCTTGCCCACCTAAGCTGTAGAAGGAACATTTAGGTGTGGAAGGTTTTAAAACATTGGATTCACTCGCTCACTCACTCACAGCAAAAGGGTGTCAATTGTTCATTGTGCTGAAACAGGTGCAGTAACATTAATAATTTCATTTCATTTTACCTGTAATGCATAATCCATTTTTGGTTATTTTATTCTAAACAAGTTGGTGGTACGCCAGTCAAAATTTCCTTGGTTTTAGCTATTGTTTAAATTTCTTTTTGAAAAATCTCACAAAAGCATAGACATGTTCTTTGTGCACGGTTTTCGGCCATAAATTCCAGAAAATTGAAGAATTTTCCATTACAACTGTGGGTAAGTTTCCATTAAAGCGCTGATGCTAAAAACTCATTCCTTCCTTAACAACATACTTTAAGAATATTTTATTGATTTACTTTAAGTATGACGACTTGCGCCGTATTGCTTTATTTTAATAATATTCTGCAATTTTGTGCCTGCGTAACTTTAAAGTTGCAAACCAAAGAAGACTCTTGTGTCCAGACTCACAGGTGGCCAGCATCGGGTGAGTGGGTACGGTAAGCTTAGTATAACGTTTCATAATTTCTTCACGCATATTGGTAGACACTCTGAATCGTAGAAGGAAGCTGTAGAAAAAAAAAGAGCGTTCAACGACCACCAGCGGATGAAATGATTCGACGACGATAGGAGAGAGGCACCCATCCCAATCGAGATTTTCTTCAGTTCCTGTTTCCGACATAACCGCCGGTCGTCAAATATCCCACTTAACGCCAAAAGCGCACGCGCGCTGGGGCGCTTAGAGGTGTGCGTGCTGACTCACATAATCATTTCCGAATTCTTTCTCTCCAGCAGTAGTTGGACTGTCTTCCATCGCAGTCTCTCCTGGCATCCCCGTCAGCAGCTGGGGTGATTTTGATAGTCGAGAGAGAGCAAGGCACGCTCTTTTGGTGTGTTTTTTTTTTATTGCTGAACCAACCTTTGTCAATTGCCGGTAGCTACTTCTGCCGCTATTGTGGTATAGCGTTTTCGGTCGACTCTCGCAGCGTTTTGGTACGGACATTATATGCAACACGCTACACTCTCACAACCCAACGATACGGCCAGCAGAACACATCGTCGTCATCTTTAACGCCATTGTAGCGGACCGTGCTGCTCTCGTTGCCATCAGGATAGTTTCTGTGTTTGCTGCTTATACTCACCCTCGGCTTTTGCAGCTCTTCCTTCACCGTTTACGGTTGTATGATGTGATTTTGTTTTCTCCAGTAGTCCAGTGCTGTACGGGGTATCAGTGAATTGATTCGCAATTTTTGAACGAATCGAGCCGTTCACGAACGTTTGTGTGAAATAAAACGTCGGCTTATAAGCACAGTTCAGTGGAGCAGTGTGTGGTTTTCTTCAGCTAGTTTGACACATTACAATATTTTTTTTTTCTCCGTACAGTGCACTGACTTTAACACAAACGAATTATTTCAATCTCGAGGAAAGCAAAGTGAATGTTGTGAACACTCTCTATAAATATCAATCAAGTCAGTGCTACTTATCAGTTGTCCATGTGATTACAAGTGTTGTACGAGTGCAGCTTCATGAACGTATACTGAATGTATCCTGAGTGCTACTTATCCGGTATACCTTCAGTATACGTAACAAGAGGCGACACAATCATCGTTGCTGTGGTGGATTCCTGACGAAGTGTTGCAAAATTGTTGATACATTGAATTGTTTACCCATTGATTTCTTTGAATCTGTTTCTACGCAATACATCAAAGCATTATTAGTGAATTTATGATGTTGTCCATCAAACGGCAAACGGATAAATACTGTTCGTGTAATACCAATGAAATCATTCCATCCTGCAGACTGTATGTTTTCGTTCCATTAACTTATCTTAGCTCCACAGGTCGATTCGATTGGGACACGTTTATTAATCTTGTATGGTTATCTGGATAATGTGCAACACTAACCGGGCCAGGCGCACAGACAAGACCCATTATTCACATCATAACAAATCATGAAGGTCGCTTAAAGATGAAGCATAGTAGGAATGAGACATAAAATTGCATTTAAAACCTCAACCGTTGCCAGACTCAGAGAGGAAGAGCGAGAGAATAAGAGTGTGAGAAAGAGCGAACAAGGTCAATAATAGAGCTGGAAAAGAAAGGAGAAGAAATATTTTCATAGCCAGAGGTATCATAGGTGAACACTGTTCGCGGTCGTAGTGTGCATAGTTGTGTCAATCAGAAGAGCTTATTATAGCTGTCCAGAAGGTAACGAATAACACCAAAGAAAGGTATTTTTGACAGAATTTTGTAAGGTAGCTCTGATTTATGATTTGCAACAATGAATGTACCCAGCGACATTATCATGATCTTAGCCAAGGAAACATCGAGTTCAATGAGAAATTTTCAACTGACAGGCGCACTGACGCAGGTTTGCTTACTCTCACGCACATACAATTTCGAGAACATAAGTTCGTTTATTTTCTTATCCCTACCGAATTGGCAGTAGACCAGAAGATCAAATCAACTGCCGCCTATCGGTCCCTTGAGATACGTTGGTGAAATGAATATGTAATATGATATTAATATTAAATTTTTGTTGGAATAAAGCTTTTTGTGGAATACATAGCATCAAACCTGAACTGCGAAATACACACACACACACACAAACTCACACATAGACAACATACTTTGAAAGAACTATAATCCATTGCATACTTTACGGAGAAAATATTGTTAGCTCCTCCCAAAATTTCTCTCACTCTGCTCAAACTTTCTCTTAACCATTAACCAGCACCTCTAGCGGAGTTTTTGTGAACCTACTTGTAAACGATACGCGACGTACGACGAATGCTTATTGGAATCGAATTTTTGAATAAAGAACCTTTTTTCACAAACACGTACTTTCTACAGGACTCAGCATTTCACGTGTTTCTTCGTAACTGAAGGATGCAAAATGATAATAATGGCTACCATAAGCTTGCCAATTATCTTCCATTACAACAGCTTCCACTTAAAACAGCGTGGTTTTCGATAGTTGATGCTGCGTCTGTTTCAGATCATACCGTCATTTGCGGAATGAGTACCAAACACGCAAAAACGCGCTTATTCGCAGTTTATTTTGAGATATATTCGATTGCGTGTTTCCGGTCACTTTCACAAACAGACCTTATTGACAATGGTTTTATGAAGGGCAACAGAACGACAGCTTACAACACAACTTCCATTACGTTGGTCTGAGAGGCTTCTGTATACAAAGATTCTTATAAATGGTTTTCGTGTTTCTTATGTCTGTTTTAAGTTGTTGTTAATGTACCACTTTTCATTGTATGTGCTTGTGATACAATATTTATTGTGGTATAATAACTTAGAGCCTTAGAGTATTACTAAGAGATGTTTTAAACCCAGATTTAACATTGATTTTCAAATGGGTTGTATTGATTACGTTAACATTTTTAAAATTCTTTTTTAAGTTAAAATAACACATCTTAGTGCCGCATTCTAAGCTTTTCTTGAACTACCTTTATACAAACTTTTTTACAAACATACAACAGGCAAACACGGCAGATGTGGTCAATCTCACGAAAGCACTGGTACCAAATCTCTTTGAAAAAGTGCCACCGTACGCATAACTGAGTTAATGAAGCCAGAAAAAGCAAATTAAAGCGTTCCTTTGGTTGTAGTGCGAATGAAGAACTTTTAACATGATTTTCTGTAAATCTACTATAGAAAAATTAATTAAACTAGACTGACAGGTAACACATTTCGTTTAGAAGCTAAAATTTAAAAATTTCTTCATATAATAATAACATATACAACCTAATGTTCTGTTCATGCACATGAGAATATACCCTATGAAACATAAAACCGCGGGCCGCAAAGCTGACATTTTCATTCCGAAATCTCCCGTGGCCCGCAGCTCAAACCTAATGTCTCGTTGTTATTTAGGAAACCTTCTAAATTTCTAAGTATGTAAAAATAATCGCATAGAAATTGCAGGATCGTGGAACGGTTGCTAAAGCGATAGTGACGACGGTATGGTCTCCGGGTATTGGGTCTCGTTTGGACCTTTTACACCGTAGTGAGGACTGACTTTCCACATACCTCGTATCAATAAGTCCTATAGCTTATTGGAAGGCTTATGTGACTAGCAAGTCGTTAGTTAAACCAAGAAGAAAGAGAAATTGTCGGGTCTCTCGATTCTTTCGTAAAAATAGTTTTTTCTTATACAATTATACAAAAATATGCTACATAATCTATCTGTTCGTACCATCCCAAACACATTTTAGAGTCTGGTACATCCAGTTCAAGAAGATCATGCTACTAGCATCGTTATAGCTCAAAGAATCATGCGTTTTGTAACTTACGATATTACGAAGACGGAAAATGGGTAAGCAATATAGTACTTATTTATATTACACTATAACAGTATACCGTCGTATTGCTACAAGCTTTTCCAATATCTTTCGTTTTATAATTCCCAATACTTTAAATACATCGCGGTCTATGGACAATGTTTTGACATCAAACAATGAATGTTTTGATTTCTTAAATATTTCTGTAAGTAAATTATCGCTCACTTTTGTCAGATAATGCAACCCTCGTGCAGATGAACCAAAGTATAAGGTTATGCAAAATACGTACAAGCTGTATTGTTTTGTTCAGAAGTTTTAATATCAATTTGCTGGCAATGCCAGCACATATAACAGCTACATCGTGAAATGCTGTAAACACATAACTTTGCGTACAGGTAACTTGTCCCATTAGCACGCTTATTTCAGCATTTATTAATTTTCGTTCGACAAAACTGTTCCGAAAATGGGGAATAAGAAACCGCATCATCATCCGCTTATAAGGGCGCAACAATAATAATTTGGATAGATAGAATGGGTGAAAGAATGAAAAAAGTATGGCATCGAGAAAAATGTCACACAAACATGGCCGACAGTTTCATCCGTTCTGCGCAGTTCCATGTCCAACCGCTGGAAAAGCAAAAGAAGAGCAGGAAGAGATGAGAAGAACAAAAATGAGAAAGGGAAAAACTTGAATCTTACGCAGCCATCTGTAGATTACAGGGGTAAAGTGAGTCAGGTTGTGGCACCGCAGCCATGATTGAGCGAGTTGTGTGTGCGAACATCATCTGTTTCGTTCTGGTGAGATGTTTCATCTGGCGTACGGTCTACTCACAATACACCTAATAACTTTCAATCTTTTGCTTAGTTTCGGCACTATGTAATCCATTTTATCGAACAGAACCCACAAAATAGCCTTTTAGTAGATACAAGATTTTTCCACTTATGTACGGTACTACGGCAGACATTCGTGGCAGACTGATACATTTTAAGAAGTATGGTTTTTATTCTTACGAATAAAAATACGGAAAAAGTTGTTGTAAAAATTACTCTTATTTTTTATGAATTTAATTTCTTTAAATATGTTTCTAATGATTTCTCAACTCCGTTATAAACAATATGCTTCTTCTACAAACATTTCCACACTTTTTGGCTAGCGAAAATAGATAATTTTGTGAATTAATATGTATGTACGATAACGTTTGAGTTTAGCTCAATGAAAATCATTTATATTCGTTTAAATTTCAACCATTTTCTTGAACATTTTTTCAGGAAATATTCTCCAATCATCTGCTCTACCGATTTTGTGTGTTTTTTCTCATCTACACCGTATAAAAACCAGTGTTAGCTACTGCAATTTTTTGTTTTTGGTTTACAAATTTAGTTTAGACTACTCTCTCTCTTAAGGTTACAAAATATACATTCTCAACTTTGACCGATCGATTATCTTTTGTTCTCACGAAAGATGCTCACACACACAATCGTAGTAATTATGAGGTAAGAGAAGCCAAAGAGGCGAACGTGTGGGATTTCTGCCGAGGCAAGCATCAGCATGCAACATCCACTTTCTCTTTCGTTACTTTCTCCAAAGCAAATTACGGCAAACACATTATGAAAAATGGAAAGAATCATTCTCGTTGGCGTATCACCGGTTTCTTTTTTTTTTTCTTATGGACTGGAGGGAGCGCATTTTAGACAATGATGTTCATTTGTTTTATTCAAACTTTTCAAATCTCATTAGATTACACTACACAACTGTTTTAACAACATATATTGAATTCTTCTCTACGTTGTTATATGTAGACGGCATTAAGTATTTTACTGAATATATATGATTTATTCATAATTTAGGCAGTTTTAACTGAAATATATCTTTTTTATTCTTTGAAACAAACAAAACACAGAGCTTCAAGAGGTTTTGGACTTCCCTTTCTGTCATCCTTTATTTGGTTTTTCCTAGCTGATTATTACTTTTCAAATAATACTTTCATTTATTGACTGACACACTGCTATCGGGCTTCGGGTTTCTTTACGTGGTGTTTATAAAATTGCATTAGCTAAAGCTATTCAAGAACAACTCCAAAAAACATTTAGAGTGCTAAAATATTCAATATCTTACCTTATCAGCTCGTTTTTTTTTCATAAAACTTCAAACTGACTCACCAAAACCCTCTAGCGCACACTGAGTCTGACGCAACGGGTTACAGGTTAAGGTCCTGATGGAAGCTATAGAATGTCGATTTTTATTTACATGCTGCCAGAAATTCCCATTGCCATCCACCGATTGGTGATATAGATTGCTTTGTGCTCTTGCTGGGAACGTTTGGTTCCACAATTGTTCATTTTATTTTATAAATAACTATCATTTATCATAACTGTCGTCGATGCCGAAAGAAGAAATCTGGCAGGGAGTGGTTCACCGAAATGGAAACCTTCAGTTGAGACTACTGCAAGCCTTGCAAAGCGACCGTTATTTGGAGGCAGGATTTTGTTTACGCTCTGTAAGCTCGGTTGGTGTTATCGGTGACGTTAATGGGGTCATTTTTTAGCTAACTTTACTACCGCACCGTTAGTATTAGTGTTGTGCTGCCGTGAAAAATTCGTAGCACTCAACAAGAATAAGAATTGCAACTCTGCCATACCAGGCGTTAACCAAAGTGACATTCTTGCGGTGTCAAATAGGTAAACTACAAGACTTCATTCCAGTCATAAGACCACAGTGGTTGCTATTGTTTGTACAGATTTTACAATGTTAAACGATATGGTTAACGTTTGTCAACATGATGGCTGAAATTTATGACTCCGGATGCGTACCCTTCAACTCGAAATCTGGAAAAAGAAGCTTGTATGCCTGGCATACTCTTACATGGCAGCCGAAAACAGTGCTATTGGCTGATGTGTTGGGTTAAAATGTTTATGAAAACATGTTTAAACTATCGATACATCATCATTGCTTACGCTAGGACGCTAGGACATTGCTGAAGTGACTGTTACATGATACGTGACTAAAACTATTATTTCAACGCATAACATACGCCCCAATAACACGAATCAGCAATAACCTCTACCGAAAACAAATTACACACGACAACTTCAAAACTCGTACAGCTCCAGAACTGCAGAAGTACTGGAAAACTAATTCATTACTAAAGAAATACCAGATGGTCACACGCTTCAAACGAACTCATACTACAGTTTAGATCGATTCAAAAAACACTCTTTACAATACAATCAATTAATGAGTTACCTGCATGTAAAAGCTTACCCTAATCTAAATTATGTTCAATAATAGGCCTTCTTGAGTCGTCAATTATGAATAAGTAAAAAAACATTTACTTGAAGTAAATGAGTGTTGATAAATGTAATGAGTGTTGATAAACAAACATCTCTAGTCAATCGTTAATTATCAAATACTACTCCAAAGCACAGTCACAACGATCTTATGAACTTCAACTAGCATGCTGAATGCTTTTTACTCATTACGCAGCAAGTGAAACAACATGCTCAATAATTGATTAAATTATTCGAGAATTCAACTGACTTCTAGTTAGGATGAAGGCGCATGTTAGATACTCCTTCGGCTTTGCTTTCTTTGCGCTTCCATCATCATTACTGGGTTTAGAGTAAAGTCTCACTTCGCACCTGAAATGATTCATATTTTAGCAATTGAAACCCTTTTTCCGCGGGAAAACCGTTTATACTTTAAATAGTATTGTTAAGGTGCCGTCTCGGGGAAACACGGTCCATTTAGTAGCGTTTTTAATTGGACGCCACCGCAGACTACTTGTCTGTTGCTTTAATGCCATACACTCAATGTCATAATGTAGGAATGAAAAAATTTAATCAGCGTTGCTTGACATCACATCGTTCGTCCAATCTTCATCAACAAAATCCATGGACTTAAAATTACAAAGCAAGAAAAGTGCAAGAAATAAGGAACGACTAAAGAACTTTGCTATCCATCCAACCTAACAAATTCAAACCATTGGACGGCATTTTTTTTTTCGTTTTGTAGAGCAATTCCCTTCCCTTTTAAGTTTGGTAGTGCTTTTGTTTTCTCCACGGCCTTCTCATTTTAGTCCCCAATATTCCAATTATCTGCAACCGCTCAACCTATCCCGCAGGTTCCCAGCTCCGTTGCGTTAAGCCGTATTCCGTTCGACCTTTTTTTCCCCAGAGTTTTTAGTTTACCATGGATTTCAGCTTTTTTGCCCTCCATTGAATATAAATTAGAATAACAAATTTTGTGTGATTCTGATATTCCGTTGGATACTTCTTTTCTTGTTATGCTCTTTGTTTTTCTTTTTCAGAACAGTGTAGCAACTGCCGCAACGTCCCAGGTAGCCAGCCTGGATAGAAAACTCGGATACTCGAAGGGTGGTGTTCGTTTATTCTCTTCTGATTTAAACTCGAAATAACACTTTTGTCACCAGTTCCGACTATGACTTTGGTGAGCTAAAATAAAAATTTCATATATTCTCGTCAGCGCAGATGTAAGCATGAAAAGATGTACGAAAATCAACCCTGTGCTGCGTATTTCGTATTTTCATTAAAAAAGGGTTTCTGTTTACGGTTACATATGGTACACTCAACCTTTAAAAGGGTCAACATTAATTGAGTAGATTTAAAATAGAATTTGGTATACATTTCGTATGCTTAAAATATGTTTTTAAAGGAAAAATACAATTGTCAATAGATAAGAAACAGTAAAGTGCCATGCCACTTTCAGTTGCTTGGGTTATGAAGAAAATGAACATTCTTACGTGATTATGTGAAAGGTTCAAAGAAAAGCTTGAGAAAACTGTGCATTCCTTTTTCTTTCTTAAATCCCATCGGTATGATCGAACATGCTTTTGTGAGAATAGAAGATTGCTGTGTTTCGATGCCTTATAAAATATGCACTAACACACAATATTCTTATTTGCATATTAATGAAATTTTCATCTTTCTGTGAAGTTTTTTCATGGCTTCAAGGCACTGTCCTACGCTCGTAGGTGAATGTTTCTAGCAGATATCGAAGTTTTTCAGATATTTAGGTGAAATTTTGTAAGCAATCATGGGATACTTTCTGCAAAGTAATTTTGTAGAGCAAACATTTACTTCTTGGACTTTTGTTTTAAAAACAAAATTATTTTATTCCTTTCTTATTAGGGAAAACAGGACAAACTAATTATTCTACATACTTGTTGTGAATCAGTCGCATCAGTTTTTGACTTTAGTTTCATACACATGAATTAAAATCAAAAGCTTTACGAAAATCAAGCACTTTCCCAAACAAGTACATGCTAATCCTTCCGGCTTTGTACTAAATTGACCCACTCATTCTTATTTTTTGCAGCTTTTTTTTACAAAACATAGTTATTAACAAGTACAATTACAAGTACGAACACAAGATATGCTTGCTACAAAATAAAACAACACAAAAGGACATTTATTTCAATCGCGTTGTCCCAACGATATGAAGTGATTAAGAATATTTGCAAGATTTTTTATATGCGTTGCTATATCTCTTCCTCTAAGACGCTAAAAATAGTCAGCAGAAGACCATAATTTAGCACACACAGCGTAAGGTGATTAAAAATATCGCATTTAGTACACACATTACTTTGGTACGTTAATCTACAGAACTGAAAACTACAAAAACAAAAAAAATGGAAAGCATCGAATATATTTCATCTTTCTGTGCAATGCTTTCCAGAAACAAAAAAGTTATCAAGTCACAACGTTTTTCATTCTCATTTCATCTAAGTTTATTGATTGATTGTAGCGATAAAAACAGGCTTATTTGAAGAATGTAAGATACAAAACAAACTCTAACTTTTACCAAACGATGTGCGTTGAGATATTACTTTGAGCTTGCAATACATATTAACTAACGATAACAACTTACCTAATAATCCACAAGAATATATATGAATAGTTGATGATCTCCAATGCCTGAAAAATAAACAAGATATGGATGAAGTTGAAAACTCACTGTCGAAGAATTTTCAAAAGAAGCTCATTTTAAACCCACAAGCAGAAGTAATATTTTGGTTACAAGTAAGATTTCAAACATTAAGCAATACGGCCTGGCCGTCCTTTCTGAATAAAAAAAAAAAGTTTTCAAACATTTTGTCGGTAAAGATTTTTTTTGTTTTTCATAGAAAAAATAATAAAAAGCAACTAGCTCCCTTTGTCCGTGTTGGTTTCTGTAATAATTGACGACATACACACGCTCGTGCTTTTCGATCAAACAGTTAAAAAAGGTTCGTCTTGATTTGGATTTTGATAGACTTAATAAGATAAAGCAAATCAATTTAGAACCTACACAAACATTCTACACGTTCCAAATAATCGTGGAAGGTATTTCCTGCAGGTAATGAGGAACTAAAGCCTTTATCTAGAGATCTAAACAGCAGACTAATCCCAATAACAAAGCCTAGCAACATGTTGTCCTTGTTCCTGTATTGCTTACACAGGTAATATAAATAAATAAAAAGAAAGTCACGTGTGCAAGTCTGTTTAGTAGACTTTCGATTATCACTGGGTGGGACTCACGATTGGTTAGGTTTTTAAGGTGTGTATTTACTTCTTTGGTCACATATTATTCATACACATATTATGTGTTTTTATTTTGAATCTTTACCCAAGTAAAGAGTAAAATTTCAACGCTTACAACTCAATATCAAATATGAAAGAATGTTTAACGATGTTAGTTTCTAAGCTGCTAAGAAACAGCTCACATGTTCCAGAAAATATGCATATGCTGTTTGTTAATAGCTACCAAAAACTTTCTATTTCTTTCGTAGAAAGTGCTCTTCGCAAGGATACGTTATGTCCCTGAACATTTCATTCAGTTAAATAACAACCTCCAAGGTCAGGATGTGCAGTATTTGCAAGAAATCTGGCAGACCGGAACGTAACCCTTTATGTTGTTGCACCATTGTTGAATATCAACCGTCACTTTCACCCAAGCAGTTGGATGTGCATCGATTTGACTGACCGTAAACATTAGAATTTGATGTAATGCACGATACGCAGCCGAGAAAGCGCATCACTGCAGGTAAGCGAAGAAGGGGTTTTATTGGTGCCAATTACCTGCCGTCAGTGGGAAACATACTATTGATTTACAACCGTTTTGTCCTATGTTTTGAGCCCTTCCATTTTTGGAAAAGGGTTGGCTAGTTAGGTTTTGCCTTCGCTGTCATTTATACACCTTGAGGTAACAATTTTGCGAATCATAAACCAACGCCATAAAAAGACATATGTATACAGTCAAGTAAGTATAAAACCGTTCTACAATGGTACAACAGTCATTGTTGAATGTTGACGCATTTTTTATTCATTCGAAAGTTCATTTTAATTTCTTATTAATTAAACAAGATCGTCTACATTTACAGACACCGCTTCTATCGTAACTTGTGTCGCAGTAACTTCATACTGAGCTAAAGTACGCATTAACCACTGTCCATAATGCCGCACAAATATTATGCTCGATACACGATCGAACAGCAAAATTAAATGTCATCTACAATCTTTGAAATTGTAATAGAAGGAACACAACTCAAAAATATCTCAATATTTCAAACATTATATTACTCCTGCTGTTTTGGGTTCAAATATAAAAATTAACAGGTAGTTATTAATGTTTCGATAGCATTGGTATGCTTAATCATATCGTGAAGACCAATTATTTTTCTTTACTAACTGATGGAATACCAGATTGCTAATGGCGGAGCACCGAGCCCTTACCAGCAGACAAACGTAGCTAAACGTCAGACAGCTACTCCTCACCAGTGTTTTGTCGTGGACTTACAAGTTTACAACACAGTTGCTTCTGATACAGCTTCAACTTCCTAGCTCGGGGCGGTAGTATTATAAATTTCATCCTCCATCCTCCAATCCACCTACCTACGTTGATGGCAAAAAGAATGACCATCCTGATGAAACGATTGGTGTGGAATCCGTCCTATCAGCAATAGGGGCCCGCAAGATGCGCCACGCAGTACGTCTGCGCGCAAAGCGGTAGTCAATAATTTTCATAGTTTTATTGCCCTTCGCCAGCCAGTATTCTTTCGAAGGCAGAAAATAGGTGATTAATAAACTATCCCAAAACGTTAGGGGTAACTGTGTCAGAACCGAAGCACCCGCTGGGGAAAAGGCAGCCTAAACAGTTTTCGAAAAACCACCGGATAAGAAGGTGGGGTAGCCACCACTTTGCCCTCTGAAACTAAATACAAACTTTGAAATCCTGCAACACGAAAGAAAATACGAAAAATCCCTAAGTTGCGCACGAGTTCATCCCATGTATCTTCTATTGGATCGATACTTTCTGTGGGATTCATATTACACGGGCATGAAAGATGGAAATAGGTCTACAACATTTTAGGTTCTTTGGCGAACCCATTACATCTAGCAGCGGTGTAGAGGTGTATGCTGTTCCTTCTACTATCGCAACTACTTTCACATGCTTTCCAAAAGAGTTTCTTTTGTAGCTCTTCTGTTTTAGACGTAAAAAACTCAGTTTCTCGTAATTGTGCAAGCGATACACGCCTTTAAAACTGATGTAGCTCACCTTTCACCACATATGACAGCAGTAGCGAAGATATTACTTCTACAGAGAGCCAAATGTTGTCCTTTTTGTTTTGTTGCTCATGCAACGGTTTTCCATCAATAAATATTTATAAGTGTCTTAGAAAAACGATATCCTTGATCTGATCGAACCTTGAGTTACGTTCGCGGTCTGCCACGTTGTGGTGGTGAGCATATGCAAAAATAAATGTCTAGCGAAACCGAATGGTACTCGCACGTTCCGACATCCGGCGACATGCATGATGATGGAACCAATAGCGCGAGCGGATATAAGCGTTAGGGGAAAAAAGATCGTTACGATTGTGGACTTTGTAGTGTTCTCTAGACTCAGTAATGGCCGGATGATAAATAGGTAGAACGTGGCAGGTATGCTGACAGCCACTGTTTGTCCCCTCGGGAGAACGAGAAAGCAGAATTCTCAAGGCACCGGTGCTTTGGATCGACGGTCATGAAGAATTAAAAAAATCTATTTCGATAAAATAGATAGCTACCGTTTCGTATTTCGATGTGTTGTAAATGCGTACTTTCACATCGCTGGAATGGGATGGGAGCTGATTTTGTTTACAAAAATACGTTGCGTGCAATATATCTGATTCGTTTAAATTATTTTGTTTTGTATGCATAACCACTTTAGTCCTTTGTGTCTGTAGTAATCGAAGCCATTTTTATCTCCCAATTTTTTCAATCCTTTAAAACCGTTTTTAAAACGGTGCAAGTTTCATTTAAATCATACTTTATTATTCCCGGCACGAAATTAATAAGTCACATAAAAATGTTTTTATTTAAGATGTGAAAAATCCGGGTGTGAGGATAAAATAAACATACCATACTAAACACTAAAAAAAAGACCTATATAAGGGTATGCAGGTGGTTGAGGCGACAGGACTGGGGTTCAAATCCCATCCGGATCGTGCCGACGTAGTGAGGAATATAACTATCCAACTACGTGGTATCGGCATATCTAGTAAAGCTATTCAATAGCAAGCGTGACCTTAGAGACCTTAGAACGGATGTCTATTAATATAAGCTATATTCATTTTCTACGCTCTACTTTCTACACGTTGATTGAGAGCCATCATTTGATGTACAAAACTCGAATTAAAGTGTTTCATAAATCACTGTTACCTGCAGTTTACAGTGTGCTACATGCTAGAAACAGATTAGATTGTTTTAAGAATAAATCCGTTGTTGCATGCGACAGCGGCGTCAGTCTTCAGTCGGCAGAACCAGAGTTCAAATCAGGATTCCCCGGTATTGAGAACTGACTTAAACAACTATGTACTATGAGTAAGTCTAGGAAGCAATTGTATGACCGACGTGGCCGTAAAGTCAAAGCACGAAGAAGAAAACTTTATCAAATGGCGCTTTCGTACGGTACCGCAGAGTACGAAGCTGCCATAAGCTTCACTGAATATATTTTCTACAACCATTACTAGTACTACTACTACCACTATAAGTGCTACTAATACTGCTGCTACTATTACTACCAATACTACTACTACTTCTTTGACTACAACCACTATTGTCAAACATTCAATTAAATTTGTAATCCCGACGGCACTTTCATTTTGTTTGTATTACACATTTGCAATACAACTTACACATGAACTATCTGAATTTGAGCATGATATTCAGCTCATAATATATTCTACACTAAAATTATGAGACCAAATTTTAAAATCATAATTATTTTCAAAAAATTTATTGCGCTTTTTTACTTCAAGCATTTATTTTTATTACGATTTTTGGAAATCGTACAAGTAATATTCAGTATTTAAAAATAGTTTGGTTTTTGCTAAGGCAATATTAGATAATATTACAAACTAACTTTTTCATATTTCGCACAACTGACATTCTCTTCAACAAAGTTTTCCTTCCTCCATCATGCAGGATAAATGAGAAGAGAGTGAGGTCGAATTCAGAGAAGAAAATAAGGTTGGTGAGAAAAACCCCTGATATACAACCACACCAACACTTGTTCTTCCGTAGTGCAGCAGCAGTGGTGTGTGAAAGACTACAGTCGGCGGTGAAAGGTTCTGTCCGCATGTTCTATCCGCATCCCCAAAAGAGTCCTATCTTTCGCTTATGACTGGAAAAAACACCCTCTTCAAAATAAACCACAACCAATTTTGGTAGAAAAAAAAAACAGAAAAGCATTAGATTTTCCATCCTGACCACTTTGCGAATTCCAACGTATAGTATATTCCAACGAAGCAATATCCATTGTGTTTGCTTTTGTATATAAAAATAGTATTTTTTAATGGTATAGCGTTATACTCGTTTTATTTTCAGACTTTAGACTTAATAGTTTTCTGATTCTTTTGTTTCTATTCCTATAAAACGTTCGGGTCATTTTGCTTTCTGATTCTTCGTCAATCTTCTTTTTTATGTGGAAAATTTTGTTTCAAAATATGCTCCACTTCAATGTACATTGAATTGTTAGCGAACAACGATTCGATTAACTCAAAATAAAACCTGACTTTTATTTTTAGACTTCGCTAATTCTAACTTAGCATTCTTACTGGTTACTTTTAAATCAACATTGATTATGAGGTCCTTAATTATTTTATTACTGGTTAGTAATCTAATGTTTCCACTACTTTTCATATTTTATTATTATATTTTTTTGTATGACGGCTTAATACCAAATTGTGGCTATATTATATAATTAACTGATATTTTAAACCATAAAATTTTCATTTGATAACATGCGCTGTTTTCCATGTTTAGCATCGTCTGCTTTTTCGTCCAACCAAGCTCTTCGAAAACAAACGTTAACGACCCTAGCGTAGAATCGCCAAACTATTACTGCATCCCAAGATATAAACCTACTTTTAGTTCAGACACAAACCTTCCTATGAACGACTGTCTCGTCTGATGAATATTATGCACGATTTGCATTTCATCTAACTATTTTTACAAAATATTGATCATACTCATTACGCTGGAACATTAGTATGAGATTTGTGCGAAACATGTATCCCAAATTGCCCCATTAAACCGCTATTGCCATTAAATCACAACATTCACTTTGAGTAGGTCCAGTACAGGGTTTGACGTCATGGTTGAACGAGCAAGGAAGAATTATGTATAACATATTGCACAATAGTATTTGTACAGCACAAATGAAAGGTGATAAACATTATACAGTCACATTCAATGTATCATAAATAACTTCTGTTAAAAAAATCGTCTTTTCACACAATGCTAAATCATTGTAAGCTCAATAACTTCCAACCTGTTAATAAGGAATCTTCAATTATAGAAACTTCATGCTGAATCTTATAAATGAATATTAGAGAGTTGCAGATCATACAATTTCATAATTATTTTACTCAGATAGAAGCTTCATGAGATGCATACTGATCTTGGTCATGATACCAATGTACCATGATTACATCTTAAACTACTCAAACGCTTTGAAACACATACGATATCCTATCTACGACCCCTGTAGCTAATGGATGCTTTTAAAAAAGAGGCGTGGAACATCACCTAGGTCAGTCGCATACACACACACACTAACGCACGAACAATATGGAAGCCAACGTATATTATAATACGTAGCACGGTGCAAGAGTGTGAGTTTCATTGCGTATGCTTACGTTGTACAGTCATGCGCGTTACGAATATTTTTTCAATCGATCGACCATTATGGTGTAGCAATGGAAGAATAAAATGATGGCGCATATAGAATATATTCCAGCATCGACACCCATGTTTTTTTTTCTTAAAATGAATAAAGAATATTTCTAAAGATTGGTTGATAAAAAAGAAGATTTCAATGAGTTCAGGTAAAATATAAACAGTTATGAACACTTTATAAGAGAATTTCGAAAGAGAATAGAGAATAGAGTAATTTATGATATTTATTTATGCATCAATAATATTAGGTCATTCAACCATAATCAAAACAAAAATCCAGACACTTTACAACCCTTACCCTTGAGCAACCCAATATACCCGGAATAATGCGAAGAATAAGGAATCGCTTCCGCTTTATCGTTTCAGTTATGATAAAGCGGTGGTTGAAATACGGTATTGAACCGTAATCAATAATTATAAATAAAAATTTTACAAACCTGACAGAATGGTGGTAAATTGTCATACTAAAAATTAAATACTTTACAATGCAACTTCGGCTGTAAAGTAATCTTATAAAAAAATACAGTTTTTTTGCTAATGGCGGCAGATAGTAACCGTCAGCTATATTTCACAAAATATACAATGAAGTTAATTAACATTTGAGGGATAAAATGGTAGCACAAGTATGCAATATGAATTTTTCTCAAAGCGATACCGATTGCAGTGTCAAAGTAATGAAAGTAAAAAAAGTTTATTTTAGAATCGTTATCATACAAACAGACGAATTTTCGAAAAAAAAAAGAAATGTAATAAAGTTAAGTGCACAATGTTCAAATCCTACCAAAGCAGCACTTCCACTATCAAAATTTATCCATCCAATAAAATCAATATGTTTATAACCGTATTTGTTGGATTAAACCGGTTTTTCCTTTTTCGTTTTGATCGCTTTCGAACCTTTCTCATGAGTTCTTCCAATAAAAAAACGCCCGAATCAGATCGCTTAAGACATGCACCGCATGCTGAAAAGCAAACATAACTTTGTACAGGAAACACAAATTAACATTTGTTCTACTAAGGATGGGCAGGGTAGGGGTTCAGTTTTGAACCGACACTGATACCCTCACAAAAATGAGATAAAATCGATATCTGCATATCGAAAACTTAAAAGAAATCTACAAGATGGTTTTCATAGGCAAATGACCTCAGTTAACTGATGGTGAGATTTTAAATTTCAAAATATTGAGCTAATGTTTCATTGTAACAATCCATCTAGAGATCTTACGGCAGTTGATATGCAAATCAGCCTCCAGTTCCTTACAACATCTAAAACTGAAAACTACGAAGCACAATTATTGCAGAAGAAATAATAACATTTACAATTTTGTTTATTTCCCTTTTAATGCCTCTTCTTTTTATATGAAACCTTCCTACAGCCAAGTTACTCTTCAGTTACGAACAATTATAATTTTTCACATTTTTTAACATATTGTACAAACAACGTCACAACAAACGAAGCAAATTAATGTAAGGTCTCTTATTTTCCTGTTTTTTATGAAAGGATGTGACCATTTTACAATGCTGTACACTATTAGTTGAAACTCGGAACACGGCTTGCGGTACTCCTCTTAATAGGCAAACTCCAACGTATATTACCAAAGAGTAGTTTGAGAAAACCTTTCGTTATCACAAAAAATGGTACCAACAGTTTTAAATAAGTAAAAGAACATTCCCAAAATTGGCTACCTTGGCATAAGATTCAAACTCAGATAGGACGTTTCGCTCAACCAATTCCTATTTATAATCATTGTTTCACCATCTTGCTTCTTCATCAATCCTGCGCTACACACATTCATTTTAGCTAGGAATCTTTATTCCTCACAGATTGCAAGGAGTCAGAGAGTTTTTGCGCGAAAGACACACCGGCAGCTAGTTTTTGTACAAGTCGATTTTTGTTGGTACATGCGCGTTGAAAGACGTTTGTTTTTTGTTTTTTTTTTTTTTTGTTCGTTCAGAGAACTCACTTCTACGTTTGCAATTTGAGTCACGGCACAAGAACTGGGAAAAAATCATAAGATATGTACAAAAATGAAAGCCTGTTTTTGTTGCCCTTCGTTACACTTGCTGTACATATTTCAGAGGATGATTAAATATTAATACATTGAATGTTTCGGCACCCTTAGTAGAAATTTGTCGGTAGAAAGTGCTTTGCAAACCTTAAACTAACATTGAAATATACGTTGGTGTTCCAGCATGGTACAGAAACTGGTAAACAAATTTATGAGCAAAAAGTTCTTCCTTGCTATATGTGAAAAACTTTTTCATTCCTCAGTTCGTGCCTTCCGTTGATTGTACATGCTCATCCATTATGATGCTTTTTTGTAAAATATACATTACATACTTCCTCTCTCGTTTTGCTGGGAAGTTTTTGGCTAAAGGTTTTTGGAATATTTCCCATCAAACGGATCTGTAGTTTCACAATGAGCTCACAACCCTTGCATGTACCGACTATTCAAACATATTCTTCACCCTCACCAACGTTTGTCTTTCCTCGCTGTAACGGAGATCAGAGAAACAAGTTGGGTATGAAAATAGGGCGGGAATGTCAATATCAGTTCTGCCTTAATTGAGATAATATTTTCCAAACGTGGGTGTAAGTGGTATGGTAACACAAAACACGCTCTACACTTCAAACAAGGGGTTGTTCAATGTTTCTCACATACTGCAAGTTTCATTAGTATGCATAGAAACTCTACATTTACTTTGTAGGAGAAAAAATGTCACGTGTTATGTTTACAGAGAACAATATTGGCTTTATCAGAATCAATACTAACAGAAGATTGTGACTGGCAGTACAAGAGGGATTGAATGCGTTGATCAATATGTGTTATAATACACTTTTAACCATTTATAACGCTCTACAAACTTCATGTCGAATTTCATTTCAACTGTAACTGTGGCGGACTAGCACTGGCTTCGTTACATAAATTTATAATTGTTTAGTTTTCACAAAAATCCTACCATCATCCGCAATAGTAGCTAAAACGGTAAAAAACTATTACAAACCCTAGCAACAACATTAAATTCTTTGCTGTGTTGTTACATAAAACATGACAGAAAAATATGCACAAACATTATACTCACAGGCAATCTTCTTCGCTCGTGACGAGTAATATTGATTAAAATTTGAATATTTATCACCAAACTCAAGAGGGGCTTTTGTGTACCCGGAAATAAGTTTAGACTTTGGCGAAAAGTAAGGAGAACTAAATCACATAGGAGTTGTATTGTGGAAACTTTGTGCTCCGTCGCTACCCGCCCCATTCGTCATTTGAATATGAAATCCAACTGCGAACCGGAGGCACCCCAGAACATTGGACCCATTATCTGGGCGAGAGTGTTTCATTACCATGAAAACTGCTGACGCCCACCGCGCAAGTAAATGAGCCCAAACCTAGCTCAGCGTCAAAAAAGCCAATCAAAATTATAATTAAAAAACTCACCGCCAAACGCGCTGTAGCTTCCTTGGGATATTCTACGCTCGGTTGTTTACGTTCTTATATTTCAGGCTAGTAAATTATTTACTTTACACACTTGACAATAATTACTTGTTCTGCTATTATGAACTCGTGCATGAAAATTACCAGTTTTTTTTTTGTAACAAATAAGTGTTTAAATATCAAATATGTTTGAGTGCAGAAGGCACGAATAATATGAATTATGTTACAGTACGTACAGTCTTGCTCTAACGAAACGTGTTCAAACGATATACTTCAATTGGATACTTTAGTTTGTAACATTCTTGTCTATTCCCCAGCTTTTTAAACGATTTTTTTTATTTTGACGACTAAAACTTTAAAAATCAAGAGTACCAATGCAAATCAACAATACTTCTGCATATTATCCTCCAGTGGTGAATCATTTATTTCAAACACGTTTGTTTCTGGAAATTGAAATCGTGCGTGCTTTTGATATGGTAAACTATTAACTCCTTGTATTATATGTACAATTCTCAATTTTGTCAATGAAAACTGTGTTCGATATGAAGATTACAAAACGTGACTAAAATTATGCATTTAAACGTGCGTTCACGTTCTTTACCCTCAAGTACCGTCGGCTGACAAAACGCGGTTCGATTACAGTCGTTGGTAGCAAACGATACCGATTATGTTTTGCTGGTTATGCACTCCCAAGTGGATGTACCAATTTATACTCTATTTCCTCGCACCGTTCTCAATGAACAATGCTATTAAATGTTTAGTTTTACAATCGGTACACGATACGTCCTTTGAATACTTATCATTGTTGCGAACGGGAAAAGATATTGATTCCTAAAATTATGTGTAGGATGTGGCACTGAACAATCATACATAAATGTAACACTTTTTGAAGCTGCTGCCTTGTCACTCTTCACTGAATTAACACATTAACTTGGTGGCTTGCGCTGTATTGTCAAATTCCACCAGGCCAGGCCGTATTGCTTACAACTAATTTACAATTAATTTTCCATTCCCCATAGCCGGGAATTACTTCCTCTCGCGAACTGGAAAAGGGCACCATATTCCGACTATGCTTGGTTGTATTGTTCTTTAATTAAAACAATAACAAATTAAGGATTGGTTTTGCTACCAGCAGTTATATACCCAGTTGAATAAGCACAGCCTATCGTATGATCGTGGTCCAAACTTCTGTAAAACACTCCATTCCTATGCTGTTCCAGAAATACAAAGAATGTGTTTATATCCGCAAACTCGTAAACACGGAACAACCGGCAACAAAAATCCGTTATTATTATCATCGTAAAACGTAACGTAAAATGTCAAGACTGCCCAGGGGTTAGGCAAAGCAGACGAGACAGTTACGTTAACGTGTGTCACAGATCCTTGGATATCTACGCTGCGTTAAAGTTACACGATGGACGGTGCAATTCTGCTCCACCGAATGCCGACAAATAGCAGACGACAAGCAGCTGATTGACGAACGACTGGCCGAATACGCTTTCGTGCACCGTGGCAAGGCATCCTCAACCATGCACTTTCGGTCGCATCGTCACGTATGCATCCGGAAGACTGGCAGAATAAGTGTGTGAATGAAATCCGCGCCACTACGCTACAACGCGCTTACTACTCGGAGTATTTAGGGAAGGTATTTTATGGAACACTTTACAAGGCTCGACGAAACATTTGTTCTTCGTTTCAAGTTCTAGATTTATGACCATTGTAAACGAAACGGCTGACTTTATACTGGTCTGGCGGCCTTGGCTACCTTTATCCGAGGTCGTGGAACAAAAAGGGTGTGTGTTTTTGTTGCCTCTTTTTATGCCCTTCAAACCAATTTTACTGCACCCAGACACGATCGTTCATCTTTATTGTCTGTTTTTTTTTGGTGCATCCCAGTGTTGTGCATGCATTTTACTTTCGCTCGCTCGTCCTTGAAATTGACACATTTTCGTGGTTTTCATTCATTTGTTCAGGTTGTGTAAAACATTTAATGACTAATGTAGAGAGATTTTTGTGCAGTATTGGTATTAATCAAATAACCCTGAATTCTAAGAATTCCGAAGCCACTTAGTGGATGAAAACTAATGTTTTAAATTGCTTTTCCATAGAGTTAATCGACCCATCTTATTAGAAATCTCATAATTAATTAATCAAAATCGATTAAATTCAAATTAATGTTACTAATGATATGATGTTGTCTCCTCATTAATACTTGTTGCCAATTCAAACATTGTGATTGGGGGTGTAGCAGTATTGAAGCTGATTTACATGCTCCTGCCAACAGCACAAAACAGTTTGCTCATGTCGTTTTGTGCAAAATTAGCTTAACAACGTATTTGTGTTTACACGCTCATACCGTTAGCACAAACTTGTACTGAACACACAGGTTTACGCAAAGTGAAATAGTCAAGTTTTTCGAGTTCATAAATTTGATTGTGCTCGTATTTAATGCTACGTAAGAGTGAAAATGTGGCAATTGTGAACACGCTCCACGCGATACCCACTCCAGAACATAATACATGATGCGGTTGACTTGAACGGTCACATTTACACGCTCGAATGTCACGCCAGCCAAGCTCCAGCTCATGTTTAATATCTGTCCGAGACAGATTTTGCTCAAGCACATTGTTTTGGCATGCACAAGCCACACGACATACATAAACTGAGTTTACATTGCGTTAAGAACATAGTTTTTAATAAAAATAGACAAATAATAAGATTGCTTCAGATCAAACACACTGAAATGATTATGATTTTTATCAAGACACGAATAAAATGCGTGAGTGTTATAGCTCTGGCAATAACGAATTCATTAAATGTTACATTGAAAGGATTTCTTTGACCTTAAGGCAAGAATAGTAAGAAGAACTAGCAAAACTACACTGAGGAAAGTATAAATAGCTAATCCGTTTTGCCACATTTGAAAGCAAATGTTAATCCAATTATCTCCATTATTGTTAATAACTCCTACGTTTGCTATTAATTCTACAACTTCATTGAATGCAATAATGCACAAATACAGTTTGAAATCAGAAAGATATATCAATAGAGTTCAAACTGAATTCATACCTGCCTCTTAAGCTTTATACAAAAAAATATTTTCGTTTTATTTTGATGTGTTCTGTTATTAATGATAATTTGTCGAAAAACATTGTATTTTAAAGCACTCATAATATCAGCTAAAATATTTAACATAACTTATGCAAGTATACAACACAAGCATCATACATTTATTCTTTTGGAGAGCTGTTTTAGGCTCCAACGGTATGGAAAGTGTATTTTAACCTTTTTTTCCAAAATAATTCATATTTCCTTCCACCCTATTCAATTACGCTCCACCCGTTTTGCAGGAGAAAAAAGTCGAAACTCATTATGGCCAACCGATTCCACTGCTTCGCTTTTGCAATTCGTTCTGTGCTTGCTTGCTGCGTGGAGAATCGATACTCGTTGCTCGGTAGCTACAGCTTCATAGTTTCCAATGTGAAATACATTTTGGTTTCATTACTGGAAGAAGTAAATACGCAGTATGAAAGCAAAACCATGATGAACGAAAGTGTGGTGGTAGAATCTACATTACGCATTCTTGCTTCAGCGTTACGTTTATTCAAGGTAGCAAAAACAAAATTATACATCCGGGTGTAATTTATTTTCCATGTAAGAATGCCGATGAGACATCAAGGTAGAGATGCTCGTTGAATGTAAATACACATGTCATTCTTAGTACTTTTTCACATTTTTCGCCATCCCCTCAACGTACCTCGAACCATCGTTATCTTATTTACGTGGATAATACACAATCCTCGGAACTGGGCAAGCTTTTTATCTATGCTCCAGATGCTACTTTTCTGCAATACCGGTGTATTGTGATATCAAAACATAGTTCATCAACACAGGTTCGGGCTTGCAGTTGGTATACAAACTTATGTATTTTAATATACTACAATACAGTGTTAAACACACACACACACACCGTGGGTCTGTAGTAGTGTTTTGCATTGTCAATAGCACACTGTTTCACGCACACCATCGCCAATCAGAGAAAAAAAATATGAGAAGTATATGTATCAAACCTCACTACAATCCAATGTTAAATAAACAACACATCCACCCTTATATACATTTTAATCCATCTTTAGCAAAACAGCGCATGTCTGAAACCGATATACAGTAAAACTACAAGTTGCGTATATATGTGTGAGAGTCTAATATCCTGCAACGAACAATACTTATGTATGAACCCCTGACAGCTCTCCACAACCACATCTTTTGCATCACGTGATTCATTTTCTCCCAAGCCTATATTCAAGAATATGTTTAAGAATTGTCGATTCAGCTATCAAGAAGCATAAACAACATTTTTGAATTGTATTATAAATTTAACCACGAAAAAAAACGCACAATTCACTGTACCCTTTTGTATTACAATCTACCACCGTAACCCGAACTTCACTACTACGTTAACAAGCTAATACTGCAATACTAAGCGAAGCCGAAGCAATTGATAACTTTCTTGAGATTTCTACTCTTGGTGGCTATACAAAAATATTTAAATTGACCACCGCTTATCTCTTACGATTAATTTCCGCACAAAAAAAATGTAGAAGCAATTATCAGGCTTCATTTTGCTTTTATTTGATACTTTGAGTAGATTTCAGTGACACTTTTAAGAGTCATAGATTTTGTTCTGATCTGATCTTCTCATTCGCTACGACTTGGGGAATATTTTTTCCAGCCTTTTAAGCACTTTCTTTACCTAAGTTACTAGTATATGAATAGTCAGTGCAGCTTACAGCTGTAATAGCTATCGCTATTTAAATTTATCATAGTACCATGCAAACTATTTTGTTTCCTTTTTTCAAATGACTAATTGCTTATCAATCTAACAAACAATCTTATACCAAATAAAGATCAATCAACGAAAATAGTATGCTTTTATATACTTTTTTGCAGCATAAAGTAGACCCCAACATACTAAAAATCTTTTAAGAAAAACAATTTAATCATTAAAACATCAATCATAACGTCGTGCCACTGCTGTTGTTACCTCGTAATGTCTTATCCGCATTGTCTTTAGAATCGTTGTTTCTTTCTGTAGAATCAGTATGCTACAAATTTTCTCTGATGTAATCAACCCATTATGACCCAACATGGTCTGCTCGCTCCCAGCGCCCTCCAGCAGAATAATTCTGCTTCAAATTCCAAGTTGCATTGAAAGCTAAACTTTATTTCAAGCTTCATACGCCCTGGCAGCGTTCTGTGCTTTAGGCAACAGGCTTATATAAAAGCGAATCCACACGTTCTACGAAACCAGGAACCACCACCACTGAACTGAGCTCAGTTCTTGGGCAGAGTGTCATTATCCACGAATCAGACGAACCCAGGAAACCAGCCGCTGAAAAAGACTATGAAAGCTAACAGTTGCTGCGGCGGTTGTTCAACCGCCGACACGAACCGCTCAAAGAAACTTGTCCTGTTTGAATCTACCGTTAACTTGTATACGAGAAACTTATAAACCAAGTAAATTTGTGCTTGTTTTATGTTTTAATTAACAATTTAGCATTAGCAACATTAGCGTTTTCATCGCTCAAACACCATAAGACGCAAATCTGCTCTCGCGAAGCTCCATTTTGTTTTTCCTACGCCATTTTTCGACGCTTCTACCCGAATGAAAGACTATAGAGGCTAGCCATGGAAGATCCGACTTGAATGCTTTCAACGTCCTTCGTTTTGTACTTCGCAGAAAGAGCGATGAGTTTTTGGATGTTTCCTGTTAGATGGAGTTACTTTCGGTTCTTACGTTAAGCATACGACGTTGTTTCTGTCAAATCGTTAAAACCATGATCTTATCGTGGTCTTGGAAGCCACAAGCAACAGATGATATCTGTTCGTTGACTTCAATCAGCTGGTTTAAGCAGTGCCATCACTGCTCCATCAAGGCAGAAACTATGTGATTAATATGGAATGTTTGCATAGGAGCTTCGAAAGTCGAAGCCGGGAAATAAAATTGTCGAAGAATGTATCTATTGTAAATAAGTGATAGCACCATCGTTCTCATTTAGTTTTAGTTGTTACATTTATTTTGAAGAATGATAATAAATATAACAACGCGCACGAAAAAAAAAACTATGTTTTTTTCTTGTAGCAGACGAAGATACACAAAAACAGAACACAACAAATTAACAATCCGCAATACAAATGAAAGGACAGGGAAGAACGTCTGCAAAGGAAACAAACAGATAGCAACCCCAAACGCCATTGATTGCTCGCTTGCAAAAGGGAAGGGAATTCAAGAATCTAAATATTGCGGATACAGAGCGTAACTAGCCCAAAAACAAGATAATGATGATGGGAAAGGGTTAGAAGATGGCCGTCCTTGGGATGGCCTAACAACAGCCCCGGCATGTGTTGGTTGGTGTGTTTGCCTTTTTCCGCAAACGATAAGTCTGTTTTAAAATGTATGAAATGCAAGCAGAAGGGACCAATGCAAAGTAGACGGCTGGCACTCGCAACTAATGCAAGGGAAGAAAAGAGTTGAAAAAAAATTCTCCAAAAGGTGATTAACATCTCACCAGATTAAAAAAAATCCAACCGTAGGAATAAGGGCTTGCGGCTCAGCTGTTTTCAGTGTTAAAACGAACAAAACATGCTTTGATATGTGTATAGTTTGTATTTTTCTAGATATAGCCTTACTTCAGCTATGCGGCCGTTCTTTTTGACAGAAAAGTGTTTCAATTTTTTCAAGTGCAACGCAGACTCTATATTTTTTCCTTTGAATCCCTTAATCTAGCCAATGTGCAATGCTTTCTGCTACAAAATTCATATTCGTTTAATTTCTACAAACTTTAGACCGCTACCATATTCCAAAACACTTTTGCTTCACACAAGAGAAACAATCTTCGTGGCGAGGTGATTGTTTTAAGCTCGTGTTTAAAACACTGCATATTACTCTCTGAACACCACTTATCAAAACTTGTTCGTTTTCCTTTCCATTTTGTTTATCATGTTTGTTCACGCTGAATGTGCCTAAAAAAGGAGCCGAACCATTACTTGCCAACATTTGCTGGCCTGTTTTGTTTGTCAACATTGAATGACGAGCTGCGAAACATTATTGAGGACAAAAACTATTCTTCGTTTGGTCATTCTTTCGCTCCGTTCGAGAAACGAAAGTTTTAATGAAAAAACTTTTACTAGTTTTTCGCTCCCTACTAGTGAACGGATCTCGAAGGAACGAAAGCGACATTTTTTGCCTTTCTCCGGGCTAGGATAGATTTTCGGGAGTTCAACACCATCGTTTAGCATAATCTTCTTCACTTCGTTACAGGATAGGAAAATGCAAGCGAAACCTACTTTTCCCAAAGGTGTTTCTCTTTTTTTGCGACAGATGCAAAAGATTGGCATAAATTACCCATTTTTCCTGTCGCACGACGGTATCCCCGGTCATATTTTTTCCTTCTTGTTAATAATCTTTGAATTTGTTATTATTTGGACGTTTCTGAACAACAACGTAAGCACTGTATCAAGATGTATTTCACTAATTATGTTTAGCTTAAAGCATATTTCTAACTATACGTTTTTTTTTTCTAATAGATAAATAAATCAGAGATTTAGTTGTACCTCAATTTTTTGTTATAAACCCCACTTTCTGTGTCCTAGTGCTTTCCTTCTATTGAATTGCTATACTTATCGTATTTGCAATCAATTGTGCTAGTGATGCGACTAATTTAATCCGTATAAAATTCCGTTATAAGATTCCGACAAAAAATTCTTTACACAAGTTTCTCGGGGGAACTTTTTGTACTATATCAGTGTAATAAATAATCAACATAAAAGGGATTGATGTAGCTTCAAAAGAAACTATGTACATTAACTCATTATTTATGTGTTATTGACTCTTTTAAAGCACCTGTTTTACAGCGCTCTAATGTGACCGCTCCGCTAGCTCACCAACTTTTTTTACTTATTTAATTGAATATGAGGCGTACAGATTTCTTTCGGTGGTTAATGCAATTAAACAGCAGCCGCATACAACATCGATGACTCTATGCTGCTCTGTTACGGACTCACTGCAACATACCTGTGTAGGACGTATGATGGCATGGAATGGCAGCGGCGTAAGAAAGACAAAGAAACATCTAATGCACATGTGGGTAAAGAGTAGCTACAACGGTAAATATCGTATCTTTTATTCATAAAACTCAATGAATAATAAACAATTCAATTTACTGAAAAGAAGACGTAGGTCAATAGTCTCTTTTTTGTTTTCATCGAGAATGTTCTTCAGCTCCAGTCCTGGGGAGCATTTTTTTTTTATTCAACGCTATCCATGGCGTTTTGTTGTATTGAAAATTGAAAGCATTTAGCCCCTAAATGCAACCATATATCAAATTATCTTTTCACAGGACAGCATCAAACGTCATATATTTATCATAAAATCAATTTCATCAACTTGTCCCATCGTACTTTGTTCCTTTCTCTCTCCTACCAACTGCACGAAATCACGAAGTTAACCTACCCACGTCAGAAATCAAACCTAATAAATAAGCCGCACACAGAACCGGCATAAACAATTGGAAGCTCTTCAACTCTCAAGAGGGGCGCCCTACAAGTTGCAGCAAAACTGTACTATGATAGCTTTGGTCGTATGTCGTCCAGGCACGCTATCAATATGTATATTACAAAACTAGGTTACACGGGTGGGTGGACGATACGAAAAACACGGCTGGATATGCACGAATGTATTCAAATTTAAGCATTTTGTCAGCAAAAATATCTATTTGTAAAGATGCTAGATTGTCAAATGGTACGGTTTTTTCCGGAAACATGTATGTCAGTTAACAGAATTAATTTATTTTCTTCGAAAGGAAACTACAAAAAGGTTTTTTTACTTGCAATTAGTTATATGGAACCGTCTATGTGTGTTTCTTCTTTCTGGCGAGTGTGTTTCTTGATCATTTAACCTAATAATCCTATGGACTATATAGACTTATTTAATGTCACGGAACTGAATAGTAAGTTGTAGTTGTAGGCAAAGGTCCGCTTGGGATGTGTTACGAGTCGTACCAGGCCTGCTGGAGAACGACATGACTGTCGCTATGATAGTGGCCCGGTCTACGAGGTGCTTCGTCGATGATCAACTTGTCAAACACCTAACATAGTTCTGCTAACGACCTTTCAAATACCTTTTTCACGTTTGGTGTTGAAGCACGTTGATGCGACTTTACAAAATATCAATTAACTCTGAACTCGTAGCGCTGCTTGTTGCAGAACATCAACCATCGCAGGTGGTATTCAATTTGAAACCCATCACGTCATACAAAAACCACCAACGGTCTGGTCATTGCGGTTCAACATACACCCGATCACCCGCTCCCTTCGGACGCCGTTATCCAACTTCTTATCTTGCTTTAAAGCATAACTTGAGCTGGCTGGTGTATAAAGCACACGGTTCATTAATACTACCCACCGAAGAAGTTTGGAAGGCAGCAACGAAACATTTTGTAGACTGTGCACACACACAAAAAAACAACAACCTGGCTGCGTAGTTGGACGTTCAAGAAGCATGTTACCAGTTGTTAAATCGACCACAACCAAGAACAAACTGCAATAGGCTCTACTGTCAAGAGAAGCTTCGCAAGAGAGCTTGGCTTGGCGAGATAGAGAATTGTACATAAATTGCAGATACTGCATTGTACTACGCCAGAAAACACATCAAATAAATTCAATCGACTCTTTCCCACTCTCGCACACTTTGCTTTGCTTTCGGCGTATCTGGATCAGTAAGAAGCGTAGAACGAGATGGATTCACTCCTCACTAGAAGGCGGAAAGCCGAAAAAACAAAGCGTAGAAAATCACAGCGAAAGAGAGGCAAAGATAAAACTGTAATGATGTACCAGAGTGATAATGAAATTCATCAGATTCATTCTTCAACTACACCTTACTCCAAAGAACTTTTGCCTGCCAAAACTGAAAGGAGGACACTACAATACCCCCAACAGACACACCCCAAAAGATGGTTGGACAAAAGCCTCCCTAATTTTATTCAACCCGTACAATTATGATAATGAAATCGGACTGCAACATTTTTTCGGTTTCTTCCGTAGCTTGTGTCGGGCAGGTAAAGGTAGAGATTGGTTTTATAATTAGAATACAAATAGTTCGAAGGAACAAGTTTTACAAAAGCTCCTATTAAACAATACTTTTCAAGCGTTCAAAAGAATCAAGTACTTTAGTGAGATTTAATGAAACCCTCGCACTAAAGTAGCAATTATAAAATCACAATTTCAAGAACGCATTTCAAGAAAATATTATATTCTACTTCTTCTTCTTCTTCTTCTTGGCTTAACGACCTCTAAGGTCACGCCGGCCATCGAAATGGTTTACTAGACATGCCGATACCACGTAGTTGGACAGTACTGGGACGGTTCGGATTGGATTTGAACTCCGGTCCTGCCGAGTGAAGATCTGCACCCAAAATATTCTACTGTTGTGTTATATTGGGCGTTATATGATGGACCCATAAGAATGGCTCTGCGCCTTTCTCGTTTGTTTTCTCAAAATTTCCTTGGTTTTATAACAACCCTTTATTTATCGTGAGCAGGGCTTATGAGAGCCAAGTGCAAACTTTTCCCTTTACTGTATAATTCCTCGGTAAATCATTTAAACGCTACTCAAAACAACCTTTGCACTGGTCAATCGTGACAATAATAGACTGGCGATAATGTTCCAATGCATCATTTATTAAAAGCAACAATGTTATAGGTACGCTTGACAGCTCTAATAAACTTCCTGGCTTTGCTCACTTGCGTTGGGCCTTCAGTTTGCAAATATGTGCAGTACGGACGGAGGAAAGGAATTACTGAACAATTCTATCTTCGATCTCGGATCATCGACTTCACTGCCACAAGCAGTACTTAAGTTTGCTGTATACTCCTACAAGTTGCAAAGTTGATCTTACCTTTGTACTAAATTTGCGGCAAGTTCGTAGAGATTTGTCACTTTTTTGATAAAACATGCGAATGATGTGCGTATTTGGTTCCAAAGCAGAACGCAGTACACGCCGTTCTTTCAATTTCACTTTCACCCAAAACTGCATAAACTCACCAATGTTCGAACAACAGTGTAACATTAAAAAAAAAGCGATAGAGTGTGAGTTTCATCTATTGCTTAACGCGTCGCACCGCTCATATTGCGGAAATGTAAACGCAACCATAAAACATCGTTTGGCCATTTACCACAATCCTTGGTGATAGCTGTCACTCTCCGGTTGAAGGGAGTGGCTTGGTTGGAAGCGACGCATTTTATGACAGCAACAGGCATGGTACACCATACAGGCATGCGGCCACACGGAATGAGACCGACTGGCGACTTCAGTCGTATACCGCTGGCTCACTGTGGTGGTGAGGAGAAATGGGCAGAATGGAAGGCCATAAGAATCATTTAATGTCATTTGTTAGATCGTTTCACATTTGGAGGTATGCCCAGGAATCACCTAAAGATGTGCATGCTGTAATATGCATATGCAATTCAAGGCAACAACCCTTTTGCTTGAGAACTCAATTGCTTTAAGAAGCAAAGGGGTTTCAAGGCCATCGCCAAGCGTGCTTCGTAATATTTTTGAGAAAAACTGAGAGTGAGAGTAATAAAAGTATTTTACCATTGAAGGTCAAAGAGGTAACATTATAGCCAGGACTAGGAAGCAGTAGTGAAATGGAAGAAATTTTCATGAAAGTAAAAACAAATGATTTTTTTTTACAATATGCTCAATTTTATACTGTGCTCAATAAATTTATGGAACATATTTTTAACATCGAATAACGTTACAACAATAACAGAAAGTAGAGTTAAAACTTGTTTAAAGTTTTTTGAAGATCCCACACATAAGTTGTACCTACCAATGGGCCCAATGGGAATAACCGAACAACTAAACCTCCTCACATCGCTATACAGAACGATAGAGAGAGCAAAAAAAAAAAACAAGACAAGCTGTTCTTCAAAACACACATTTGCTCATTTTCATCATTATCTTTCAGTAGAAAGAATAGCATGAGCCGTATAGGGAAGGGATAAAAACTTCATTTGTCAAAAATGAGAAGAACACAACGTCAGGAAACTTCTTGCAATTCTTCGGTTGCTGGTTGGTTGCAGTAAGGGATGTACCAGTACTAGTTTTTCTTTTTCTTTCTTTTTGTAAAAGGTTGTTTACAAATCCTCATATTGGAAAACGTGATTGGGGAGACTATATGAAGTTGCAACGGGGTGTATCCTGTACCTACGAGGCAAAATCCAATCTGGTTTTTATTTAAAAAAAAGTCTATTTTGTATCTCCCCCAACACATCTACTTGAAGGACCGATACTCTTTTCTACTTTGTGTGTGACAATCGGCTCTCTTCGTACGTTTGGCTTACTGTGCAGGACCGACTGATCCAGAACAAAACCCTGTGTGAGGAATGACACACAAATAAACAGTGGTTGAAATATTGTTAAGAGTTTGTTGTCTTATGGAGTTATTCTTATCGAAATAAGAACAAACCAGAAAAATACCAAACATGTATGCAAAAATTTAATGAAGAATTTAATGAGTACATTAATGAGGCACTTTTTTTTAATGTAACTATCCACAAAGTTTCCAGATTCGGTTTCAATCGGATCAAAATAAAATTCCCCTTCATGTACAATGACCCTGAAACCCAAAAATATTTTTCTCAATTTTCAAACAATCCAAGTGTGCATAAACCTATTCATTCTTGCAGCACTGTAAGAGTTGCAACCTAGACGAAATTATTTCAAAACACAAGCGAAAATCACCCAGCAGAGCGCTACACATACGTTTGATTGAAATTGTTGATTCTCTCGATGCCACGTATGCTTCAGATTTTGAGCACCGTTGCTAGAACCTTCGTTCGTCGTTCGATTGGAAAATCACAATAGAGAGAAGATGTAACATTTTCATTGATTGTCATGCTGGGCACCGTGACACGATACATTTTTATTCAAATTTCATTCATCTTCATTCGTATATCTGCAGACACTCCTCTGCCAATGGGTACCAAGTTTTCCTTGGTACAGACAGACGCAAAAATAAGTAAAGGGACACTAAAAAAATCTTTACCCCGACCACATTTGCACTCTGCTTTCACTGGTTTCCGAAAATGATGTTCTCAACAAACCAACAACAAAGAATGGTGTTTGTTTCGGTGTTATCTTGTAATGATCGAATCAGCGTTCCCTTTTGATAGAAAGGCAATGTTCCAAATGCTTTCATCTACTGCTCCCATCGCCATGAATACGTAGATTCGTGTAAAACGGCACGAAGCTTATACACAGAAGCAAGTGAGCCAAGAACGTTTTTTGATCGAAGTGAAAGGATTTGGGTAAATGAACGTAAGAATAATCTGTGGCTGTATACTAACTCCTCGTACCTTTTTGCTGTCACAGGATGGAAATTTGTGCTAGTCATTGTTTATGTATTAATGACTGTGAGCGGTCGAATTAATATTGTTTGTATCGAATCTTCTTTTTTCACTATTAAGGCAAAACTGTGTTGAGCTGCGGCAAGAAGTTGCTATTACTTAAATCTATTGGACAGTGGAGCCGGCCTTCAAACGGCAGGACCGGAGTTCAAATCCCACCCGAGCCGTCTCCCCGTAGTGAGGACTGACTATCCAAACTACATGGTATCGGCAGTCTAGTAAGTCATTATTTCGATGGCGGGCGTGACCTTAGTGGTCGTTAAGCCAAGAAGAAGATGGTTTATCAAAACATGTTTCGTAGCCTGTGTGTGTTAAATGTGGGCTGTTTTAATTCTTAAAAATTCTTTACTAAAGCCGACCAACAAGCAAACAAGCAATCTGCTTGCAAATGCAATTTCGATGTAAGCAACAAATAATGCGCTTCGTATATCCCGAGCATGACATCATCAGCACCAAACAATCCTTTACTTTCTAAAAACAGTGCCCACCTACATTTGATGGGCTGTATCTGTTCATAACCTTACGGGAGCAGTGCATCGTGCTCCATTCTTCCCAAAATAATCATGTTGATGTTGTCTAGAACACGTTGAGTTATTTAGGCCTATCGTGATGTCGTGGACGCCATAGCTAAATATAAAAACACCCTCCCACGAGAAGTAATACAATTATTGATGTAAAATTTATTCGTGCATTACAACAATTATTCAGCCCAAAACAAACTGTACCCAACAAAGCGGAAGCAGGATTCAAAAGAAAATAGTTCAATACTTGCTTCGCGGTCAAATATTTGTTCTCCGGAATAATAAAGTTTTTTTATTATTCTTTGATGAAAAAGGATCCACGCAAACCATCCGACACGCAAGAAGGATCAAGCAATGCAAAATACTAAATGGTGAGCAAAAAAGCAACAGCAACGCCACTGAACAAAGCGCTGTGAAAACTATGCTGTTCAAATCAGCATTTTCAATAAACACTTAAAAGATCTCATCTTAAATAACATTTTACAGTGGACTATCGATTGAATTTTAAAATATCTTCAAGTCCATTTCACAAACACGTTTACACTCCAAAGCAACCATCATTAGCTGTATAGTGTTAATACATTGAAAGAGGTAACGAAATGGAGTAATGGCAATGATAAGAAACAAAATGCACGTGCACGAATAATCAGATAACTAAGGACTCCTTCTGCCCTACAGTGACTGGTGTAACTGTGCAACGATGGTTTAAAATGTGACCCATTTAGTTAACAATAGCAGCTGCCAACCCTTTCAAACCTGTTCTGCCGAATAAAGTGAACTGTCGAACAGCACTCCGAGAGATGTGAAGTGTCTGTTTGTACAACTCCGTAGAATTTGGTTTTTATTTTCAGTTTTTCCACAGTCTTACATGCTAGCCAGAAATGTCAGACCAAGGCAATTCGCAAAAAAAGAAGAAGACGAAGAAGTTTTAGCATACCACATTGACCATTGTTCATCATTCAAAAATAATAACGATTAATGCCGATGATTGTAATAAAATCTGCTGCAATCGGATTACCCCCGGAGACTACCCACAAAGCCCGGAATTCTTCAATTAGCCAAGGGACAGTCACTAAGACGTTGGCCGCTATCATAGCCTTATTAATTCAATTACAATACACCGTATTTCTTTTTTTCCTGGCCACACAAACATGAACTAAACAGCAGCATTTTTACCGATAGGGATATTGACCTCTACCAATCGAAAGTTGAAGAAAACGCACAACAAAAAAAAAGTCGCTTCAAAGCATCGTCAAACCGGTTTTCTTTTGCGACGAATCGCCACGCGGGTGAAGATTTTACTATGGTCTCTGCTTCAAAAGATTTTTAAATAAACAACTAGCCAAATCAAATTGATGCCCGAATCGTTCTACACTTGTGCGATGCGATCCGATGCGTTATCAGATTAACACACGAGGTAATCTTCATTCTATTGTGGTACAGCATACGGTCGAAGGGTAGAGCGAATTCAGGAGAGTAAGTAAGATCGTACTTTTCCACCAGTGCTTTAACGAACGACCGCGGTCAAAATGCGGTTTCTTAGGCCATTGAATTCAGCGAAAGATATTCTGTCTCCTAAACGAAGAGCAACTGTTTGTTGTTTCGAGAGCAACGAAACCCCAGCCATCTCACTAACATTAGCTCAGAGCTTTTGTAAGCGTATGTGTGCGTTGACTCCGCCTTTCTACCAACACCATCGCAACTGTTTCCCCTCCGGTGGATCAGTGTGCGTGGCTTGAGGCAGTGTTAGTTCGAAACAAACCCTGCCGTGAGCTGCTGCCCTCTCGTGGTCGGAGTTGCAACTAGACGCGTAAATGGAGAGCAGCAAGAGTACATAAGCCGTAACGTTAGTCTTGTTAGATTTTCCCATTGCTCTCCATGCTTCCCCAGTACATGCTGGCAGCACAGAATCGTGCAAACCATTTTTACACAGACTTTTCTATAAGCCCGCGTGTATAGCGAATCCATGAGTGTATTCACGATTTGAGATGAAGCCAAACTTTGATGAACTAACGCAATTCAAATCTTTTTGCCACATTTTACCATTTGCTTTGGGAAATATCTTTGTCGGCTTGTAACTTTTTTCAACTCAAGTCTCAAGAGACGAGGAACCAACGGAAGGGAACTGTCTATCAGAAACGCAAATAAACACATAAATATACGTGTTTAAGTCCAAACGTTCTAAAATTGTCAACCTGACAATATACATTTTTATTTTTCTCCTTGCGCTTATTTCTGTGACGTGCGTAAACACCGAACTGAAAATCAGTGAAGCGCTGGCCCACATGGGACGAACGCGCGGAATATATTTCTGGTCACATGCGTTTCCTGTGCCGCTTCTTCTATAATTCGATAAGCAGTGTAGACAAAAGAGACACGAAATACTGACGCGATGCTGGCGGAATGTGATATGCGTTGCGATGCCAAAATAAATTAGTCTAATGAATGTTTTCGCTGTATCCCATATCACAGGAAATGTTTTCTATCAATCACACTCCACATCTTTGCAGTAAGAATCCAGTTGGAATGTGATCTTTATTCTAATACGAGCGATATTATTCCAATACGAGTCGAAGACTTACTGTAAATCAAGTCAGCAATTTCTAATAGCAATTTAGCTAACCTATTTAGGTAATCTGTGATGCAATTATTTACAAAACAAATACACAGTTTAAGTTTACGCAGTTTTTTTCATTTTTAAATCGTTTATCATTTGCTTCAATTCTTCGCGGCAGCATGGATAATATGAATCCAAAACTTGTTTAAATGCCAATTGTTAAAATATTTCAAAAAAAATGTTCAAATCATATTCTGCTTGATGTTTAAACCAAGCCCAAGATCCATTGTAATTGTTTTGTCGCATATGGTGGCGAAAGAATAAATCATTTGATCCGATCATTTGAAAGTCGTAAACGACTTTTACGACTCTTATTATAAATACAGCTATTTGGCTACCGTAAAACCTTCTGAATAAAACCATAACATGCACAAACAAGCTATGTTTTGATTTGAAAACGATTATCACCATCATCAACACAATTTCATCTGGCAAATGTTGATGCTTGTTAATAAAATCGTTAACACCTAGTATTGCAACAACTTTTGCTTGCTTTTGCTACACACATGAGAAGGATGGTGGCAATTTTTTTGTTTGTTTGTTTGTATATTAATTATAAGTGTATTGCTGTTGCTGCATAGTTCCGCCGTGTAAAGGTTAACCCGTTTGAAAACACGTATATTCCTACACACATTCTGGTTGATACGTGGCCTATCATCGTACATTCCACCATCCCCATGATAGTGGTGGGTCTCTTATAATTATCTTATCTTTAGAGCTTCATAAATTCGTCTTACTCATTAGCTAAGTTATTTACGGCAATCGTGTGCAGTAAGATGCGTTATTTCATTTTCTCATCATGCATCATCAGTCATAATATGCTTTTGGATGAAGCAAACAACAAACTTCAATACTTATTCCTCTATCGTTGCTACAACGGCAGTGAACAGCAAAAACAAAAAAACAAAAACATGGTATAGTAGTGAGGCCTTTCGTCCAAGTTGTTTATTAAACCAAAATTGACGCTCAAATATCACAGCAACCACGTCCCGTATAGTTTATAGACTAACTAATCTCATCAAAGCTTATAGTTGAAAATGTTACAAAAATATTCCTGTTTTACGCATGTGGTAAAACCTCAGCTGAAAACATAACAATTATTTTTTCATTGTTTATTGATGTTATTTCTTTATTACTTCTTATGAGAAGAACAATGTTATTCATTTATTATATTATATTTATTCGATGATGGGATTGATTTTCTTCCACTTTGAGCTTGGAGACTGTTTTACAACATTCGTCTTTCCTTCCGTAAAAGGTTTAACTTTTTTTTTCAATCCTTTATTTAAACTCGTCATTGCAATCATGTCATTAGAGGTACATTTCGGTGGATAAGAAAAAAGGCGTCTCCCTTTGCTTGGTTTCTTTTTTTGTTTACGCTTTTGGTTTCAAGCTAATTATTTTTAAGTGTGTTTCCTTGTGACACAACACCAACATTCGCTTCACAGTTCTTTTCATACATGTATGAAACGCTTGGAACTTAAAGCGAGGCAAACCCCTCGAAATGAAAATTTTAAACTGTCATCAGTCAGTCATCATTTTGTTTTTCTGTTTTGTTTTTACCTTTTTTGCATCACATTTTACGTTAAACAAAATTAGCATCTAAAGCTTTATCTTTCATACGAGCATTATGTTCATCACATGGTTATGCACCAGTATCGCAAATAACTGTCAACATTCCGTCCACCGTTGTGTCATTTTACGGACCACACAGCGAGCGCAACCAAAACCAAAAAAAAAAAAAAACAACCGACTGATATGCCATGCTTTGAGGACAGTTTTATAATTTGTCAAATCATCTTGATTTCTACAACCATTTACTTTTCTCAAACCTTTTTAATCAACTTTCTTTCTATCTTTCTGCCATTGTTCCCACACCAACACGCAAAACAAAACAATATTACGGACGGAATCTAACCGTTCGCATCAGCAACCACGATTATCAACGGGACTGGGTGTATGGAAATTTATAGGCCTACTTGTGCTGTGGATATCTGGTTCCGACTACCAGCACGGTTCACGTATAATCATCAAGGCTCTGTCACCGCAAGCACTGGTTGCAACGTGGCACGAATTCACTTAATTTATACGCTTGTGAATATTTTCGTCCATTTTTCTTCCTTATTCTAATTAAAACCAATGCCATCGACGCCGACACCAATCTTGCCGATTGGGAGATTGTTCATCATCGGACCATGCCTATGATATACAAATGAGCGTTCCTTCCCCAGTCTTTGAAACTTTGTGGCCGAATCGTTCCATTGCTAGGGAGCAGCAGCTTTGCCTAACGAAAAGGTCAGCAAATTAAGAAAATAATGATCCACCAGCTCAAGCAGTGTGCCCAACTTTGGGAAACAAAGGATGAAAGGCAAAGGCAGAAAAGCAACACAATTTATTTCAACTCAAGGTATAACCAAAGAAACTGCAGAGGAAAATAGGTCTTGATATTCATTTACAAACGTTAACCCGGTGATACATACTACTTTTGCCGAGCATTCCGAATGCCTGAATAGCCAAGGGGTGGATTGTTTTTCTCGATATGAAAAGATTGATGAGTCCGACCCGTTCGTTCAAGCTCTTTTACCCAAATCAATTACAGCAGGAATCCAAACGTATGGCTACCGTTAGAATGTTGCTTTTTTGTCAGGGCTTGACACATGACTAACTTTTATCAATGCGAGTTGATGGTAGCTGAGTGCTGATCAACCTTTTTCGACAGCTTTCTATCATCTTATCGTACACTACAACGTCTTGTTTGGAATATTTATTTGTTAAAGCGTGTACTTTAATACAAACCACAATGCAGCGTATAAGAAGGGAAGATTGAATAACAATTTTTAACTAAAATATTCCAAAATTTTTAATAGTTTTTTATCTCAAATATTAGTAGACTTTTTACGTACTTGCAAGATGCTACCTACGCTTCTGCATTTCATTCAAATATACACCACCACCGGCAGCTGTGAGAAACTTTAACTAAAATCAACTTTTACAAACTTCTCATACATTAAACGAGACACGATTGCTGCTTTCTACCAATGAAAGTGTGCACAGCTACACCTGATCTTATCAACTCTTTTCGTTATTTCGCTTTAAAACGATTCTCTTAGTTCAAGTACAACCCATACCTTGAGTTTCAGCATCCACGGCAGCACGAACGATGTAGTTAGTATACAGCCAGGTATGCAATGAAAGTTTTTGGGATTGTAAAAGGCAACCAAAGGAAGGATAACAAAGAATTTCTCGCTTGATAGTGCCTGCTCCACACCGCAAACGAAAGATGGATACCCCTGCGCGGACTTGCAGATGTGTGTCCCTCGGCCGGATAGTTGATGAAGCCAATAGGTGCGTTGGAATTGAAAGGGAGGGAATAATGCACGAAAGCCGTGCGCTTTCCTCCACCATAAGATGGATGGCTGCGGCTTACTGTGTTTGATGCTCCCGGTTGGTTAGACTGCCATCCGGTAAAGGATGCAAAAAACGACGAGAAGTATAATTCATAGGACGCAGGATTTACCCCAGGAGATTACCCTAGATGACGTTGCCGTTGTTTGGTAAGAGCAAACAGACACTATACTGCCAACAAGCACTGGTACACGTCCCCGGCAGTCACTGAAGATGGAAAAATCTTCTACATATTTCCGTTCCTTTCAAACCTTTGCCGTGGGTCGGACTTTTCATTTAGTTGTGTCGAGTTTCGTTGGCATGTTTGAAGGAATATCAGCATGCACCAGCGAAGGGCGCAGTCCGAGGATCCACCCGAGGAGTGGTAACCAATTTATTCCTCCCCAAAAACCCCGTTCAGGCTCTACCATCATTCTCATGGGGAACTTTATTTACTATTCATATAATTTTTCTTCCCCGGAAGGCAACCCTCGCTCGATTGTGGCTGGGCTGAGCGAAGGTGAAAACAAACCAAAAAAACACTCGACGCGCTGGTCATTTTTCTTCTTCAGCAAGAAAAACTGTTTTGCCTGTTCTATTTCGAATGAATTATTAAAACTTTCATCAGAAAATCTACTTCAACGTAGTGAAAGAAGAACGAAACACTGCCTCCATTTTGGGAATCTTCCACTAACTAACCGAGGGTAGAAGAAGCCTTCACTCCAGCCTAAACAAACAAACAAACGATTCTAGGTTTGGATCGATAAACTTGTCGTGTCGGATCGACTTATTAAGTTAAACAAAACTTGTCTAACACGTTATTCAACTCGACTACTCGGCAGATCAAACATAAATAAATATCTCGTAGGGATTTCCAGTTGCTGAGTGTAACTGGAGCACTGAAAACTGTGAAATGAAAACAAACAGAATGTCAAATAGGCATTCGTTTAATATCAATAGCTGAAAAGCCACAGTCTAACTGTAAGTGAACCATTGATATCTTAGTGGTCTTAGGTATTAGTTCCGTTTCTAATAAACTTCTACGGCCCCAGATGCGGTTTTTTAGGTCAAGGTAACTGTTTATGTGATGCCACCAACACGAGAATAGCAAATAAACTACAGGATACGTGCATTAAATAATGGCGTAACTCAAAAAAATGTATTAAAAATATTTCCTGATTTAAAAAGACTAATTAGCAAATATGCACCTTTAACTTCGTCAGACAACAAATGTTTCGAACGCAAAATGTTCCAAAAAATTTTACCATTTCAAACAGTTTCCTACCTATTCGATTCCGGCCTGAAAACGCTGAACTGAAACAATGTGGCTGTTGAGAACAAGAATCCAGAATGCTCGAAAAGGCAATTATCTGCCTTTCCCTACTACAGAAATGCAAAAGTAAAAGTGAAAGTGAAAATGTTTAGAGAAAAAAGAATAATAGCGTTCAATCGGTCTGTTTATGGACATCCCAGCGATATAACCAGGTCGGTGGACAATTCGTGTCCTCTTCTCTTTTCAACCTCGTTTACCCATTTTTTATGCGCTGTTCCGAGCAAATGTCTGTCCGTGTTCAAACCCTTTCCATGCAATAAAACAATCTCAGCGGAGGAAGTATGACGAATAGCATGCGAACTGTGTATGTTTAGGAATTTTTGTCACCTCCTTACACCCGCAGCCGGACAGCGTAGAACTAGTTTCTCCTTAGTTTTGTTTCCTTATCTTTTATACACACTTTATGGTCACTCGCTCAAGAAAAACATGCCAGCGTGAATTATGATTTATGATGGCTCAAGCTCACATGTGCTCGATACCCTTTCACGTTCCATATAGTAGCAGCGTGACTGATTTATTTATATATTTGTTTGTTGCTGTTTGTTCTATTATGTGCAATCTAGCGTTTTTTTTTCTCTAATTATGTTTACAAAACCCTACCAAATATACTGTATGCTATGCTACGTTTTTGTCAAATATTTTTTTCCTACAAAACACATTGAACTGAACCACCTTAATTCCTTGTTGAGAAGGATTGTTATCGATTAATACAACTTCACAATGATTCTTTTTTACCGAAAAGTTGATTCTTTACCTTGTGCTCTTTTGATTTAACCCTACAAAACTCAACTTCAAAATTTAATCAACCAACTTCTCCGACCAAATGTGTACAAAAACGAAACAAACGATATTTTTAGTCAGGTGTTTTTGCACCACTCTTTACGTAAACTTGTCCTATACTCCAAATGTTCCAATTCCTATTCTTCATGCTCCATCGTTTATCCCGTAAAGATTGCAAACGCTTTCTCAGCCCCCATTTCAAGGCAAAAAATGGAAAATGCGATGCGCAAGGGGGACGAGTAAAAAACTGTTTTAACGCAAACGAAACCTTCCATCCGTGAAGGTGGTTTAGTAAAAGATCCCCCAAGAACGATGGATAGCTGAAACGAACGCACCGTAATATGAAACGTGAATATTTTCGAAAATGGGAAGGAAAGACTTTCATCGCACGATACACGAGGCGGTGGAAGCCGGTGACGTGAAACACCGAAAGGACGAAGGGTATATGAAATAAATCGATGCCAGCAGGGCCCCATCCATATTGTATTCGTCACAAGCGAATGAACGCTCAGAACGTTTTACGTGCGCTAGTGCGGAGAACTGCTTAGTACATACAGTACTCTGTCCTCGTTGGACTTTGTCAAAACTTTCTTCACCAACGAAGGAGCTTACTGCAACAATGAAATCATGGGAATTATTTAGAGCAAAATGAGATTAATCGAAATCGATCAAGGATCGATCAGATTGATTAAAGGTTGGATCGATCCGAGAAACAGCTTGACTCAACGGACTTTGGTCGTTGTTGTGCTACAATAATGTGTACTAGTGTGATTAACTATATATATATAACACATTTACAGTATGTATTCCATTACATTTGATGAAAGGCATCAAATCACATTTCTAAGAAATATTTAGCATTTATTCCCCGTGAGGAGTTTTCGCAAAAAAAAAATTGGATGTGCAATGCTTCAAGTACGAGATTGGCATCACGACAAAGAAATCAGTAGATTGAGACAGAAAACAAGAATAGCAAAAGTGGTCTACATTCATTTCAGCAATGGCTACATATCTTCAAAAGTCTAGTGATCTAGTGATAAGTGCTTGACTCGAATTTTCAATAATTTATCTTGAGTAAAGATTACCAAACAAATTACCCACCAAAATTTGTTGACAACATTAAAACACTATTGTAAACCTAGCATTAGATGTAGCAATGAAGGTTTCTTCATTTGATATTAAAGCAAATTATAAAATTATTTTACTTTTAGGGGCAAACATTTAAAATTAAATGTTTGCATCAGTTTTTCTTGCTTGTCGACCAAGTATTTGAATCTGTTATCGCATTATATCGTCATTTCTAATGTTAGCTATCGCAACCTCTCTCACTTCTGATATTAATATCTTCCCTAAAGGACTGTGTGTCGAATCTTATCTGGACCATCTGGCTGCGAATTGACAGTCCAAAGTCTCTTGAACTTGAAGATCCAAAGAAAGAGAAGAAGTTATTCATTTTCTAGTAATTATGCTTAAAAGTATTCTTCTAAAACAAAATCAAACTTGTTATATCAATGCTTTGAACTTCATTATCGATATTGCGGGATAGTATTAATTTATTTTCGATTTAAAATCTAATTAACGACTGCTAAAACTTCACAAAACTGTAACAACCTACAACGATGCACCATCATCGGTATTTTTTTTTTCCGGGACGTTGTCAAAATGCAGCATGCTACAACGCAACAACTTCTAATTCCTTTCAGTTATATTCGTTAAGAAAATGAATTCCATGACAGTTAAACTCAGCTACCAACTTCACGACCGTCTCACAGTTCCACTTATGCTTACAACACCGAACAGGAAACGAAGGAATTCCTTTTTGACAAAATGGAAAAATTATTCTTTTCATTAAGTCATCCAACCGTAGCTCGGGGTAAGATTGGTCCATTCCGTTGGATGATTTTGGGGGTTTTTCATGGCTATGGCCATAGTTCGAAGGGAGATTACAAATAACAAACTTTAAATATTTAGCTGTTGCCATGGTACATCAATTTAGCACCCCCTCACCCCATCAGTATGCACCCTTTTACACAGACTTGCAAAACCCATCCAACAATTCCCCAAGTATCGTAGTATTGAAACCCAAACGCGCACATGCACAAGATTAATGGTACGAGACGAGTTCACAAGAAATAATTTAGCACAACGGCATGCCTACCAATTCACTAGAACCTGTTCTAATTTACCTACATACGTAAAACCGTGCCTTCTCATCCTATTAAAAGGAAAGTCTTTTTATGTACGACAAATTCCACCAAACTCAAGTTTTTACCTAATGCTTCAAGAGCAACACTTGCTTTTGGAAATACTCTGGAAATATGCACATAACATTCAAAAAAAAAAGTTACAGTGCTTTATGTTAAGATAGTCCTGACACAATGTCCTAACACATTGTTTTACACATGTCCTGCGAAGTGCAAGCATAAATTTATTTCAAATACTTTCAATACATTTTAGATTTTCACTCAAAAATTGCATACTTTTTGTTTGAACGTTTACGGTTAAATTTGCAACTATTTGGCTGTAAACTTTGTGTGTGCCTCAAGAAAAAACCATATTCAAAATGTACAGCATTTTCAGCGACTTTTTTTCAATAAGTTACACGCGTGTCGTTACGATAGGATGTAATATAGGTGCAACAAAAAAGTTGCGAGCTATCTTCAACGGTTTTGAATAGGAAACATTTGAGTAAAGGTTCTCGTGCGACACTAAAGTGTGTTTTTTTGCCTCTGGGAAAAAACTTCCGCGCTATCGCATAACAATATGCATAGCACAACCATGAGCTTCTCCATCTCTTCCCTCAGAATGTTCCTCAACAAGCAGCTCACAACTTACAACTAACAAAAGTGAGCACAAGTAGTGCGCAAGTAATCACAATTTCTACCAGATGACATTGTGAGGAAGAAAGAATGATGATGATATTTTGTTACCATCCATCTAGCGCTTTTTTTTATCAATGCTGTTGTCGTGTTGTGTTTCATCAGACCTTTTTTTTATTATATTCTCCTCCACCCAAATGTGATATCTTCCGTTGGTAAGCTCTAACGCAATTTGATAAGACTAGCTATTTCTTTCATTCCACAACAAACTTTTCTGGTCGCTGTACAAACATCAGGTTTGTTGTATAAAAGAACTTGTTTCAAAATCTTACTGTACCAAAACAAAAAGTATTTCGTTCAAAAGCGATACAGCAATGGTACCGTTTTAGGCTCCTAAAGGCTTAGTGCTTACAACGAAATGCGTGCCTGTGCAACTACAGAAAACAAAAATCAATTTTTGCCTCTTTTTAATCATCCTATAGCTTTCACCACTTTCACATCTCAGTTTTGCTTAAATTCTTAGCGGTCATGATGCAGGTTTGAAACAACCGTACAATCTATCATTCTATCTTTTAATTGTACGTTAAAAGCATGTTGTATCTAAGCAGCTGAACATCTCTTATTCCTTATTGGCCGTGAAACTCTCTCTAATCGTCAACCGTTAGAATATTATGCACATACCATTATCCTACACATGCTGTCGAGAATATAATACACGGAGTAACTTTTTTCTTCCGTTGGTTTCTATCATGCTTCTCTCTCTCTCTCTCTGTATTTCAACTCACTAAGCATTACCACTTTGGATTAGGACACCTGACCACATCAATATGCTTGCATGCACTGAATAATATTTACAACCATACAAATCTACATTTTAACGAACAAAATCCTACTTGACGGTTATATGCATTGTATAAACAATAGTTTTGGTACATTCAGTAACAGTCAATGATAGCATTCTCAAGGGACATCACAGTCGAAAACATTACTTTTAAAATTCTTAGGTATTGTTCGCTAAATTCAAAATGTCATATCTAAAGAAATGTGTAACATAATTTTCGTGTATCATGATTTAGGATAATCTAATTAATTTTATTGCGACTTTGAACGGCAGAGCTAAAGTGTATCGCTAATACTACAATATTATATTTTTTTCCGAATATCCGTCGGAGTCATTTTATACCGTCGGCCATTAGTACGACAACTTACCTTCATTCTGCGTCTGCTAGTCGAACACATCTTTGGTTCTTTGGTTCATCTGCAATCAAATGTAAAAAAATTAAGAAGGTAATTACTGATCTCAAGAAATCTCAACCAAGACTTAGATTTTTTTTTATTGCTTCACATTATTAGTTGATTATCATTAAACAAATTAAAACGGTGAGCGGCAATAATGGCAGCACCATACTAACTCAAATTGTTGATCGATGCCGGCGATGATTTGAACGAAACCGAAATTCGCAAAACCAACCTTAGTAGTAAGAGTGTTTTGTGAGGTAAATTGTTTTTCCTTACTCTTGATTTCGATCGCATCGATTCCAAATTCACTGTTCTGCTGTACCACGGTTTCTGGTTCCCCATATCTGCTAGAGCGAAACGACACAGTGTGAAAGAAATGCAACGCACAAAATGGGAAATCCATGTCACGAGCAACGTCATTTTGTGCTGAGCCCATTTTCCACATTCCCTTAGCAAACTAAAAAAAAGAAACCGACATTCGATTATTGCCGTACACCGAAACTGCGCAAGATGGGATGGAGTGGTTTGATTACATCACTTAGCAGAGAAGCGGAGAAAAGAGACTGCCAAAAAAAAACTCACTGCATCGAGAGAGAGAGAAAGTAGAAGAGCATCGATTCGGTACCTGCGACTGTGTGCGTGCAATCTCTCCGTAAACAAAATAAATATGGCCGATGATGATTTTGTTTTCATCGGCCAGTAGTGTGCGTGTCACCGATGGAGCTTTTTCAAAAGCTACCAATTTCAATCGCGAGGGGTAGGAATGTACAAAAAAACGAATATATATTCATTTGTTTATTTTTTGTTATGTTTGGGTAAAGTAAATTTCCTGCAACACTACCAGGACCTACATGAAAATATAAAAATCATTCATAAAAATAAACTATTTCTGAATACATTTATCACAACTGCAATTACTAAGGAAAATACAAAAACCTAAACAATTGTTCAAATAAATTCTTGAGTTTTTTTTTCAATTCAAAAAATTCAAATTAAATCATCTATTCAATTTCAAAGCGTGATTCGTTTTTCATACAATTAAAGTTGAAGTAGAATGATTGTTATTTTCCTATAAGATTTGAAACCTTTATTTTCCAACTGTTTTCCCACAGTGAAAAAGCTTCATATTCATTGTCAGCTAGAACCTGCGTTTTCAAACGCCCACACATATACATACAACGCTGGCCACAAAACTGATATGGCCTCTTCTACCGTCCAGTATACCTAACCAACACTAATAGCAACAACAGCTTTCCTAGCAAATCGACCAATAGCAACCGTTTCCGTGTTTCTTCAAACGAAAATACCGAAGAGCGCATGCTCCACTTTTGTGCATTTAAGCATTTTTGTTACCTACTGGCGGCCATGAACAAGGCCAATCGATAGAGCTATCCAAATATAACGCTTGCCCGGATCGTGGCTGTTTGGGGACTGCTGGCACAAACTCGATCGATAATATTCGGGACTTTATTTGACGCAATCATTACTTCTGCTGCGCCTGCTCACTTGTCACTGCTTGGCAAACGTAAATCATCGAATCTTTTACACTCTTCAATTTTTATCAAACTCGCGGTATGATTATAGAAATAGAAAATATGTTTCAAACACATCTCTATATAAAACTGAGTCCTATATTTCGCTCATGTTAAGTGATATTTGCATAAATACAACAGCAACAAAATTTACTATTCACAATAGAAACGAGCGAAGCAAAAGAAGGAATAGTATGTGTAATACTGGATTACTTCCAGGTTGGTCTTACTCGCTGTTTATTTCGATATTCATAGCATTGCACAACCATTTTCAAACTTCCGTAGATTCAGTTTTGTGTTTTTATGAGTAATATCGAGCTGCTATTTAATCATTCATCCACCGCCTGTCCCATTGTCATTGCCTACAAGCGAAAGCAACCCAATAAATTTATAACACTCCAGGTCCTCCTGGATCTTCCGGGCTTACCTCCATTTCAGGATACCCAAAGTTAAACGACCATTGCACGTGTTTTGCCTTACACCCTTTTTGTGATTGTCTCCTCCACCCGAAAAATGGAATTGTTTTTGTATTGTAAGGTAAGCAGATTGTTACCTTTCGGCTGCTGGCGTGTTCAGCAAATAGCGGCGGTGTGCTGCGTACTTGGCCCAACGCATTCACGCACTCTCGTAAAAACTTCCTACCGTAAATAGCTCGTAAAAAAACCCTCTCATTGCTCGGAAACAAACCATTTACGCGATGTACCCGGTATAGGCACCAGGGTTTATCAGCCATGGAAGTACATTCCGACTCAACTTATTTTCCCTGCTACCCACGACCGACGCCATCCAATGCAGGATTCTACACTCTAAACCAAAGAAATATACACCGATTCATTAAATTCTGCTCGCACTGATCCAGGTTGATCCCCAGCGAGGCGAGGCATCGCAAAGCCTAATCCAACAACATATTACACTACTTTTACCCATCCCGTAAGACCAAACACGCCTGTTAATAGCTACCATTCACTACTTAATGGGCATCACACTTTCCCCAAACCTTAACTAACAGTAATTTTAAGCAAATATATTTACATCGCAGGTGATGTCAAACACAACCCACCCTTTGGACATTACAGTTTTGTTTCAAACCCAAACCTACATGGAACAGTCACCAACTGAGTTTTCTCCATTTACATATCGAAGGTGATTATTTGATATCTGAGTGGAAAGGATTTTACTCGCATGTCGCTAGTTCTTTCGATATTTAATATGTAACAGATCAAAATGCTCTCCTATTAAATTGAAACCGTTTCTAACAAAAACAACTAAAAATATCTCAATGAACTTTAACATTATTATGATGATAGCTTCTTCTTCTTCTTCTTGGATTAACGACCTCTAAGATCATGCTGGCCATCGAATGGCTTACTAGACTTGCCGATACCACGTAGTTGGTTAGTCAGCCCTCACTACGGGGGGACGGCCCGGATGGGATTTGAACCCCGGTCCTGCCGTTTGAAGACCGGGGCCGTTGTCGCCTATACCACTGGGCCGCCCCTGATAGCTATTTTAGATATAATTGGTTCTTATTCATATATTTAAAAAATTAATTTCAACGTTCTTATGACTAACATGATGAGACAATTTACCAATATAAGTCCAACTAAATATTTTCAAGATTTATTATTTTCATGGGCACATGTCGTTCAGGTAAATAAGGCATTTATGTACTTTCAATAATAAAATTACTATCACTGGCAGCTAAAATAAGTTGCATATCGGAAACCACGACGAACTACCACTGAAATACTAATTTTTCAAGGTTTGTTTCAATAAACTAACTCATCAATTTTCTTAATTCAATGTTTTACATGTATGCCTCTAATGTCCACTTAGTAATGAAATATTTACAATATTCGGGAAAACTTGTTTGGTGTTCGCATTTCAGGGGAGGAGATGTCAGAATAAAATCTTTATTGTTTAGTACAGGGGAAAAATTCATTCGTTATCGTTGCTTCATATGCGAGAAACACGCGATTGTGCGTAGGATGTTGTTTACCTATATTTTATTGAATTTTTACATGACAAAAAGTCGTCGTCCTTTTCAACAAGCATCCTTAACATTCTGCTGCATCTTCTTTTTTTTTGCTTCTTTTGCCCCACTCTTCCGCTTCTTGCTGTCCTGACGTATTATTTTCCTTGGATGCGTAGATAGTTCTGCGTACGGGGAGACAGTCCGGAAGGGATTCTATACCCGGAGCTGTGGAAGGTTGCCTGTAAGCTCTGGACCATCAAACTGCCATTCAATTTAGAATAGCTGTTATTTTTCTTTTGCATCAGCTCTATATTACGTTTTACATTACAATACAGGGTTTCTGAGTAGAACTAGACAAGTGCATTTCTAGACAAAGCTCGAGATGAACTGGACAGCGGGTAGGTTGAACTGGACAACCGTCGCCCTTTCTCGACAGTGGTCAAGTTGAACTGGACAAACGCTAGGTTGAAGTGGACAATCGTCAAGTAGAACTGGACAATCATATTTGAAATAGTTGGTAAAACGGTTTGAAGCGTTTCGGAAACGCTTGGCAAATTTTAAAATTAAAAAAAATAACTGCTTAAGTACATTTTTTCTAATTTCAAATTCTAAATAATTCCCAAACGTACGTATACTTTCACAACGGTTGTCCAGAGTATATATATATATGTACGTATACAGAGAGACAGTTGCCCAGTTCAACCTACCCGTTGTCCAGTTAATCTTAGCCGTTGTCTGAAAATGCACTTATCTAGTTCTACTCAGAAACCCTATAACGTGGCATCTAACAGTGTCACAGCTGTAGAGACATTATTTTGTAAAGCTGCTCAGCTGGCTAAGTGGCTTGCATAATACTGGTAGCATCAGTTACAGCAATACACTATGGTCATTTATGGTATGTATTAAAAAAAAAAATCATTCATACTTAAACCATGGAACGAATGAGTTCAGTTTAAAATTAATTCGCAACAGAGAATAAAATAGCGTGTACAGTCAGTGCACAGCGCACAAATGACTTACTAGATATGACTTAAAATGAGCTTGTATTAAGAAACTAAGCCCTAAGAACTTATTGGCCATAGTTCAATAATTTATTTTTCATTTTGAAAAATAAAGAGAAAAGAAAGAGTATAATTCTTTGCAATAAGCGATTGTTCCTTCTCCATATTTTTTGTACCGTTTTCAAATGCAATAATAATCATTCAACGCCAGTTGTCACCATTTGTGAAGCTGCTACTGTTATTTTAACTTTTATTCACGTGGTTGCTCCAAATGTTCCACAGTGAAAACATTCTTTCTCCTACAGATTTTTGTTTTGAGTACCCGCTTTGACAAGAGAGCGCCATAGCTCTGAGCAAACTCTACTTTACAACCAGTAGCAGGCCCAATACCAACGTGTCCAAAGAAACTATGCACTTAAAATCCCACGCGAGAATGTGAGATAGAAACGAATCTGAACAAGCACGATGTGACCATAAATTTTCCCCCTAACTCCTTTCGAATTTTGAATCCAAATCCGAACAAGACTTGGACGATCAATCTTCTAACGTAGAATGATGCAATGCACATTTGCTCAACGATAGTTGATTCTTTATTGTATTGGAAAATTGAAAAAGTAAGCTTAGCTGAAATTCCAGCACTTACAAGAAATGAGATGCAACTTAAACCGAGCATACCCGGCATGAGATTCTTCGATACGAATATTTTTGAAGATTCTGAACGTCATATACTACGTGTGATACAAGTGCTATTCACTATGGGTTATATAATGTACAAACTCTTGTTGTAATATGCTTTATGTAACACATCACACATAATACAACAAAAATCAGTCCAAACCGGACAGCGACTGGTGAACATAATGAAACTACGTAAAACAACCATGAAACGTGGCGAGGGTGTTCTGGGAAGGAATGAAGCGCCCGTATTTTACTACCAAAAATAATTAAACAATGTAAAAAGTTCTTTATGATTCATTACAGTACTTTTTAACGTCTGGACCGACTCACATTGGGGCTCGTCTTTCCTAAAATTCTTCCCAAGCGAAGCATTGTGTCAAATCTCTATTCAAAAGTGGACCCCTAAAAAATATTATTCTCTTTCTACATGCTCTAATCACAAGTGTCACAGTGTGTGAATTTGACACTTCGTGTTTGTTTATAAGACAGCTTTCTCGAAATAATTCATTCTACAATTCGATGTGGACAACCAGTGTGCTATACCATGCTCAGACAGCAACACATTTTCTCACGAAAATTTTCCCATTTCTTGGCCAAACGACAACAACCGACAAAATCCAATTTTCCGATTCATTTAACTTCACACGAAATTTTCAAACCTCTTGTAGCTCAGCGGTCTATGCATGGGGCCTTTCGAGATACCTCGTCAAATACGTAAATGATGTTACTGTTCTCAGTGGCCCAAACGGAAGACCAAAGCAGCGATGGCTTTTCCATGCATTTTCCTTTTTCATCATCATGAATTTTATCATCGTGGACCCAGAAAGATTCGCTATTGCCGGATGCTTCATCAAATATTCCGCTCGCATCGTAACGTTTTCCTCGGTTCTTATGCTCTCAGTTTTAGAGGATAGCATGTGCTCGTACTTTTCAGCAGCAGAAATGAAAAATTGACTTCGGCTATGATTTTGGTTGTGTTTTGTTTTGTGTGTGTATGTGTGTGTGTTTTTTTTTAAATCCCTATTTTGCTCTGCTATTTCGTTTCAGTTTTGGATACTTTTTTACGACCATTGCAACACTGCTGCAGGAGCAAATCTCACCGTTGGTCGTTGCCCGTTCGTTCTTTGGGACTGTTCTTGCCAAATTGATTGTCAAAGATAAAACATTTTATCCGGCTTACCATTCTGTTCGATGGAACAAACTCAAATAGATATTAGATTTCAAGAAGTTTGGTACTAACTAAGCTTTTTGAGCATCTTTAGTCTAGAAACTATGGTTCATTTGATGAACTAACTTAATTTATTTTAATTTTGGTGAATTATTCGAGAGATTTCGATCATCAAAAGTCGTTATTCGTCTACTATTTCTATTTCATTTCGTTCTTTATCGTAAATTAAGTACATTTTATGAACATTAACATAGCAGGCTAAGACATAACAAAACGTACACTGTTGACGCAGTTATAGTGCAAAGAAAGACAAAAAGAAGGAGTATCATTTAAGTGAAATTATTGTTTTCATGGCTGTTTAAGAAGAAAAACCAAGCAACCAATACAAGTACTGCGTAGCTTATACTTTTTAATAAGAATTACATTCTTATCTTGTAATTCCTGGTGTTCACAAGTTGTCACTCTAATTTTCAATGCCTTTATGTAGGCATGTTTAATTACGCTTTCTCTGCCTTATTGTAATTTACAAGAAACTAAAACATGTAAGCCATGCTTATTGCCATTTCTTCTTAATATACTCTAGCAAGATCTGACTTTTTGGCTAAGCCAATACATGCTAAAAATTAGAGATCAGTGACCATGTAGTTGAATAGTCAGTCCTCACAGCGTCGTCACTCACTAATCGTCCTAATTGGATTCACTTGATTTTACAAAACCAAATAGAGCCAGTGTTAACAATGCTTTGCTACTTTGAGGGTTATTTTCTTTTTTATGGTACGGAGCTTTATACTGGGAAATGTATTAGTTCACGTTTTAACTCTCTAATAGACTGAAAAATGTAGACGCAAAAAACTTACTTTTGGTTTTTTTCGTTCGATGCATTGAAGAAACTGAACGAACATAATAGGTTCGGAACGAAATTCTCATCACCACTAAGCATGTTCTAGTGAGTCGTTAAATCAAACTATTTTCTATGTGTAATATCGGTAATTATCGTGCCAAGTTATGCATTGATTTTTATTTAGTTGCAAGTATAATGGCTTAGCAGTACGTCCAGATCATTCTATAGGAATAAAAAAAGTTTTATGGCTCAGCGCTGTTTTTTAGCACTTCTTGTGCTAATATTTTGCAAAAATCTTTTACCATTTCCTCCATTTTTTTCTTACGCCGGGCATGCTCATTTATAGTTGTTGCTAGATATTGTTGTGTTTATTTGTTTATATATTTATTTTTAGATTTTTTTATACACAATGCTGATTTCATAAGTTACGTGTAATGAGAAGCATTATTATATTATTATTTTCATGTTATAATCACTACCTAATGACAAAACCGGTAAGTTATCAAAACACTGATGATTGAGTTAACTCGAAACCTAGAAATTCTACATAACCAAATCTCCTTCTTAAGCTTTACAAATGTACTTTTATAGAGAAACAATCCATAAACTTAGTTTGTTAAGAAGTTTTTCTCAAACGTTATGTATAAAGAATGTTGATGTTGTGCGAAATATTTCCACTTCTTTCAACATATCCTCTATTATTGAATCGGGAAAGAAAAGGGTTAAGGAAGTAATCAAAGAACTTTACAGTGTTTTACAAAATACCGACTTCCTTTTGAAAGATGTGTCGTCTTTCAGTTTCCTCCCTCATACACTATTACGTAATCCAGTTCATGAACGGAACTAATTACTTTGCCATTCGTATAGTAAATAATGCATAAACGAAGGTCTACCTTTGTGAACCAAGGTTAAAGCTTGAGCCACCAACTTGAGCAAAGATCAAGGACCAACCAGTTAACGGTAACAAATATTGCTTCTTAGCTGAAACAACACAAAATGAAAGTGAAAGGTGTGCAAACCCAAACGATACGGTCAAGCACGTGAAAGAGTTAAATGCAGAGTAGAAACCCGAAAACGAACGATAAACCATTAATACGGGTCAAAGATTGAAACACCATCAACCGTTGGCCTTTTCCATAACCATTAAGGGGTTGACTGAAGAAGCGCAAGGTCTTGTAGGTTTCACGACCATACCCGTAACACGTGGGTCAGGACAACGGTAATTTTATGTTACTTCTTTTATGGCACGGTGAGATAGTTTTTCAAAAGTTCATAAATCTATTAGCTAACTCGTGATTCTTACGACGAGTTACCGAGATGACCTTGTAGAACATGAGTGATTGATTCATTAAACTGATTCACTGATATTGTTTTTTCTCACAAAATGTACACTTTTTCCATTGCAACCATTGAGATTATAGTTTCATTATTATAAATCCGAGTTTTCCTGATTGTTTACTTGGCAAAAACCTCTGGTAATGCCAGCCTTTTCTTGTATGTAAATGTAAAGCAAAAAAAAAACAAAAACTTATTTAACTTCTTTTGATTAAAGTAAATTTATACCTCTTTTGTGCAATTTTATTTTGTCGATCTTTATGTTTATGTCACCCCAACTGTCATCCATTCAAATATCTTCGAAGTGTGATGGGAAATCAATACCGAAATTTCACGTTCGTTCGTTTTCGTTTCGAAAAACAAAATTATCATCCACGTTTCTTTAACAACCATACTGACGATACCTTGCGTTACTTAAATCTCAAATATCAATCACAATTCCAATCACACAGCTACAGCCTTCAGCTTAGGTATTCGATCAAGATTACAATTTGACGTCGGAACATTTGCCCTGTTCCTGACATCATGCAATAGAATCGGCTCTTCGTATTCCAGAAAAAAAACTGCTTTTTATGATCATATCTAATAAAAACCGTACCGCTGCCAAGTGGTTTTCGTGGACGAGAAACACAACATTCTTCTGGCTGATTGCCTGAATGATTGATTGCTTTATATACCCGTGGTAACACAGATGAGTCTTGAAAGCTCGTATAAAATTGAGTTCCGTTCTAGATTGTTGTTGCGCATTCTTGTTGTTCAAATAAAACCGGTTAGCTGCATGCAGCACACCATCGATGTTTTGCATTTATTATTTTATTGTACGAAGTTAAGCTTACGGATAATTACAATAATGATTGACTTTACTCCTCCAGGTAAAGTTAAACCGAAACTATATGCTGTTATTTGTATTCAAAATTCAATTCAAACATCAAAACTCATTCAAATAAGCATCACCAACTGGTTCAAGTTTATTCTTCCAAGCCAAAAGTACATGACACATGAAAAGCTACGAACATGAGAAACAATACCACGGGAGAGAAGGAGAGAGAGAGCGAGTGAGTGCACGAGAGGTAGAGAGCGAGAGCATTCGATATTGAAGATCGTTCTCACATAAGAGAAGAAACGAGCAGGAAAACACCAACCATGATGTTTAAGGGCGTGGCAAATTCATTATGGCTTCGCTTTTGCTTCTCTTTTCCTATGCTTCGAAAATGACTGCAGTGTTTTCATTCTCTAGCGCCAATTCGCAAGCCTCGTTCAATTTGGCCAAAGTTTTATTCGTTCCATACTTCGATGCGACACACTGATTCCCTTTGCAAAGGTACTGTACGGCCAGTGTAGTGTAAGGACAATCTAGGCAGGACATAAATTCATGTGTTTGCTCCACAAACACGCTCTTCATTAGCTTCGAAGCTGAGTTTTGTATTCTCTATTCAACCCGTGGGCTGCTTTCATCAAGTATAAATGTTATTTAGCATCCCTGCGTCACCGAAAATACCATCCCCCGTCGTCGGCAGCTGAGCAGATGCTGCGATGGTTGCTGGTGAAACGAGTTTTCGTTTTCTCCCATCCGAAAAATAACAACCATTCGAGCGGAAAAAGCTAGCACGGATATAAAACTTTTCCATTTCGGCAATGGCAAGTCCCCATTACCCTCGTAACGGAATGCCTCAAAAAGTCCAATGTACCATCATGCTCTACACCATCCTTGGTTGAAGCGTTCTGGAAAAGTTATGGAAAGCGCACAAACAACAAGAGAAGCACGATTCGGCTATAAGTATTACTAGTATGTTTTACTGCTATGGGAAGCATGGTTCATGCCATCGAATGTCGATAAGTAGATTGGCAAAAAAAAACTGGAAAGAACAACATTTTTGTCCTGAGCAAACGAGTTACTCTTGCTGTAAAACTGAGTGCTGCTTTTCGAATCCATTTGTTCAAAAACAGTATATTTATTGATCTGTTAGATCATATAGCTTTTTGCTTTTTTTCTTTTGTAATAATACTACATTTACTCTTTCCTTGGTTTTTCTATTTTCTGAAAGCACTTTAAGAAATTTTTTTTGACAATGTACTTTTAACAAAAACAACTAATCTAATTTTGAATTTGCCATTCAAACAATCGAGGCTTCGAAATCGTAGTTAATGCCTCGAAAGTAGTTAATGCCTCAATAATTAACATCTTCAATTCATACAGTTGTCCTTTTACTCACACCGACGATTGTAAACATAGCTTTTTTATTGTTATGCTGAATGCAAAATGTAAGGTTTGCGGTATTAACCAACACTTTACATTCCGTTACATAAGCTCATTGTTCATGCAAACTACAGTAGTCATTGTTAATTGATTGATAAACACATTTTCATTGATAAATTATGAAATTGTGAACAAAATTTTATATTTAAAAAACAGAATACTTTCAAGTAAAAGGGACAGTCCGTAGGACGAGGGGATATCAATGGTGGTCTTAATAGGGAAGGATCAGTTATCGAATCCCACCAACAGTCTGTACTGATGACAGTCAAGATCTGTTGAGGTATCGTCAAATTAGTAAATAATTGAAAAGTAGAGTAGAAGAAGGTAACTGAATTAATAAATGTCAAAATTAACAATGTATATCAAGCATCGTTTTACCCTTTGCGTCAAGAGGTTCGAAAAAGTTCCAAATGACAAGTCATTATAGAATATTACAAACTTATTTGTCCGACAAAAGGCCTGTCTAGGGTTTTAAACAACTCTACCAATCACAGCGTTGTCTATCGCACAGCATAATCTTGATTTCATATCTTTGCATAATTACTTAACGTTGTTGAATGGTCATTTTTTGCATATCAGACATTTATCGTAGAGCCATTGAATAAAAACCTTATTTCTTACCCCACACAACCGGAACCCGAAAATGTATGTGTGCAACCTATGGCTTACTTAATGGAACCATTTGTGCCTACCCACCAACTCCAAACTACAATAAGCGTCTCAGAACACCGCCTGACTGATGAATTATTTATAAAATCCAGCAGCGTGAGCGTCATAGTCACTAATCAAGAAAATACCATTATGCCGTGCCAATCAAGTTGCTAGTTCAGTAAAGCATAAGCAAGAGAACCCTGTCAGAAGATTTCATGGCAAAGAGAGAGGTGTATGAAGGCGATTTGGCGTCTCAGTCTGTTTCACTCAAAGAGTACTAAACACAAACCACTTGGACCATCCCTTCCACGACCAGAAGTAGGACTAATAGGAAAAACAAAAGATTATAATTCGGCAAAAAATGGGGCTTCGTCAGAACTGTGGACTGCCACGGAGTACGAACACACCATAGAGCAGAACAAATATTCGAATCCGTCCTAAGCATCGCAGCATGCCAGGAGAAACTCGCATCAAATGTTAACGCTGCCTTTACGCTGTACAAATTTTGTTAAACGAACCAAACGGTAAGCTCGTGCCATATATTTAGCCTCTCTGCAAGAAACCACGGTGCAACTTCTTTCATCCTGATTGTATTACGCGAAAGATAACAAATCTTTTCTACTAAACTCTAATGAGATGAAATAAAGCAACATTGCCTACGTGGTGCACATCGCTGATGTACCATAAACCAGAGACGTGCCAAGGCATAAAATAAATGAACGTCCTATCGTACTTTATAAGCCACGAGCGCTAGCATCAGATGCCAGCAAGTGTCGATATGACCTCATGTACTTGTGATAGCACACTAGATATTATAGTACTGTTTGGTTCTCTTGCAAACAATGGTTTTTCGTGAAAATTATTCAAATTTGCCTTACGATATCCGTAACACAATGCTTAGATTATTGCCATAGAAATTTCACTTGCCACAATGACTAGTTTATTGAATTTCATCGTACTCTACAATCGATTCAGTTTTTGTTTTTCAAATTTTTATTTATTGATTTTATTTTCTTTCCAAGCAATCATTCTATTTAACAAAAGCATTGAAGAGCGTGTGCTCTTCTCAGCAAAACAATGGCAACAAAGTGCCATTATTAAAACACTTATGCACTCCCTCCATTTCCGTTACGGCCATTGGGCGACACGCGATCATGCAATGTTTGTTTGCAATTCCTCGTCACCGTGGCATGATCACGACAACAAAGCAATAAGTAGAACATTTTAATGGCTTTATTTCGCTAGTCTTAAGTGATTGTACACATTGAGCAATTTACCGGTGATACAATTATTTCTATTGTGCTACGTTACAGCAAAACGTGCACCATTGTTTGTCGATTTGTGTAGTTCTGAAAATGGTCTTTGCATAGTTTCCGTATTTAATGGACAAACCTTGAGTGCTAGTGGTTTGTTTGATTGTATCCTTTTATTTTTATTAACAAATATTCCATTGTAAAGAATGGTTTCACCATGACAAACAAACAACCATTTTATGCTATTACAAAAAAATTTTACATCACCTTACCATTGTTTATTTTACTAAAATACCCAATGCCTTCACTATCAAAACTCGATTGGCAACGCTAAACTAATCAATAATTTTACGAATAAATTACAACTATGCTCCGAACTACCGATCAATCGTATTCGATTTCAAGCCCATGCACTTGCCTTTCGTGCATCAACCAATAACCTGCGCCTCGTAACTGATGCCAGAGTAGCGCATTTGAATACATCGAACCATAAAAAAAATTATAGGCCATCCTTGAGTTTATGATGATAGCACACTCTCATTCGCGTAAAGCGTTGAAGTAAAGTGAAATGAGAAACTGTCTAAAATTCGTCATCATTCTCATCTGTGTGCTGCTGCTACAGGAACAAGTCAGCATGTGGCGTTTGGAAACTGCTCAATATACGAATGCAACATTTCTTATTTCTTTTAAACAAGCCATCGTTAACAACTGTAGCACTTTACACATACGAAGATAGTCCAGAAGATTAACGCTCTATTACTTCACATCAATGGACAAAAATAAAATTATGCCCGATTCACCTCTCATAACAAAAGCACTGTAACGCAATTGGAACACAGCCTACCGAACCATATCTCGAGTAGAATCACTTTCATTACAAGACCACCAATCCAAGACGCGCTCGTTCAAGTTATTTTTATTCTTTTGTTTCCGTGCATTGAAAACAAAAAAAAAAACACTCTCCTTCAAGACGGTTTTGTACTTTTTACATGTCAACATAATCTTCTAGCGCATAAATTTCATGTATCGTTAAGCGTACACTCTTTGCTTTGGTTGATTAAAATTATCTTTTTATGTTTAATCATATCCGGAAGAGGTCATTTCAAGGGTTCAACAAACCCGCGTTCTCATGTGCAACGAAAAACAAAAACCGCCTAAAACAACAGCTCGCTGGCAATCGCATGCATTGCAACACAGAACTGGTAATCTGTGTGCTACCCTTAAATACTACGCTTCTATTGTGCCTCCTGTTTCATCTAAAGCTGTTCGAAATCCTAGCCCAGCTATCCTTTCATCGTAGCTAGAACGATAGAATTTTGGCTTTTCATACATAATGTAACAGATATATTTAATTGTTTTAGCCTCGTGCATAACTTGCTTCACAACACGACGCTCACGACGATAGAAAGAAGTTGTAATGAAAACCGTCATACCCACGCTCGTGAAATCGAGATTAGAAGGGCTGGAATATTATTACATTCGTCCAAAGTATACAAAAGTACATTGATAAACACTAGAAACATGTGCATTGTGGTATCCAACTAAGGTATAACCTACGCAACGTGGTGGTAGTGAAACGAAATTTTACAAAAAATATCAATTCTTATACATTTCTATGCAACCCACTCATACCCAAATTATGGCACTGATCAACAACCCCACCAAATCTTCTATTTAACCGTTTACTTTAGTTCTTGGATTCATCAGTGCGCCCACCGGAGAAACAATATACATATTTACTAGTTATTACAGTCAAGTCAGGCTTGGATTACTCTACATGGATTTCCTTCCTGGAGAGTTTTAATTAAACCCGGTGCTGTTCTAATCATTGCTCCACTCAACCCAAGCAATCTCACCGTGAGGCGGAATAGAAAACAACCAATTTCAGTACCACTTTGACTGCTACCATGCCAAACCTTAATTCATTCCGCTCTTTTTCTTACAATTTTTACATACAAAAGAAATAAAAAAATGAAATGATAAACATCTCACTCCTTCGTACACATTTAGATAGAACCCCGTGAGGTGCGGTATACACTTCGCATACAGTTTTGGCTCCGAATATTTACGTCGTGCTCGTAACGAAACTTGTTCGCATGGAAAACATTAGATAATGAATAATATATACACCATGAATAATCCATTCTTATTCTGCCATGTTTTTTGCCACTATTTTCAACACCGAAATCTCAGCTCGTCTTGATTTGAAAACTTTCTATATATTCTAGTGCCTTGGTGAATGCGTAAAATACATTCTACCCTTACAAAGGCTAGTTAGATAGAATAAAAATATTTCATTCATTTGATAACTCTTCTGAAAGGTTTTGCAAGCCACATTGTTCATGTCGTCTGCGACGTTTGTATCGTAAATATTGGATATGTTCAACATAATGTGTACCTCCTTCGTAGCAATGAAAAATATTCTTTAAACCTGTTTTTCTGTTGCAATACTGCTGCTGTCGCAAACCTGTTTTAGGCATACGACACGTTTATTACATTTTATTTACTCTGCAAAAAAAAGCATATACCAGAAGCTTCTGTTCTATAATGCTTACTATATTGTGGTCTCGCATTACCATCTTAAGAACAAACGTCAAACGTCATGAATAAATCGATACTAAATAAGTAAATGATAAACTCATCAGCATTATGACCGCTCGGCAAATCTATCCAATGCTTATAATTGATGAATCTTACCGGTAAACGAATTATAATAAAACTATTACAAACTATGCTATAACCAATCTGAAGGTTTTTAAGGCATCTGTTCGAAACACGATAATTGTTGAGGTATAAATTAATAATATGTAGCAAGGGACAGATATGACCCGATTTGGAAACTTTTAACTAAAAAAGCTGAAGTAAATATGATGTAGAAAAATACGATACCTATACCACAGTAAAATGAGTAAAGTATCTGACCCTTATGACCCTTAACTTGTTTGAAATATCTTCACCCTCATGCTTCCAACGGGAATACAAGCGTAAGAGGTACGAATCTGCACACGGCAGTACCGGAATTTCAATCACATCAAGATCGATCCTCTGTAATGAGTGCTGACTGTCCAACTACGTAGTTAGTTGAATTGGATTACATTGAAGTTGCATTAAGGTATTTCAGCTTATAGGCGCTGTTTGTTCGTTATCAATGGAACAATTAGGTTAAACGAAAATTTTTCTTCGCTACATACTTTGAAATTGTAATTTTAGTTTTGTTTGCTTTGATAGCAAATATATTTACCATTTGCAATATAAGCAGTGCTGTATGTGCTTATCAACTTGTTAAATATTTTTTGTTTTTAGATATCTATTCTATTTCATAGTCGGTACATACGAAAATAATACTGCTCAAGCGCACTGTGGTCCAAAATGCACCTAACTTTTTTGGAAACCTTTTTTAATCGATCTCAATACACACATCATCAAGCTTCAAGGCTTGGCACATTGTGTGTGTGCAGCATTTCTTGTTGCCCTGCTCGTAGTACCGGTTTCCAACAATAGATGGTGCTAGTTTCCTCTCGCCTTTCCAACACAAATGGTTTATGCCCTGGATGCCTATGTCGACCGCTGCATTGATGTTGTCGATATTGTCGTCTACAATTTTGCTCATCCTTTTGCAAGCGCAATTATCAAATTGTTATTTAGACGATAAATGTGAAGACGAATGATTTGTTCACATTTGTTATAAAAGTTCTTCTTCTAAGCTTGACGACCTCCTCCGTCCTGACCTGCGAATATCTTTCTGAACTTGCTGATAACACTACGTTATTGGATAGTCAGTCCTCATCTACGAGGGAAAGGTCCCGGATGGGATTTAAACCTCGGACCTGTCGTATGAAGACTGGCGCCGCTGTCACCAGTACCACCGGGCCGCCGATTCCAGAGTACCCTTATCTCATCATGCTATGCCACACTTTCGCAAGATGAAATCCTAATTGAGCGTGGACAAAAATAAACAAAGATTTTAAAACAAGAGGTCAAAGCTATGAAAACTTTGTACAATTTTAAAAGATGTACAATTTTAACCATTTTTGTTTCAAATTATATAAGTGTCCATTACAAAGTGGCGGAGAGCCGTCATACTCAAATATAACTAAATATTTAAGTATCCTAGATGGGACCTATAAAGAAGTAAGATTGGACCATTAAAGGTTATTTTTTATTTAATGATATTTTAGGATGACGTCTCTCCGTCGTCAAAACTACCTATAATTATTATGTTATAATGTTTGTATAAAAATATAACAAGACTTTTCTTTCCTGTTATTTGCCTTATCCCGGGCATGCTTGGTTGTGTACAAATGGTGATTGCATGGTTGTTATCCTGGGCTATTTTAGTTGGTGTTGTATCTATCCTGCATCATATATGTATGTATCGATAGTGTGCGAATTTTCGGATGTTCTTGTGTTTTGGCTGTTCTATTGTTCATAAGACAAGACAAACAAACAAGAATTTGTCTGTGTACAGTTTAGCAGTGACATTCCAAGTTCGACCAGGTTAGTAAGGAAAAAAAGGAAACTGTGGTTCTTAGGAAGGGCAGCACGATTCAATGCCAGTGGAGCGCTAGGATGCACTTGTATGTCTACGAATATAGACCCCATGTGCTGCTTGTGTACACGGGCAAGCTCAATTTCTGTCCCTTGTAGCGCTTAGCAGTCATTAGTACCACTGGCTTTACGAAAACCAAAGTGGTGATCTGATAGAACGTTGTCCGAGGCCCCTGTTCATCTGTATCGTGAGGGGAAAGTACGTTTTTGGTATCAAGATTCTACATCTCAAGAGATTTTCTAGCCGGCGAGGCCCCCACTCATTGAGCATCACAACTAGAAGGAGCTCAGAGTGGCTTGAATACGGATTTGGTCTTATCGATTATGGTTTGGTAAGATTAACTTAGCATAGTCCACTTGTAGCAGGCGCCAGAGCACCGAGTTACGTCATTGACTAAGATAACGATCAGAAGTGGCCCAAGGTTGCTTCCTTGAAGCACTCCGGTAGAAGCATTGTTACGACGTGACGTGATCATACTTTCACACGGTATGATCGACCACCATAGTAAGAGCGCATCCAGCCCAGCATCTGAACGGGTTGACCAAGCACCAGGAGCTTGGCAAGGTACAGCAAGGAGTGTGAAACGCTGTCAAAGGCAGCTTGGATATCCGTGTACACCGCGTCGATCTGGAATCCGGCATCGATGATTCTGTGACAGAAGCTGATGAATTCAACCAGATAGGTGGTGGTTGAGCGCTTAGAGACCAACCCGTTTTGCCCAGCACTAACGAAGTTCGAGGTTAGCGTGAAGAGGTTCGTACACTAGCGAAGATACAAACCGCAGGAATGCTATCGTAATTAATGTAATTTTTGTGTATGGATGCTAGCCATGAGCATTTCCAGCTGGCAGAATGAATACCTAAGCTCAAGGAATATCGAAAGATCGAAGCTAAGATATGCCCAATGGTGGCAGCACAACGCTGTATGGAAGTGTCAAATATATAAAAAAAATCCAATTTCTCGTATAAGAAATACAATTGTTAAGAAAAACTACATATAAACGTTTAAAACTAATGGTACAATATGATAAATTAGACCATACATATGGATAAAATTCTATACATCGAAAACTATCATCAAATCAAATCGAATCGAAACATCGAATAAAAAAACATAGAATCGAAACATCGAATAAAAATCATAAAAAATACATCAAATTAATAGTCTTGAAAAATAAAAGTTGTCTTGTCCTGGCTTTTGTTAAATAATGCCCACTGTGCAAGAGAATGGCACCGAGTACCCAGCGTGTAAAATTTTTTTAAGGCCTTCGATATAACCAGAGAGGACCAGGTTAGCCCAAACTGCGAACAAGTTATGGCATTATACCGTATCCGGTCGTCAAGTCGTCGTCTAATATTTCGGTTCTTTTATACTGAATAAAAGAACTGAAGTATTAGACAACGACACTCGGCCTTCAGCTCTTTTGATGAACGATCTTTTTTTCAGCGGGTCAAAACGCGAAGCGATTGTAGCTCCTGATAAGTATACCTATTACCAATTGATAAGTAGATAGATCTACCAAGTATACCTATTCTTCTTCTTCTTGGCTTAACGAACTTCTAAGATCACGTCGGCCATCTAATGGCCTACTAGGCTTACCGATACCACGAAGTTGCATAGTCAGTGCTCACTACGGAAGAACAATCCAAATGGAATTCGAGCCCCGATCCTTTCGCATCTCCTCCGCAATGTAAAAACTCTTTTTTTTTAAGTTATTTTGGATGTGATGACGTGTTTACATATAACACACAATCTAATTACGAACCGCTGAGTTTGAGATACATACTTTGCGTCTATACGTATGAAGCTCCTTTAGACAACAATTTTGTGCGAAGAACAGAAGATATGTTCTACATGTGTGCACTCTTTGCAGGTTTTTATCGTATGCCAAGAGGTAAACCATATTTGCATCGATGACAGTTGCTTACAGATCTTACAGTGTGCAGTCTGTTGTTGAAGGCTGTTTAAAACTAACCATCTTCAGGCAAGAGAAACATTAACGAAGTAAAGGGGAATTTCCATCGGATATGAACTGGTCGAATAATTGCTACGCGAGTGTGGTTGAGTCACTATCACAGTCACTGTTCCTCCGGATTCATTAAAAACAAAAGACCCTATCCTGAGCAATTTGCAATGTCGTTCGCTCTGGTATACACTAATTATACATTTCTTCTTCTCGAACTCTTTGGCGCCATAGTCCGACAGCTCATGAGTTTAGGAATTTCGAAGCTTAATCTTTATCTCCACATACAGAGAGAGCAGTCCCCACTTAGGTACGATACACCGTGGCGCCAGTACCGTCGCGCCATCCGATCGTATTCAAAAATTATGTTTTTATGTTAGCATAATTCTGGGCTACATTAACGCACAACCATTTAATTAGTATTTAAAGAAAGTTATGTTCATTTTTATTGCACGCTCAGAGCTGTTCAGCCTTCATAACGACTATAAATTACAAAATTTCAAGCGCTTTGTAAATTGGAAGTCCATGCGCATAAGCATGCTCGGAAAACATGCATTCGCTCTTTTGCATTGCTACTAGCTAAGTCACAAATTTTGCATCTAACAACAAATCGATTTATTCATCAGACGCAAGCGGATGCTGAACATCAACGATAAAGTAGCAACATTGTTCATGGATGGTTACAAAAAACCTCCACTCAGCTATTTAAGAATGGTTAGGACAAAATAAATTATTTATTGTATCAACTGTATGTCTCTTTACTTAGCTGCTATTAACATTTCTGACCAGACGCTTTAGTTCTGCGAAACAAAATTGCTGAAACAGGTTGCTGAAAAACATTTCAATTTGGTGGATCTTTCATTTACACAATGCTTCATGGCCGCGGGAGTGATGGCGAAGGCAGGACCGGTTATCGTTTCCCCGTTCTAAGGCAGTGCTGCTGCTCAATTACTGCTAAAGCAAGCTAAGAAAGCCAGTAAAGACAGGGTAAAATCTCTCGAGGTTGTACAGCCATAGAGGAGGAGAAAGAAAAACAATTCTGCTATCCTCTCTTTTCGTTGTTTTATTTAGGCACAAACAACAGTGATTTGTTTACTATTGAGCTTTGTTTTCCATTTCAATCTGAAGCATTGATTTATCTGAAGGGAATCAAACGAACACTAAGGAATGGCACATCATTTTGTTTCATGTTAGATAGTTGTGGTAATGTTTTTTTTTTCTCTCTTTTTCTGTGTTATACCTGTTATTTCAATCGATGTTCATGAAAATTTGGAATAACTGCTTCATCATAATGCAATGAAATTCATTATTTAAAATTGAACCATGTGTCATCCATTGAACTCCATTCCTACCAATTCCTTCCATTACAACGTTGCCGATGTTCCATTGCAGCCATGGAATAGCTTTTAAGCCACGCCTTTTCAATATGGCTGCCATAAGAATGGTGTGAGCATGCGTAACATACACACACATCCATACAACGATGATTCCTTACAGTCGAACTACAGTTTTCGTCAGTTCGGCTATGGTTTCTTCTTATATTGGAGTCTTTGGCTATTATTCTAAAATAAGCTTACTTCTCGCAAACGTTAGAAAATATATTTAGCACAAAAATGTTGGCAACGATTCAAAATCAATGAAAACGGAAAATGATAATGTTTCGTACTTTTTTCATTATTTTTGTTCGATGAAACAAATGTCTTTTTTGCATTTGAATAATTGTATAGTGTCTAAGGAAAAAAACACAATGAAAACACCTAGAAATAACTTTGTGCACACTTTTTTTCTCTTCCTTAACTCGTTTAAAAGGCCATAAGAGCATAACGGGAACGGTAAATTGAACAGATTCATACTCAGCTTCTCGAACCCATGCATAAATCGATGCGTCTAATCACGTTCGTTTCAAGCCTGACCTAACGGTACATTCCAAAAAAAAAAGCTTAAAATCCTGTACCATCCAACATTGCAAACATAAAAACATAAACAAACATACTCAAACAATCTTCTATCAGATTGCTTCAAAAGGGTTTCCGGTCCGCGACATCTAGCTTCACTGCCTCGCTGCTATCCTTTCTCAGCGTGAAGTGTGGAGCAATATATCAACAGTAGAATTGCATTCGTAACGGTAACACACACTTTGCATTTTTCTGCAAGCAACAACAAAAAATGCACCAAAGAAGAACCCACCACACCAGTCCTTTTCCAAAAGGGTAAGGTTTTCTGCGCCATAAAACAGAAGAATCTTCAAAACAGTGCAGCACATTGTTCAAAAGGTACCATAAATCTTTTGCTACCAATATTTACCCTTTTCTCGATCCAGTTGGCTCAGCAGGGCATATTAGGTATCCTGAAGAAAGTCAAGAATACGTAACACAGTGAAAAATGCTTTGAATTGATACCGTTTTTGACCCTTTTTTTCAAACCAGTTCAAAGCAAAGGAGTATGATGCAATCTGTTTAATTTTCTTCGTGAAAATTCTGATTTTTCTTATTTAGCTTTGTATGACATGCAGAGTGGTCTAAACTTAAATGAAAACCAATGCTACAAACAACTTACAACTTAACATCAACAGTTCAGAAAATCAAAGCTTATGAAAACCGGTTTCTCGTACATTTTCCATAACCAGTTTCGTGATTTCAAGACTGACAAAAACCGGGTCGATTCATGCCAGATCGAAAATGAGCTTCATTCAATGTCAAAAATCCATTGGAACGGGTTACTCACCTTACACCTAAGATTTTTTTAGTTCACTATCACTGCAGGTACACACATGCACCCGATGATTGAATTTACCAGCAGTGCGTGTGCAGATGATTCAGTTATCTTTTTTTTTTTTTGGCTTTTGCTCTAACCCTTGCGGTATATTCCATTTTGAAACACACATTTGCACATTTGCATGGGACATTTTTTTACGAAACATGCACCACACCTTGGAAACGGCATGGCCTTCGTGGATATCACTACACTATTATTGCTCATTTCAACAAAATGCACATCAGAAATAATCGATGAACAAACACGCACACTTTCGAATTTAGATTATATGTATGCACCAACGTCCACCAGATAAGTCAATTAACAACAATCTTGCGCCAGGTTGTATTAGCACTAATTCATTTTTTATCCACACTAACACATTGGTACGAGAACACTAACAGGGGCTATACTTGCATATTTCATATCTCAATTTGAACTGCAAATAATTGATCCACACCACACTACCACACTATAACGGCAATAAGGTCACAGGTGCTTCAAATGATAAAAGGTTTCTTACATCAGGTATTTAGACGACCAAATTTTTTTCTTCTTCTTGGCTTAACGTCCTCTAGTCCGGGTGGAAAGTCCGGATGGGAGACGACGATATAACTGTACAATATTCTGAACTAGTGTATAATTCACTGCCTGTTAACTAATTTTTGCTTTCACATATGCACAACTCCGTGTTTTCTTTCACACTAACATATTTCTCGATATCACTGATACACCAAAACTGGTGGCCTCAATATAGAAACAGTACAACAAATCTGTTTTTCACCGCACCAACGACGTCTTTTAGACAAACTTTCCGTCGTTCATACAGAATTGAACGACACCCACAACTAAATGGATCTGCGGTCCAGCCGACCGGCCGGAGAATCTTACTGTAGCAAGAATACGAATGTAACTTAATGATTGGCCTAAAGCAAACGGATAGTTCCACGAAAACGACAACGATGCTGAGAACAACGCACGCGATAGCTGTCGACAAGCGGTGACGACGACGCGAAAGTGGATTTGAAAAAAGATGCTATCAGAATGAAAGACTTCTGATAGAAAACTGCCCAAAATTTGTACCACACAATCTTTTCTACAAAACAAAAAAGCTATAAAGGTTTCCTTCGTTTTGAATGCATCGGTCGGTATATAACGTAAAAATTCGTATGTATTTTTGAAACCGTTCACTCTCGCTGGCTCGCTCACTTCGTACTCGCGGCGTACGATCGAATCCGACCGATTCGCTACCTCAACTCACACGCTTGCCCTCGCTGGCTTGCCTTCTCACTTGCGCAACGTGCTTCGCGAGCATCTGGGAAATTCGAAACTCATCTCACTCTCATTTGCGCATCCCTCTCTTTCCTGTTCTTCTCTTCCCATGCACGGCGCATTTATTGATTGCCTTTGACTCATGCTGAAGCTACTGCTGTCGGGGGTTTTTTTTTTGCAATTTGTAAAAGTGTTATTCCATTTTTCAGTGGCTCCTTGTTCTTGGTTTTTTCCAACGCTCTCAGATCGCTCACTGTTTCCAGCCTAGTAAAGCAAATGTTAAATTTCGCAGAAGTAAAAAAACACTCAGTTCCACATCCAAACACAATCGAATCCTCCGATAAGTGTCAATCATTGATACTAAATGTTGCATAATGCTTATCCATTTTACCAAGTAGCTTAAGAAAAAAGTGTTCAAACTATGTTGCCCGTATTAACTAACATCATAACCTTACTACGCTTTCACCACTCAAATTTAGTTGAAGAACTGCAAATGCTGCATCCGTTTGTAAGCGATACACCTTTGACAGTTGCTCTTTTCTACGGCGTGTGGTATGGAACAGGCACCAAGGATTAGTGTCTTCCATTTTCAAATTTATTTCTACCACCCTCGTCAATGCACCCCGAAATAGAGCAGGGTGAAATGTCACAGACACATGCGACAGCCATCTACCACCATCGAGCAATGTTACACATAAGCACATGCGTTTACATTGCACACCTCGAGTGTTACAACAACCCGACCAAACAATAGGGGGAAAAGGCCGAAAGATCGTGCCGCCTAAAGATGGTTGATTGCCGTTCGTCGTCAAACTGTTCCATCCCCGTGCACCGACGCACAAGTTACAGTAGAAATTCGAGAAGGAAATGCGCAAGTATGGCAGCGCCCTTCCTAGCGTGGAATTCTGTCTAGCTTTCAAAGGTGACAAAACGAAACAACCGTCGCTTGGAAACCAATATGCCAGAGTAGATGAGCAATAGAGCAAATAACAAGACGACCGTTCCTACATTAAAAAAGAGTCCATCGAGCAGCATCGGCTGGGGTAAACGAAGAAGCCGCCTTGGCAAGGGCATAAAAGATAACAAAATCCTCCGATTGGGTATCCGAACGTAAATTATAACTTTTTATTAGATTTCTGATGAAAAATATAAACGCCTGGCCGATGGTCGCTAGTTTGCCGGGAGAAACGTTTTCTTCTCCTTTGCTCCTATAAATTCTCTCCATCTCTCGTTCACTCGTATTGCTCAAATCCAACTGAGCGTCTCCAAAATCAGCAACGGTTGTTGTCAAGGATCAGCGTTACCATCCCCCGACACACGTATTTGTGGCGTTTTTATTTCGTGTTGGTTCATGCAAAAGAATAATAACACAGCGAACGAACGAGACAAACGCTACGGGGCTCAGTCAGATGACTTTTCTTTCGTGACGGGTTCGTCCTATGTTACACTTTTATTACAATTTTATTTTATATATCAACCGCTCAGCATTTCCACCATTCTCTCCCCCACATCTCATACAGTAACAATTTGTCCGCTGCTCCCTGCTTTCGTCAAACCAAATCATCATTTTGACAAACTTAAGCTAGAGATTTTAAATTGCACAGCATTATGAATACATATTCAAAAGTGTTCGTGAAACCATATTACAACTTTCTATTAAACTTCATTTATCGTTTTATAGGAACGAACATTTTCAAATCTGTACAGGATTTTTTAAGTTGATTTAGAAAAAGAACATCGTACAAGGTGGTGTACAGTTTTTTTAATCAAAAATTAAGCACACATGATGCTTTTCACTGTTCGCTAATGTATGTATCACCAATACTGTTGAAATAAATTAGCGAATTCATAGCAACAACATAATATAAAACATAGTGGTCACCTGTTCTCATGCAGTCAGCTTTAGACCTTCATTATGTATACTTCATTTTCATCAATTCTATTAAATTCTAAATTCTTCTAATTCTTTTCTTCTTTTTCTTTGACTTTTGATGACAACAGTGTGATGCGCTCATCACTCAACGGTGGTGGTTTGTATGGTCAGTTAAAAAAGGTCGAAGCTAACAACCAAAACGTCTCTACAGCCGGTTTCATTGACTTCTCGGAATTAGTTGCTTCATTTTCTTTGAGTGCCATGCTTCCACGATAGCACTTTATCTACTATAAATGGTTTACAAAAACGCTAGAAGAAAGCAAGAAAGAATATGTCAAGCGAAAAAAAACAAAGCCTAAACAACTCATTTTCATTTCTGAACCCTCGAAATCTGTTGTCTTATTCGAAACGTTGCTTATGTTTGGCAGCTGCTATGGGTGCGTGTTACTTCTGTGTGTGTGTGTGTTTTTTTTTTTTATAATGAGCTCTAAGGGGGAGTGTCGATGGAAAACATTCGAGAACAAGAATACATAGAGGCACATATCGACCCCTGCTGGAAATTAAGTGCTTTCTGTTCGATACTTTCGCAGGCATGGAGAAATTGGAAAGCAGCGTAGGGCGTCTTTAGCTGCGCGTGACGCTTAACAACACTCTCAATATTAATAAAGATATCACTTTCACAGACCTGTCCAGGATCCCTTTTACCACTATCTACACCCAGTAACTTTGCTCGTGATGGTTTTGTACATTTCAAGAAAAATGGTCGATTGTTCCATTTTGGTCTGACAAACCTACAAATTACTAACTTTCGCAGAAGGTCGCATTCATTTATTTGTATCATAACGCTACTAGCAACGGGAAACGGTATAGGTGTCTAATTACAAAATAGGAAAAGTGGAATAATAAATAAATGAAACAATACTTCTATTTCATGCTATATGACGATATGATACGATAAAATAGTTACAATAAATACATATATGTCGATAATACGGCGTAGAGCCATCAAACTAAAATAAATAAATAATAAATTAAATGTACGGCTTTGACAATACATTGCTAATGAATACGTCCTGGCAGTCAGAAATAAAAAAGAAATTATTTTCTTTAATTACAACAGAATTGTTAACATGTATTAAACTCACAATAAAATTCAAAAGCAGGTCACACAACGATATCAATAACAAATAACAAAATATTCACCAGCATCCCAAGGTTTCAAAACACATTTAGTCTTAAAGATGTCGATCGAATCATGAAGTGTTTACCGTCGGCAATATGCTCTGCTGGATAATAAACCCTTTTGGACCAACAAACAAACATACTTTAACTTACTATACTATTCGTTTTCTAGACAATTCTTTAATTTTCTATTCTTCTTCTAGACTTCCCAACCTGCTATGCGATGTCAATCTTGCAATGGCCTACTAGACTTAGTTATACTACGTAGTCAGTTCTCGCTACGTGGAAACAGTACGGATATAATTGAATTGCCTGTCATGTGAAGATCCACGTAAGCGGTATCGGTCACTACAATCTCCAAATTGAACCATTTCCACAGTAAACAAGTAAATTTTCCAATATTTTCTTCAACAGATATACATTAAGAACCTGTTTCATAAACAGAGTTATATGCGCCATAAAATACACAACTAATTGTTCGATCAACTTTACAGTAAATTGATCTATCTGCAATCTTTACAGAAACTTTTTTAAACTTTAAAGATTAAACTTTTCCTTGTTTAATGTTGATTTTGCAAAGAAGCACAGTATCACTTATTCGTTAGTTCATGCTTCGTTTCATGAACGTATTTATACATTTCTCGAGCAGCGTTTCAGAGTGTGTCGTTGAAATTGTTATTCGTGCTGTAAAATAACTAAACAACTGGTTTTCGAACCATAGTGTTATAATTTTCACTGAGCATTGTTTGTATAACGAAAAATTCAAAATAATTAATAGCCATTCAACGGCTTAATCATATGCAATATTTTAAAGCAATATGGGTACTTTTGAACCGAAATATGTTGGTAACTGTTTTAAAACATTTCACAAATTACCTTTAACAACAATTTTTCAATATTTTTTATTTACATACTGTGACCATTTATTCTTCTTCTTGGCTTAACGACCGTAAGGTCACGCCGTTAATGTTAATGTTGCATCGCATGTTGTTTTTTACTTTCCTTGCTTTCTTAAATCCGATCCTTAATTACCAAGCAATGCAACCTCTTCTTGTGTCATGGACTACTGAAGAAGTCCTGAATAATGCTCATCCAAGCAAAGTTGTCTTCCAGTTCGATAATGCAGCCTTCACTGTACCTCATTTTGCATGCAGACGGACGGACGGAGTCCTTCCTGAGGCTGTTTGAAGGTTTAATTAGGCTTTAATATAACTTGTTGACAGTCAACATTTTTGCACTTTTATAGATGTTGCTTACTTTTGTCTTTATCTATGTAAATGAAATTGAAGAATAACTGCAACAGTTATTTCTCCAGTGCACAAAACTGCTTTATGTACATTCATCTAAAACAAAATTATCTTATCTCAGTTATCAATACAGCTTAATGAAATTCTTTTAAAAGGGACCCGTTCTACATTGTATAAGCTTTTAAGAAACGAATGTTGTCCGATGACTCAATATCTCTACAGGCTAGACAACCCAGCCATTAAGGTAGGTTTTTTTGGAGCGTTAGCTCTAATAAGACACATATATCTTTCTTTTTTATTTCGTACTGACGATAAGGTCTTATTTCTAAGAAACTTGCTACTGTGTTCGAACAGTAAGGTGACATTGGAAGTCAAATTTCGCGTGCCAAAGGAAGCCCCTAGTTTTTATCTTTCATTTGTCAATATGTATGTTTTTGACAGTTTTGCCACGTTTCAAGTCACAACATCAACCCAGCTAGGAGTGACAATTTGTTTTCGGAGCTGCGCCAAGTGTTTTTCTCCATATATACCATGTCCAAGTTTGTGGAGTTTGTGGTCCAATTTGGTTTGCGCAATGAAATAAACGCTGCGGAAATATTTCGGATATTACAAAAAGTCTTCGGGGAAGAACCTATGTCGAAAAAAATGGGTACAAACGGTACAGTGATTTCAAGAATGGCCGTGAGAAGGACGACGACCATCCGGAAGGACCATCCACCTCCACCGACTACGCCCACGTCGTCCAAAACAAAGGATTTGGTGGTCAACAATCGCCGGTTGACGATACGAGACCTTTTGGAACCTCCATCTGGTTTTTGCACCACGATAATGCACCCTCCCATACGGCAATCAATTTGAGGGAATTTTTCGCAACAACTTTCACAGCAACCGCCGTATTCGCCAGATTGGGCACCAGGCGACTTCTGGCTGTTTAACAAGGGACACCGTTTTGACACTATCGAGGTGATAGAAGACCGCAGCGACGGCGGAACTAAAGAACATCCCGGCATTTTTAGACTTTAATTCATTGCTGTTTCTAAAAACCTTCAAATAAAACAATTCAATAAAGCTTATTCAGTTGTGTTGCTGGTCATCATCTTGCAAAAATGATCAATTTTTTTAAAATATTTGTTTCATCATTGTTTAACCATAAAAATAATTGTAGTTTTAAAGCTACGGTGAATCATGGGCGCCTGGAAAAATGACTTTTTAGTAGTTCTAATGTTAAGAAATTATAGGGACGGCAATCAATGGTCTTCTGACAAAGAAAATCTTTTTTTATGTGTATCAAATCGGATCGAATCGATATGTACTTCTTTGTTCCTCCAAATATAGAGGCGTAATTCTGTAGTTTTCAAAGAAGTAGGAAGCCACTTAAACTAAAATAAAGGAAAAATTCAATGTTGCTTCTATAACAATATCCTATGAGACATTGAATGAAAAGTTCCGTTTCAGCTTTAGCCATATTAGCCTTGTTCATCATATTTATTATTCAACGGTTGCACAGCTTCATCTACTCTTCTTCTCCTTGGCTTAATGGCCTTCTAAGCTCACGCCGGTCATTGAATGGCTTACTAGAATATAAGCATTACATACAAGCGTGTAACGCATTTACCACATAATTAATAACTACATAATCTGAAGTTTTCTTTGAAGTTGCCTTTTGAAACAATTTATATTTCTGTTCGTGTATGAATACATTGAATTCTTCATTTTTATCTGAATTTATTATTTATTTCATAATGATGGCCAGGCTTTAGTACTTAAAATCTTATCTTATGTCTAGCTTTACAATTAATTCCATTTACATCTACACCTTATCCTGGGTGAGCTTGGTTGTGGATGTTGTATCTGCCAGGTATGGTACAGATGTTGTCCTTTCTATTTCCGCTAAGGGTTTAGCGCCTCTTTTTAACATCGTGCCGTGGAAACTACCAACTGGCTGGCGGTCCCACCATCGGCAGAACGCCACTACAACTTTGTGAAGCTACAGTAGCATCTAACTCACGCATTCCGCCAACAGTAAAGCCTCCAGTCGCAACTTCACGTCGTCCAAACCTAATTCAATTGGTTCAGAGATCTAATGTTGCCGCTGGCGACCCTGACGCCAGCAAAACGCAAGACCGATAGCCACAATAACCTTATAAGGTTACTGCAGAATCGAATCTAGACTATCCACCAACGACAAGGTTGCCAGTTACGATCTTAGATCTCCTAAACCAATTTTTATCGACTCTGTGGCCGGAATAGCTACTGGCGCGTCTCGATGCCACTGTTGCGAACGTGTAACAAACAAAAAACGAAAAACAAATAAACATAACAAACTACAATCAGTTGATAGGACGATAATTCTTACAATCTACGGGAAGGAAGAGAGTAAGGGATCAAAGGACGATTCCTATCTCTTTGGCGAAACCAAACAGAATCCGCGCATATTCGTAGTCCTTCTGTCCCAGGATATCGCGCATCGGTACCGCCGGGGATCTTCGTGATGCCCGAACGACTAAGAGTCCGGGTCTAGCCGCATCGAACTCCACGCATAACCAGAGGATGTGGTCAATGTCGTGTCTCCCGTTGCTACAGCTACAAACCTTGGAGTCAGCGCTGCCTATACGTTGAAGATGTGCATTCATCGCATAATGGTTCGACATAAGTCTCTACATCATGCGAATATACGTAAGATCTACCGAGAGCCCGTGAAACCAGGGACGCATGGAAACCTGTGGTTGAGATGGAATGCAGGAACCTCCTGAATTCGACCTCAATCCACATGCTCTGCCAGCGGGCCATGCACAGCTGTTGTGGGGTGCGAAGAATCTCGTGAGGGTGAATCGACCTCTCAAAAATGCTGCCATCGGGGCAACTCGTTTGGCCAAGGAGTCTGCTTTTCTCTTTGCCGGGGATCCCGCAAAGAGCAGACAGCAAATTATGCGATATTTGGAATGCTTTATCAAACAAACAGCTTAGAATATCCAGTAATTTTACCTCAATTCTTTATCTTCATAAATCAATATAGTCAGGTTGTTAAAAAAATACAAAACCAAGTTTTTCGTTGAATAATAAAATTACAAAAGAAAAACCTTATTTATGACCTTGTTCGGCCCTTGCAACGATAAAACGGTCGTGAAACAATTTGATGCTATGTTCTACGATGTGAACCACTAGGACACAGAACCGAATCATCTTTTAATTTCATTTATCATACCATTTTAGCAAGTTTAATATTTACCACTTGTTAAGACAGTTATGAGATTAATCTCATTACTATTTCGCTGGACAAGAAATACTAAACTTTTGTTGTAGTGTAAAAGACTAGATCGATATCACATTTTAAACCCAAGCTCTCTGCTATGCGTGCCACAGGAAGTAATGTACCACAATATAAGAATGCTCCATGCATGACATGTCAGAGATAAACTAACCCCCATAAAAAATAACTTTTTTTCGCAGGTCTCGATAGTTCGGTTGGGAAACTGATTGTTTATCATTTTTTTTTTATTTTTAATTATTTTTTATTTGCTAGAAACATATAATTCTTTCATTAGATACTTTATACGTGAATCTAACGGAAAAGGTCTTACTAAACATTATCCTTTGACAAGCCAGTTACCGTCGGAAATGGAGTAAACCTGAAAAAAGAATACTAATACAAATAATTCAAACAATTGTGACTTTGTTGTGGGGTTCCAGTGAGACAAATACTATGAGCCCGCGGAATCACTACCCTGCTTATGTTAATGTCAAATATTTGAAACGATCTTAACGATTGTAATTTTCTTCAAAACTGTAAATTCGTCTTTTCTTCTTGATGTACTTTAAACCTCATGAATACCGAAGTAAAACATATGTTATTACGTTCTATATGTCACGAAAAATTCGGGAGTTTTGTTAGTTAGCACATAGGGTTTACAATTGACACCCTATTTATTAAGCCAATAAGAAGAAGAAGAATGTCAAGTTAATTCTGTGAACCTTTTTTTTTAATTTATTTTATTTTAGAGTTTTGCGAAGGACGCTTTGTAATATATGTATAAATAAGCAGCTTGTTATGTAGGCCGCATTCAGGTAGGTTACTTTTCATGCTTAAATATGAAACCTCACAAGATGGAAGGAACTCATTTTGGGCCTGTTACTCTCTGCCGTGTTAAAAAACAGCCGTGTCTATCATTTCAATCAACGGACCTCAACAACTTCATAAGAAAAATTTGTGTAACTCATGTGGCAGACAAAATACTTGAAATAAATTTAAAAAAATAAAAACACGTACTTGAGGTACTTTGAAGGTACCGACAGTATTTTACTGTCGGTACCAGTGACAGATAAATTCGACGATATTAAACGGTCATAGTACACACTTACGTGTCTGATACATAAATATATGTCTGTTTTTGGACAGAGACCCAGGTAAGCGTTAGTGGTAGAAAAATACTTTGTTAAAGAACGTCGCAGGGTCGTGCGTGGGTTGCTGCATGACCATGGGTGAAATGTTGTTGCAGCAAACCATGATTGCAAAGCAGATTTTTATAAGCAAACTTGAACATCGTCGAACTTGGTAATCGCGTCATACTAAAAATTATTCCAAAAAAGAAATCACGTTGCGTCTAGAACATATGGGTGTCGGAGCAAACCAGCAAATCACAATAAAATATAAAAATATTTTACACAACTTCATCATATTCCAATTTCCGATAGAAATATCCAAGGGTTCAGTAAATGGAATCGCCGTTAAATGTGACATCAACTGGACGAGTTACGGCGAATTAGCAAACGCTTCGCTTTCTCTTGGCTTGGAAGATTTGTGTCCAGTAAAGGAGTATGAAAAACTTGCTTCAATCATAAACAAGTGCTCTCTTGAGCTTTAAAAAAGGGGCTATCGCAAAGAAAAAGACCCTCCCATATATCCGATAACAACAATGAAGGAATGAATTTGCTCCGATTGCCACAAGTTTTGCGCAGAACTTCAATTACAATGTGACCCTGACAGTGACCCTATCGGGGGGCGGCCCGGTGCTGTAGGTAACAGCGGCGTCGGTCTGTACACGGCAGGACCGGGGTTCAAATCTCATGTGGACCGTTTCCCCGTAGTAAGGACTGACTAACCATCAGCCATCAAATGGCTGATGGTCGGCGTGACCTTAGAAGGTCGCTAAGTCAAGCAGAAGAAGTGATCCTATCATGGACTCTCTCACCGTTTTCACAATGGTTGAGCAGCTATCTTTCCAATTCAGATTAGCAACAACACACTGCTGCAAATTTTCCCGACATGGGCAAGAAACGTTTGTTACGAATCTTCAACAATATATTGGAGTTCAAAAGCGTCCCGCAAGAATGGAGAGCAGTGAAAGTTTTCGCTACATTGAAGCCTGAAGCCTGGCAAACCACCATCGACACACGATACATATCGGCCAATATTATTGCTTTCGTGTCTGAGGAAACTCCTTTAAAAGACGATTTTTTGACGGTTTGAAGAATAAATGGAAACCAACAACGTTTTATCAGATACCCAGTTTGATTTTCTACTAATGCGAGGTACTAATGCAAGTAAAATCGCACCGATTTACGAGATTTCATTGCCCTAAACTGCATCCTAACGCACCACTGGCATTAAATTGTGCTGCCCTTCGTAAGAACTATAGTTTCCATTTAACAACAGATTCCTCCTTGCGCGAGTAAAATTAAGATCATACCGAATGATCTTCACCCAAGGGTAGTTTCAGGTATTGTCATGAACAAGTATGGTCATTTAGACCAAATAAGACAGTTCTAAATTGATGGATCATCCTGTGAGGACTGACTTTGGTGTTTTTAGCGAGTTCACCAAAGCATATTTCAAATCGCGGCAGCCATGTAGTGTTTACACCGCCAAGCGCAATATTAAACGCACTAATGATGATAGTTGCAAGACTTTCGGACCAGTACTTCATCTTTACAGATAGCTTTAGTTCTCTTGAACTGCTGAGATTCCCAAAGTCTGTTAAGAGTCACGATTTCCGTGCCATCAAAATTCTTCTTCTTCTTCTTCTTGGCATAACGACCTCGAAGGTCACGCCAGCCATTGAAATGGCTTACTAGACGGCCGATACATAATATCTGCTACTAGACTGCCGATACTATCCACATAGTTGGATAGTCAGTCCTCACTTCGGGGGACCTTCCCGGTCGGACCCGGTCCTGCCGTATGAAGACCGGCGCCGTTGTCGCCGGTTTAGCTCAATGTTCGATAAGGCGTTTAGGATCTTGCTAATTTGGGTCCCCGTCTTATTGTGGAATTCCCGAAATTGAGAAGACAAACTTACTGGCCAAAACAGGGGTGGAAGTTGTCGCTTTTTATGAGCGACCAATTCCGGCCCAAGAGTTCCTTCGTTTTCCACAAAAAATTTCCTGTCTGATTGGCAGTGTAAGTGGGAGGCGTATAACTCTGGCTCCGACAAAAGCATGTGGCGATGTCGAAGACGGATTCAACGATGTGGATCATCTTCTGCGGTCCTGCGTGGAATTTGAAACTGCAAGACCCTCCATGTTGAGTGCTGTCGAGCATATCGGCAAGCGAACGGGTACGAAAATAAGATTGTGCTAAAAATAATAAGGAATCTCATCTACATGGGGCTCATCTACCAATTCGTCAGAGACAACGGTCTTGTTCTATGATTCTACGTCCACATTACAGTTTTACTCAGACCATGGAGCGAGTTTTTAGATGTTTGGAACAATATGCAATTTTATATTGAAAAATTATTTTATTTTATTTAGTATGACGGCTCTACGCCGTATTGTCATATATTGAACAATAATAAGAATAATTTTGTGTTGTTGTGTAGTATTCTTTATGTCTTAAGCGTTTTTTTTTAACGCCAAGGGTGATCCGATGATGGGGCAACAGCAATTTCAATTTTGGAGGGTTTAGTCTCGAGAACAGCGAAATCGCTCTTGCTGCTGTGGGTAAAACTTGTCGGTCATTCGCGAACCCGGTGCAAATTTGGAAGAAACAATAATGACCAAAATCGACCGGAACTGCAATCAAAATACTCCAAGACAACAACCACGAGATCACCATTTCTACATAACCGTGCATGCTCGGAATAAGGCAAATAACAGGGCGGAAATGCCTTGTTCAATCTATGTCTATTATACTGTCATCACTGATGGTGTAGAAAATACAGCGCAGGGCCGTCATCATAAAATATAAATCAATTAATTTATTAATTAATAAATTACTGCATCATACGTATCCATTTTATTTCGCTCGTTTAGTATGTTCTATGAACCCACTCACTTTTACCTTTAATTATCAGAATCGTCAGGAGTAAACCATTAAAAATGTCATTTCAATGTGTACTTTCATTCAATATATTGTTATTTTTATTTTGAAAGGATTGTACTAATTCTAATCCTAATTACAGTAGTTAAAACAAGAGTGGAAGTATCTTATTCAACCTGACCTGATTAAGTCAGCCTACACTTATCATTCACAGTGCTTTAGTGCCATTCTGAAAACATCGATTCTAAGCACATACCTTTCATATTGTTTTATTCAACGTTGAAGATAGATATTTGTTACTCAGGAAATATATGCCAAACATGTTCGCTCTTCGTTCTGGCCAAATATTGCATTTGGAACATAGACCCTTGACACGGTATCATCCTACATTGTTGTAACGTTTAGTGGAGCATTTGATTTTTATGTCATGTATCCGTCAGCTTCCTTTTGATATCATATACTCATCCTCATTTATTCCCATCGATGGTCTGAAGCATTGACACACGTTGTTTTCGTGAAAGGAATATAAATGAGACAATGATGGCAGAATTGGCAACGAAACATTGCAAAACGCGTTAAATCAAGCAAAGAGAGAGAGAGCGGTCAAACTAGTTACAGCACATCTTTGTCAGCTTTCGGTCTTATTTGCATGATTAGAGGACATTAAAGAAATTCGTTGAGAGGTTTTTTTTCTATACTATGTGCACACTTCAGGCCTGTAACATAAGTTTTCGGAGTTTTAATCTACAATAGAATGAAATAATTTATCATTTATTTTCTCAAATTGATTACATCATACTTTAATTGTCACTTTGAACGATTCAAGAACCTTTGATTTACACACAACCTACTTTCAATGTCAAGTAATGTTGTTGAGTTTGGTAAACGGACGTGTTCGTCATACTTTTTAAAAACCATTTCCATAAATTAAGATTATTACTATTATTAATTGCTCCTGGCAGATCCTTAATCATTAGTACTGTTGAAATTGATCGACATCAATTTTGCTCTCGTTTTCTTAGGGTTATTTGGCTTCTTTTGTGCCTACTGCCTGTACTGTACATTATTATGAAATTGTTTCCTCACTGACAAACATGTCCGTTTTTGTCATAAACATGAAGATTCTTCCTACCATCGTGTTATGCGTTGTGTCATATGCTAATCCAACTTATTTTTGGTATTATTTTTACCAAACACATTTTCCAAACATTTCACTAAATAACAGTGAAGTATTCTGCAAAACAAAAATGAAAACAAGCACTAAAAACAGGACCCTTTTTGTTTCAAATCCACCAAGTAATTAATCATTCAATTTAGTTTCAATCATTCACAGAATTATAAAACGAAACTATGATGCAAAATTATTTTTAGCAAAACAATATACAACAATCTTTTATCAAAAATGATATAAACTAAACTAGCGGATGTCATAGTGTAGCCATACCTAGCGTTAGCCGTATCAAAATTTTGAACACGGGTGTCAAATCCGAAATAGAACAGCCGACCCTGCACAACCGAAATATATACACAAATGATAAAGACGAGAACAGAGTACGAGTTAAATATTAGACCAAAGGATAAACTACTATTATACATTTATTATTAGGACATTTTACAAGTATTCATTAGAAAACAATTACTGAAAATGTACATACCTAAGAACCGAATCTATTGAACGTTCAACCGATATCCACTTCAAGTCTTTTAAAACCTAATAAAACCGACGGCTTTTCTAATAGCCTGTGTAAAAGTGTGTAACGTAAGAGGAATCGAAACAACACAAAAGCCAAATACACAAATTCACTATGTAATGAAACACAAGAGTGTCCCGAAGGTCGATACTTATCTATGATCTTAATCATAATAATAATAATAATCACATGTAATAATAATGGTAATCACATGCATTTCAGTCGCATTTCCCTCCCGTGTTCCATTGTCTCGTTTACTTTTGTGTCTTGGTGGCGATTTTTTGTTATCGCTTTTTGAAGCAATATCTGTTTGATACTGATGGAAAATCTTCAAGCTGGTTGGTTGTTTAAGCTGGTAAACCTTCACTACACTCACATGCGGAACCGGCCTTTTACCCGTCTCGGTGCCTAGGGGCACATTGTTTGTTGTTCTTCCGTAATAGTCGAACTATTTTCGGTGCTTCAATATAGCGAAAATAACATGTTTTCTTTATGAGTGAATTTTATTTCGGTAGAGAGAGAGAGAGGTTGAAATACTGTCAAAATATTACTAATGCTCGTTACTTGATGTACAAGTTCTTTTGTTTCCTTTCATTGCACCGCCTCCTCATCTTATGGGTAATATTTAAGTTAAGTTTTTATTAAGATGAACCTATACCGTTCGCTCGTGTTGTCCCCTTTACTAACATGTCCATCGCTTGCATGCACCTTAAGTAACTTAAACAGGAAAAGTTTGATTTTAAATATTTACGTTTATGTTATGAACTACCTGTTTCATCTACATTTCTCATTTACTACATTGCTCCAAGACGAGCAAACAGAACCTTTTTTGTAGCCTTGTCTTTCCACTAAGCATCATTTCTTGATTTATTCTACTAAACCAATTGTTCTGTCTGTTTTTTTCTTCCCATTGCCTCGCACTACAATAAATGTTTCATTGAAAATCGGCATTCATCCCTTAAACCTTAACTTAGATCACCCACACACGGTCTCACATTTTGGACTTTTCTCACTGGCTGGATAGCTTACAAATAATTACTATGTACAACTGTCCCATAAGCGTCCCCCACAGTCTCCAGAATATTCCTCACAAACGCGTCTACCACTACCGCATAAATTATAAACAAACTGTGTTCGGTGGATGCCTTTACGTGGTTCGCAGAGCTTTCGCATGCAAAGTCTTGCATTTTCTGGGAATTGGTGGCGACTCTCCGATACATTTGTTTACGGTTTTTGTTTATTAATTATGTTTATTCAAAACTCGCTTCATTTACGTATTAGCTTAGCCATCATGGCCATCATTAATTCAACGCGCACGGACAGTCATTTGTAGCGTCTCGAATCGGTTCAAATCAGTGTTGATGAGTGGGATAGTTTACGAGATGTGGATGAGGAAAGTGGCTGCATATCGTTGTGGTAGGTGTATCACACAACTCCTGCTTCATCTGCTCACCATTGGGTTGATGAGTGGTTTGATGAATCAAATGCGATTGCAATGGATGAAGTTGCAGTGGTTGCGATTGAGATAGCTGTTGCTGCGTGTGTTCCTGCAAAGGTGTCGCATGAGGGTGATGCTGCAGTTGCGTTTGAAGAAGAGTCTGCTGCGATTGTTGCTGACTAAGCTGTGACTGTGCTTCCGATTGGTGTGGTTGTTGCTCTAAAGGTCACTGATGCATTTTAGAGCCATGCAGTGTTGACATTCCCAGACCAAGACTTATGTGATGAGGATTGTGATGCGCTGGTGGCTGGGAATGGCTGTGACTGGAACTGTTGTTGCTGCTACCACTATTTGCTTGCGCTGATTGACGCTGACTGTTTTTCTTGTTTTTCATTCGGCGATTTTGGAACCATATTTTAACCTGGGAAAATAAACAAACACACATATATTCCCAAAATCATGTACCACTGCTCCAACCATAATGGTGCGCAATAAAACAATTTGCCACTAAACATACCTGTCGTTCGGTGAGATTTAGATTGCGAGCCAGTTCCCATCGTTTCTGCTTTGAAACATACGCATTGAACAGGAACTCTTTTTCTAATTCCAATGTCTGGAATTTTGAGTATGGCTTTCGTTTCTTTCTCACTGTTACATTTCCTGTCCACTCAAGTGGGTTGGAAGGCGTGCACGACCCCACACCGCTAACGCCTACCGATAAGCTGGAACCTACACAAACGAATGTAGAAATAAATAACACAAAATATTAGATGCGATGCCTATGCTACAAAATGTGTAACAACAAAATATGTAACTTATGAGCAATTAATAGCAATAAAATCAAAATACATTATTTGAACACGTTTGGTTTGAGTCCCCTTGGAAATGCAGGGTGTAAGTACAGGGACTAAGAGCATGTCCCATATATTTAGAATATTAAGTTCACTTCAATCCATTATTTGTTCTGTTTTAGTTCGAAGAATGATGATGTACCTGTTTGTACTACATAATTTGTAAAAAGAAAACTATGCTCTAAACCTTCACATCAACAATTCAAAACAAACCATAATTGCTACTTGCCGATATATTTTGCTCCATAAAACTTTTTTTTTTGTTTTACTCATATCCAGATATTATCAATTTGTTGTATTTCAAATAGAATTTCTTCTTACATCCCCAATCTCACGCAAATCCTCTGGATGTTTTTGTTTATATTTAAATGTTAAATCAAAGAGGCTAAAAGATGATTCACATCTTTCTGGAAAAATTTGCCGCTAGCCACATAGCGCAAACCTTTAACTCCAACTAGCATATTAACACGCTAAATGATACAATTATGTATGTTTTGTGCTAGCGGTTATGTTGCAAATTATCATACAACAACATTTACAGAAAATAGTAACGTCTATAATTGTATGTTATTCTAAAACAAATAAACTATACAAAAATTGCTTTTTCTGCAGCTGACTTCTCACCCACCCGAAGAACTAAAGGAGGAACATGAAGGACATACTACAGATTTCGAACAAAAAATCGACATTATCGGATCGTCCCATCACAGAATGAAAAAGTTAAATATCGATTCAATCGGACCGCTGTAGTCTCTTTTCTCTCTCTCTCGCTCTCTCTCTCTCTCTCTCTCTCTCTCTCTGCTTGTTTTGATCCCACCAAAACCTAGATTCTTCTTGGTTTAACGATCTCAAAGGTCTTGCCGGCCATCGAAATGGCTTACTAGACTTGCTGATACCGGAGTTGGATTTGTGACCCCAGTAATGCCATGTGAAGAAAAATGCTGTTGTTGCCTCATCACCGGGCCTTCAAAACCTAGATTAAGTTTCGATATTCGGCATGATGAAGCAAACAATGCTACTGTCATTAAAATAGAATCAAATCTTAATTATTCTAGGTTGAGATCATCCATCTATACCTGAATTCTATTTCATATTATTCTGTTTTCCCCCCTTATTCTTCACTAGAAACTATATTTGGTGCCTGACTACCAATTGGTAGTAGTCGTTCACACAACAGGGATAAGTTTGCAAAATTCATGCGACAAGTCTCGAAACAGGTCGAATCCCGTCCTCTTTCGTCTTCCTAAACGTAGGACTGACTATCCAACTACGTGGTATCAATATATTTAGTAAAAAATATAAAGACCTAACGTAACCATTAAATAACAGGTCGTTAGTTCAAGAAGAACAAGGAGAATGAGTGATTGAATGAATTCATTTTGATAATTTTCTGGTATGTCTAGTTCCACAAATATAAGTAAAGAAGTCGATGTTCAATGGAGATTCTCAGAGTTTATTCTGATGAAACTTTAGAAACACAGCTGAAGCTTTAGTGCAAAACCTGAACAAAGCAAATCAAGAACCTCACAAACGCAGAGCGAAGGTGGTTCGACATTACTCAATTACATTTTCATTTGGGGTCTACAATTACATTACAATAATGCTTCTTCTTCTTGGCTTAACGACCTCTAAGGTCATACCGGCCATCGAAATAGCTTAGTAGACTGCCGATACCACGTAGTTGAATAGTCAGTCCTCATCACTACGGGGGGACACAGACCGGATGGGATTTGAACTTCGGTCCTGCCGTTTGAAGACAGGCGCCGCTGTCGTCTAAACCACCGGGCCGCCCCAATAATGCTTAAACTACCATTGAAGGCTTTCCTTGAAATCATTTCTTTACCTGTTCCACAGGTACTTCAAAGTGTCGCTTTATGCTATGATCAACACCTCTGTGTGATAAACATAGTTAAAAAACCAATTTTTATATTGGTGATACAAATATGTGGATTAAATGTTTCCAATTTTCCAATTATTGAACATTAACATATGTTTAACACTTAGTTCTTGTATAAACACTTCTTCTTCCCAACCCTGTACTACCTAAAACTGTTATAATGATTGCTAAAAAAAAACACTGTCGTTATCCGATTTCTTCATCATCTTTTTTCTTGACTTAACGATCTCTAAGGTCATGCCGGCCATCTAATGGCCTACTAGACTCGCAGATACCACGTAGTTGGATAGTCAGTCCTCACTACGGGGGAACGGTCCGTATGGGATTTGAACCTCGTTTGAAGACAGGCGCCGTTGTCGCCTGTTCCACCGGGCCACCGGGCGGTTATTATCCGACTTACAGGAATTATAAGAAAGCACTAACGAGAAATCCTACCAAAATGGTATAAAAGGCCGGATAAAAACAGCTGGCAGGCAATGCGTTGTTTACCCTTGTATTAATATACTGAGTACAAGGTACTCAGTAGAAGGTAGGAAGCAATAGAATTGATCCGTCAACCATGAATCAGAACCATATTTCGACACTTTTCCAATGTTCTTCCTGGTAGTTTAGTTATACGCAGAGATCCTTTCGTTTTAATTTCATCTTGTTTTAGTTTAAAAATCTTTAATAAAAATAACTATTATTTAGAAATTAATCTTCCGAAGTTTCAACAATTTGATAAACCTTATGAGGAAAAGGAGGTTGAAGAAATGATATAATGGTGAGACTATACAATAACCTCACTATTATGCTACGAATTAGAAAGACCAGACATCTGTCACGCCATGAGAATGACACCTGGTAGTTCAAGCGTAGTAAATAAAATTCTGACGAAACCTACAAAATTTCCTTATTTCAATTACACTCAGCCGATGTTAATTACATTTGCATTACATTACATACATCCATTTTCCGAGTCACAAATCTGTCTTCGTGATGCAGAACAAGAAACCGCTGTGCACTCATTCATTCATTACAATAACTGGCCAAAAGTTTATTTCTCATTAGTTCCTACCATAAGGAATACTTGGCTTGGCTTGGCCGTCACTTTGATAAACAAATAATATTTCCAACCATAACTTGCCAACATTTTAGTAACAAGTCATTTTATGTTCAAGCTTTACAACCATACTGACCAAGGAAGATATTATCTAAAGTAACAAAGTGCAAGTACTGCTAATTTCTGACAACCAATTAATAGTTGTCATAGCTGGATTGTCCAGTCGTATGAGAGCTCATTTTAAACTACATTGTGCTTATCGATGAGTACATCGTGCAATTGATAACATACTTTGTTCCCCATGTTTAGCTTCTAACTCACTCCACCGATAATTGATGCCTGTTATGCAAATGACAGATAACGAACAATGTGTCACTTAGTTAATTATTACACGTAGTAATTCACTCTAGACAATACGGCACTGGACCGTCATACTCAATTGTAAATAAATAAATAAATAAATAGTAATTCACTCTAACATTATAATGTAGGGGTCATCCAGGGCTTCGATGATAACAGTATTAGTCATTCTCTCATCACCGGATCGAGATGACTAAAGATGATGTGACCATCATCTTTAGTTTGCTCTCCAGCACACTGGGCTGATTATCCAGCGAAGATGAAATAATGTCAAGGAGCAAGCAAAAAGGTGCAATGTCAAAATAAAATTAAACATGGTTACAGCAACAGTTTACTGGCATAGTTTATCCATTAGGCACTGATTTAAATACCTGAGAAGGTAATAAGAGGCAATAGTAAGCACGACGGTGGAAGCATGACCCCACAATTTTAAACATCATTAGACAGGAGCTATAATCCTGATGGAATTTCAAACACGTTTCAATACATATCTTTCTTACTAGCAGTCAAATATGCTTATAGCATATTAGCTATAAGCTATTAGCTATAATAATATGTCAAATAGGTGTCTCACTAAATATTGCTTAAACCAATCTTTTTTATGTTTCTTTAGCAGTTCTATTGAAACACGCAATAATTTATTATTTGGAATGAAACACACAGAAATTAGAGAATTTTTTACACACATCATTAATTGGTTAGTCGAGCCTGAATAACTCCACTTTGCTTATGTAGGTACCAAAATGTAGCTTTGTGTTTTACTCATTTTTAATTATCAACACTTAGTGTAATTTCTGCCCCGTTGTTAGACTAAACGATACGGTGATCTCACTTATAAATATAACCTTCAATTTTAGCTGCCCATAGCCATAATTAAGCGTTGTAACAAACAATGGAACCGAATTTCATAATTGTCCCATTTGAACCAGACAAATAATAATTTCCGATACGCTAACGTAATGTTCATATACGGCACCACGGTACACAAACACGCCGAATGCTCAAACATCGCTGCTTTAACAGGTGTTATTGGCTCAATTGAGTTATTAGCATTGATAATCATTTGCTTTTATGACATCTATAAAAGTAACACCTTCGTAACCATTACCATTATCGCCATCATTATCGGGATATATAAACATGGTAGCTGATGTCTATATTCTAAGACCGACAGTATTAAACTATTCATTTTTAATGACCCATTTTTATGGGATGAACTATTTATTTAACAACATTGACATGCTAACATTACGCTTACGTATTGTTTTCATCGCAGGTAACACGGCCATTTAGACGGTATTAATAGTCAATAAAACTGTTAAATGATCACCGTTTACGATCGCTAAGAAAACGGCTTGAAAATGCTGGCAAAAGGTTTTCAAAAATTTACTTTACTCTTGCGAATGATTTTGGTAGTAAATAAAATGTGACACCGCTTAGTTCGCATATTTTTCGAAATGGCTAAAAAGTGTTTTTCTACAAATTGTACCCACATTTTTTATACTTTCGTATTTTAAGGCATTTTGTTTCGGCAACATCAATTTTGGCCCTCTTTGCTGAATTCGTTCCCATAGCTACCGTCACGGCAAACGCATTTGTTTCTGCTACCGTCAATGTTCATCGGAGCATCAGCATATGCATTAAATTTGCGCACAGTTTATGCTTTATTCGATTCGATTATTCGATCATTTATGCATAATTTTTCATTATGTTATTAGGACTAACTGTAGTTCATTTCATTGGATTAAGAAGCTCGTGCAGACGAGCTGAATAAAATCAACACAGAGCTACTAAAGTAAACAGATGGGTCGACTTTGGAGTTCTCAGTTCCAAAATAGCACGATACAATGCGGAAGCTCGTGTAACCGAATAGAAAAATAAATAGTAGAGGAAACGGGTCAAATCCGTCTGACCATTCACTGCTCTTGTTCCGGTAACTTGGCTGCGAAGGAAGTTTTTCTTGTTTTTTTTTTATAGTTTACCGTATTGAAGGCTGCCAAAGGTGCTTTCGCGCAGAATGTAAACAAAATGCTTAATCCTATGCGTCTTTGCCAAACGGTTCACGCAATAGTTTACATGCTCAATTGTAAACAAAAACATGTGTTTTACTCGCTGGGCTTTCTGTTTATGTTTGAACAACCATGTTTCTTTGGCAGTGGCTTTACTGAGTTCATAAAAGTATTATTATTGTTATTATTCTCATCACCTCTTGTTCAAGAATTCGTGTATAGATTGAGCTCTGTGTAGGCTCTATGTATTGGATTGAGGAATAATTTTGTCTTAAGGAAAACCTTTCAATACGCTACGCTCTCGTTCTCGCGTTTTTAGTTTTATATTAACATTTTTCTCTCTCTCGCGCGCGCTTCATCTCTTTCTTTTTCTATACTGTGAAATATGTGTATCGCAATTGGAGTTTCTATTCTCTCACTCTCTTTCTCTCTCGCTCTTTTGCTTCACAATTTTCATTTCCAGTAGCAAACAAGAAAAGTCCATGAATAATTTGATAGATAAAAATTATCACTAACAGCGCAAACATTTGGTTTGCAGCATTCCTTTCAAGTGATTGCTTTCTATTTCAAGGTTTTACTAAATTAAACCATACTTTTACTCCAACGTGGATTACAACACAACTCATCGCTCAAGTGCGCAAGTCTTTTGGTCGATGGGTGAAACTTTGCTGAAATACTGAAAGCCGCCCCATCCATCTCGCTCTTGATTCGTTGAACGACAGACTACACGGCGACATTCCTCGTGCAGTGTACAAAAAGTGATAGATTTTTCCAATTACTGAGAGAGGTGAACGTTAGGTGAAAGGTGCGCTTCCGTGATTAAGGACCGAGAGCTTTGCATAATTCAATTAAATGCTTGACGTAAAGTCGTCTTCATCTATGAGCAATAAATGGCATTCCCAGGATGCACATACATACTTCAAAAAATGAATATTATCGAGAACCGCAAGAGGAAAAGGTAAACGACTGGTCAGTCGTTTCTCTCCAAACGGGTCAATAGACATACTTTTTTGAATAACAATAGCAATATTCGCTATCTCATATTATTCTATCACACATCGATAAACCCACACATGTTCATGTGCTTGAATGCCAGGAAAATTTATCATTCATTTAATTTTGGCGTACATTCCTGTGACAGGCATTCGATATTTTATTATATTATTCTTAGCTCAAAAATGGCCAAGAATTTCAAACAGCAACATGTTTTAAATACGTACCAGGATTAGGATATGTTTCACTGGAATAGGACCTCAAACCAGACGAATTGTATGATTCATAGCTAGACTGCAAGGAAGGTGGATCACCCGGGACGCCTCGTGATCGTTCCGCTGCTATGTAAGCGTCCGGCTCATACTTTGTGTAATACGGATGCTGCATGTGAAACAAACAGAAATAAAGATACAAGTAAGTTATTTAAGAATTTGGGAAAACATAATTAATTTATCAACAGATGTATTTTTTTTTTGATTTTGGCTGTCGAAACTTACGGATTGGAAATTGGCTTCTGGGCCTGGATAGCCTGAGTAATACATTGGTTTGATATCAGTGGCCAGTGCATATGGTGGATACTGTGCGTGGTAAGCGTAATCAGCCGCCGACTCGTTCCCCCATGGATACGAGTGCCTTAGCCGAGAATCCGGATCAAACGCAGGACGTTTTGCTGGTATATGAATAGGACCTATCGTTAATGATCACACGTTTTGCGAATTTGATGAAATCGGGTGTCGGTGGTACGTACACAAAATATAAAAAAAGAAAAGAAAACAAAACAAACTAAAATACAAATAATCTCCATCAAGTCAAACAGATTGCTAAAAACTCAAGCCAATTTTCCCTAACATTCATAATTCATCACTACGCTTAAGGAACACATTCAGAATACTAAACTCAAACTAAATACGCTCACGTATATGATTTTTGATTACTGATATCTACCTGATGGTTGGGAGCTTACGCTTCCAGGGGATTCACTAGCTGTGGAAGGAGGTACGATTTGCGTTGCTGGAGATACCACCGACCCGGCACTGCTCTGCTGCTGCTGCGATGCACTTGACGAAGTAGTGTTCTGTGTTTGCTGTGGTGCTGCCGATTGAGTCTGCACTTGCTGTTGCTGAGCTGCCGCCGCTGCTGCTGCTGCTGCTGCAGCAGCCACTTGCTGTTGTTGTTGCTGCTGTTGCTGCTGTTGCTGCTGCTGCTGCTGTTGTTGCTGTACGATATGATTGGCAGCACTCGAGTGGCTGGCGGAGTTGTGCATGGAGGCAGGAGGGCTACGACTACCGACACCGGCGTGGCCTGTCGTATCCTCGCCATACATCGCCGCTCCCACCGTGTGCATCGGATGGGAATGCTGCCCCCACCAGGCCCCGGCAGCAGCGTGCGACCCTGCCGTGACATCGTGGGGATCGTTGTATATTGCGCACGCCAGGTCAGAGGTGTGGTGAGGATGGTGGTGGTTCAGCAGTGTGATCGTAATTTTTGCGGTTTTTTTACAAAACGGGTTGACCAAAAAATGGGAATTATTGAAAACGAGTGAAAATTTACTTTGCACTGAATGCTAGCCAAGCGACACACTTGTGACGGTACTAAATGCAGTACTGCACTTTTGTTTCTAATGTATGGTCTGGGATTTTCCTAGTGTTTCTGTTTCTTTTTATCAACTGACACACGATTTTCCGAGACACCATTCGAATTCGAACACAAAAACTCCACAAACTATTCGTACAAATTGCACAGCTTATACAAATTTATGTTATATTGCACTCTATAAAAAGCACGGTCGCGAACCATTAACATCATTTCATCCTATGCCAATTGCAACTTATGCACACAGCACGTAAAACAATACAGCATTTATCAAAGCGATCATATGTTTACAACCAACATGAAAGTTTGCTTGGCGGTGTACAATTTTTCCCACTCGAACTATTCACCTCCTTTGGCTCGGCAAACTTTCATTTGCAATTTACAATTGTCACACAACTCGGAATTATTCACCAAACTCAAACATGCACTTATTGGTGCAAAGTCTAGCTTTGCCCACACTTCAACATTATCAGGCTTGATCAAAGAAGGCGCGAAACTCTTTGGCATCCGTTTATGAAGTAGCACATATTGCTATCAAACATGTTTTTGCTTCCAATTCGACAACAAACTTCGATCGGTCGCACTTTTCCTTTCAAACGATGCACAACGACCGACTCTGAGCGGCTAAATTCTGGCTACTATGGTTTAAGTTTACATCCACACGTCGAAACACCGCATCAGATATTCACAACACTGATACACGATCCGGCCGGGTATAAGACGGCTAATGATTCTTTACATTCACAGTACGCATCGGCATGTATGTTAATCAAGTATCGAAATCGCTCCATGGATTTATCCAAGAACCAAACTGCTTTGCCGCTCTGCTCTCAAACTGCACGTTCACGTTCACTCAAAAAACTAAAACGGACCGATCTCCGTACAACCTTTCGTCCGCCAGTAACAGATGTACACGGTTTGCCACCACCCTTGCCACCGCAGTAAACTATTGTCGTCGTTGTCGTCGTCGTCGTCGTCGTCGTCGATCCGAAACGTGTCGTTGCCTACACTCCCACTATGCCCAAGGCCAATGTGTGCTTGGTGTGCGTGGCGCTACGACTTTCCGACTTTCGTCTTGACTTGAAGAAGTTCAGCTTTACACTGAAAACAAAATCATAGAACTTGCGTGTTTGCACAACACACCGCAAACGCGCTTCTTTTGCTGTGTGAGATAAATAAAGGCGCTCTTGCGCAATCCAAACATTTCTTGCCCGCTCGACAAGGAGGGAACACCTGAACACGAGCATCGAAGCGAGTGGCAGCAACGTTCGAATGAAAGAGAGCGATCCCTTCTTCTCGCACTCTCTCAGGCAACTAGGCACCTTACATACAATTGTTAAACGCAAGAAAAAACCTTTTTCGATTCCTCTCGCGTATCGCTACTCACGGCTCCCTATTGCGTGTACGTATACGCAATGTACTGATACAGTTGTTGCTTGTGTAAGTGAAAAGCAGAAAGTGGGGGAACGATGCTTTACGCAAGTCAAGTGCATCGTGCTTTTCCACCAACACCATCATGTCGCTGCACTCGCGACATCTTTCGTCCGATCACCGTACTACTTCTGCGTGCAGCCAACTATTTTATGGTCGAATATCGACTGCCCGGCGGCGCTGGCCTTGCAGGTGAAATTATTTGACTTTACAAAAATGCTCTGTATGCTTATGCTGCCGTATGCTGTCGCACATGCTTCCGTTCTGCGCTATCACCTGTGGCGCTCCGACAAATGCAATCACGCGTACGACATTCGCAGCCATAAAACCCAATGGTAAAACAAAAGAGTGCAATATAAATTTATAGTCTCACATATTGCATGCCTAGCAGGAAGGGATAAAAAATGACATTAGCAACAGCATACCACAAAACGTTCCAGTCATTATTCCATAGCCCCATAATTAATGCAATAATCATAAAATAATCATCATAAAAACGAGATCGCTTCTTTCTTTTTCAAATTCGTCGCTCATCATCCACGCCATCTTAAGTCCCACAAACAAACACACGTTCATGCCCGTATAATAGCTCAAGGTACGCACGCTTCATACCATTTTACAAACACCATAAAGCAAGCAGAGACACACCAAAATCCAGCATTCGGTTTGGCCGCTGTCTTTCCAGCCATACTTCGCATGTCCATATTGATAGATTTTAACTTTATAGTCAACGGTTTAAACCATATTAGCAAAAACACACTCACTCTAAAGAGCATTAGGCGTTCTTAGGCAGAAGAAACGTACCATCGATTGCTACCAAAAATTTTAGAATGTATCTGTATTTATATTGTATCTTTAAAAAGATACAACTAGTAGTAGTGCTACCATTTTCATCACCTTCTCCTTCCAATGAATCGCGTGTATCTGTGCGTGTGTGCGTGCGGACGTGTGTTAGTGAGAGAGTGTTGATTTTTATGTTATATGACCTACACGACCATTAAACACCAACTTTTATAACGATTGTTTATTTGGCGTCTTTGTCGTCAAAGAATAGAAACCCCGACAAAAGCACAGACAGCAGTACAGTAGCATAAAAAGGATGACGAACCAATTTTCATTGCAGTCTAGCGCAGGCTAAAATATGACAGACACTGGGAATCATTCCTTGCCCGGACGTGCAAGCTTTTTCTCCAACTTCAAACGCAAAACCCTCGGTTTGGCGTAAGACTGCACGAGAGAAACAAAAGAAAAAAAACAACAACAACTACATGAGAAGAGATCAACAAATCTTTGAACTCGTTACCAACACGCATAACCATATGGGCACCTTAGAAGTGTCAATAAAAAGTCTAACGATGCGAGAAGCAACAAAAAGAGTTTCCCATTAAATCGTTATGTTCATTCACCAAATTTCCCTAGCCCGTCGCTGCAACACTGTCAATGTCAAATAGCCATAATTATTGAATAAATCATGGCATATTCTCAAATCATGGTCAACAATTGTGTTTCTTTTTTTGTGAGGTACATCATGATTTACGCCATACTTTAGTGAGTATTCAAAGACGGAAGGTAAAGACGGAAACGAATAATTATTTGACAATCAAAATTAGACTAATCTATAGAGTACATAATAATTGTACCATTTTAAGCTATGTTAAAATCGTTTGGACAAATAAAACAACGATTGAAGAGATTGTGTTTACTTTGTCTGTTGATTGCTTGTGTTGACTAAATTATATAAAACGTAATGATAAGGCATTTCCTTCATATTCTTTGCCTTATACCGGGGATACTCGGTTACGTTCTTATTGCTCCTTAGCTCAATTTTCGGTGCAAAACTTTTCACCCATTTTAGACGTCTCTACTCGTTCGTCTTCCGTTTGTCAAATTTGTACTTTAATTAATCGATCAGTCATATGTTTTTTTTTTATTCACTCATAAACGATCTACTCGATTGTTATACGGCCTAACAATCGAGTAGATTAATGAAGTTGAAGATTATGACGAAATAATTGTATAATGCCTCGGATCATCGTGTGTTGCAGATGGATTTTACTTATGAAAACATATTTCTTATACATACCGTATGCAGCGGTAGCTAAAATACTATTTCTTCCAATAAGGTTGGGAATATTCTGAAACGGAAAATTCAATTTTTTTTAAATGTTGGTTGGTACTGTTCAAAAGAAAATGGTAAACAATTAAGATACTCGACGCGGCGAGATAATAATCTCGAATGTATAATTTCATCTTTTGCCCAATCTGAAACTTTTCTAGCGCATACCACTTCAAATTTGTACACACCATCTTTGTGTGTTCTTTCGACGAACTTTAAACCAGCAGACGACAGGGAAGGAACATCACAAAATGGCGTCTAGCTGCTTTCAGGAAAATAACATGACAGTTGCCAGGTGCGTTGGAAAGAAGCAAAACGGCTGCCTCGCCGCCTTGGCGAACTGCGCCTCTACAGTTTCGACAATCTTAATCTGAGCAACCAGACAACCAAAGCACAAGACACACATCCCTTACTCCACCACGTGCCCGCCATAATTTCTCTACATCATTCCAAAACGAAAGCAGAAACAACAGAATACACAGCAACAACAACAACCAAAAAAACGACAACACATCCAACATCATACTAACAGATGGTGACTCGGTATACTTGGTCATTGTCATACACTCAATACATGATACAACGGACGGATATCTTCTCTGCATTACGTTGTCGTTGCATGACTTTCTTTCGTTCTGCTGCCTCTTCTCTATCCAGCTATCTTTATCTCTTGAAACATGATCGTCATGCGTTGGAATATGGCAGCCAATGTTAAAGAAACCCGACGCATTAATGCCAACCTAAGCTAGGTGGTGGTTATAGTATGGTTTATTTCTTACCATGCCACGTTCACGTTCCCAGTTCAACGCTTCTTTTCCGAGCGACCGGGTTGGTGTAATTTATTTGAATATTTTAAGATTCTTGACATGTCTCTCGTGTACAGCCCCTACAGGAGTATTTTCCACCATCCACGCATTTGTTCACCAACCGCCCACCACTTTTGAACAATGTTTTACTTGCGCCAAGTGTGGCTGTAGTAAAGTATGTTTACTGTATGCTAAACTGTTATCAAATATTCAATTCAGAAAAAGTCTACAGCGATTCGAATGTTTTCCACGTACCGTTCCATGCAACGTCGTACAATTTTTCGAGAAGTTATAAAACAATTATTGGGTTGTATTTATACATCTTTGCTGGAAAGTTTATCTGCTTCATCTTCTTTGCGATATTAACCACTAGGTCATGTCGGTGTCACTGTCGCCACTATCTCACGACAGCCCTTTATTGTAAAGTACATTGCTGTATTTTCAGATTCCACATTGCATAGAATAATGACAATTGGGTGTCTTCAAACGGCAGGACCGGGGTTCAAATTCCATCCAGACCGTTCCCCCGTAGTGGTGAGGGGACTGAATATCCAACTACGTGGTATCAGCATTGAAAAGTAAAGTTAGTTTAGGACAAATCATACAATTTAACAATGCTATTCTCGTGATACAAACTCTTATCCTTTCTAACTCTGTTCACATTCCTTCTTTCGGCAACATCAAGTTTTCATCATGTCGTCTATAAATTTATTCCAGAAGAGATTTATATGACCGTGAACATTGACACTATTTTTTTTAAGTTATATGAGTGGTTACTTTGAACTTATGTATAGTCATGAAACTCTTTTTCTATTTGTCATGATTTTTTTTACTAGTTTATTCAATTGAAATTATAAATCCTCAAATGCAACTAGCAATCGATTAATCTTGCAACGAAAATGGAGTTGTTGAAAAACAAGACTGCAGAGAAGAAATCCATAAAAAGATAATTGATTCATTAGCATTTCTCCGTTTCTAATTCCGCCGGCATCATTTGCTAGGCTAACACTCATTTTAAATATTTTCATCTCTCGCTTTTTTTTTGGGTACTATCGATCCTTTTATCGGTGTGTGTATGTGTTTGTGTGTGTGTGTGTGTGTTTCCTTATTGTTCTTCGTTCTCTTACGTTTCAGTCACATCTCGGCGTTACTTTCGTAAAATGCCCATGAGATATGTACTCCCGTCTAATACAAAAGTTCCAATTATCGCACAAAACCCACGGAAACGAGAAAGCAAATAATCGGAAAGTTTTTTTTTTAAAGATATTTCTTGATAGTCGGAGTGCAGCATGTCCTCATCGTCTACCCTGCTATCCAACAAAGTCGAAAGCTGTTCTTCCGACGGGCCTTATGTATATAACAAGCCAGACCCTTTTTGGTTCTTGCTACTTTTATCACTTTGCCGTTGTTAATATTGTTTCATTTGAGATCAAGATTCGCTTCGACCATGGGAGTAAAGTCAATCTTTCGGCTGAGAAACACCTGCTCACTATTTACAACAATTTGAGGAGCATGCGCATCGTTGTTTATCTTTGCTTGCCAAAACCCCGCTGGCTAGCGTATCTTTCTACAGAATACCGCCTTTTTTTATTCTTTATAATGTTTAGAGCCACACTGCTCCAAGAAAAGCAAAACATCTTTATTACAAAGCGTCGTAAGGGCACAATAACCATATTTCACTCACCTTTCTAATGAGATCACTTACGCGAAGCGATGGGTAATGGTTATCATTGTTTTCTGAAACGAAATAAATAAAGTGGAAGAACGATTAATTTCCTTCGTGTAACAAACATAATCCAGGCAAAACATACCGGGATGACCCGGAAGCAATGGCGCCAGTTCTACACACAAGAGCCCGAACTGTAACTATCTAGCAACGTGTAAAAGAAAAGTAATCCCAGGAACTCAAAAATGGTACACCAAGGCTCCATGGTGATCACTCCCAAATCCATCCTCCTCACCCCCCCACCCCCCTCTCCACACCCTCCACCCCTTCCCCAGTCCTGATGAATAAAAGCAACAACATCAATTGCTACTCCGGTACCCCAGTAGCATGTTATGATACTTTCTAACGCAGCCAAAGTATCGGTTTTCTACAAAATAATGGACACATCAAACACAATCTATTGCACGAGCTAGGTTTGAATTATATTTTCTTAAAACTGTACCGATAACGTTGATTCTGGGTGGCATTTACAAACGATGCCGCTTGACCCTGTTACGCTGGTCAACTTTGGTTTTAATATTGCACCATTTTAACCTTTGCTGACCAGACGTCATTATTTAGTTAGTAGCTACGTGCTGCCAATCAAACAAACCATCTCTTGTTCATACAAAAATGATGTTCTAAATAGTCTGTTTTTCGTTCACCAAGGAGCCTGTCCTTGGTTCGTTTCATTTCATTTTCAATGTTTTTTTTTTCTTTGTCTACAACGACTGGGTTAGCAAAAATTGCTTAAAAAACTAAAGTAAACCTAAAGTGAGGTTTGGAAAAGGCTGGGATCAAGGTTTTGTCAGGAATGAAGCAGAGGAGAAATTGAAGTCGAACAGATTGGTCTGGTCGAAGACAAAAGTATTCGTTTTCATCGTATACCCAATCCAAATGGATTTAATTCCTATTAAACCTATTACAACGATTAGCACTAATTTCGTTCATAGTATTGCTAAATTTGAACCTCAAATAATGCAATTGTTTGTTACAGTATGGTATATAGTTTTTTTACGAGGATACTATTATAGCAATATACTTTTTTATTTATTTACACCGAATTTAGTTTTCATTTTTGGAAATCGAGTCTTTGATGCTATTCGACCATTTTGTTAAGAGGCTCAATAATTGTTGTTTTATCCTTATTAATGTACACGATCTTAACATTCAATTGTTCAGCCAGTCTTAAAAAAAGACGAAGATGTAATGGTGAGCATGAAACGTACTCATGCAATTCCCATACAATATCCTGAGATGTACCATTAATCTGTTGGTAAAAACCAGATTAAATGCATCTGAAAATATGCATTGATATGGGTTGATGTGGGCTCCAAAGTCCAATATCACCGTTACATTTTTTGTACACCTCTTTTATGCACCTTGTTTCATCATTTGTAATTATAAATATAAATAGCACAGCTAATGATAATGATAATATCCTTGTCCAATTGGTGGCCCAAATGATTCACTCGGTTATTACCTTATATAGTGGCACGCGATTCATTGTTATTCATTGAAAACTATAATATATTTATGCTTTTAACAACGCTTTATCCATGACACTACAACAACCTACGTAAGAGTAGCGTTTCTGGATTTCTTGAATTTTATTTAATTATGCTATACATATAAGAACCTTTTACAGCAAAGATTTCATGAGTAGCCTCTTAACTTTGATATCTTGGCGAAGTTTTTTTTTTTTTTTTTTTATTCATGAGGGACGGCCTGGCCGTATTGCTTTGGCGAAGTTTTATATAATAGCAAACTTAATAATACACTTAAGTACCAACAATTCGCATTATGCACTAAGTTTTCGCACTAAGCACATAAACTACCATAGAATTCAAGATGTTTGCTACGGGTCTGATGGCAGAGTCTGAATTGAATTCTGAAATTGAGTCTGAATTCTATAAAAAAAAAAAACAATTTCGCAAAATCCAAAGCTAAGAAACCCAGCTCTAACCCTTAGCTTAAGCTCACAACTTTCATTTACGAAATGGCTTGTCACTGTTACACCGCTTGTGGCAGCATGTGGAAGAAATCATTTGAGGGAGCAAATCGTACTACCTCCAAGGCAAGCGATAATTTCGTTCTATTTGATAGATATCATGGCGTTCAGAAGGAATGTTTCGTGTAAGCGCAGGCAGCAGTTGCTATGCTGGCAATAGCAATAGGAGCACTCCCATCTTTCCTGTACCTTTTATCCACGAGCTACAACGCATCAGACACGGAACATCTATTAAGGGGTGCCTTGAATGTTTCTTTTTCAAATTCCAAAGGGATTTGTTGTTCACAGTTTCCTTCCCATATTCGTTTTCTTTTGCTATATCAATGATCTAGGTCTATCCCGTTATTCCGTTCATCTTGCCATGACAACTGTGCTAACGGTTCGACAGAAGATTGAGACAGATTCATATATACCGAAGATTATGGTAACGATATTCCTTCAAGTATTAAAATCCCCTAATTTAGCAGACGCCTTTTATTTTTTAGCACTATGTAAAATAAAAAAGCCATTTTTGTGTATCTAGTGTATTTTGATACAGAGCTGTCCCTTTCTTGAAGCCGATCCTGTATTATATACGGTAAGGTTCATTGTTTACTGCCATTATACAATGTAAGCCTATATTATACCAATAAAGTCAGGTCGTTCTTTGTGAATATAAAAAAAAAATCCTGTAGTATAAACAATAGTATTTATGCTTGCAGAGCGTTTAACTCACTTTTTGCAAGTTGTTTATTTATTCAAGTGGCTGGGTTTGTTTTAAATTGCAAAGTTGTCATACCACTAGCTGTTTTCTATCGATGCATTAAAACGCATAAATAAGTTCAGTTGAGACAATCTGCTTCCTTTACATTTTTGGAGTGATGTTTTTCTTACGACGCCTTTAACATCTTATACACGATGTCAATTATCATTCTTGTCATATGTGTCGTTTTACAGTCAAGAGCTTGTATTTTCGTTCCTCTGTTCATTCCATAAAAGCTACATGACCAGCAATGTTAAGCAGAAATCGTAGGACAATGAGAAAAAAACGAGAACATAAATAGACGCTGAAATAGAAACCAGAAGCGACTTTACGAAGAGCTAGAGTTCACATGAGGGAGCCTTGATTTCAAGATTGAACCACACTACGGTGTCGCTTTTGCTTTAGCGACTTTGTAGAACTCTTTAGCATTGCCTTGGTGTGTGTGTGTGCGTGTGTTGTGTTTTTGTTATTTCTCTATATTAGTTTGACATCTCTGTTGAAGCAGTTACCACTCCCACTTATTCATTAAACAAAAAGGAATAACAAAAATGATCCTGAAATGAAGTAATCAAACAGCGAACCAAGCCACACGGCTTGCTTGACAGGCATAATAACATAATTTTTCGATCTTTATCTGGTATTTATCTTACGCATGCTTCATTAATATACGCTAATAATTTAATTGATGATATTCTGTCATGTGTTAAAGCTAACAAAGTTAAATAGTTTCACATGGTCCCAATTTTGGAGATGCTGTTATCGCTAGTATGGTCGATTTGCACCAAAGTCAAGAAAACATTTTTTTTTCCTTTCAAGATTTACAATCTACAACATTTTTATTAAATTCGCAACTTAAATACATTTATTTCGTAACATTAAATCTATGTACATTGTCATACAAAATACACAGGTCAAGAATAATGTAGCAACAATTTAAACAAGTAATGAAGAATGCTAACTTTTGACTACAATTTCGTTAATCAGCACCATTTCTACACAAATAAATTTATTTTATTCGTGTGGTTTATTCTTATGGTTTTTATGGTTATTTCATAAATTTTAAAACATGACAACGTACATCGATGATACATGATTATTTGTACTTATAAATATTGAAAACAGACAATACGGCACTGGACCGTCATATTCAATTGTAAATAAATAAATATTGAAAACATAACCCAGCCAATATTTTATTAAAGCAAATATTTTTTATTTTGGTCTACCACCCCTGGTTGGAATATCGTTCGTTCAGCGCTAATTATGCGCCATCTATCGTTGAAACATGTATTTCTAATTTTTATCCTATGCATCAACCACATTTATTCTGTTTTATAGATGGCGCTTACGTAAGTTGTAATGTACTTTAAAATAATGTAACTCCTTCTATTTTACAAAAGATTCTTCATTAATTTTAACGAATTCATCAACAACAAAAATATTCTTTTTGATGTTTTCTCCTTATACTTAAGCTCAGGAGCTGTACAAAAACAATCCGTAGAGCGTTCATTGCTATAATCATTATCGTAGCATACGGAATCTGTTATATTTTTCATTAATCTTAAACTGTTCTAATTTTTTTACAGTAATGCCAATCTTTCGGTGTGGTCAATGTTCAAGCAACAGCAGCGCCAGTCTTTGCAGGGCAGGGCACCGCACCGTTTAAATCCCATGCGGAGCGTTCTCTAAAAGTCAATGTTAATTGAATGACGCACACATGGTAACTAGATTGCTGCTAATGTCTGAAATGCTTTTAGTCTGCATTATTGGCAAATCCTCTTTCGTATGATGTATTTTAATTCTGAATCAAACGGTAAACAGAGCCAGGACGTTATTTATGACTTTAAAAAATGGTAAACAGCGCCAAATCCCTATATAAAATATTATCATATTGTGTACCTGATAACAAATTATCGTGCATGATTCCTGATTTGTACAGTATTAAATACTATGACTTCGTTTGAAACTAAATGATAGTTATTTTTTCTGCAACGCTTCGTAAACGACTCGATTTTATTTACTGTCATTTTCTCCGGTACCGTTAGCTTTTCAAACAAGTCAATTTTACATAGGGCATATAAGCAAACTCTTTTTCTACTATTAAGCATTGCAGACTGGGTGACCATCTTAGACCATTGTCTTTTTATAAGAAACAAAAAAAAAATCTACCTGCTAATAAATAAAATAACCTGGACAAAAAAACTACACCTAGCTATAAAGAAATATGTGGATAGCGAAATTTTCACTGCATATTATCATGATACTTTTGAATATCCTAATGAAAAATATCTGCAACTATAAAAATAACTGGGACAATACGGCACTGGACCGTCATTATTAATTAAAAATATAAAAATAACTTGAACCACAAAAAAACGATCAATATTCGCAAGAGCACAAAAAGAGAAACACATAGAAAACCCACTATACAACATAATAATGAAATGTAAGCGAATGAAAGCGGAAATCGAAAAGATGTTAGGACATGTTGAAATCCTGCGCTACGAAAAAGACGATGAATTAGCCAAACATGGCATTTACTCGGAAATTTACATCAAAAATAAACTAAGATTAGATGACGTCTTGATGCCAGCGAAAAACAAAATAGTATAAAAAACTGTACCTGCGAAACGAAACACAAGAAATTCGAGCAATTTCAATCAGAATTCCAAAACAAACCATGGTACCACGAAATCGACCTATCAGCCAATGCAGTACGTAAAACCAATTGAATTAGCAATATACTGGGCTGTATCAAATGAAATCCAATAATTCATGGTCTAAACCGGATGATAAAAGAATATTTCACAAACACAGCGAAAACAGAAACATAACTGACGTCTACAAAACTGCCCGAGACATTCGCGTATAAACCAACACACTATTAAAGGGTTAACAATACCATGCTTTAGAACGTTGCACGATGAAAGTAAATGAGATAAGACCAAGGATGGATGAACTACATACCATTGAATTGAATAAAAATGCTATGCTGTTAACCAAACTATATTAAAAATCGCCTTCAGTGTTAAATAACGTTTTGATCATCATCATTCTGAATTCTGACCTTGAGTCTGTTTAAGACGGCGCGGTCTTTAAGAAGAAGGAAGGGATCTCCAAGAGATTCCTTTTACTCATTTGATACCCCTCCAACGCTGTATGAATGGTCTCAATCTACACATTACCGCCATAGCCACAATAGCGTTGCTGGCAAATCGGTACGTTGCTGAACAAGGATGTCTAAAAGTCGGGACTCAACACATTGCTTGTGCTGAATATCCGACGAATATAGGCTCCATTCCCACAACGTATCCAAGCTTTCGGACGGTGATCCAGCTGCTGGCATATCTTCCGACACCTAACATCACGACTAAAAGCTTGCGATGAATGGCAATTGAGAGATTTCTGGGCACCAAATTGGTTGTGGAGTCACCTTAAACTGACTGGTGAAGGATCTGGTAAAAAAAACGTCTTCAACTGCAGAATGCTTTCGAACCTAAGTTATATCCTTAACTTACCATTTTTTGTATTAGCACAATTTCAACATTCCTAATTTTTATTTATTCGTAGCAGTATTCTCAATAACACACAAGAAGGTAAGACGACAGCAGCATGAATGAAAATTAAATACTGATTCTGCCGTGTAAAAGAAATTCAATTTCGTAGTGCTTTTAAAATGCCATTCAAAAAACAGCAAAAGGAAAAATTTCATCTAACTTTATGTACACCAAATTGTAATTTTTCTTTTATTACATGAAACGTTCAATAATATAGGCAACGAGTTTTAAGATAAATCCTAAGATTAGCTCGGTTGCTATGTAGCTAGAGCTTTAACGCAACCATTCGCCTTTTTTCGAAAAAGCCACGCCTACTTTTTTCTACCTTCTCACCACCATTATTGGTACAGGGCGGTACTTCGTTAGGCTTGATCTGCGTAATAATTTCAACGAAGAAACAAGTCCGCCATAATGCGCACGCTCCGTTGCAAAACGAAATGCAAATGGATGCCACACGAAATAAATTCGCCATACTTGTACAATTGTATTCATTCTACATAACAAACATAAAAAGAACATCATAGTACCGAACAGAATGTGTAAATTAGAGCACAACTGAATGTTTATTTAAGTGCCTCCTAAATCTTGCGCAGCAAAAGCTAGTAATCATGTTACCTTATTCACTAAAACGGCCAATTCTGCGTATGATAACTTATTGAACTGACGATCCGAGCTGCCATGAGAAGATGAATCGGAACATGTGAATGTTTGGAACACACCGCTCGTCGCATATTAAATCAATTAACGTATCTATACAAACAACGGCACCAACAAGAAGTACAAATGCATGCTTTCAAAACAATAGAGCGCCTCTAATAACTGTCAAGACAAACAAACATTTTAGCGTGCCTCGATTAGCTCTAACGTGCTGCTAACACAGACAGTAAATAATTGAAATAAAATCAATAAAAACAATAAATCACACCTTAAAAGATTCTTCAAATCTGACGCATCAACAATACGAGAATAGTATCCTACACACACGCACACAAAAAACTCTTCTATGTTTATGAGAACAGTAAATATTTGCTCTTCATACAAGCGGTATGTTTGTGTTTACTTTTCATGAGCATGAGTCGATGCGGGAACGCTTTTTCATGCCAAAGTGCTCCGATTTTTTTTTTCATCTGAATTGAGGCACAGCCTTTTAGATATCGGAATGTTTTCTTGGCGAAATGATGTCGCTCGAACGATACGAAAACTACCGTTAATTTATTTTCAACACAAAATCAGAGTTATTGCGTAGTAATAAAAATTAATCAACTCACTTCACGCATTGAATTCAATTGCAGCCCCGTCGTAGACTTTGATACTTCTCTACTGTACAGCTTTGTTCTTAATCCATTACGAGGCTACAGTGTGCACTGTTTTAACATAATTTAGATAGAAAAAAAGTGCGGACCCAAACAATGATTTCTCTTGAAAATGTTATCGCTACAATAATACGGCATACAAACTTTCCTGTTTTTCCGTTCTCTTTAAATCTGCTTTCATCTTTCGTGGGACTGTTGCGCCTGTAGGGTAGATCTCACACGCATAACGTTTATTCAAATGTTTACTTTCCGATACGTATCGTTTGCTTGCGTTTCCGTTCGATTTTCCCATTGTTCGGGGTTTTTTTAAGACAACATTACAACGAGGTCAAATAAAGTTCACAACTCGTAACTCGTTTGAACGGTTTATTGCTCCCAAGGTTGTGTATGGCGAACAAATTGTAACACTGCTGGGTGTAGCAAAGGGTTAGCGCTGCCTTTGTCCATCACCATTAGATCCGATCCTTTCGGGATTTTTTTTTTTATTTTTGCTCTATTTCAGTAATCGTTTAAGGTCAACCAATTGTAGGATGTTGCAACACGTGAAGGACAAACCTTTTTCCGTTTGCAGTTCAAACTACTTTCATAGATGTTTGCTGCTTCGGTTGATGATTTTTTTTTTATTTAGGTCATCTCAAGCTCGGAATGATTCTTTCCACAATATGTTTGGAATGTCAAAGCAGAGAACGAATGTTGCACGCTTACAGCACAGCATAGAACACTGCTGATGAACTGTTACACAATATAGTTAAAACTAGCTTATTGAAATAATCGAAATGAAAATAAGAATAAAACACTCATAATTACCTTTTTTAATAATCATTTTCACAACGGTATATAATTCGTTTCTATCAGCAAATTGCACCAAGTTAAAGATGAAGTTATCCACCAAAAATTCTATCACGAATCAATGTTTCTGATGCGTTCAAAATCACTCATTCTAACTGCAGGTTAGTGGTCAACATGTTGATAAATTCAAAACCTTTCCACGGTAAAAAGATAAATGAGCTATCATTGAACACATTATTTTTACAATTTGACCTATGTTGCTGTCTTTGCAATGTTCAAATACCATTAAACCTTGTTTATAGCTCACACGCATCATCAAGTGTATGCGAAGCGTAAACTAAGATTTTTATGATTTTATAATGCCTGTTAACGTTTATGATGGGATATTTGCTTCTATTTTTTCATTCGGATTTCATCGTTTCACATAATTGAAGCACCGCAACGGATGTACAGCATTCACGCCTCTTCATTGCTTTTTAGAACAACTCAAATCTTGGGTTACCATTCTACGCATAATATTTTCTATTTCTTTTTGTAATTTACTTTCACGCAAACATTACATCGTACTCGTTTAACAATCCAAAATTCTTCACATCACTTTACTCGTTCCAAAAGCTTGCGAAGTAATATTTCTACCACGTTTTGTAACATCATGGATTGTTTCACAATATAGCACCACAATTTGCACTGCTTGTGAAAACTTCTTTCCTGTACGCTGCTTATACACTTTCACTACAAACTCGTGTAATTATGCTACTGTTATTCAATGATACTCATAGGATTAGCTGAAGAAAATACGCACTGCACAAAAAAAAGAAAGCACCTATAATTCCGTTTTGGTGCTTTTGTTTGGGCATATTTTTGTCACTCTTTCACTGGTGGACTTCTGGGTCGTTATTAAATGATTATGAGATTGGTGATGTAAATAAAATTTTTATGGAACACCATCATCACCGTCGGAAAGGACCGTAAAAATGCTACGGCTGCGAGCACACCCCGTAGGAAACCAGACTGCCGCAATGACTGCACTCGTTCAACTGAGGCTAACAACGTGCAGACCCAACCGCATGACCGGAGTAATATGTCCAAGCCAAAGGAGTCACTGTCAAACTCTTGGTACCGGCGTCTCTGTCTAGAAGCTCCGATGGCTCAAAAAATTAAACACCCCACCTTCGCCATCCATCGCCAACGCGACCACCATCCGATACGGCTGTCTCCATCAAGGGCCATTATCATGATCACGGTAGGCGCTGTGCTTTCCTTTCATGTCTTCCCGTGACATCCCCCATGTTTATACTGATGGGTAGGATTTTCGTGCCTAGCCGACGAGCGACTGGTGTTCTCTTTCTATCGCAGCGCAGCATGCTGGGGATGGATATCTGCCCGACAAAAACGTATTTATTGCTACTTCGAGCCAACATTTCTTCGCTCCAACTTATATATGGACATTACAACTCAAACATTTAACCAAAACCCATACACATACAACCATCGGCATAAGCCATACACACGCACAGAACACCCAACGTACTAGTATTAACGTTCGCACAAACTCGCACAGCAGCATTTTGCCTTACTTTAAGCAAAACGTTTTAAAGTTCAGTAATGTGTGCAACTTGTTCATATCTGACAATGCTGTTCACATTCATGGAGAAAACATCGTAACTGCAAGGACATAACGAGACGGGGGTAATTCCTTATGTATTTTTTTAACAGGGTCTTTACACATATGGATATATATGTATATACATCTCTTCAAATTTACTACATCAATTGCATCGAACATGCGCACTACGCTCGCTTAAGCTTTTTTGTACTCCTCAAACATATTATTCCGGGATTGTGAAAACATGCAAAGCGTTGCTTACATTGCACAGAAGAACCAAAGCTATAGTTGAACCGAATGTACTTTCAACGTTATGGAAATTTCTAATCATTCTAATAGCGAGCGATCACCCTAGCGACCGTCATATCGTAGTGACTTATCAAACATATAACATAATAAATCTCATCAGTACATACAACCAATATCCTATATCATACGGGTGAAATCCTATTTAAAAATTGATTTTCGACTATCGTATTAATTTTTTTTTATTCATGTAAGACGACCGCAATGCGGTCTTGCTTATCGTATTCATACAATAGAAATGTTTGTATTTCTCAATTCAATCAGATAATGGAAGTAGCATTCTAGACAGTTTGAGTTTATTTGTCTTCTTATTATTATATTGTAGCACTTTTCCACAGGGTTAATTCCTACTTCAACTCAATAACTCTTAAGAAGTTTTCCCCTGCCTACCGATTCTGGCTTCCTTGACTTGAAAAAAGCCGCAGTCCTGAGTACGAAGAGACGGCCAAAAAGGGAACTCAATAGTCGTTTATGCTATTTTCAAACCAGCGTTCATTTAACCTAATTTAAAATTAGAAACACAATAAGTTCATTATAATGATATTCTTTAGAATAACCAAAAAAAATCAATTAATCATCTCTTATGCAAAATAATAACAATTTTTATTATTATTTATTTTAGTACGACGAAAAGCACGCCGCATTATTAACACCGCTCGTGAAAACTATGTTATAAACACAACAAATATACAAAAAAAAGTCAATAGGCATTTCCTCCCTGTCGTTTGCCTTATCCCGGGCATCCTCGATAGTAGATGAGTGAAAAAATGATAATCATTATTATTTTTTTAATTTTTTTATTCATATAGGACGGTCAGGCCGTATTGCTTACAATTAACTTAAAAGTAGAATACTCCTCTCATTTTAACTAGGAGACCTTTAATCACATCCCGGGTGCACTCGGTTGTTCCGATGCCAAAGTCGTGTTCATAGCGAGGATCTTATCGTGAGCGGCCACCTTACATCCCGGGGTGGACAAAATAATCATAAATTTTATATAATTTCGGCAGTTCGGCGGCAAAGGTGTGTCTTCATTCTCACAGCAGAACCGAGAATCAGATCCAATCTGTAACGTTAGTGGTGATTGTCTATACTACTACGTGGTATCATTGAGTCTATTAGAACAGACCAACATGACCCCAGAAGTCGCTTAGGCAAGAAGCGCACGTATGTGCACAACTTAGCAGTATGAACAGGCAGTCACTGATGAAGAAAAAAATACTGTGAAACATACTTAGATGCTAAATAATATGTAAAAATAAAAGTAAAGTTAAGAGCATGACGAATGAATTGAGGCTGTAACGTGTATTAAAGGAGTTTTACAGCGATCACAACATTTCAGTTCAAACAAAGGAAGGAAACGAATAAGAGAGAAGATAAGCTAAGATAAGATTTCTACAAGCTCACAACCGAGTAAACCGAAGATAAGGCATAGAATAGATGAGAATAAGAAGAAATAACTTACCAATATTTTTGTTTATGTAATTTAGTCATCACGAACGGTATTGACAATACGGCATTGTACCGTCATAATTAATTATAAATAAATAATTGAAAAGGGTTATAGATCAGTAGAGGTTGAATATTTGAGAATCAACATATTTGTTGTGTGCGAATGATACAAATCCCCATCCCCATACTAGCGTAACTTTTTCACGATAGATTAAATTAAAGCATAAATAAATTACAGTGCAGCATTGGTACGCTAGCTCGAATAGAGGAGTTGCAGTCAATTGTGCATCAATTGGTCTTTGCATTGATGGACTTTGGGTTTGATATTTGTTTGAACAACATATTTTCCCGGGTATAATCATTCAAAACGCATAAAAGGTAAAAAGTAAGCTATTCAATTTTCTAATCGATTATGGCCTACAAATCATTAGATTCATTACGCTATTTTCACACATAAACTTCATCATTATCTACACCAAAACACCCTATATGCTAGTAAAATTTTCACGATCATTTTATATAAGTTACACCCGAGAGCATCACAATCGCCAATGGTTGCGCGTTGAACAAACGCACTCGTCTTTCTCGGACTAAATCAGGTAAACTTTTTTTTTTGTTTTTTTAATTCATGTAGAACGGTCAGGCCGTATTGCTAAATGGGATACACGTAATAAGAGGAAAATATTTTAGAGCACGAATCTCATTACCAGCCTTTACATATTCTTGTTGACAAAGAGGAAATAGCTTTCTTCCAACGTGTTTATCTCCGGCCGTTTTCGGCATGTTAAGGGAATTATGGCTGTGGGTTTACGAGACTTTATGTTAGCATAAGCAAAAATTTATCAAACACCGCTAAAGCTATACTTCTGCCACTGGGCAGTGCCGAAAGCTTTACAATGTATGGCGTTTATTCATTTTACATTTATCATTTATTTTAACGGTAAAATGATGATCATCAACGAATTTCATCGTTATGATAAAAACCAATCCCATCTAAGGTTCGTTTTCTGAATTTGGACTTTTTTTTCTGAAAACATTAATATCATTTTAATTTTTGTTCTACAATCCAATAATAACAAAAAATATTTGCTGCATATTTAATCCATTTGCAACAAAATATTTTATTTAACAACATTCAACAAATATATACTTTGCTACTTAGATTTTCACATAACAGAGATGTATGCAGAGCAAACAACTTATAAACACCGATGTAACATCTTTTACTTTGCTGAACGATCTAGTAGGTCATGCCGGACACCGAGTTAGTAAGCTACTAGACTTATCGTAAATTACACAATTAGTTAGTCAGTACGGGGGAATAGTCTGCATGGGATTTGAACCCTGGTCCTGCCGGGTTTTTTATTCTATGTTGCACAATTAAATTCACAAGCCATCCAATTTCAACACACATGCCATATGATGTACGGACTGGTTCAATAAAAAATGGGAATTGTACTGGCTATTACGTTCCACCGACGGCTTTGCCGTTCATCAGTGTGTACTGCGAAAAGAATCAAATATCCACTATATTTACATCGTACTTGAAATAAAATCAAACTGAGTTTTTTTTTGCAATTCAGTAACGATTAGATTCAATCATTTCGTTAAATTTTCAATGCACAATAATGTAACGAACAAGTTGAAAACATTGACAATACGACAATGCGCCACTATACTTAATAATAAATAAAATTTAAATTAAAAACATTCTAAGCTTATGGATTCTTAGCGTACATGCAAACATGACACTCATGATTGCTCATTAACCTCCTGCAGGATGATAGTAATTTATTGCAAGCATATATTCATCGTATTTTTTTTCCCCGTATCCCACAATTATCATACGAAACACCTAACCTGTGCTCGCCTGAAATGCATTCTATCTAACAGAATTGGAATAAGTCGTCCCAAATGACCAACAGCAACAGCTCCACGGTCTCGGAAGTTCGCCTTTATCATTCCCTCAATCCTTCAACAACAAAATACGAATAAGGCATTGAGTTCTTCAATGCTACAAACAGAATAAAAGAGAAATGAAAAACGCTCATGCCAGGAAAAAATGCTACCCTCAACCATTTTGGAAGGGTTTTTAATCACTGTGGTCGTAAAACTAGTGCCTTGGTGATGGGTGTAGCGTTTCTTTTCTCCTTTAATTTATTTGTGCCATCGTCTCCGTTGATTGCGATTGCGTTGATCCTGCAAGCACAATAGTGGACGAGGCACCCAGTGCTACAGTGCTTTAATGAACTTTTTTTCTTTGTGTCGAAGAGTAACGAAGAAAGAAACATTCAACATTTCTAACGAGTAACGAATCGTCCAATACCCAACGCAATGAAAATTGTTAGAGCGAGAATAAGTCGGCGGTTCCTTTCATCGAGTATCTCGAGACCACTTTTGTCATTTTTCTTCTTTTTTTTCTACAGTAGTATATGTAGTTGTATATAACGTTTGTGTCCAAGGTTCGAGCAGAATGCAAATGCCACCATTCAAAACACCGTCCCGCATAAGAATCTTCACAATAACACTAGACGCAATCTTAAACCAGTTATCCCATCGCGGCCGTCTGGTTATCGAATTCCCACCAAAAAGATCGACATTTTCGTTTATTTTCTTATCGCGTTCTTTTTTACATTCTATACGAATAGTGAGTTAAGAAGACCCTGAGAATGTGCTGTACGGACACACAAATGGATTTTTTATTCTACCTTCACGCTACCCAAGTTGATGGAAGACATTTTGTTCAATATCGCATAAATGAACGTATGATTACAGCTCGCTCTTTTGTATTAGAAAAACAATTGAAACACATTTATTGCACACTTATTTTTTAAACATATTTGTCTTTGATATAATTTAATGTTATTCATGAGCATTAGGTCTAGCCCTATTTATTCAACAATAACTAAATTAAGTTATAAACAAGCTCGCCGTTTTGTGAGGATTAACCAACGAATAGATAATTGTTGTACTTTTTCTTTATAGCATAACAGCAATCCTCGCTACAATGTGTAGTCGATGCTATTTCGACGCAAATCCCCAGTCCTTCATGGGTTAGTCTCAATATATGGCAGTGAGCTATGGGAACATTCATGGAACTGCACTTAAATTGACAAAATCGGTACTGTCTATTATGTCAATCGAATTTAACAGATCCAAGAGTGCACGTATTTATCGACGGCGTCTAAGATCACTCTTTTACGATAACCTAAAGCGTTTGGAGCATCGTAAACTTTCCATTTCAGATAAATTAGTTTGACTCTTCCTTAGGCTTTTAACGTACGGGTGGGCCTAAACCCGACGGCGACGGCTTATACCAGCGGTACACATATATAGCCGCAATAAATCCCTTAACAACAATGCTCAGCCTGGGTAGCTATATCAGTCCGATCACTAGTAGTAGTAATCAGGTTTATGATGCAAACAGAATAAATCTTCAACACCAATTCAAAAAGTTTGCCGTGCTGCTGCTCCTCATCAGAACTGATCATATTTGACCACCTACGAAGAAAGTGGTTCATATGGTTTTTTCATCCATCTGTGAAAGCACTAGCGACGCTATTCTTTTATGATAACCGTTCTTAGCCTCTAATGATTAGAATTTGTATATCAAAAGAATCATTCAGTTGTTCAGAAACATGGATTTACGATTCCTAAGCGATCATGGTTATGATTTGAGACCGATTTAATGTTAAGCAAGGATCCTAACAATAACGGTTACGTTTACGGTTTTTAAGATTTCGCACAAGGTATGGCAATTTGGGATACATTCATATATTATTTGTTGTCCGACTAAACAACTAACATCAACAATCAAAATAAAAAATTCAATTTGAAACGGTCTGGACGTATTATCCGAGGACTTTGTGACATTCGCTTTGAAAAAAGCTGATAATCGTTTCTGAAAAGCTGATTGTTTCATTTGAGAAAGAGTGTGTAAAAAGTTTGCATTATATGACATGCGGATTCATTATCAAAGTGATATCACAAAAGTGAAAAGTGTACAAGTGTTTGAAAGTGTACAATTAGTTTATATATAAATAGTTTGTTACAAAACCATAGCCATCATTACTTTATCAATGTTTAATAAATGAACTGTATAAAAATTTTCTCGGGTAAGGTTTTATTAATTCTTTAAAAACTACTCCACTACTCCAACTATTATCACATGGTAGACATCGTTATAGAGAGCAAAAAAAACGAAACTGGTGGTCAAATAGTACGAAGCAATCTGAAAGAAGAAGGAACTTATTTTCAAATGGTTCATAAATTTTGTTCTGACATTTTTCTCTGTTTCTCTTCATCAACAACAAATTCTTTTCTTACCATTTTGATGTTATTCCTTTTCCTACTCTAATGCGTCTTATTTTTTACCATTTTATATCTCTTGCCTTGTCCAACACTTTTCACCCTCACGGATATACACACGATGCCATCCCGAACCAAGCAAATTATCGTTGACTTAGTTAATTTATTTTATTCGACTCTCCACCATTCTTCGTCTTTTTGTTTTATCTTTCTTCGTACCATCCTGGTCTTATGCACTCACTTCTACCTTCTCTCATCTCCTTCCCACGTTACCAAAATTTTTCGACCATTCAACCAACGGCGATACAACATAAAACTACATGTACATAATATACCATAATTTACTTCACTAGAACAGTAGATTGGTAAATAAAAATTATCAATTATTATTTAGTTGAAAATGGTGACTATCAGGACCGTGTCCCCCCGTAGATATGAGTACTGACTATTCAACTACGTGGTATCGGCAAGTCTAGTAAGCCATTCGATGGCCGGCGAAACCTTAGAAGTTCTTTGCTACAAAGAGAAGTAAAGCAATCGCGCCTTTTATGCTATAAATGTTGTACTAATACTGATTTTTATACTTAATAATTGAATCTGAAACCGTTTATCTTTCAGCTCAAACTCATTTTTTTCTTACTTTTCTGTTTTGTTGTTAACTGTTTGTTTCGATTTCTTAATATTCATTTAACACTACTCGCAATGAAACTACCGTGCCTGTAAGCGTTAGTTACCGTACTGCAGATTTCGTGGAGACTATCGAGTTGTTTTGTCGGACGCGGTAGATTCTCCATAAATGCCATGAGCAATTGATTTGAACGCACAGCCCATTCGGCTAATTTATGGAAGATCATGCATTTCCTGGAAAGCTCGGTGGACGGTAGGAAGTCCATGGTTATTCGATGCACTAAGAAGAACTTACTGACACATACTGTCTAAGCATTTCACTCTGCGTGGCTCTTAGAGTTACAACAAGAATCATAAAGTGAAGTCATAATATCTATTTTTCATAGGCTTGATTAACCATTTTAAACCCAGATTCAGAAGCAGGGAATCAGTTGACAGGAACGAACGATTCCTGATCTTTTCTTTGTAATGCTTTACCGCATGGGGATTTTTGCAATGAGGTCACAGGTCCGACTTCTCGGAGTGTGTGTATCATATGTCGGTCTGCCGATTTGCTATATTCATCGTCGCTATGTTCAACATTAATCCAAACGCTAATCCGTAATCATGCAGAAGAGTTCTTGGTTCGGTTCATTTGTCCATGTCAACCACTGCAGCAGGCATGGGCGCATTACTTTTAAAGCTAAAATCAACCTTTTGACGACGTTGGATTGCTTGGATTCATATTTTGGTGGTTTGAATTTACAAACGACCCTATGAACTGGAACAGCTTAAACTTATGCCGAAGCTCTGAAAACTTACTAAACAAAAATTCTTAGGTGTTCCAAACCTATGTGTAAGCTACCACACTACTACTAGACAAATAAGTCACTTTTATCTTTTTGTATAGATGCGTATTTATTGTACCGAATTTAGATTTAAGATCGTTGTGTGATTTAAAATAAAAACTTTGTCATTAAGCAACCACCGAAGTGTGTAGACTTCGTAACTTTCTTTTAGTTCTCATCTAGTTAGTAGCATATAAAAAAAATATCATGATTTTTACGAAAGTTTGACAGCCAAGAGATAACATGAAAAATAGACCATTATTATAGTTCCAGTACAACATTAAATTTACAAATTAATTTAAAATTTGTAAATTAATATACATTCAAATATTACTTACTCATACTCTCATCCTACGCCCGCTATAGAAGCTTGGTCACGGTCTGATACCGGTTAAGCGTGTCGTCTGCTAATATGTTATTAGATAGAGGTAAAAGATGTGTCAGTATTGTGGCTATAAATGCAGTACCAGCTTGATACGTCGAGACAGGTGATTGCCAGCACCCTTGATGCAATTTCTATAACTAAGATGTTAGATGCCTTAAAAAGTACATTAAAAAGTATTTTTCAATATATGTTTATGAAATCTGTATCTTTACTAATATAAACAAAAGCCAATTTTTAAAAGAATAAAAAGATCTTGTTATATCGCTCCGTATTATGTGTACTGAACACTTCAACATAAAAATGCTAATAGGTGAGCATGCAATGTCACAAACGGTGCTAGAATACCAACCAACTTACGAAGCGTTTAAGGTTTTACATAAATGTTTGCGACTCCGATTGACCAAAACCGAATAATTATTTATTTTTTATTGATTGAAAAAAATGAAAAAATGGATTGCACAATAAAGATCAATCAAACTTAACCCTATTCGTTAATCCATTGATATTCAGACCTTAAGAAACTATCATATTCTGTTGGTGCTTTCCCGATTCAATTTTGTATCATTTTTTTTCTTTCAAATATGATGCTTACATTATTCTTTATAAAAATACATCACGTAATTTTGATCAATATTTCAACGAGCTATACAAACACTAGCAGGTTTAATGTGTACTTTCTATTTTAGGAATAGCATTAGAGAATTCAATTGGTAATGGTATTTCTACTGGAGAATCTTCAGTCGTGGTAGGTACACCGGAAGAGGACGAAGAAATCATACGGCACAGGAGATGCGTTTTATGGCGCTTAAAACTGCTTCCATCCAAAAATCTATCACCGCAGTTGTCGCACGCAAAAGGTCGCTCTCCGGTGTGTATGCGCCTATGTACTGTTAGTTGGCCACCTTGACTGAAACGTTTGTCGCAGAAATCGCAAACATACTTTTTCTCACCTGAAACAAATAATTAATTCAAAATTAGTAGCTTATTTTCATAGAATAATTTATAACAAAATAGCAATACGGCCTGGCCGGCCGTCCTTCATGAATAAAAAAAAATTATAACAAAATAATTTTAAATAATATTAACTCGTAAAAATGCAAATTTGAAACACTGTTTATCGGAGTCGGCGATATTATTTCATTTGAGTTCATATTATGAAGTAAGATTTTTTTTCGTTTATTAATAAAGATTTCGAGTCCCTGAGACTACAATCGCCTCCTTGAAGTGATATAATGAGTTCTTCTTCTTCTTAGCTAAACGACCACTGAAGGTTAGCTAAAGGCCAGCCATCGAATGGCTTACTAGACTTGCCGATACCACGCAATTGGATAGTCAAATCAGCCCTCTCTACTGGGGGACGGTCCGGATAGAATTTGAACCACGGTCCTGCGCCGTTTGAAGACCAACACCGCTGTCGCCTACACCACCAAACCGCACCAAGATCATGAGTTGCAATAGACAGATATAAATATTATATGTAAATTAATAAAAATATTATTTAAAAATAAGGCAACATGCCGTCGTACTTAATAATAAAAAAATTAATAAAAATATTAAGTTAAAACATTGAGCGGCCGTGTAGTGATGCGACAGCGGTACCGGTCTTCCAACGGCAGGACCGAGGGTTCAAATCCCATCCGGACCGTTCCCCCGTACCAAGGACTGGCTATCCAACTACGTGGTATCAGCAAATCTGGTAAACCATTAGAAGGCCGGCTTGACCTTTAGAAGGTCGTTGCTATTTGTATTACCTCCTACATCGTAGCTTTCATTTTATCCGTCTTGTAATCAATATAATTAAATTACTTTCATTTAATTAAAACATTATCTCAATCTGTGACGTTGCTGTCTAACAACCGCAGTTTGTTAATAATGCCGAACGAGACCTACAATTTGAAATAATATATTAATGTTTTAAAAGGTGCACCAACGTTCAATATGACAAACCAAGGCATGGTGTATCGTTTGTTACTTGTACGATCCTATCTCTTCGATGGCACTATAATGTTAATTGGTTTTGAAGTTTGTATTTGTATTGTATTGCCAAAGTGGAGACAGTGGAACTTATGCCTAACTTCTATCCCCCTGAAAAAACCGCCACCTACTTGCTATTCTGAATTCAGTCATAACCTTTTCCATACTACCAACACTCTGTATTTTTTTCTGTTCTTAAGCCGTAGGAATATTAGGATTCAGCTTAATATTGTGTGTACAATTTCCAAACCCGACTAGGCAGTTTAATTTCCATAAAGAATGCCGTTAGATACCATGTTACAATAACATCTACAATAGTCGTTCTTGTTAGACGCATGTTGCTCATACAAGAAATACGAATATACGAATAAACAATACGAATGTTTTCCTATGGATCCTCGTACCTAAAAAATAGATCTATAGGATGTTGACCTCATACTAACCGGTATGTGTTGTTAGGTGCTTCGCAAGATTGGAGCTGGATGTGAACTGTCGGCTGCATACTTTGCAATTGTACGTCTTATACTTTTTCCCAGTAGGGCCGGCTTCCGGTGGCATTGCTATAGCGTGCGCATTCGGAATATACAATTTACTTTGCGGATTGAAGTGCGAAGTATAGTGTCGCCGCATCTCCTTTTTGTCGACGAATCCCTTCTGGCACAACTGACACGAGAAAGGACGTTCACCTGTATGTATTCGACGATGTATCGTCAGCGAACCCTTCTGCGTAAAGGTTTTACCGCACAAATCGCACATATACGGTACTGGCTGATCGGCATGCATCTTAACATGGCGCATGAGATTTTTATGGTGTTTGAAAATGCGATTACAAACATTGCAAGTGATTATGCCTGGCAGGGAATGCCGGAATTCGTGTTCTACCAACGACTCTGCCTCCCGGAAGATTAAATCACAATAACGGCACTTTTTGTCGGGTATATCCGGCTCGTGTGAAGCTTTCACGTGTTGCAGAGCTATGGAAAGGCTATCGAAGGTTTGTGCACAGAGCGCACAGTAACAGGATTGAACTGCTTCCGGACCAAAGCAGCTTAGCTTATGCTCTTTCAATACCTGCCGAATCCGGAAACACTTGCCGCAAACTTCACAAATGAACGGCTTCTCCCCAGAATGGGTACGGCGGTGTTCAATCAATTTGCTTGTTTCTTTGAATCGTTTACCGCAAACATCGCAATCGTAAGGACTATTCTCATTGTGGTTCCGTTTCTCATGCATAGCAAGTGTAGCTGACTTGTGGAACACTTTGCCGCAATACTTGCATTCAAACTTGTTTTCCACTGAATGGACACTCTGATGGCGCCTTAGGGTGCTCAGCATCGTGTACGAACGATCACAGCTCTGGCACTGATATCGCTTCTGTCCATCAGTTACGATAACTTTCGTATCGTGTATTTCCGACTGTATTTTAGCTTCTTGCAGTTCATCCAAATGTTTTTCTTGCGCGTGGGTGCGTTCCTCGTGGTGCTGACAGTCAGCCAACGTTGCAAAACGCTTTTCACAGTAAACACATTTGATGGCCAAACCTGCTGCATGCTGACGAAGATGTTCCCGAAGTACTCGGGTCGAGTTTATCATCTTATTATCGCACTTCCCACACCGATACGGTAGCCAGTCCGAATGCTTTCGAACATGTACGTTTAGATCTTCACGTGATTTGCCTACGAAATCTTTGCAGATGTAACACATCAATTCACGTTTTATGTATTCCTCGTCGCTAGATTGTTCCACGTGAGCTTTCTTTTCGTGCTTTTCCAGATCGTACTTTTTCGTAAACTTTTGTGCACAGAAATGGCACACAAACCGTCTATTCTTTTCCGCATCGAGGTCGTACTGCTGCTGATGAAGATTGCGCATATGTCTACTGACGGCTTGTCCACAAGCAAATCGAGCTGGACAATAGAGACAACGTCGCTTCAACGTTTGATCATGTTGCTGATGGTGTAAATTCAGTCGATGCAAGTTGGTAATCGTCTCCGAAACGCATATTGTACACTTGAATGGAATATCTTTCCCGTGCACGCTTTGCAGATGTTCGTACAATTCTGTACGCGAAATAAAGCCTTTTCGACAAACATAGCACTGCGTTACTTCTTCCTTTTCTATTTCATCAGATTCATCACAAGTTCCGTCAAAAATGCCCCCCTCTGATTGCGATTGATAAGTGTAATTTTTTCGTCTCTTACTTCTAGAAGAAACAAGAAAATTTTGCAGTTCGGTTTTCTTTTTGCGTGGTCTACCAACTTTTCGAACGATTTTCGCTTTTTGAGTTATGCAGCGTTGTTTCTTTGATGTGGACAACTGATACTCGTCACTCTCATCAGTACCATCCGTGTTTAACTCATTCTGATCATCGTCTGAGTCAGACGGAATGAAATTACATTTTACGGAATCAGACGCAACACACTCAGGGGATTGATGGTAGTCATCCACTAATTCGGCCTTTACACCATGCGAGTGGTTTTCGTAAAGATTTAGTTTCATTATGTTGTCATTATTTTGACGCAGCGACACTGTAACATTATTTTCACCCTCCGCTGCATACCATTCTTCCCCGGTCCTTTCAATCGTGTCTTCTTTCCTGTCCCGTACCGTCTCTCGTACTGTATGTTGTTCGTTGGAGTGACCTCTATTATTACTTTTTCGTGCACAATTTTCACCTGTCGTATCGTGGAACATATCAAAGGATTTTTCACTAGAATAATACTCAATTTCAGGTTCAATCTTGACTTCCACATCTTCGTTTACAAATACTGCTGCCGAGACTATTCCTGAGTTCGCTTCAGAATCCAAGGGATTGAGACTAGATTCTTGTAAGTCTTCTTCCTGCCTCACTATGTAGATTTCTTCTACTTCGTTATTCGAGGGAATGATATGCCTGCAACAGAGACCGAAAGGGTCGAAAAAAGTTTAATTTGATTCTATAATTCAATGATGAAAGCAAATCCTACCGCAGCAGCATCTTTTCTGTATTGACTTTAACACGCACAGATTGACACAAAAACTATCGCCGATACAGCAGAACAAACGAAGCGCAGATCGTCTCGTAACCAAGGTAAATACAAACGCAGCTCCCTATTGACAAAATTGCCTCAATAACCAATAATAAAGATCTTTTCAATACAAATTTGCCTTAGTAGTGCCTTAGTTGGAGGATTTGTATCGATTTTGTCAATAGGGTCCCGCAAAGTGACATTTCGCATCTAAAATAAACATTCTGATGATTTCAGACGCATTTGTCGGAAAACCCTATTCTCCATCGTTCAATTGACACATTTTATGATTGCAAGATTGATCAAGTTGACAAAATCACCCTTCATAGTGTTATTAAGGGAGATTTATATGGCGAAAATCGTAGAATATTATGAAGGGAGTTTTGTCGATTGGGTCGCGACATCAAATTCATCTTCAATGTTTCTTCCCAACCAAAACGAACGGGGCAAAACAGCGTGTGTCTTGCTCTAAATCGTCTAGCTCACTTGTTTACACTTATGTACGAGTATTCTGTGACGTCATGAGGTTTTGGATTTGCCGTAACCGTACGATTCTGTGTTTCGTTCACACTCGTATAACTGTTTCATTCGCACTTACAGACGAGATAGGCCGAGCAATGTTTGTTTGCCAACGATATCGATGTTGTGTCTAGATCGTATCGATGCATTGGTTTTACATTTCGCTCAAACTCGTATGTCATTCCTCTCGCACTCACGGACAGTATAGACGGAGTAAATTTTTGTTCTGAAAGGTATCGATACATGTGTGTATACGCCGGGTGTTTTCCCTTGCTTGCACTGCTTTACCTCACACACAAACGCATACATACACGCCTCGTACCTTTAAACGCGTAACCGTCTGAAATCACGCCAGACGGCGGAGTAAGTGAAAGCGAAAAAAATATTCTGGTGCCATGAAGTTTGTAACTCTTTGATATTAGAAGAAACATATATTTTTTAAATACAGGAAAAATCATTATCTCACAAAGTATTTAGTTGTTCAGTTCAGTTTTAATAGGTGTTTATTTCTTGGGTGTTGGTCCAGCTGAGAGATCTTTGTAAAATAGTGTTATTTGAAAGTGTTGTTACCGTTTTTGTAATGGCTGACTTAAAACGTCTGCGCAAATCTGGCATGTTTTATCGCCAAGCTGCAAAGTATATGGCGCTGGAACCTACGGGAAAGGATAATCAGGATGCAGGACCAAGCCAACCATGTTAGTTGACTTTATTACACAAGTTTAACGAATATAAAGTTCGATTACATCGTAGTGTTATTGTTATATTATTATTTACAACATACCCAAAATATAGCCACGAGCAATTTAAACCATGAAATGCAGCGCACATCGCCAACCCCAGAACAAAGTCCAGAACCAAATATGAACCAGACCGAAGAAGAATATGTCGAATTGGCTGACTACATCGATTGCTGTTCTTCCTGTGAGATGAGAATGAAATCAACACTGACGATACGTTCAATCAAATTATCGATAAAATGTCTATAGTTGATGGAATTCGTTACTGCGCGCTTTCCACCAACGCGTCGCATAGCTCCATAAACATAATTTGAAAGCTTTTTAAAAAAGCCAACGTTAAAGTTCCTTTAACCGCTAAAACTTTTCTGTGGACAAATCGGAATCCTTCGACGGACTTTAGTACTAACAAAGTAGTTAATACAATTTTTCCCACGTTAACATACCTTTTGCAATTGGAACAGTATTTTCCTTTCCAGTGTCAGTAGCTAACGCACAATATTTCAATATATTTATAAAAAGCTGTTTAAACCATACAAAATGCAATTTGAATGCTACCTTTCGATCGATCCTTGACAAATTGGTTGTACTCAGATGAAAACGTCATATCATCTGTTTCTTTGTCCAGCGGCATTTTGCTTAAATAGTAAAAGATGATAATGAATAAAGGCGATGCATTACATCACGGTCCACCACGACGATTCTTAACAAAACCATGGATCATTGAAACTCAACAATGATATTCATTATAGTTTGCTAGTTTTGCATTTACCAAATACAAATACAAGAATGTACACAAAAAACACATTTTCTTTAACTTGCGATCCTATATAGCGCATGTAAAACAAAACCTACTCCGATCCACACTAGATTATCACGACTAAAAAGGACCATCGCATCACCGCCGCAGCAAATCATATGGTAAATATGCATTATACACTAATAATCACAGTTCAATTCTCACTTCTCCTGCTCACCTCTAGATATCCAGAAAAAACAGTACTGCATATTTCAATCTCTCTTCTCTCTACAGTTCAATTCTCACTTCTCCTGCTCACCTCTAGATATCCAGAAAAAACAGTACTGCATATTTCAATCTCTCCTCTACACACAGGCTCAAAAGCAGCTACCTTGATCCATAAGAGAAACAGAGCAAAAAGCATGGAAGAACGAACAAGCAGTGCGAAAGAGAAAAAAACAGCATATACACAAATCAATTTTTTTGCACATCTTCATGACGTCAAAAATTTTGTGACGTCATAATTTGTGGTAAACAAAATTGCCCCATCCGTTTCTGACTACGGGGCAATTATCGTGGCAAAAGTAGGGCCCCATTTTAGCCCCATTCTTGCAACGACTTTACCTATTTTGTTGTGTTTGGGTTTCCGTGTGGGTTTCCGCGGATTGAGCTCTCGGGTGTCGAACTCTGTTTATTTTCCGCGACTGGTGGAAATCTGAACTATCGAACTTGTAGACTGCGGGCCATCAGAGACATTCAAAAACAAAATTTTAAGTTCTCTGAGTGTTTGTGAAAAATACTCGTTTTTAAATCGCTTTTCGAGAACCAATTACTTTCACCTGGCAATTGCGAAAAAAACTGAGATCGCGAATTTGAGATTTTTGGACAGTTTCACATCGATTTGAACAGTTTGAATTTTTTTTGGTCCGGGCCCTAAAGAATCGCAAACAAAAAAAACTGAGTTCGATATCCGGAAAGTTTGGCACCAACTAAGAGAGCTCGATAAGTGGAAATCCGCACTCCCTCATGGAAAATCCGTTTCAGAACATGTTATTTTGTGTGTAGCGTAGTGTAGTGTAGGTCACGCAGTTCATACGACGAGTTACTAGATTCCTTTGCCTGGAAGAGTGATCTGGATGGGAATTTGAGCCTGAGTCTTTAAATATTTGCGTTGCTACCGCCAAAGCTGGGTTTAGCCACTGGATTTGTTTTTCGGTACTACTACGTTGATGCGCGGTTCACGGTCCAAATATTCGCAATATCGTTCTTTTGTGCATTCCCACGTCTGTTTGGTTTATTTTTTATGTATACGTCCACGGTGTATACCATTGTTTTCAATTCTTTTATGTTTTTTACGCTTCTGGATACATTCCCGTAACCTACTGCATATCCCGTACGATGATGACTTCACAGCTTCATTTGTATCGTTTAAATATTTGAATTCCCCTTTTTCGGTCGAAATATTCAAAAACACTTCCAAATAGCACAGGAAACTCGACACTAGTAATATTTCTTAATTTTACCCTCATCAAAATTACGATTATTTTATTGCAGCTGATTTGAATGAACAATAAGGTGTTCGCATTTCGGAATGCTATGATGCATTGATTTCATCGTAAGTCCCATTTCTTCGATTGTATTTCCAGTGCAAAGAAATGATCATAATAATGTGCTTCCCTGCTTGTGCTGTGAGCGCTCATGACGGGTCTTGCTAGAACTGTGTTGAAATTCTTTCTCACAAAGCTTACATTTGTACGGGTTTTCTCCAGTATGCACCCGTCTGTGCACTTTCATTGTACTTAGTTGTGAAAATGATTTTTCACACAGGTCACACTTGTGCGGCATAGCGTTAATAGTGTGCAGTCGCTGGTGTCGTTTTAAGTTAGACTGCTGTTTAAAGATTCTTCCACACTGCTTACATTCAATTACACCCGGTAGTCGATGCCGCAACTCATGTTCAATTAAAATCGTAACAGATTTTAGTTTCATATCACAAAATCTACATTTTCCGTCCTTGGGCATGTGCTGCACATGTAGTTCCATCGCATGTTTCATAAACAACTGTTTACTGGAAAATAACTGGTCACAAAATGCACAGCGAATTTCTAGTCCTGGCGCTTGATTAATATTACATTTTGCTATGTGTTCTTTGAGCAACGATTTTAAACGAAAGCGCATTGTGCAATGATTACACTGAAAAGGTTTGTCGCCCGTGTGTATACGCCTATGTTCAATCAAACGAATTATTTGCTTGAATCCTTTTCCGCAGTAGCTGCATTTGTAAGGATATTCATTTCGATGCGTGCGTTCGTGTTGTGAAAGGCATGACGATTTTTTGAACATTTTACCACAAATTTTACATATGAATTGTCTCTTTCCGGTGTGTACATTTTCATGCCTACGTAAAGTGCTTAAAAGTGAGTAAGATTTATTACAAAACGAACATTCGTACCGCAAGGCTCCATCTTTGGGTACGCTTTTAGTCAATTTTGAAGTTTCGTCCTCTGTATTGTTCTCCGCACGCATACAAATGCTAGAAGCTTTTGCTTCTAAATGATTTAGCATTTCGTGTGCTTCGCACTCCTTGATGGAAATAAACCTGTCTTCACAGTAGATACATTTAACGGGCTTTTTCTCTAAGTGCAACGCAATATGTTTGTTCAATGAGCAAACGGATTGTATTATCTCGGTAGTTGAAGCACATTTATCGCAACGAAAAGGCAACCGATCTACATGCACATTCAAATGTTCATGCAGTGTTTGTTTAGAGTTAAATTGCTTACCACATACATAGCAATGGTGCTGAAAATCAAAAATATTCGTCTCTCCTGCTAGAGCCAGCGTTTTCTCATGATTGCGTTCGTGACGTTCGAAGTTGGCTTTAGCGATGAATCGTTTCTCACAATACCGACAAGTGTATCTTCCAACGTTATAATCCTCGCAATACACATGGTTCCCTAACTCATCTGAATGGTATTGACGCTGGTGTGATGCACATCGCGCTGTCGAATCGAAACGTGCCTTGCAGTACCTACATTGGTACAGCTTGCTAAGATCGTGTTGAGCAAAATGTTTGTTCAGCATTAGAACGCTTCTGATTTCCTTACAAGCACACGATTTACATTTAAATGGTAGCATGTGATGATGGCTCAGCGTTAGATGTTTCTTAAAGCTTATTACTGTATCAAATTTTACCGCACACAGATTGCAAATCAGTCGATCGGCCTTTAATTGTGCTTGCGAAGATGATACATTTTGGCGCCAATCGCTTTTACAATATGTTTTATCTGTTGACTCTGGCGTTGCTTCTAAATTTGATTTTTCATCTATATCGATGTATTTTTGTGCTGGCATAGCAACACTATATTTCGTGTTGCAATTATTAATATTCGTATCGGTTTTATCGCTGGTTTCATGCACACAATGCTGGGCAGCATCGTATACATTAGACGGTATATCGCCGTTGTCAATGTTTTCATTTTTAAGACTCAAACAGTCCGACTTTACGATGTAAATTTCTTCCACGGTGTTGCTACCCTTAACAAATTGCCTGCAATATAAGGAAATTACGATCGCAGACCGATACGATAGATGTAATAGACTCTGCAGACGGCTCATGTAAAAATGAGGGGAACAGCTGCACTCACCGGAGTATCATTGCTTCAAACGTTTGCAAACAATTGATAGATGTTGCTACCACGATACCATACCATCCATCCACACATCGGTTATGCGACAAATGCTAATCACAGATATATCTGAATTACGCACAGCATATACTCGATCCGAGAAAAATACAAGAATTCCGGTACCGACCTATTTGTAGTTGTTTATTATTTTGCTATCCGCGTTGTTTTGCTGTTTCGGTGTCGTTCCATTTTGTCATTGGACCAAAGTAAATAGTGATGAGATGGTAACGTGGTGAGGTGTCAACACTTAATTATCATCAAAGACGGTAAAGAGACTAGATGGGCTCATAGCTTTTGCGCCTTGGCCATATTGAATGAGAGTTTCACAGGAGTGGGTTCGATAGTACTACGCACATGTCTGCTCAACACAACCGCACACCCCATACATACACCCCATACACACCTTACTGACAAACGGTCGACCCCACTTCTGTCAAATTGCGTTTCATTTTTCTACAGCGCAGTTGTCAAATCGTTCGGGTCGAGCCCATCTAGTCTCTTTACCCATTTTAATTAACATGTCGAGAATGTTAATGACATGTTAATGTCAGTAGAGTATGGGAAGGAAAACATGTGCAATTAAAATTAAGCGAGCGATATTCACAGTTATCAGTTAGTTGACAAAAACCGAAGTTTCCATGCTGACCTCTAGCTTCATCATCGCCTCCTTTTGCTATACTTTGAGTAATTTTCCCCTTCTGACTCCATGGTGAGTCCCGTCGAGAGTTGTTGAATTTACAGATGTGTGCAATGCAAAGGCCCCGAACAACGGGTGATTTCAAGACCAAAATTTCAGATTTTCTAGTTCTGTAAGTGAAATTTTCTCGTTTTGAAATCTCTTTTTCAGAACATGGCGCATACACCAGCTACCTACACGGGGCAATGGAGAAACAGCTGAGATCGCGAATCTTATATTTTTGACAGTTTCACATCGATGTAAACTGTTTAAAATTTCCCATGGCTGAGATTTCAGCACCATAACTGCGAAGATTGCATGCTTCTTGCTTCTACATCCTTCTTGGGATGCCGACAATAACACCAAAATCAAAGGTTCATTGGCATATGCGATGAGCATTACCTGGGCTTCCTGGTGGAGATATGGTGACGGAAAACGAATGACTGAGTCAACGATATTCTGAATATTGCATTCCCTTTCACGTACATAAAATCGGCCCAATCTAGCAGTAATACATGCACATGAACTTCTCGGGTAGTTGTAGGGTAGTTTTATTTTAAAACCCCTGAATAGTTGTTATTGATGCAATTTTGTTAATTGGGCGTATCCTACATGTATAGACCTTGCAGAAAAAACGAGAATTCGAAAGTGTCAAACGACTTGTGAGAAGGTAAACAAAAAGAACGCCGCGTCGTATTCCGTTGCAAATATTTCATTAACAAAATGCATAGAGCATCACCGTTCGATAACAAATTTATTGATAACCATCTAAGACGATGCGTGAAAGTGCTATTCCCAGTTGTGCCATTACGGGTGAACTTCGAAAGTGTCGGCGTACGGAAACCCGAAATGTTTTACACAATAGTTGAGCAAATCGATCTCCAAAACCTCATTGTACGTTTCGCTACGCCCGCAACAGGCGTCTGTAGTGCTTGCTAAATCGCTGCTTTTCTCCTATTTTCAGCAAATAAGAATGACTCAAGTAAACGATCATTCCAAAATGTTCATCAGTACCATTGATAACGCTGCCTACGAACAGATAAGGACAGAACAATCGTTGCATGTTACTTTCCAAGGATTTGTCGATCATCTCATCAAAATTCTTGATAACTGCAAGCGGGAAGAGCTACATCTAGCTCTGGTTGCGGAGAGCAACTGCCATATGCTACAAATATTTGAAAAGAGCTCATTCAAAAATTTAACCCATCTGTTTCTCACAATGGAAAATGCGTCGTCCGAAACTGTCCTATTTCACATAAACCAGTCACTGCAAATACTTCAAGAGCAGGCATCGGCATATGCGTCCCAAGCTCAAAAGTATCAACTGGAGATGAACTCAAAAAACGACATTATCGGCAGACTAAAGGACGAAATTGTGTCCTTAAATGGAAAAATTATGGAGCAAGAGAACTTGATATTCAACAGAAACACAGAAGAGGTGAGTCGTCTGCATCAAACTATAAAAAATCTAAATGAAAGCAAAGATGCTGAAGAAAAGCGATTAAAATCTATAATGCACAGTATGCAAGAGAAAATAGACAATCTGACGAAGGAAACATATGATCGCACAGAACGCATGGTACAGGAAACGAAAAGATTCGAAACCATACGAGAAGAGAATATAAAGCTCCGGGCCCAAAACGCTCAAATAAAGGTAGAGTTGGATCGTTTGCAGGCTAGTATTGCGTCGCAACAGAGCCGTGAATCTAGATCAGAAAGTACTGTTGCGGAATTGAAACATCAACTGGGAGAAATCCAAAGCAAACTAAAGATTGCGCAAAAACAACGATCGGAATTGGAAGCCGAGCTAGAAGCGGAGAAAAATATATGCCACACTAAAAAACATGCATTACAACTTACGACCGATGAACTAGCAAATGCGTCTGCGGTTATCAATAATCTTAACAAGGAAAACGTTAAATTGCAGAGCAAAATAGATCTACGCACTGAAATTGCGATGCGTCAAGAAAAGTTGCTACTTGATAAAGAAAAGCAACTAGTAGAGCTGAGCAATACAGTTGCGGCTATACAGCAGGAACATATGAAAAACCGATCTTCCAACGAGGAATATGCTGAAACGATCAAACGTATCAAAGAAACAACCGATTTGATAGAGGAAAAATACCGAAAAAGTGAGTATTTGTTTGTTTCGTGTAGTTACGAAAATCAAGCAAATAATGACAATAATATTGTACTTCTGTTATTATCTCCGTTGCAGAAATCAATGACATGATCCTTAAATTGACAAACAATCAAAACGTTGAAAAAACATCCGTGCTAAGCATGCAAGGAAGATACTTACGCCCTCAAAATCGAGTAGAATAAAGGAATCATCTTTATATTAGTAGAAACTAGTTCTCTGCTTTTATCAGACAAGAGATGCGAACTTTGCCAAAGACCATATCGGGGCGTAATATTGATTTTTAAACTTGATGCACTGTATTCAGCTCCATATTGATACATGCGATGCTTTATTAATCATCGGAAAGATTCTGTTGTTCCACGGAAGCAGTTGTAGCAGAGGTTGCAATATTTACAGCTTGTAGTATATCCTGCTCCTGCCCGGCTTTTAGCCGCTCACGTATCAGTTCGGCGATAGCTTTTTGTGTTCTACGTTCCAGTTTTTCTAACTTTTTAGAAACATCTCTTTTCAGATCCCAATCAGGTTTGCGGGGGGCAAGATTAGCAATATCTATCTCTTCAATGACGATTGGTGTTTGCATCATTTCCAGATGTGTTCCAACTTCCTTTTCGACAATCCCTGCGTGATCATCCGTTGCTGTTGGTTCCTGAAATTCTTCCGTTTCTGGTTTGTAGTTCCGAAAGACAGGTCTGTAACAAGAGTACGCATGATGTACCGTATAAGAATAAATATTGCAAATTAATTGAGACTTCTTTGACACAGCTAATTGTTTGAGCTAACCACTCACTTAGGCACGGGTGTAGATTCATCATTGATGGTGCTCTGTTGTTCATCATGAAGTCGCTTCCCGCGTAGTTCCCGCAGTCGATTTTTACGCCTTAATGCTTCTTCTTCGAGTTTCCCTACCACATCAGCCATTGGCAATACGATTTCAATTAATTAAGAAGACTTTATTGTTTCCGTGCCCTGGTGCGTCTTTTCTAAGCGATATAAACAAACTCAACCCAGTGAAAAAAATACTTCAAACAGCATTGACGTTCACGAGTGACATGTTGAATGAGGGAGGATTCTTTCACGCACCCAGTATGTGTCAAAAATTCAACACAGCAACACAGCACAACAGTTAACAGCAACACATCACCACAGAATTTTATAACGTATCTGCTAGTGCAACACCGCTTCACCCAAGAAAATCAAGGAATTATTGTCTTATGGAATTGAAGTTCATCAAGATCCGATATGTTAGTATTTTGTGAACGGTGCCACGAACAACGAACAACAGGCGAGTTGGAGTTCTACATCACAACTTGCGGTCATATGTTCTGCCGGAAATGTTCATCGATATCCACGAAGTGTCCGATTTGTGCGAAACCATGTCGAACTACGATCATTAACAAGGACATGCCATTGAACGTAAAGGAGTTATTCGAGAACCAGACGAAGCAGGCTAACCAGCTTGGTAAAATAGGGAAGATCTACCAATTTCAAATCAGCAAGATGGATCACTTTATAGAAGCGAACTGGACCGTTTTCAAAGAGTACGAAACAAGAAAACAGCGGATTCAGAAGCTAAAGGAAATGTATGAAGCATACAAAAAAGGAATCGTCGACGAACAGAATCTGATCATTCAGTTGCAACAAAAACAAAAGGAAGCTATACAGAAAGGTAGAGCGACAGAATTTGAAGACAATTCGAAGGAAGATTTCTTTCAAAATACAACCCCAAAACGATTCTAGTGCCGATTCTGTGCAGAATCGAAACATTTATGACGATTAAATTAATATTTTTTTTAAATCTATACATTGCTTCTCAGATATTCTATATTTCTGTGTGCCGCTTGGGTTAGCATATATAGGCAAGGGAAGACAGTTTACATATTCACCGACATATAAACGCAACAATGGAATTTTCGCTCAACGCAACGGCACACCACATACAATTGCACACACATAGACTGACAAACAATAGAACCCACCGCAGTTTCAGTATGCGGCACTTTTTTGCGATACTGCTGCAGAAACCGATAGATGTTCATCTGTAGGGTACTGCTTGTTGTCCCCATCGCATTCAGGGCTCGCTTGACGGTTTGGACATAGCGTTCGGCCTGTCCGTTTGTTGCTGGATGATATGGAGCGGACAACTTTTTATTTTACATTTTACACCACGTTGTTGCAGGAACGTCTTAAACTCGGAGGATGTAAATTGTGTTCTGTTTTCTGACACAACGGTTACTGGGGCTCCATATGCAGCAAACAATTCGTCCAACAGATCAATGGTTGCAGTGGTTGTTGTGCTTAATGGTTCAATGTGCTTAACGGTCTTGAGCAAACCTTCGTGATCGATACGATGTCCCAAACATTCGAGCTATGAAATAGCGAAGATGCACTTGAGTCCACTCTGTTGCAGTCTGCTTAATTTGGAAGTTATGTCTAGAAAAAAATCATCGAAATCTGTAGCGAAAACGATAATACATGGGTCGGCGATGCCCATTCGGAAAATTTCTCCTTCTCGTAGAACCCTGATTTCAGCTTCTTCTCGATCTCAGCTGAATACCTGTCACGTAAAGCCAATGGAACATCACGAGCTTTGGCGAATACCGGCGTTATATTCGCTTTTAAATGCACAGAAGCAGGCGGCAAGATTAGTTTACTAGCTACATCACTAAATACGCTGGTGAAACTATCTAGTAAAGCGGTAAGCTGAATTTCACGATCTGGTATGAGCTTGAAGCTACAGATGGCGTTGACGGGTGTGTCCGGAGCTAAGTGAGCGATCAATTCACGAGGGAAAAGGGAATCGCTTTTACCAGATCACACGTACAAGTTTAACCTACATTTTACTGAGCCAACGAACACGTTCTCTGGCAAGCTGTTGATAGAAGAGCATGTTTTCACTTTATTGCTTGCAACATCGTTTCACCGATAATACCGCATGGTGCACTCGCGTCTAATTCCATCTCAGAGGGTTTGCCATCGATCTTTATGCTGAGCATTATTAGTGCTGTTAGTACAGATCCTGGCTGTTGCGATGTTACATCACTTCTGGCTTGGTTGGGAGAGTTTCGATCCGGTTGTGGAAGGTTGAATTCGCCCAGTAGATCATCAGGAGGAAGTTGATCTTGATTACCTTGCTGTTTATAACTCTCTTCTGGTTCATTTCGAGCTCAGAGCTGGTTTAGATGCGATTTGATGAGAATAGCTTTTTGATCTAAAAAGACGTTATAATTAACTAACCCAACCCGCTCAATCACCCGACCCGATTGCCAACCCCAAACGTTTCCTTTTTGCGTATACCTTGTCGTCGAGCTAAAAATGACGGTTTTGTTTGTCGTGGTGAGGTTTCTCCGGTTCCTTACTCTGGTATGGACGTAGTAAATCGAGTGTGGTTCTCATGTTTCTTGAAAACATAAGTTCACTTGGTGTTTTCTACCCTGTTGTTGCTTTCGGTGTCGATCGGTATGGTGCCAAGAATGTGGCCAGTGTTTCCTGCATAGGTTCTTCCTTGTTAATTTTCTTGATAGCCCTTTTCACTGTGTCTACAAACCGTTCCACTTGCCCATTTGACTGTAGATGGTAAGGAGCAGTTCGTATATGTGTAATGCCGTTGGTACTACAGTAGTCACTGAATTCTGCACCGATGAAAATCCTGGCGTTGTCTGACACAATTACTTGTGGTATACCGAATCGAGCAAAGCACCCTCGGAGAAATTGAATTGTGGTCTCCGCTGTTGTTGACATTGTAGTTGTCTCCGGCTATCGAGAATACGCGTCGAATATGAGAAAGAAGTATTGGCCTTGAAATGGTCAGGCGTAATCTATATGTAGTCTTTGCCACGGAGCTGTGGGTGTTAGCCAAGCCTCTGGTGGTGCATGTGGTTGTGATTTGGCTGCTGAGGCACAGCTAGAGCACTTTTTAATTTCCTCTTCAATTTGTTTGTAGATATTTGCCCAATATACTGCACTTCTAGCCAGACTTTTTGTTGAAATGTCTTAAAAGTAAGAATGACTACCTCAAGTCTATCAACCTTTGCTCGTTGCCAAATTTTGACAACTTGATGAATAAAGACGCTACTCGTGTTCCTTTTTCCGTCTGACCGGCTTGCTTAAAACATCGTGTGTCCGCGTCGTCAATTTATAGATCCGAAAGATATAAAGTTTAGTTACAACACTTTTCATTCTGACTATGCCACCACTCGTTCTCCAAATAGAATGCATCCTTGGACAATAGACAAGCCTTCTTTGCGTCGGTAAAAAGCTGCATCTTCTTCATGTGGGCATTCTTTTGCGCTGTTTGGCCATCCGTTGTGTATCTATGATGTGATACGCTTAAGAACTTGGTCGTGCTTTGTTGCTTTCGCAATCATCAAGAATGTGATCGGCATTTTGCTGGCTTAAGCCTGAAGCACTGCTATCATTTCTTCTTCCAAATGGACTGAAGCGATTATGTATTCTTCGTCTGCCGTATTGGTGGTGTTGATCACCCTTGACAGCACATCTGCATAAAGAAACTTCGTTGTTGAGATGTACCGCAGCTCAAAATCGAAACACATGAGTGTTAATCTAAATCGCTGCAATCGGTTTGATGTATGTGTTGTTATGCCTTTGTAAGGGCCGAAAACGCGAAGTAGTGGCTGATGATCCGTTTGCAACACGAACCGCCTACGAAGAATCATCCTGTGAAGCTTCGTAACAGCATAAACCAGAGCCAATGCTTCCTTGTCTATTTGACCGTACTTTTGTTCCACTGGTGTCAATGGACGTGAAGCGTGTTGAATGATTTTTTCACTATTGTCAAGGAACTTGTGTCTGATTGTTGCGCCGATACCACTATTAGACGCATCTGCAGCCACTATGATTTGAGGTTCCGGATGGTAACGGATAAGCATGAGGTCTGATTTTAATAGTCTTTAAATTGTTCAAACAACTTTTCGCAGTTCTCACTCCAGTTCCATGCTACGTCTTGTTTCAGCAGTTCATGTAACGGTTTGCGTAGGATGTACCTTTCTTCGATGAACCTAGCATAGTAATCCACTGCACCAAAAACGATCGTAGTTCTGATATGTTATTTGGAACTGGCATTGTTACTATGGCTGCTACTTTGTCAGGATCTTTACAATTGATTATGACGGTCCAATGCCGTATTGTCCTTTGTCAGGATCTGTTGACAAACCTTTTCCACTGATGACATGACCCAAGTATTGGGGGGTTAATACAATTGCAACGAAAGGGAACCAACAAATTTCGAATCGGATTAACAGATACAGACCCACGCCACGGAATAAGAACGAGGATTGGAAACTCGGGACGTGGAACTGCAGATCCCTCACATCACCCGGAAGTACCCGCATTCTTTCGGACGAAGTAAGGGCCCACGGCTACGGAGTAGTAGCACTTCAGGAGGTGCGCTGGAAAGGAATTACGGAGCGCTCCTACCGCAGCGATTACATGATCTACCAAAGTGATGGAGAAAAGCATGTACTCGGTACGGCGTTCCTGCTCATAGGTGAGATGCGAAAACGAGTGATCGGTTGGTGGTTGATCAATGAACGAATGTGCAGGTTGAGGACCCGTGAAACGTTCTTCAATTTGAGAATTATCAATGTGCATAGCCCGCACCTTGGAAGCACCGATGACGATAAAAACAGTTTTTATACGCAGTTGGAGAGACGATCGCCTACAACAAGACGTCAAAATCGTCATTGGATATTTTAATGCTCAGGTCGGACGGGAGGAGGTACGTAAACCCACGATAGGAAGCTTCAGTGCCCACCAGCTGACAAACGACGACGGGCTTCGGCTCGTTAACTTCGCCTCCTCCAAGCACATGACCATTCGCAGCACCTTCTTCCAGCACGCACCTCGAAGAGTAGGACGAGCAACTGATACAGCAGTTATCCCAGTCGGAGGAAACTCGCAAGTTCTACATGATGTTGAATGCGGCACGGGGCGGTTTTGCTCCCATGATCGCTATGTGCCACAGCGAGAAAGGAGATATCCTGTCGTACGAGCGAAAGCAGATGCAGGAGACACCGAACCAGGCGCAGGAAGCAGAGGAGTGCAGAACTACGTCAGCCAGCATCACCATAACCCCGCCATTCTTGGACGAAGACATCAGTGCCATCAAACAGCGGAAATGCAACAAATCAGCTGGCAGCGATAGGCTGGTGGTCGTACTGTTCAAGATAAATTAAGATTTGGAATCAGGAAGAACTACCGAACTAATGGAAACTGGGTGTCATACACCCGATGTACAAAAAGGGCGGCAGGATGGACTGTGCTAAATTCCGGGCCATCACATTCCTGAATGCTGCCTGTAAGATCCTGTATCGAAATACTCTTCTGCAGACTGGAGCCCCTTGCTACAGATTTCGTCGGAAGCTAGCAAGCTGGATTTGTTGGAGGCAAATCGACAACCGACCATATCTTTACTCTACGGCGGATTCTCCAAAAATGCCGGGAACACCAGATCCCTACGCACTACCTGTTCATTGACTTTAAGGCGGCCTACGATACCATAGATCGGACCGAACTATGGAGCACCATGCAGCAGTACGGATTCCCTGGGAAGCTGGTACGGCAGCTAAGGGCCACTATGGACAGAGTGCAGTGCAAGGTGAGAGTTTCGAGCATGCTGTCGGAATCGTCCGAATCTCACCGAGGCAAGGAGACGGACTCTCCTGTTTGTTGTTCAACGTCGCTCTGGAGGGTGTCATGCGAAGCGCGGGCTTCGACATCCGGGGCACGATTTTCACCCGATCTCTCCAGTTCCTTGGCTTCGCGGATGACATCGACATCATCGGACGGACAACTGCAACGGTGTGCGAGGCGTACACCCGACTGAAACGCGAGGCCAATAGAATTGGATTGAGCATCAATGCGACGAAGACAAAATACCTGCTTGACGGAGGCTCTGCCGTGATAGAGCCTCGCTCCGAAGCAGAGTATCAGTTGACGTCGACAATCTCGAGGTGGTAGAGGAGTTCTGCTACCTTGGTACGATCGTAACTTCGGACAATAACGTAAGCAGCGGAATCCGAAGGCGCATTATTCAGGGAAATCGTGCCTACTACGGACTCCACAAACTCCTGCGATCCAGAAGACTCCAACAACACACGAAAAGCACGATTTACCGCACCTTGATACGTCTGGTAGTCCTCAACGGACTACCTCTTGGATTCGGACTTGGACTTGGACGGACTTGGAGTCTTGGTCTATGCTGACGGAGGACGCCAATTCACTCGCCATTTTCGAACGTCGGGTGCTAAGGGCTATCTTTGGTGGTGTGTGCAAGCAGGTCGTATGTCGAAGAAGAATGAACCACTAGCTAGCTAAGCTGTTTGGCGGTGCTGATATCCTGACGGTAGTCAAAGCCGGAAGGATACGTTGGCTGGGGCACGTGATGAGGATGCCGGACTCATGTCCCACCATAAAAGGTGCTCGTCAGCGACCCGTTCGGCACGAGGCATAGAGGAGCATAGCGAGCTCGTTGGCTGGATCGAGTGGAGTCTAACCTGTCGGAGATCGGACGCAGCCGTGGATGGAGGACTGCAGCGCTAGACCGAGTTTCCTGGAAACTGATTGGGGACCTGGCCATGTCAACACGACGTGCTCAATCTTGAGCAGGCCAAAGAAGAAGAAGAAGAAGAAGAGGAAGAACACTCGAACATTTATAAGATGAAAGGATCTACTGATCTACAAACCGAATGAAAAGTGTGTCTAGCCGGGGGCTTCCTTCCGCCTGGGAAAGATGAATGAAATAAGGTTAAGTTGTTCGATAAGAATACAATAGGATAAGGTAAGGACCACCAGCTGCGGATCACATGAATGCGCAAGGCTGTATGGAACATTCTGAACGGACTGTTGAATCTGCTGAACAGATTGTTTGGGGTAGAACCAGGGACGGAAGTGGACTTGGCATAGGCCGCTTTACATCACATCTGTTCAAATTGGTATGATAAGAGCAACGCCCTTAAGGAAATGCACGGTTATTTGGAAGGGCATGCGAACTTGAGCCCCCGAAGCCGCTCAGTTCATTCCGCTCCTGACTCTGGATACGTGTCACGCGGTCAATTGTTCGCTCGGCTGTGTTGTTGATGGCTTGCTCCACCATACGCCAGTAGTCATTGAGGGACATCGCCTCGGCGGTGGTGTCCTCCGGCAGCGCTCTGGCGACGCAGAGTTTTTGGTGCAGCTTAACCATATCCAGGAAATGATCTGAGTCGACGTTTGCTCCTCTATAGGTTCTCACGTCGATAATATCCGAGAAGTGTCTTCCATCGATGATAATGGGTCAATCTGGGAATATGTCTGCTGTGGTGATCGGTGGATGGCCACCACCCGATCACTCGCTTACGCATCTCACCTATGACCAGGAACGCCTTACCGAGTACATGCTTTTCTCCACCACTTTGGTAGATCATGCAATCACTGCGGTAGGGACGCTCCGTTACTCCTTTCCAGCGCACCTCCTGAAGTGCTACTATTGCGAAGCCGCGGGCCCTTACTTCGTCCGAAAGAATTCGGGTACTTCCGGGTGATGTGAGGGATCTGGAGTTCCATGTCCCAAGTTTCCAATCGTAGTCCTTATTCCGTGGCGTGGGTATGTATCTGTTGATCCGATTCAAAATGTGTTGGTTCCCTTTCGTTGCAATTGTATTGGTGGTGGCTTGCAAGGCCTCTCCTCCAACCCCCTGTCTCGTCGGAGGGCCTACGCATCCTAGCTGATTAAACTCCCGTCCCGTCCCAGGACAGAAGGACAACCAGCCGCCCCTAACATGGAGAACAGACGCTAGTAATCTCCCACGCTCAATTTAGCCATATAACCCATCTTCCCAAGGGGTTGGGTTTCTCCGTGTACCCAAGCTCAGATATTTGGAGAGATATGTTACCATTCTGTACGCCGTGGACGTATTGAGTCGGAGTAAGGTATGGAGATCCTATATTAACCTTCAAGAGGTGTCGGGCCATACCCGTATAAGTGCGGTATTGCTATTATCAGTGCGGTATTGCTATATTGGCATGTGGATGGTTATTAAATGCGGTTTATTTTAAGAGTTTGATGATGTTGTTTGAACAATTTGGTGCATTCCTAACCCACTGCGCTATTCGTGCTCACTTCACATTCCAGCTCCGAGGTATAACAAACGTGAAACATTTACCAACAACGCCAACAACGATTGTCTGATGAATGTTATCGTCTGCTGGTTCCGGGATGACTTTACGCTTCTCGTTCCCGGCCGATTTGTTCTTCATCGACTCTCCCAGCTTGCTCAGCATTCCTCGCGCACTCTGCACTTTCAATTTTACACGCATTTATCACATGAAACTATCACATTTCGATAAAAGTTTTACTAAACAGAAAAAAGTTTGGTTCTGTTTTGAAATCCGACTGAAGGCCGATCAGCTGTTTTCATTCTCTCTCGTTCTCTCTAGATGCTATCTCTTTCTCCCTACAAATCAACCGCGTGCTTCAATACACCATTGCCCTTCTCCCTGTTGTTTATCTTTCTTCATCACCCCCTTTGCCAATTAGATAGCTGTCAATTGTTAGTTGGCTTGTGTGTGCGGCGCGGACCATCATGATACATGTAATTCGCTCTCATAGTTCCGACGGGTTCCACTTATTAAGTAAACTCGACATTTTTTTACTGTTTCCAAACACTTGTGGCTTTCGAATGACTTGTAGTTTGTTTTAATACGATAACTTAGTCACGAACTTTAAACGAAATCTCCTAGTGTCAAATTTATCTTTCACACGGTGCACGATCGGTATTACTAAATAAAAGTGGGGTATTTTGCAGGGCTCATCACCTAATAAAATGATTGTTTTCCTTCCATTTTCATATTCACATTAGCCATCTAGGAATCATTTTCAGCAGTAATGGACAAAGCATTTATCGATTTTTGGCCAAACTCAAAATACACTATACAATAAAAATGACACGGCATGGACAAAAATGGCCATAGTGAGGACTGGCTATCCAACTACGTAGTATCGGAAAGTCTAGTAAGCGTGACCATAGCGGTCGGTTAGCCGAGAAGAAGAAGAAAAAGAAGAAAATTTACATTTTTCAGTGCTGCACACAACATATTCCAGGGGAGCCTTCTCGAGTCTTTAATCCCACCTTCGGCCGAACGTGGATGCCTAGAAGTATTTTGAGGTTAAAACTAAAGCGCATGATGGGAAGCAAAGGAATCTAAATTCAAATTTTAGCTATGTTTCACTAAATGAAGCCTAACGTTTATTTTACCACACGAATGTCACACTGTGTATCGTTGGCGGCATGTACTACGCTTTGCATACAATTAGGCGTATTTCGCATAGTCCCGGATTGATGACGAATAGCAAGAGAAAGCATGTCAATTGTCTTTTTCAATATTTTACTGTTTTTCTCCCGGAGGTATCCGGTTCCGGGCCGTCCCCGCGTAATGAGGGCTGACTATTCAACTATGTGGTTATCGGCAGTATAGTAAGCTATTCGATGGCCGGCGTGACCAAAGAGGTCGTTAAGCCAAGAAGAAGAAGAATAAAAAGCAAAAAAAGCATATAATTTGCTTTTGTAATTTTTTAAGCGCACAAATCCATGAAAAAATTTTTTTTCTGTTCAAATAATGAAATCGAAAAACGAAACTTGATAATAGGCCTGATTACCACACACAAATTGTCAAGACAAGTTGTCAATAACGGAGCATTCGAATTATGACAGCGGTTTGTGTTGTCTGTTGGAAAAAAAACTTAACGAAAGGCAGCTTACAAGTAAACTGCCAAGAATTTGAATTCTCTAACACAAACGGAGACTCATATTAGTCAAACTATTTTCCGTCAGCCATTCGAAACGGAAAGGCGCCAAACTCACTGGTTTCTGAGTGTTTCCAGTTCGCTGTCTTATGCAGTTCTAATCAAAATGTGAATATTTTAATTCAGAAAGTCAAGAAGTCAGAAAAACCGTCAGGCATCTTGCCTGATGATTTGCCTAACGACTTGCCTGACGAAAATCTTGCCTGATCTTGCCTGATTTGGTTAATTTTCTAATGTAATGTTTTTTGGCGGCAAAGTTTCTTCCAAAATATTTAAACACTTGGTAAATGCCACGGAGAAAGTTGGTTAAGCAATAGCTATATTAAAATCTTTCCCGGTTCCATTTTGGTAACTCCCCTTTGTAAGAAACCGCAGCGTAGCAGTCAACATTTCTTTTGGAGTGAGTCCTTTTGCCCTTACAGGCGGAAACTTCAGCTCAATCTCATTAAGAATATCGAGGAAAATTTCCTTCAATACACGAAAATTGTTCTGAAATCTGAAAATAACAACCACGAGAACATCCAAAGGATCGATCATATTATGAAGCAGTCGACGTTGTTTAGTAAGAACTTTCATTCTTTCATCATCACTACTGCTATCATCGCTTACATGATATGAAAAATCAGTTTGATATCAAAATATCAGGTACGACACAAAATATCTTCTCAAGAATAACATTTGTTTACACTTTTGGTTTTGTTTTTGCTGGTTTCATCACTTTGACAGATTGATTTTGAAGATTTAACGAACAAATGGTTAACGAAACTTGTCTTTCACAAGAATGGTTTCATAATGCAATTTTTTTTTGTGTTTGTATTGACAAGCTTGTTTTTTTCCGATTTTTCCGTTTGTAACAGATAATCAGGCCCAATGTGTGTAATGTTATGAGATGTGGCATTTACTGGCAAAAGCTCATGTTGACAGATAGGATCCAAAATCAGCTGACAGAATTTTCTCCCGTGTAAAAACCCCTTTGAGCCTTTTGAGTTTACGATTTGTGTTTTGGGTTATAGACTATGTAAACAAGTGGGCAACACATTGAATTGTCAACTGGGTACTATTGGCAATGTGTGCTGTTTGGGTACACTCTTCACCCCCTGCTCAGAACAGAATCAGAAATCGAGGAAAATATAAATTTGTTCTTTGAAAGCATTGAATAAAGCGTTATTGGATCGCCAATTATTATTGTAACTGTTCAAACAGTATTTTTCCCCTATACGCTGAACTTGAGCTGTCATTCATCATGTTCGTATCAAAATGTTAGGCGCTCCCTTTGTGAATTAACTGGAATGTGTATGTGCTTGCCTACGAAGAGGGGAAGACAAAGATAAAGAAGAAGAGAAGCAACAAAATACCAGGAGGCTGTGGTGCGTGCATTTACATAGCTAATGCGAAGAAATAGGTCTTCAACTCGACGTGCGCTTTGTAACATCGCGTTTTTCTGCTGGCCCAGAAAGCCGTTTGTTGTGTCGTGCTTCGTATCAGAGAAAAGAAAGATGTGAGCATTGCATAGCTTTATTGGTATGAAATTACAAAAGTTACAAATTCCAACAGCAAAAAAACTAGCGAAGAGTTTTGCTGTTTTACACAAGAGCCAAAAAAGAGAGCGTGATCTCTGAGTTAGTGGCACCAGTGGGCGTATGTGTGTATAGTTGCGCGGTGGCGATAGCTGGATATGAGGTTGTATCAGTGTGTGCGTGAACGCAGTTGATATCCTAGGAAGGGAATTTTCTCGACCACGAAGGATACCAAAGGAGTTTGTATGGTAGTGAAGTTGATCCGTAGTAAATTGTATATTTTTCCTTTGCCCAAAAGGATGTCTCAAATGAGCAGTGCACAGTGTGAAGTGCAGTAGGCATGGTGCAGCACAATCGAATGTAAATGTTAAACCAAAGCAGTGTGAAGTAAAAATATAGTGATGTTTCGTGTTCATTAGGCACTTGTAACATGATGGGAGGATATATGAAGCGATTCTGGTGACGTAAAAGTATTCTTCGATTGATGATTGCCTACCACACGTTCTAAACTAAAAGCAGTGCAGTTGAAATTGTGTTGCAAATGCAGTACCATTGGTAATAAAAATAGCGTTGGATACGAAACGGGACATGAGAGAAAAAGCTTCTATAATGTATTTACGCAATAATTTTGTGTCTCGATGCTATCGATGTTGAAGTGCTACGAGGAATTCTTCATTCATTCCATAATCAGTAGGAAATTTCAGGAATAAAAATGGGGTTGTACCATAATAACAAACAACAAAATAACTAACTGTTTGTGATAGTGCGTTCTTATAAAAAAACGGTTCGATAAAATGTTTCTCAATTCTCGTGGACCTGTTATAGTTCTTGTTATGGTATCATGTTTATTGTAATATTTTTTAATTACACGTTGCTGTAAGGTAGCTAGAAATTCTAATTTTTGCTTAGCTGAATGAGTGAAAATAGTGCTTTCCAGCTGCATTTTCTGCCTCCTGTAAAAATCTAACTGAAAAAATTATTGAAAGCAGCAGCATATCGATGGGTTTAGCGTAAAATACATGAAGAAAAAAATCGATTCGTTAGCACAGAACTAACACTTGCTGTGCCATCCAAAGACAGGAGAGAGAAAAATCGATGAAAACAGTTTGCTGCTTACCGCAAAAAAAGCGAATGTGTGACAGAGCAAGTGGTAGTGGCTGAGAGAAAACTGAGAGAAAATAATGACACAACGCACATACGCACACACTTCGCACACATACACACACACACACACACATACACACACACACACACACACACACACACACACTTGTATACACCGAGAAACATTCCCAGCAGTGAAGACATCGTGCACGGTTAGAATGCAGTGAGCGTGTAGAAAAAAAAAGGCTTCTGTGAGAAAAGGTGTGCCGTGCCGTGTGTAGTAAAGTGTTGTAAAAAAGCATCAGCATAAAAAAACTGCCTTTCTATCGGGAAGTTCACGATTGCAAGGGGATATATTGACGTTGCAGTATATATTTGCAGAAAACGAACGAACATGAGCAGTGCTTAGACTTTACGCCGCAACCATAAATTGTAATCGATGCGATGTTTACGGGAATAATCTTAAAATTTTGTTGTTTTCTCAACCAAAACCAGGTAAACGGCGTAGATTACGTTATACAAGAGCAAGTAACAAAGCACCAAACGCGGTTGCCCATATTGGGCAAGCCGGTTGAAGGGGTTTAAAAGTCGGAGGACTAAGCTGAGCTATCGTGAGACTTACAGAAAGCTTGTAATTATGAACAAGGGGTACACCATGGGACGTGCAAGGATTAGCCTGATATCTATAATAGGTAAGTTTGGAAGTGAACACAATCCCGTGGCTTATTTGTTTGTATTTGATTCGTATATGATATCGTTCACACCGGATGCTAACTTACTGTTTATGTTCCTTATATGACAATAAACGTACTTTTTCCTATTCTAAATTAATAATGACACAGAATGGAATGTTTCAAATATTACATCTTGGAGTTTGCTCATAACGATGGGATGAAAAATTCAAACAAGGTGCACATTGTTCGCAACTAACTTTCGGAATGTAGGTTAGAAGAGCACAAATGTTGCTGCCCTGTTGATGTTGTTCGGATTTTGAGTTTCAAAAATAACTATTGTCGCTTTACAGCGTGTCTGTATGGGTCTAACGAATCATTGAAATGTGTCTGTGTGCTGTGGGTTTAGTGGAGCAGCCAATGTTGCACGATCGCAGGATAACGTTTGCATGTTATCTGAGCGAACAATAATAGATTTATGAGATGCGTTAAAAACGCATAAGGATTTTTAAGTATGCGGATCTGGACACAAACTTGGTGCATATAGATACATATTTGACGATTTTAATTTTGCAAAGAGTTTTCAATGGGGTGTTCCGGTGGTTGTGCGAATCGTCTCCACGAACGAAACAGCTAACTATCAATTACACGACTTAGACTACTGGCAAACTAATTCAATGAAGTAATGATAGGTCAATTCTTCTTGAGGTAGTCTAATGCCAAAAGAAGTCTTCAATGAGGCAACAATTTGTTTTATTTATTTTTTTAAAATTCAGTTAGTGAAAAGTTCGACATTCCTAAAACATCCTTTAAAAACAAATCATTTAAAAATATAAGAACTCATAGAAACGTTCCTAATTGAACAAGCCATGCGGTTTCATCGCGGAGAAGAAAATTTTGAGTGTTGAATAAACTCGTCGATAATTTTAAGCTGCTCCACAGGCACACTATACGCCTGTCAATTCTACCTTTTTCTTGACTTGATTACACTGGAGGCTTGATAGTCTGTTCAGCGTACCGGATGACAGTCGGGATCGTATTTGATACCAGTTGTGTCAAATAGCACATTGGCGCTGGAGTTCTGGTCCAGTTGTATGGCCTATGCAGACTTTGAAGTGCTTCATTTGCCCCTTACTACTACCGGAGTCCGTATGTGAGGCTGCCAACATTATTTATCCTAAGTGTTTGAAATTCAATATACAGAGGAAATCGATTTCCAGTTCCAGTCCAGGTTATAAAGGATGTGATAATATCTATTTAATAAGGCAGGAAGTTACGAAGCACAGTGCTGTTTCATAAATACCCACAAGACCTAAAAATCTGCTACTCCCTTGCTTCAAAATATTCTATTCTCGCATAATGTACAGCTGAAAGCCAACCCTCGGCTTAGAGAGTCCTTATTGGAGACCTCGGGTTGGAGACCTTTTTCTTCTTGGTTTAACGACCATCTAAGGTCACACCGGCCATCGAATCGCTTACTAGATTACCGACACTATGTAGTTGGATAGTCAGTTTTCTAGGTCACATTTAATTTCGAAGTTGTACAGTCGGTGTATGTGGTAAAACGCGGGATTCGATACTCGATTCTGTCGTGTGAAGACATACACTAAAACGGCTGATGAACAAAAAAAGTTTTATGTAGCTTGTAGTGCGAATTTAAATTTTGTTTATGCATCTTATTCAAATAAACAGATAGCATTTGCCTTACCCGTGAGAGGCGAATGTAGCCTCAAAGCCACTATAAATAAACAAAAAGAAAGCCTTACCTCGATGAAATTCATATGTGGTATCTATGTGGACAAATGGGTACGGATATGCTGCTCTTAGTATTACAATATCTTGTATGTGACTTCACGCTGAAGCACACTGCCGTCAGTTAGTGTGAACACATTTTTGTTTCCAAAAGGAACACGTGATTTACCAGACAGTGCAACAAGTAGCGGATGGTTTTTATTTTGCTCTTTAATTTTTTACAGTCGATTTAATACACTACAGCAAGTACCGTAATGCTAGATCATGGGGACGATCATAAATATTTTAAAAAAATATTATTAAGTATGACGACTCGTTGTCGCATTGTCATTCTCAAATACTAATATTATGAACAAATAATAATGTCAGCAAATTGTACGTAAATAATAGAGCAATCTATGTATACTTCACGCCTCTTCTACTGCCTTGGGGACTAATTCTAATAAAGCGACCGATCGACCATCGACTATCTTGGTGGCGGTCACCATCACATATAGCAATGTATTTCAAAACCTACAAATGGGTATACCAACGTTAGAGTTTATAGATTTCATAAATCTTACGGACGGTACTGTCCATATCCTAAATCATTCATAAATTATCTTCAGAGACGAAAACATTTGATAACCATCAAATGTCAAATGTAACCATGAATTTTGCTATGTTTCCTATGTTCAAGCTGTAGAATCATAAAAAATACTGCCTACTGTCGTGGTTTGCCGTATAGAAGATTTTTGTTGTAAATCGTTCTTTTCCTTTTCAACCAATATGGATTAGTTTTATTATTCATCTCATGTGTGATATGTTCAAGCTGTTAGAATACTTGCTACAAAGCTTAACGAACGCTCCTCTTGATTTGGGTTAAGAGTTTAAACAACAGAAACACGACGCAGAATGCGATTGTGCAGGGTGTTGAGTCTGGCTTTCGTCCATATCCGAGATGAGCTTGTTCAGACATTTCAACAGCCATACAGAAATAGTCATTTATTAATTGCCGTTCTCCGTAAGTGCTTATGCCAAGTGTTGATTGGCACTCACTTCACACGTTAAGATGTTTTCCGATTCCATGAATGTAGTGAAAATTTAAACATATTCATTCGGAACCGACTGTATTTGGTTCTATTTTTATTTCATTTTTGTTTTCTCGGTCCCCTTGAAAGCCTATGATATTTCAGTTCATACGCGTACGGCGATGCAACTCGAAAGAATCGTGGTAAAGGTTCTGTTAAAAACATCGCTGCTTGTGAGGTCGAGAGGTTTAATCTGTATGTGCTTCACTCTAGTACGAACTGTTTTACCGAAAAACACGACTTGCAATCCATAATCCAGGCCATACATAAACTCGTTAGACAAGGTCTTTAGCTAAAAGAAGAATAATTGGTTTTCAAATGGATGTGTTCTTGCTTCTGTCGAATTCGTACACTAGAGCTACTAACGAATTGGGCGACACGGCTTCAGTCGTCACACGGCAGGAACGGGATTCAAATCTCAACGGGACCGTTCTCTCGTAAGTGAGGATTCACTGTCCAACTACGTGGTATCAAGCAAGTCGTCTAACAAATAAGTCGTTGGTGGCCGGCGTGACCTAGTAGGTCGTTAAGCCGAGCAGAAGAAGAAGTTACTAACGAAATGAAATGTGCAAATAGAGTGCAATATTCTCTTCTTAGTCGCTGCCTTTACAACCTATGTCGGTTTATGATCGGTTGGCCTGAAGAGGCGAATGAAGTCTCTAAGACTCAAAGCCTCTATAAATAAAAATAAAAAAAATAAAAAAATCGGTTGGCCTTATGTAACTTGAATTCTTCTTCTTTTTCTTGGTTTAACGATCACTTACTAGACTTGCCGATACCGCGGTCCGGATGGGATTTGAATTGCCTATACCACCGGGCAGCCCCCGTGACTTGAATTACCATAGCTGATTAGTCAGTAGTCTGTTTTACAGGTACGGTTTTACACTGTATGGAAATTTGAACCCAGACAAGGTTCATCGTCGACTGCAGTATCATTTGACAAGTCCGTAAGCCCGTAGAAACAAAAGGAAAAGAGACTTATATTTCATCTTATTCTTTTTTTTTGTTGCTTTACGTCCTCAACACATCTTGACTTTCCGATTCTGTCTGTCCTGCTGGATGGACAGTCTTGTGTACCTTTAGGTTGTTCAGGCTGGATTCGATCCTCGATCCTAAGCTGCTACCATGCAAGCGCACCGTTAAATAGTACATGAATGCAGGTGACAACTGAAAAATATGAAATTTGAGGATTATGATATTATTCGGCTTGGAAAATCATCAAATGATTTTCTATGGTCAAACCAGCCGAGGACCCGAGCCGATGACATTTCTAGTTAGTTTGTGGCATTCTTCGAAGAGGATGAAAATAAGATGCTCGTCCAAACCATCGGTAATAAAAATTAGAGTTATTGCAACATGTTCGTAACTTTTATGTATTCGATTATATTAGAAAAGCTCTAGAAGATAGCAATTCGGCCAGGCCGTTCTATCGGAAGAAAAAAAAAAGAACTTTTTTGTGAGTAATAAGCAGCTTCATTTGACATTTTGACAGTATACATGTTAGTTATCTTGAAATAATATGATATAAGTTATGGAACAAGACATGGAACTGAATTTCTTTCAACAGAAAGGAAACATACACAATAAAAAATGCGTATGCCTCAAATGACTAACTATTTTTGAGAGAGTTAGAAGTCTTTTTACAAAGAATACAGAATCACTCAAGTATTAAACAATCCACACTATGAACGTATACCAATTATTGGCGTTTGAGAGTTTCGGAAGCCTTGTCTTTGTTTAGTCATTTAGTACGAAAGCGTGGTGCCACTCCTATTAAGCAACTAGTCCGTACAGGCAACGATAGTACCGTTATTTTTAATTATATTTCCGAACCTGGGTTAAATAAAGTTCATGTTTTATATAAATTCCATATTGAATTGTAAAACAAAGTTATTAAACTTAACGGGGATAGCAATACATCATGTAATTTCGAAGGTGATTTAATCCAGCGTCAGGCGTTGTTAAGATATTTAGGAAGGTGGTAACCCTATTGACAAAATTGCCTTAATAATCACTGATAAGGAGTTTTTCAATAAAAATTGGCCTTAGTCCTTAGTTGGCAGATTTATAAACATTTGGTACATTTCTGATTATGTTCCTTACACGGTTTTTAATATTATGCTTTTACAAACTTTTTATGCTATGTAGCCGGACTGTTTGACCTCTTCGATTCAGGCCTATTGGATCGCTCAAAATCATCAATGTTGAATTTTGTACGGATTTTGATCCTCCAAATTCCTATTAGATGCTAATGTATTTTAAACGTTCGCATTTACATTTCTTACTACCCCGATTTCGAATCCCAATTAGAATTGGCAGCACGTTTAATGAACTCGTTCCAGCTATTGTTATGTACCAATATTCGCACGGTTGTCTGCTTGTGCGTAAAAACATGCATATAGCATTTTTTGTATTTGCATGGTAGCATGTAGCAAGGGATTAATTGAACAAGTCGATACAAATCTGATAATTTGTTTAGCTTAAGACACGAAGGATGCAACTTTTCTTAAAACACAAACCAAATGTATCAGGAAATGTATTCTTTCGAAGACAGGAAAAGATGCAGTTGTCCACGATCGGCACGGACACATAAAAATGCTAAGATCGTAAGGCTCAAGGGAATGGGGCCCATTGATGTTGATGTTCATTGCAAAATCTGGCATCTGACTCGCATATGTCCTTTAGATCAGCACGTAATTTTGTACCAAGTGATCTATCAATTCAAGACTTTAAGAAATGTAAAATTCATGGTTTGTCCGAATCATCTAAACAAAATAGGTTAGATAGAAGTAAGGCAATACTAGTCTGCTTCACAAACTGATGTTCCACATTTGCTAAGTGCCATGTGTAAAGGCGGCAAACGATCATTGTGTTTCATCGAATGAAATAAACAAAAATGATAAGGAAAATAGTTGACACAAACCTGCAACGGTCTTATGGAGCCGATCGTTATGCATTCCAACTAGACAGTGCACTCGCCCACGTCGCAAAAATTGTACAGATATGAAGCAAGGAGCATTTGGTGGACTTCATAACGATGGTCGAATGGTTTCCCAGCTCTCCGGTTTTGAATCCGTTGATTTGGTCCTACATGCTAGTCAAACTTAAAGATCATAAAGTAAGCAATCTGAATCATTTGAAGTTAGTTGTATTGGAATTATGGGATAATGTTCTCATTATACGGTGAAAGGTGGTGAAAGTAAAGGGTGGAAGAATTTCAAAACAAATGCTACGGATAATCAACAGCAACAGTACTTGCAAAAATATATGTCAAGAAATATGTCATCGAATTTTGAGTTTTTAAATTGTTTTCACCTATTGCTCCTACTGATGATGGTGTAATTTATTGTTTTATATCACAAATCGAAATTTAATGAAAATGAGTATTGCTTAAAATATAAGTTTGTAAGCTCTTTTTTTTATTCATAAAGGACGGCCAGGCCGTATTGCTATAAGTACGCTCTTATTAGTGGTCAATTGTTGTAGAAAGCGATTTTAAATAACACTTAAGATAAATGCCACGTTTAGAACAACACAATTGAAAAAACTTTTTTTCTACGATAGGTTGAATTATGAAACATTAAAATTGATTACTGTCCTGGCTTGTGATGGATGAAAATTTTTCAAATAATTGTCTTTTTTCTGTATTACAGGTATTCTAAGTATAGCGTTTGCAGTTGAAGTCCACTTTGAAACGCCTGATAGTGGATTTTTCCTGAAGCATTCTCCACGACAAAGTGCGCTGGCATCAGTGGTATCGGGTGCAACATCTACGAATGGCAAGTCACGATCATCTAACGGAGATTCCTTGCTTTCGGTGGACCGATTCACGGTAGTACAAACTAGTCAACCCGTGTCTGTACGAGCTAGTTATGGGCCGTTTTCTACAAAGCAAACGGTACCCGCTCGGTACATCGTACCGGACGTTCTCGACAGCACAAATCGTGACGGAAACTCGTCGCAAAATACTACCGCAGCATTAATGGACTTGCAGCAGCAATCAAATCTTCATCTGGACATATCAGCCCACGTGGTCCGGAGCAGCGTGGCCCGCGATTCACCGGTGCTACGCGTTCTATTTCATGCGGGTGCCGACCCTGGTGGTCATTTACAGCGGCAAAAAATATGTGTGCTACTGCACGCTTCCATGGGTAACAGGACCCCTCTCAAAGGCAAATGTATGCCGGAAGGCGAAGATGGGGTATGCGTCGCGGAAGTAATTATACCATCCAACTGGTGGCCTCCGTTACCACCTCCAGAAAGAGATGGCCGTGTATCGAGTACTCCACAGAAAAGCCCTCAGAGATTAGTGCAAGTGTCTTATAGTGTGTTCGAACCGCCTGTTAGAAGTCCAGAACTTTGTGAGCCGAAAGTGCAGATTCAACCGCTAACGCCATTTGCGAAAATTCCCTTAAGTCAATCACAATTGCCATACAAAGAACTTCGCGCAGATAATACGCTTACAATGATGGTACCACAGATACCATTGTATCCGCTTTCAAAAATTCACGTTCCAGTTTTTCTACATCCTGACAACGGGCAAAATGTTGCAGTATTCATAGTAAGGTACGTACGAAACTTTCTTGTTTCAATTACAACAAATTGTAAAGTTTGTTTGTTGTTTGGAACGCATTTCCCATATTTTAGAGATATTTTGGTGGTGGGGGTGGCCCGGTGGTATAGGATTCGAAATAAATTAGACGCATTTGAGTCGGGAAACTTTTTGGGCTATCGTAAGCTTAAAGTGGGCTTGATAACTGGGGACCGAAAAGCAATACTGCCTGGCAGTCCTTTCTGAAAAAAAAAACTGTGGACCGAATTAAAACAATGTTTATTGATGATTATTCTTTATTTATTGATATTCTAGTATTACGGTCGTAAGCACCGTATTTAAGTTAATATTTGAAATACTGTATTGCATTGTCTGGATAAAAAAGATTAGTTAACAATAAAAGCGTTGAAAGACGTCTGGAATATAGCTAAAGAATGTATTTTTTTTTTCAGAGCTCGTGTAAAGGCTGGTATGCGTATTCTAGGCGCTGTAGCATCATCGGACGAATGGAATGTTTCAGTAGAGAAAGAAAACACAAAGCACACTGTGGCTCGTGTTACTGCTTTTCGTAAAGATCAGGATCCAGATAGCCCTTCCGGAAAAGTACGCTTTGATGATGCGTCTTCAGCTGAGAGGTAAGCGTGCATTAAATCTTACACAATTTACAGCCCATGCAATAGCAACTAATCTGTATCGTTTGAACATTTTAGTGTGGTGGAAGTTTTTTCATGGTTACTTGAAGTTTCTAATGACACCAAGGAATATTGGGATGGCGGAAGAGTAATTTGGTCCGTTAGCTATGTACATGATGGACCGAAAATGAAGCTGGATTTGTCCACAGAGTCATCACAGACCGGCAGCGCCGTACTACAAGAAGAAGGTCGAAAGAAGATAGTGGCAAAACTTGAAATACAGAAGGATGATATTCAAGCTGTTTTACCTATTGCAAAGGTATATAAATAATTTGTCTCACAAAATGCTCATTTATAACAATATATTTTTTTTAAATTTTAGAACTGGGAGCTTATGAATACGGCCGTTCTTACCGGAAGACAAGTGTCGCAGGCCATGAAAGTTTTTATAGTATCACAGGCGGGAAAGATGGCCGATGTCACACTCCAGAGTTCGTGTCAGACGGAGGATGAAAGTGTGATAAAGGTAAAGAAGCTACAGGAAGAAGCCTTTTGAGCCTAATAGTGGTTGGATTTGTTTGAGCAATTAAATAATTGAAATCTTCTCCTTGTAGGTATCATCGTCATGCAGCTCCGTTTATGTGGATGGATCAGAAGTGAGAGGTTCGTCTAATGCTTCAATACAGGTTAAATATGGAACGTATTCCGGTCTAGCACGATTCACAGTATGGATGCCAGAGTTTCCCTTAGAGGTATCTGTTGCTGATTTTCGATTGTCGCAGATCAAAGGTTGGAAAATTCCTGAGGATCATAGCACGTAAGCACACATTGTTGACGTCAATTTATTTGTTAAGTTCAGAGGCTTTACATGCTTTGCAATTAGACATTACGGCAGTCATTTTATTTTATTTGAGTATGACGGCTCTACGCTGTATTGTTAAATTACGGCACTCAATTAAGAAAAATCTCATAAAACTTGTGACTTACAGCACAAACGGCAAGCCAAATCGTCGCAAAAAGCGAGCATACGGTAACAGTGGTGGTTGGAGTCATCCCAGTGATGATTTTATAAATGGTATCTCTCCGGAAAGAGGCGTGTGCCGTGCCAGATATCAACAAAGTCCAGTAGAAGTATATGCAAGGTTCGTAGCAGTGGACCAAGATTCAGGGCGCGTTAGCTATTTAATTTCGCGCCGAACTGGTCTTCGAGTGACGGATTTGGTTCAAACTCTACTGCGAGTTGCAGACCCAAAAATTGCCAGTTTACGAGGACGAACTCTTCAAGGGCGTGCCATGGGGCGTACGGATGTGCAGGTAATTAATTCATGCAGAACATGCTAACACTAGATATAAAATGTAATGTTTGTCTTACAGGTTCTCTCTCCTATTAATGGAAGAGTAATAGGTGCTCGTGAAGTGCGTGTTGGTAGCGATAAAGTGACCATAACTCGTTTGATGGTAAAAGTTGTTTCTGGTTTGCAATTATCAATATCTGGCGATGGTTCCATTGATAACGGTTACATTGCCGAAACCTCTGTTACACGAAGGTTAACCGCACAGTACCAAGAAGGTCTACTTGACATTGAACTAGAATTTTCTGATGGATCCAGGACACCGCTTAGGTTAGTTTGTTCGCATACATCACGTTTGTTCTTGCAATATTATTTTTTTCGCAGTCATTATTGTGCTATTTGTGTTGTTTTTTCATTGATCGTATAGGGATATTTCGGTTGATGATTACTTCCTACTGGTCGAAAGTCTTGATACAGAAGTAGTTGCATTTGCACCAATGCTTGCCTCGCATCACCCACGAGTAATTGCGGTTGGAGAAGGTAACGGAGAGTTGCTACGAGTTACTTTACTACTGTCCGAGGAATGCCGTATTCGTCGCAATATGCCTGTCTCTAAACAGGTATAATTCAAAAATAATTTCTGAATGGAACAATACCACAACCTGACACGCTTTTATTTGTTTCAGGGTATGAAGACGTCTGTTGGTCCGTTGGTTAGTGCGCTTGCGTCCGTGCAAGTTGATTTCAGTGGATCGGATACGAATACCAGATCCGATACATTGCAAAATGATGGTGCTGTAGGACGAGATCGAAACAAATTGGGGAAAGAATTGAATGATTTGGAAGACATTCTTATTGGTATCCCACTGAAGGATGATAACGGTCATGAATCAGCAGCTGTTGTACATTCTTCCAGACAACACCATCGCGGAAGTGTTGGCGGTGGCGGAATTATCAGCAGTAACAGTGGAATGGTTGGAGTTTTCTCTTCGAACAAAAGTATGGTGCATGGTGATGTAGCCACTCTTGAAATAGGCATGTACATAGTGCTAGCAGCCTTTTGTTTGGCCATCGCCGTGTTTGTGGTGTCATGTGTCGTGTACGCATCCAAGTATCGACCGGTTATGATTGATGCAAATGGTGATGCTAGTGTACGCGATGGCATGGGACATTCGACAGTATTTGATGTTGGAAAAGGTAATGAGTCGTGTGCAACTAATGCGCACGATTGGGTATGGTTAGGTCGAGCGACTGTTGATCGACCGAATGCGGATAACTTAGAAACGGGTGCAAGTCATAAAGGTAAATAATAATGTTAATTTATGCGCAAATTCTCAACTAACACATGCCTTTGTTACTTTGTACCAATAGATTCACGGATGCACATAATCAGCAATCCGATGAATTCAAAGTACGACGATATGGGCGAACATGTCGTACAAATCAACAGTTTCGATAATCCCAACCATATTCAGCTACCGTCAGCTGTGGCTGTACCTTTTCCTAATGGCCGCGCGGGCTTCGTAGCAAATGAGAAAACGGTTACATCAATAAACTCCTGTACATATAAGACGCGGGATCGGCACAATCGAAATATAAAGTAAGGCGAAGAAATAATGTAACTAGTACATAAATGTTGATGAGATGCTTTCTTTATTCTAGCGATGATGCGTGTTTTCTTCCACAACGCAGTACTGCAACGACGGTTGTAGATCGTATCGAATACCGTCCACCAGTACCACCACATCGTAATATAGGCGTAACTGCGCATGTTTCGAACAAGGTATGTTTTTGTTTTTGATTGATATTATTCAACAAAAAAAGAGAAACTTCTACAATGTTACTGTTTGCTTTATTTGTTTATTAATGCCTTTCGTTTAGCAACAGCCCATTGAGGCTGCTCCTCAGTTAAAAGCTTCGAAACGCTATCATCATCGTCCACCTAGAAACAGCGGTGGAATAGCGCTCAGTAGTAGCAATTGCTCAAGCACAAATCCTGCTTTCGATATACAATTGCAAAATGTTTCTGGCTTACAACAGCGAAATATTAATCATACTCAGCAACAAATAAATTTAGCCCTCTTCAACAACGGCAAATCTACGCATGCAAAACAATACGAATCGGTGCAACCTGTACCGGCAAGAAGAACAAACAGATCACCTCACTCGTTTGAAAACATGGGCTTCTCTATCATGTCACTGTCTAACACTGAAGAGAATAGAGACAAAAATCATCCACAGCATCGGCCTCCAAAAGAACTGCACATGGCTGAACGTTTAGTAGAGCAACCGAATGGTCAGCAGACGGCATTTAAATTTGACACTATTAATCAACACCAAAAATATCATCAGCCATTCCTATGTGCTAAGTCAACGGTCGAGGGGTCTATAAATTCTGACAATAGAAGAAGTTCAGATGAAGGACAACATTTCCAGCAACAAAACAACAAACCTGTGGGCAAACCAACCAGTGGTGTTTGCAACGTCGTGAAAACAAAACACATCGAGGAAGATAGTCAAAACCATATGTCGCTCTCATCCGATGATGATGGAGGTTTTGCGGCAAAAGTGGAACAATCCTGTAGAAAAAGTAATATCCACATGGACAGTACTTCTCCAGTCCTTGATGCCTCCACGAATGCAGCAACGAAAAAACCTAACAAAAAACCCACTGTGGTAGGTAATCCAATGTTTTCAACTACGCCTGACAGTGAATTGGGACCGGGCGAAAGTCTAGGATTAGATGACCTAGATATGGATTACGAACAAATTATGCATTACTTCGATAATCTGAAGGTATGTCAACAATTGAAAGTGTGTTCGATCTAAAGTATACAAAAAAGGATATTTATGTTTGTTCACGTTCAGCATTAGCATAGAAAGTGGTGCATTTTAAACTTAATTATTATGAAATACTGTTGATCGCTTAGTTCACGTTAAAGTATGTGTAAATTGTATTTTTTTTTTTTCGTTTTTTCTTCCAGGAATCGAATGCCTGAGTGCAGGAGATCATTGCAAAGATTCGCGAAATATTAGCCACGTTTCAGCAGCAGTATAGAAACGTGGCCAAAACACCGCTGTCCAGTCCAACATGTATTCCCGGTATAAAAGATCCTAACTTTGAGCAGTTTTTTGAACATTTGAGTGAATCTTACGCATAAATACGGATAAGGCTATTGTAAGTTTTACTGCTGCACTCCACGCAACACTTGCCTCATATCCCTGCAAAAGTATAACAACGTTGTCATTTCAAAAATACTGAATGATGTAATTACAAAACGTCCGTACAAAGTGACCACAATCAGCGATTGTGATTTATTGTTCTTAGAAATATTTTTGAAAAATTTATTTATTATTAGGTGCCATATCACCTAGCGAAGCTTAGTGTCATAGCATTTATTATCTTCATACATACCAGTGTTCGAGCGAGCGTAGAAGTGAAAAGAATGGACAATGTATATTTTTATCAGAAACTGTATTGAATCTCAACCCGTAGCCTAATAGAAGCCTTTCCCCAGTTCATTTCCGTGTTATGTTATAGCGATCTCAGGTTTTAATTTAAGCTATCTCCAAATATCCGTTGAATGTCTAAGTGCTACTGATAATTTCCTGATTAAGACCTCAGTTTGCAAATATCCACCATAGCATATACAATCGCTAGTGTGCCGCTATTTCGTAGCACTGTTTTACTTGACTTAATTTTACTCAAAGAGCGGATCTACAAAATTTGCGAATTTGCAGTGATCTAAAGCAAAAGCTATTGAATATCTTAATATAATGGTATTGTCGAAGTCAATAGATTAAATATACATAACTCTAATGGAATATTGCACCTGATGTCATGTGAGCTTACAAAGCAAAATTCACGTATTGAATTGGAAAATATAGATTGAATTAAATATAATGCTATGTGGTACGGCCATACTGCACACAATTTGAATGTTGTACGTCTGCTGTACTAAAACAAATCATATACAATGCTACAATTCAGCATGACCAGGCTTGTTGAGGTTGGAACAATGCGTAAAGTTCAGATTGTGTATGCTTTGATCATGCATGCTAAAATGATGTAAAACGTTCCATTTGTTGGACAGAAAGACACGATATTATTTGCTGCCAATGCAGTAAAATCCCAGTGTAATAAAAAATTTACTACATTACCATAACTAACAGCCAGGCAAACTAAATTTCAATCAATTTCATAAAAAGTTCTGCGTTCGTGTGAATGAAACCATTTCACTGCCTGCGTTTTGTTCTGTATTTCATAATTAGTATGGTGCATTACAAAGCAGATCAACTTAATTTTATCGCCATGGTTATTTTTGTTAAAGAAAGGCTAAAGGAACGTCTCACAGGGTGTACAATATCATGCAAGTATTCAAGTGAGCTAGCAAAATAAATTTTGCAAAGGGAGCTGATAAGTAAACAAAATAATCAACACTATCTATGCAGAATGCAGTGAAAATGTAGCTAAGTGATTCGGTGACCAAACTTAATGTATATAAAGCTCTATATGTAAATGACTTTACTTGTAGTAAACAGGCACAAGAATTGTGCGTGTTCATGAATTGAATAAGTTTCAAATGCAAATGTCACGTGAGCTTGGCAAGGAATCACATCAAATTGTTTGGACGTATTTTGAGTAGATCTGCAATAAAGAACTGCTTTTTGGATGCTGCATATTTGAAATATATAAAAATAATACGGCTGGGAGAGTTTCGGGAAAATACTCTTATTACGAACGAAGCATTGTAAACAACATGCTAAGTGTATTGGTTTGGTTATCGCTGGAATGAACATTCCGCAAATTGTTAGTTATTGTAACAGCTATTTAAGGTACTTATACATAATTGCAATCAATGTACAAACATTTCTGCTGAATGTGAATGTGTAATGTTTATATTGAGCATTGTAGCTGCATGATAGGTTTGGCTAAGGTTTGGAAAATATTTTTGCTCCTTCCAGTATGATCGACCTCATTAATATCATCAAAAATCTCTATCTCTCTCTCTCTCGCTTCTTTATCAATACATTTTTTTACATGAAGGTATGAAATGCAGCTAAATTGTTCAACAGTGAAAATATGTAAAACGAACAAAAAAAAAAAGAATGTTCGGAAATTTTCCAAAATTTACCTATCCATGTACAATTAAATTATAGCTCATAAGAAATCTAATATCTTATGCAAGATAGTAAAACATTTATACCAAAAATTAGCTTTACAATATTTATAAGCCGCCTGCAAATGACTTAGTACGTGACGTTCTACACATGCACATGTAATCAGACCTGATCTGGTCATACACATACCATCGACATGTTTTATTTCATTTAAATCACTAAACTACAAATCTATTCCTGCTAACATTTACAAACCTTGCTTCTGGAAAAACAGTGCCATAAATTGTTGATTCACAAACTAATATAACATTAAACATTGAAGTAAAAGAACTGGTTTTGCCACAATGAAACTCCTGGTTTCCGAAACATGCGTTTGGGAAGTCATTATATTTTGGAATAGATTAAATTTTGCGAATAGCTTTACAAGTTGGAAGCTACTTTGGTTTGAATTTATTTTGATATCTGGAGGTTTGCTGTGCTGCAATCTGTTAAGTTACTTTAGCGTTTGCGAACTTCGCGGGACAAGTCAATACAACCGTTCGGAATAATTGAAAAATCTTTTTTTCAGGTTTTGGATGCTTAAATTTAATCTTTATCAATTTCAGTTTGTATTGCTCAAGGAAAACTATATACTCTATAAAGTATTAACAATGTATGTAACAATGGGAATGTTATTCATGTCCCAGAATAAATACCATACTACCTTTACAATTTGCGCTTCCATGGTAATTACCTGAAAGTTTGCATTTTTCACGCTGTTTAGCGTCATTTGTTAAAATAACACACTTCGTTTACCAAACTGTTGAAGCGCTTGTGGTTTGTGCTTGTTCTTTGAATATCAAGCGATTATTTATTGACTTGCTTTCCTAACAGTACAGAGCGAATGACCGGGATATTAGTTTTATTTTGCATTGTAAACTTCATAAGTTTTCCAGCATGCAACACCATGCCATTGACGGTTCATACGTTATTATTCTACATAATATTAATTTAAGAAATGAAACATTGTGAAAGCCATCAATCATAGAACGATAACAATTTCTGTTGATAGATTTCTCACAGCGATATGTTATGTTGAATCATTATAGTAAACAAGTTCGTGTAAGCTCCAAAGTCAAAATGTATACCCTGAATAAAACAACCAAGATGTATGAAATGATGGATCAATAGTAAATTAAACCAAAATTAAACGAAAAGTAAGAAATTGTATTGCTTCGCATAAAAGAAAAACATTCGACTGCATGTACTCCTGCTAATAAATGGCTTTAGTCCGATTTGGTTTATCTACTATATAAATTTAACCAGAGCAATGTATCACAGCTATAAGAACCACAAAAATGTATAATATTTAAAAGAGCTTGAATATACACGTAAACGCGCTATACATTTAACATAAAAAAACTGAAAATATATAGTCTAGTTGTGTAATACATTTAGCAGTATCAAATAACGATAATTTTCAATCATCCCCGAGATATTCTTAGTTTGAAATACTCATCTTAACATTTGAATTTAGTTTATGGTTAAAAACTAGACGCAAATGTCAGAATCGAAAACTATTTTTTTAAAGCACTAATTTTCATCAGTTTATTAAGTGCGTGCGTTAATTTATTGAGTATTGATACGACTCAGCATGAGCAAAAAAAAAAATATGGCCATTAATTGGCCATATTTAACAGAAACAAGCAAACAATAGCGTAATATATTTAACGGAAGCAAAATATATTAATGTATGCAAAGCGAAGAACAAGTAACTGGCAGCGCAAGCAAATAGAATGAAAATAAAAAAAATAGACTAATAAAAAGCATTCTAAAGGAAAATATGCGTGAACAACGTTAAATAGTGCTTAGAACAAAATTGAACGTACATTTGTGTTTCCGATATTGCGTGATGATGCCATAAAATGCTCAACTGTTACAGCCACCACAAATCACATCCCGAGTTCATACTGCGTATTCATTCTTACCGCAACAGATGAAAGAGAAAACATTTTGATTGAACAATGAAATAAAACAAGCCGAAAGATGCAAAAGTGATCAACAAAGGTCACTGAAATGGGAAGAACATTCACTTGATAATAAAACGGCTTGGTATCAGTCCGAAATAATAAAAGATTCCTGTTAGAGATAAGTAAAGGCAAAAGACTCAAAGACACTGCAAACAAGTTAACCAAACCAACTTGAAAAGTTTCAAGAATATGACTACCTTCACTATGTAGTTCAACGCATACTTAATTTAACTGTATTGCCATGTACAGTTTTTCACATCCAGTCTCTTTTTTGTAGTAATTATAGATACTTGTGATTCCATGCTAGATAAATTAATAACAGTGGCAGTTGGTGATCTTGTGTGAGTACTAAAGTCATTATGCAAGAACTGATCTTTCGATTGATGGACGAAAGTTATCAACATTTGAAGATTTGTCGCATTTTTTTGTATAGCACTCTCAAACCAAAATGAATTTGTAAAACATTCGGGAGAACTTTCCGTGCAGGACATGAACCCCACTTGCCCTGTCATGTGAAGAAATTTATATTCCTTTTTATCACTGCATTCACAGCTGCAAATAAGGATAAATGAAGGCAATGAAGCCAGTAATGGCTGACCATGTTCTTGAGACTGTAGTCATGGTTTAAAAAGGCTGTTCACCACTATGCGGTGCATTATACTTGCTACCTTTTTCGCATTACAATGCGTCCATATTCAGACAAAAGAATACTTCCACACCTGTAAGATACGTTAAGCGAACGGAACAGAAGAAGTAGATTCATTGATATTATAAGGTGAATGTTCTAATCAGAGCAGAACAGCAAAGCTTGTTTATTGTGAAGACGGTGCATTGAAATGTATCTAATGTTCCATGTAATGGAAAAGAGGAAAGGAACATGTTTAATGTACACTTTTATAGACAAATTTTGAACTTTTCATACTCAGACATGCTGATTATAATTCAATCTCAGAAAAAACTTGACATAAAGAGGGCGCCACCATCATCAAAGGAGGAAATGGTTGATCTCAAAGAATTGCTCAAAGCGAACAGTGTTGTTCGAGATCTCCCTGTTCGGTGTATACGGCAAAGTGACATGGACTAAGAAAAAGGATGCGTGCGTAATGCAATTTTTATTATCTCCTTGCTGTTTCTGTTTGATAAAAAGTGCGTATCCTATTTTTGGAGGCCTGATTTACATGCAACTAATCATTTCTCCCCTAAAACATTATGTTTCAACTCTTTTAGAGCTTTGCTTCCCCTATTGACAAAATCTATGTAAATCTGCAAACTAAACCACTACTATTAAGGCAAATTTGTATTGGAAAAAATCCTTAGTAGTGATAATTAAGGCAATTTTGTCAATAGGGCCCTGCTCTTTATTGATCAATGATATTGAGATATGTTGGGCACGCGAAATGATTTCTGATCGGTACATCGCGTCGAAGTGACTTTACCGTAGCGCTCCGTAGTGAGAACTCCAACTTGGAGAACTTGGTAATCCATAGTGAGCCGGACTTTTGAACTCTACTCAAGTACGATGCGATACGAGCTCGATACGATCACAACTGCAACGAATGAATGGCTTTCCTCGATTCACGGTCGTTTTAGGGTAGGGGAAATATCAACACATGTGCTCATGTCCAGATGTAAAGCAGATTAGCCGTACTTTTCCTTCCAAACGCAACAGGAATGCAATGTTGCAGAATCTTAAGGGGAAAGTGTTGATGATTAAGCTCATTTGAAATTGAAGATTGTTGTAAATTTTTGATCGTCTCTCACACTAGGTAACAACGACTGGGACGAACTGTAATAGTTTTATTTTTAGTGTAAGCGTAAGTATAGATAAATTAATCATGAATTACTATATATTTTGCTATACATGTACATGGTGCTTGCAGTTCGACGAATGATATAGCAAACAATTAATGATATACCTTTAATTTCTACAACAAACTTGTGTGCACAGGTGCATGTTAAACAAATTGAGAACAAAAAATGCAAGCTATGCAATGTTTACAAACATAAAAAAGCAACTTACGGCAAAAAGTTTTGCTTTTCTGCTCCTGTAGGTAATGCTAAAGAATTAAAATAACGGCGTTTGGACCCTGATACTCTCGCACGCTCAGTAATGCTCTCCATTCCTTACGCCCGTTTATCACTCTCTCGCATACTCAGGTATCTCTTGTGTTGCCCCAAAAGCATAAGCCGAGAGCATTTATACGCAGGCAGCTTAAGTTTGATCTGTCTCCCCTCAACTTCAATCTGCAACTTCGTGCTGCTCTATGCTTAAACGACTTAAGCTACGTCGGAGCAGTGGTACCATCCACCAGCAATGTATCTTTATCTCAGTCAGGTGCATGGGTTAGGAGGGAAAAGCACGCGTAATTTATCTGGCGTTGGAGCACATGCGGAGTTGTTTCCCCTACTTTAATACGAGTGGCGATGTGTTCGGGCTCGGCGAAACTATAAAAGTGGAAGGACATACCGATTCATTCATTACAGTTGTGCTTTTTATCATCGTCGTAGACTCGAAAACGTGCGTCTCGCGTATAGTTCAGTTGCGGTGCTTCGGAATCGACTGTAGTGTCTTAAGTGGTACGCGCAGTGTTTGCATGTGCGGCGCACTACTTGAACTGTGTACGGCCTTTGCGTAGAGTGGAAACTTTGGTGTACGTGATCGATACTGTTCAGTGTGTTACCGTGAAATTTCCGCACATAGTACATAGTGAAGCGAATTTTGCATACGGCTCTATGATTTCGTTAAGACCGCCAGCAACAAGTGATAATTATTTTTTATCCCTTTCGTACAAATTGAAAGTGATACAGATTTCGTACACGGTGCTGAGATTCATTTGTTGTCACATTTTAATGCATAAATAGTGGTAATACAGAAGTGTTGCGTTGTCTACATCGTAAGAAATAAACGCTCGCCGAATCGTCCGAACGTTAGCAATTGTCGCTCGTTGCGAAAGATGTTCATCGATTCGTATCTTGTGGGGTTGATGCGAAAAGAGTTCTTTGATCCATTAAACGCCAGAAAAACATTGCTCGTATTTTGCTGTGCACTATCCTGTGTTTTATTCGTGCAGTACATATTTCGCTTGCTCAGCCAGATTAAGAAACTGCCACCAGGTCCGTGGGGTGTGCCAATTTTCGGTTACCTGACTTTTATAGGTCATGAAAAACACACGCAGTATATGAAGCTTGCCAAAAAATATGGTGCACTGTTTAGCGCTAAGCTTGGCGCCCAGCTGACCGTAGTTATAAGTGACTACAAAATTATCCGAGAGGCATTTAAAACGGAAGAGTTTACTGGCCGGCCCCACTCTCCATTGCTGAAGACATTAGGAGGATTCGGTACGTATTATGCTTAAGGCGCAACATTAACGCAAAAATTAACAGATAGGTTATTCAAACTTACTTATTACTGAGTTATTTCTGAGGAAGAGGAAGCATCGCATACCATTGGGTTAAGTTTTTGTCTCGTGATGAAGAATAGGAAAACCCAACAACTATTCTAGACAAGTGTTTTAAAGCTCGTGTCGGCCACACTCTCTGCTCGTGTCAAATATAAAATAGATAACGAGGAAAAACGATAGTGTAATTGATTCCTTCAATTAGGCATTGGTGGTAGTGTAATATTTTAGACTTGAATTAGATTTGTTTTGTTGCGACCTAGTTAAGTTTTATTGGTTACCGAACAATTTGATAGTACTTATCTTACCATATGATTTTAAAAGGCATCATAGTATAAAAGACAACTAACGTTTTATTACTGTAACTAGGGATAATCAATAGCGAGGGACCATTGTGGAAGGATCAACGCCGTTTCTTGCACGAGAAGCTGCGTAACTTCGGCATGACGGTACTCGGAAACAAGAAACATCTGATGGAAAATCGAATAATGGTACGTACACAACAAATCTCATCTTCTAGTATGATAAGCTCATAAAATACTTCGGTAATATTTTTTTCGTTTCCATTATGGTTACGAAATGTTATTGTAAATGCAATGTTGTTTTTTAACGTCCATCTTGTTGGTATGTGTGTTTATTGTGATTTTTCAGACCGAAGTAACAGAACTATTGGTCACGTTGAGTTCCGTAGAAAATAGGTCCACTGATCTCAGTCGTTATCTGTCTGTGTCGGTGAGCAACGTCATTTGTAATATCATTATGTCAGTTCGCTTTTCGATCGAGGATCCCAAGTTCAAACGATTTAACTGGCTTATAGAGGAAGGAATGCGACTGTTCGGCGAAATACACACGATTGACTACATTCCACAAATACAATATTTACCGGGCAATATCAACGCGAAGAACAAAATAGCAAAAAATCGCGAAGAAATGTTTGACTTTTATCGGGAAATTATCGAAGAACACAAGCGAACGTTTGACAACAATAACATACGGGACATTGTCGATGCATATCTTGCCGAGATCGAAAAAGCACAGGCAGAAGGGCGCGATGGAGAATTATTCGAGGGTAAAGACCATGGTAAGTGTTTGTGCATGAAGATACAAATTAGATAATTATCCGTTTTATTTTGGTTTTACTGGTGTTTTATATGTTTTGTTGATTTCACGAATCCATTTTTTAGAGATTCAGATGATGCAGGTGATAGCTGATTTGTTTTCTGCTGGTATGGAAACAATTAAAACTACGTTACTGTGGTTGAATGTGTTCATGCTTCGTCATCCTGATGCAATGCAGCGTGTTCAGGATGAGCTGGATCAAGTGGTTGGTCGCAACCGACTTCCCAGAATCGAGGACGTCCCATACTTGCCAATCACTGAAACGACGATTTTGGAGGTGATGAGAATATCCAGTATAGTGCCATTAGCTACTACTCACTCTCCCAAGAGGTAAGCATTGGTATGCTTGGTATCAAGTATATTGTGTATCTTATTGTACACATATAGTCCGTAATGTACACATCTAAATTGATAAAAAAAACTTAATTTATCACAGCTGAATGATATGGTAGATTGTAAATTAGGCTAAAGCTTTTTTTTTTGTTGAAACCTCTATCGTTTTTAAATTGTGTCAAGTGAGCTAATTAGCAACAATTAATTAAACTACTTTCGTATCGAATTGGATTGTGTTACAATCAATGCATATATGTTTGTTATATGACTTTTGTTTTTGTTTTCTTTGCATGCAGTGACGTTGTTATAAATGGTTACACAATACCTGCTGGATCTTACGTTGTGCCACTAATTAACAGTGTTCATATGGACCCAAACTTGTGGGACAAACCAGAGCAGTTTAATCCAAGCAGGTTCTTGGACGCCGAAGGAAAAGTCCACAAACCTGACTACTTCATACCGTTTGGAGTCGGCCGTCGGCGATGTCTTGGAGATGTACTGGCACGCATGGAATTGTTTCTGTTTTTTTCTTCAATTATGCACACCTTCACAATCGAGCTACCGGAAGACGAACCAATGCCCGGGTTAAAAGGAATTATCGGAGTCACAATCAGTCCACAGGCGTTTCGCGTCAATCTTATACCACGTCCACTTCAAACAGAACTGGTAAATATGAACACCATCGGAATGTGCTGACAAGGATTGAGCTCTACTGTGGACCCTGCGCGAGACCAATACGCGGCTGCCTTATGAACGTCGATCGGAAAGATTCCATACCCCCGATCTTCTTGCAAACAAAGCAGAGCAGAAGTAATATCATTTTCCGAGCACGGTATGTTCCTAGCGAATTAAAGACAATAAATTATCATAAGAAAAAAACACACATACGCACGCACACACATACACACACGCACGTACAAACACGAGCGCAACTGTAACGAGTACGGTTATGTCACACGAAACAAAATCTTTTAAACTTATCTGTTCAAATCAGTGTGATGCGATGGTTAAGTTCGCATATGTTCGATCACTAGTCAATTCCGTTCTGTATTGTTTCTTTTCTTTTGTTTGCATTTGTTATTTTACACGGCGAAAGCATTATTTATATTCCTCACCACGCCTGTCCTTACAAAGCAGTTCATAGGATTGCCATGAGTCGTACAATGATAGAAACAAATATGAAAAAATGAATCAACCCTTGAAAGCGCTTGTAAATGATAGCAAGTTTCACTCATTTGAAACATTCATTTCAGTTGCCTGAATGTTTCTTTCAGGCAAAGAAGTTCAGTTTCACACAACTGGAATATGATTTGGCAGTTAACACTCAGTGAAAGTTGTTCATTCGTTTATCAGCGGTTTTACAAATGTACTTATAAACGAACGAAGACACAAAAAGGGTACACAGAAAAGATTAATCGAACAAAACTAACAATCAGTGTATCGATAATACGAGGAAAACTGGGAAGGTAGAATACACGATTGTGTGGAATTTTACTGATTCAATATTCTTTCACGCAAACAGTTTTCTTATATTTGATAGTGTAGCACACAACGTAGATCTGTGTTACTATAAAAAACCCACGTTTCAATATTCCATGACAAAATGAAAAAAAAAATTAAAAAAAAACTAGCTGTTATATCGCGCTGACATTCAATAGTGTCATTAAATCTTAAAAATACCAACATTTGAATCTGTACAATGAACGATAAGCGTTATCCATGGCAGGATTATAAAAAAAACAATGTGTTCATCATAATATATAATTAGTGTATTAAGATAAGCGTGGAAGTTATTTAATAGCATTTGATTAGCAAGTGGAACTTGCGAATGATAGCATTCGGTTGCGCATAATCGGCTAATAACTACAAGAATAGAAATTGTTGAGGTTTGCCATATGTGTTGTAAGATATTTTTGAATTATCTCACAGTAATCCATTGTAAAGGAGAGTATCTACGAAGTATGAAAAGAAAACACTGCCTTGTTTTGCACTGTAGATAATTGATACATTAATTCAATAGATGAAAAATAACGAATTGGATAGCGTTACTTGCATTGATTGCCAATGGATCGGAGCTCAAATTGACAAAAGAAACTCAATCACATTCAATTTACAACAAAACGCGTTAGAATCTTCACTTCATGAAGGACAATAATTTTACGGAATGAAGGCGTTACTTTTTATATAATTAAGAATGTTTAGGAAATAAATCAGTTGTCACTGTAGTTTATTATTTTTTTTTTGGTAAAAAAATTTTACTCATTCTTTTTTATATTTTTGTGGTACACTTACTGCTATGAAAGTAAGTAGCACTTTACATCGAACTTCAAAATCTCAGCTACGGAATAAACGACACACGTGCCTGCGAAACATTGTTGTGAAATTGCCAGATAAAATTTGATTGTTGTTTTCTTCCAGAGAAAGTAAATTATAGCGCAACATTTAAAGATATTTTACACAATACATTACCATAGCAACAACAATATCGACACGGAAGCTGGCATTAAGAGCTATGTTTGAAATTTTCTTAGTTTCCTGTAAATGGCAAAATCTCTATCACGCTTTAAAAATGCTACACGATCAATAAAAGGACTTCTTCACTAGCCAGCATTATGTTTTAGTTTAAATGTAAGAGCTAAAGGAAATATTTGTTCTCGTGTGCTGATACTACAGCAAATCAGTAACAGGGTAGAGCGGTAGATTATTTATTTTGACACTTTTTTACTGATGTGCAACGATGAACACCTTGTCTTTTGATTCATAATAGATCTTTAGCTGCAGTAAGTGTATAATAATAATTAAAAAAAAACAAATTCAACGAAAAGTATTACTGTTTTTTTGTTTTTGAGAAAATGATGCGATAATCTGGCGGCGTTAAAGTAATGCCACACGCTCCCGTCAAATCGATTGTAGTCGCATCCTCGGGAGCAATGCTAAACCAATCGTAATGGTGCACTATATGTGCGACGTACAAGTGCAGAATGTTTCTGGCTAGCTCGTCCCCCAGGCACATACGCTTTCCAACCTGAAATGGGAGAAAGCAGCTCGGGGTCGTAAAACGCCCTTCTGGATCTAGAAAGCGTTCCGGTTTGAAGATGTTGGGCGCATCGAACAGTGTAGGGTTCATGTGTACTGCCCATATCAACGGCATAATCATCGTATTTGCAGGTATCTTAAAACCAGCAACCGTAATTTCCTGTGTTGTTGAAAAATAAGAAGCAAAAAAAATCCAGTAATAGATCACATGACACTTTGGGCGAGGTATTGAGCATAAATAAGATTTAGATTTACCTTTGTGGTGCCGTGTGGAATGCCGACTGGTACAACGGTACGAATGCGTTGAACTTCCGCAATGGTAGCACGTAAGTAGGGCAGTGCTTCCACATCGTTCAAAGAAGGTGAGTCATTCGCGACCAACCTTTGTTTTAGCTCTTCTCGCAGGCGCTGTTGAACTGCTGGGTAAAGGGCGATATATAGCAAAGCCCAGCGAATCGTCGTAAATGTTGTATCGACACCCGCTCCGAATAGGTCTGCCATCAAATGACGCAGCTGTATGTCATCGCAAAATGTAGCGTCCGGGCGGCCTGCTTCTTGTCGTTTCGTGGCTTCTTTCAAGAAGCAGTTTAAAATGGATTCTTCTTGTTGTTCATAAGGTGCATTTGAAGAACACATTTTGGTGCGCTGTTCAGCTATTATTGTATTATATATCGTGTGCGTTTTAGCTTTTCCCTCCAGAAGAAAATGTATTGTCTTTCGTGTGGAAGGCAAATATCTATGAAGTTATTGTAAAATAAAATTAAAAACAAGAAGTAAGCCATCATCACTACAATCAAACTTAGTAGTTGTGCGGGTAAATACATAACATAATATTACCTCAACACTGGCAAGAAATTGACAGCCATCGATACTCCAATATGCTTGACGCCTTCTTCTTGAAGATGTTGTAAATATTGCCATGTGGCATCGTTCTTGTTATATTTTATACCAAATACTAAATCATTTAACAGGTTGCCGAGTGTGTGATGTATGACGGCGGATGGGTTAAAGCCGTGTTGCTCCCTAACTGCTTTGCTGTCGATATCCTTTCAGCACCATGAAAGAAAAAATACAAGGCAAGAATCGAAGAAACATGAAGATATGTAGGAAACTCGTATCGATCGTAAATATTGGTATTTTATGAATTAGAATTTAAAAAGAAATGGTGGTACGGTTAAAAAATATAACATACCTCGATCAATTCATTCAGTCCAGACACAATCCTACGCTCTAGGTCCAGACGCGCTGCACCAAATTTGATCATACCCAGGCGACGTAGCCATTCGATCGATAATCGACGCTGATCACGCCACAAATCGCCTTGGGCACAAATTAGTCCTGAAATAAGGGTTACAAATTTGCAGCAATGATGGAATGTTGAATGAACTTTCATTCTGATCTAGCTAAACCGTAAAATTTAAAATTGAAACGGTACATTGCTAAGCATAAAATCATTGTTTAATTTTTCTCATCATAAACACAATCGCTTACCATAGCCTCCCATAATACCGTGCGTAACAAATAGTGGAGCACGTCCGGTAGTTTCTTCTCGTGCCAAAATGGTACGAATTAAAGCAGGATCAGTAACTACAACGGCATATACTTGCCCCATCCACAAGCCATAAATATGACCATACCGCTTAGCGAGTCGAGCAAATGTTTCGTAAGGTTTGCGAGCATCAATGAAAGGTAAGTAGCCGATAAACGGTAATCCATACGGTCCGGGAGGCTTTCCATATCGGCTGTGTAAGCTAATCAGGAACCATCCCAAGAGGAATAATATCAATGTTACGAACATCACCATGGCTGGTCTGTAATAGGTAATAGAACAATAATGGTTTCGTTAAAATAAAAACGCATCCTTTTTAATTTATTTCTTTAAATAGTAATGATCCAACAATTTTCTTAGAAAGTCCACAAACATTCGAAAACCAGATATTCATTTATTTAATACACTGATAAAGAATTCTCAATCTTCTGTTTGTTTGACATTAAAATTTACGATGAGAAGCCTTCGCCGGCCGTTTCTGGGTTTACTTGATTTCTATACTAGTAGCTCTACTAATAGCTGGATGGTTAGTTCTGTGTACCGTGTCCTGTGTACGTGTTTGCTTTGCGTTGCTGGACCACCACCGTCTCGGCTTATTAAAATAGGATTGCGTGAATAATGTCAATTTAGGATTGATACTATGTTAACAATACAATCAACACTTAATATTTGACACTTAATGCACATTACAACATCCACCTGTGGCACTACGGAGCAATAGAAATATACAATCTTTTGTTTAATATCAGTGACCGTATTGTCTAAAATGATAATGATTGAATCAAACATGAAATCGATAAACTGTTTGCCGACCCCTGAAAAAGTTAATTTATTTTGAGTTTCGATGTATACGTATGAAGTGGCGCAGTTGTGCCCAAGTGTTAGCTGATGATATTTATCGCTGAGCAACACTGTTGTTTTTTGTTGGCATGAGGCATGATGGCAACATGAAATGGCAATTTAAGTATGCATTTGCAGAGAACTGCAAATAATGAATTATTGTCTATTACAAACGGTATGCTGAATTAGACCGAAACAATGGCACGATAAAACAACATGTTTACATTATTATTTATACACAATTACAAACACATGGTAGGAGCATTCACACGCACACAACCAAACACCCACACTCGTAGTCACGCACACAGTTAGCAATGCATGTAATGATTTTTGTGTTTTCGTTTAGGTAGTTTAAACCTACAAGCAGTAAAAATGATCCAAAACGTATCGTAATAAATTTGAACAAATGCAAACTTTACTCAAAAATATAATATACACCGGTACGAAATGTGTATAACCTAACATTTACCAGACAAAACACACCAGACTTGTTTACAAATCACCGGCACAATTCACAGTAGCACAGTAGCGTAATCACTTCACAATGTTTCTGCTTCTGTAGTTCAGAGCAAACTGAGATACATTTTCTCGCCGCAATCGCGTACAAATGTCACCAAACGCACGGCACTAAGAATTTGGAAGTCTAATCAAAATGATCAAACTTTCAAATTGAAAATCCCGACTAAAGCTTCACTTTACAGCAGCTCTGCTTAGAGCGCGCTAAAGAACGTCACACCTCTCGGTATCAGCAGTAAGCCGGTCTTCAAGAAACTGACTAGCTGCAAGAACGCCAGAACCCGAAGGTGGAGCTTTTTATTTTTCTTCTTTTATTCTTTACTATCGTTCCTTCTGAACTTTTCAGTGCCGTTCGCTTTCATTTGTTAATGCCATGTTTAGATCAATAAGAGGTGAATGTGGTTTCGAAGACCCAAAGTCTCTATAAAATAAACAAAAAAAAAAAATGTTGGAACAATAAAAACTGTTGGTGTCAAGTTCCCTTTATTGCATTACTTTTATGATTCTGCTTTGATTCATATGCTACCATCCGAAGAAGAATGTGCCAGACCAGCAAACCAAACCGAGGCGCTTTTTACAGGGTAATAAGAAACCAAGATTTGTTTGCAGATGTGTCGACCATGATGATCATTCGTTAGAGCCTATATTTAAACTTTTAATCCAACGTAGGCTTTATTGTAACGGATTTAATTTTCTGTTTAAATTTTCTTCACTAGCCTGTCCCACAAAGGTAGCTTAGCAATGCCATGTTGGACAGATTATCTTTTAAATGTATGTAAAGTGTTTTGCAAACGTTTTTATCGCTGCTTTAAAAATAGTACGATTCCTTAATAAATCAAAATGCGTGGAAATTGTTCATTCAATTAGCTAGACCCGATAAAATACAGGCAACAATATGCTGACTCCAGCAAATAAAATGATATGAAATATTATGGTCATAGCATAGCGATCATAGGAACCAGAGCTCGACAAATTATGTCTCATCAGTATTTAACACATTTTTACAAGTTCGTTCGTTCTCTTAGCAAGATTTTAGCGAAGCACGGATGAGAATGAATAAACAGTACATACACAATTAATTTAAACTCACAATCAATTCATAATAATCTTGCATTTTTTTAAAATACATGCTTCTGTAATGGCAGCATGGCATATTTGGTTAATAGTTTGATTATTATTAGTTTATTACATTATATGAATTATTGTTTTATTTGTTTTTATGGTATGCGCAAGCCGTCATAACTAAAATAAATAAATGTAATATTATATGTAATTATGTAACAATATATTTTGCAGTTGACTTTCTAACAATAAAAATGATTCATGAAGATTCCGCACTCCATCGACCGTGTGTATTAAATTCCTCCCATTCGATCTACCTTACCATCTGTTAGGGAATGACCGCTTTGATCTAACAAACGTAACCGTGACCTACATGGCTTGGATCATGGTTCCACATGTATGACCCGTTTCATTTGCCGGACTAGACGCATAACGGCAAACAAGTGTTCAATGGGAAAGATTCAAAAATGTCTAATTTTTTTTTAATCTTCAATTATTCGCTATTATTTCGCTTCAATTTAGCAAATTAGCAAACCATGCAATAATTCTGCTTTTGGCGTTTATTGTTATTTTACAAATAAATTTAATGTTCTAAGTAACTGTTATCGAAAACTAACGTTTCAACTGAACGCCGCTTGTATGTATAAATGTCCAACCACTTGCGCGTTGGCGCGGGTCCCCGTTTTACCGGATATAAAAGCCACCGTACAGTTTTCTCTTTTGCCGTGTAAAGTCAAGACATGCGAAGAAAGTAGTTCACACCATAATACAATGATATAATTTTCTTCGTCCCAGTAATATTCATCTGAACCGGGATGCTAACCCTTCTTCTAGGTGAAGTAATGTACAGCGTTCGAGCGAGAGACTAGAGGCTTGTCGCGTTTTACCTGGTCCACAGCCACCCTCAAGGAAGTCGGGTAACCTACTTGGCCGGCCTACGTCAGATTACTCAAAGAACAGTAGAAGCTGGAGAAATGTGGAAGAAAGAAGAAAAACTGGGACGAATGTAACTTTTCCACACACCCTTAGCTCAGGACCGGGCCCACTCAGCCCTTCCGCGTCGTCATTGCCAGCATCTTAGGTACCTCCAGCCAATTGCGGGATTCCGTACTTTCATAATATCCGTCTACGACGTTGTCCACGGTACGAGTTCGGGTAAGACGATGGCGGCTTGGTTTTCGTTCTTCCTTCCTGGCCCGTATCCGACTCAAACAAACTAGCTATCGGAGTTGCTACTCAAGATCACGTTTGCGATCACGACTATGATGATGACAACAACAACGACAACACCATTGGTACTTGGATTTCTGGGTTCAATTAGCTTTCCCTACCTCAAGCAGAGGAGCGTTGTTCCGCATTGGGAAAAGTTGATTTTCGAAACAATGTCCTCCCTCAGCATTTGCTCCCTGCCACTTCTTTCTTTCTTTTACTGTATTTTCTCTCTCTCTTTCTGCCTATTTCATTCTCTCTATCCTTTTTTTCTCTCTATAAGGCCTTGTTGGCGTTTTTATGCCAGCTTGCCATATCTTGTTTCTTAATACTGCCATGCGTTTCAACTAAACTAATGGCGCACAAGTGCGGTTGTTTTACCATTGGTGTTGCTTTTCCAACCAGTAGGAATAACTTTGCATGATGGTCATGGCAGCATCCATTTAAGCCAGATCCTCTCCTGGCGTCGTTATCACTTACCGCAGTTGACCTAAAAACCGAACCTTTGGAGCCACCTCATTTTTTTCGCCTGGAGCAGCTTGTGTCGTTTTACAAGTTCTGCAAAATGTGTGCTTGTAGCTCACCTAAAAAAGTTTTTTTTTTGCAAGTCAATTTAAATCTTTGTGACAGACTACATGCGCTAATTGCGGTTCGATAGGTTCTAATAGATTTATTGTAAAATCAATCCAATCAATGCTACCAATTCAAAACAAAGGAAATGCCGAAAAACTTTCAGAAAAAGGACACATTGAAACCTTGGGCTGTAGTAAAATGAAGTGTGTTACGTTACTTCTGTTCTCCTGACCCTTGTTTTTACTCAGTTACTAAAAATGTCATGACATGATTCATGAGTTTCTTGCTTCTTCTTGGCATAACTACCCGTCAAGGGTCATGCTGGCCATATACTGGCTTACTAGACTTATTGACGCAGCACGTAGTTGGACAGTCCGTCCTCACTCCGGATAACGGTTCGGAACGGATTTGAACTCTGGTCCTACCGTGTGACCACCCTTCCTTATATGAAGCAAATAATTAGTTGAATGGATTACACTGTGTTCATTCATGTTGTGCCATAGTACTATGATCGCTCCCGTGCAGTATTACACCAACTGTGTGATGTACAAAAATACTGTTTACTAGGAGCGGTTTTATGTAAATATGCTGTATGATGGTATCCTGGCTTGTATTCAACCAATTATGCAACAAATTTGACAACAAAACTGTTAAAGATTTGAAACTTCCTGCTTGGCTTAACGACCTACTTTAACTAGGTCACGCCGGCCATCCAATGGTTTACTACACTTGCTGATACCACCGTAGTAGGACAGTCAATCTTCACACTATGGGGGGAGCGTTCTGGATGAGATTTGAATCCCGGTATTGTGGTGTGAAGACGGGTACCGCTGTTGCATTACCACCGGTCCACTTTTTGAAACACCACAATTAAAAACATTTCGCCCGTTAAACTCTTTTTTATTTTACAACCAGCAAATCAATACCGCCAATCCATCCTTCGTACAAATTTCGTACGAGTTTGAAAAAAAAAGTGTTCATAACAGTATGTTCATGTAAATGGTATACTAATACTGACGACACTTGGGGTGTTTTGGTCTGTTGTTTGAGTAAATCATTGTAAATTGCTAATGTCGATGTGCTCTTAATAGGAACTGTTGCTCCTGCTGTTAAATACAACCATGGATTTTCTTTGCGAATTATGTGGGCAGTATTTGTTAGTGATTACTAATTTAACTAGGACGCCTGAGCCGCGTATTTGAGATTGCATAACATGTTGATTAAAATATTACTTTTTACTTAGTTTCAGATCAATCCAATCACAATCGTTACCCATAGTGCACTGCAGCTGTACATTTTGCACAAATACATGTGAGGTAAAATCATACATGAACTATCATAACATAAAGCTGTCAAAGGTCGATGACTTGTTCTTCTGACCTCTTTTCTTTATGGAAATGATATAAAAACCGGCGATTTACTCACTAAGTACCTTAACTCTAGTTTATAAGTTTAGGCCCGTGTTGTCGGTTGTACCCTAAACATGTAAAATCGCACAAATGAGGCCAATGAAGTAAGTAGCATAAGGAGTACAGCTTTGGGTGCCGTTGCTTCGTTGAAAAAAGCATGGATTCTTCATAATGGAGCTCTTTTTTAATGGTTAACTAAAATGACAGGTAAACCACGACCAATCATAACACAGGAACATTTGGGGTTGGGTACAACACAATTCAGGTAAAATATAGATACAAGACCTGAACGGTAATGCGTCTTAAGAATGTTTCTTCAAAAGCAGGTATTTTATATATGTACATGCTCATGCTTTTATAACATAATTGCCACGTTTATTCATTCGGTGAACTGTAGTTTTCTCCAAAGTTGATACCAAATCCTAAAAAAATGATGAAAAACTGATCCAATTTTAATTATGAACGTAGTTTTAACCGAAATCTTTCCTTTGCCGTTATACTGTACTGATGAAAAACTAAAAGTTTACTAAAAGCTTCGGAAAATTAAAGCTAATCTAAACTTAAAAGAAATCCGAATAAAATATTCCGTACACTGGTCACATACTCAACTAGATCGTTGAACCAAAAACATTAGTGTTTGCACTTACATTTCACTAATGAACCGCAAAACTACAAAAATATAATTTCAAACAATATAAAAAATTAACAAATGGCCAAATAATAATAAATATTTCGAATAAACGACATTTCATACCAATCCCAAAAAGGCAAAATATTTGCTCCGACAAGCTTTTCAAAGGAGCGAGTTTTTTTTTTACCAGACTACCGAACCTACTGTCCATGCCAGCAAAAATGTGTGCTAAGAGTTCAACAACCGATCTCATGAACATATAACCGTATTGAATTAAATCAGGTAGCAACTGGTTGGGCAGCCTGCTGTCTACCCAATACCTTGCGGTGGTAGATATCTTTTTCCGTATTCCTGTATATTATCTCGTTAGTTTCATTTACCGATTAGCAGTTTGCCAAGCTGTCTTGTACTCTGGTGCACATTCATATACGAATGCGGACATGGTAAACATACACATTGCAAAGTGTTGGGACTTTCACTATCAAAGGTAATTGAACCTTTGGGCCATCGCGTTACTCCGTTCGACCAGCATCTCGATTGCTGCTAATAAACAACTTACCGGTTTGCAGTCTTTTGATGTCACATACTTCCTCCTTCGAGTTCTGTTACTCTCGAAGCAACCAACTTCGCAAACGCCTCACCAGTTGGCTTCATTTGTGTTCAGAACGATACAAACCTTCGGTACATCATTAAAATGTGTTTCTCTTTACTATGTTTATATGTTGTTGCGGAAGATTAAACTTTGATAAAACTACCCTCTTTATTGATATTGGTTCACAACAAAATCTTAAATAAAATCTGTTACGTAATCAATTGTTAAAATAATATCCAACATCCGAAATGAAGTGATATAAATAGTACATAAAAGTTTGGCTAGATTTTTTTTATGCTTTATGAACCTACAGTACTACAATGGTATGATTTTGGCAATCAGACTAGTATAGTTTGACATATAAACGTCAATTATTTCGTTACATAACAATTACGATTTTATTATCTAGATGTATTACCAATCAAAAATTGTGGAGAATCCCATTTAGTCATTATTTGTGCTTATGTTATATAGAGTGTATTTATGTAAGTAGTACAAAAAATCATTTTATAAATCTTTTATTCTAATTTAGAAAAAAAACCTCAATCCTTCCCCCCAATGAGTTTATATTTTGTACTAATATAAGTTTTAAAAAAGACACTTTCCATAGAACATTGTAGCATTTGAGTACAAACATAGAAATTGTGTACTTTAAACGTGGGATACGGTGTACAGAATTAACTGTATAAAAAAAAACGAGCAAACACTACAAACAAAACTATGCAGAAACATATTCCAAAAAGAAAGAAAATAGCGATCACGTATTGGTCAATCGTTAAATTGGTCAAATGCCTAGTAAACACCTAACGGCAGACAAAAAGATCAACACCACCAGGGCCGGTCAAGCTGGTCATCAGTAGTATGACCGGTACCAAAGTAAACCTCGTTTTTCGTCATACCTCATTCTCCTCACGTTTCGAGACAAGTCTGAGATATAAAGACCGACCTGATGATAACGTACTTGTGGCAGGGATAGACGTCGCGAGTTTGGGTGTAAGACTCAGTAAGAGGATGGTGCAGACTTTTGCTTTAGGTAACGCTCGGTTAATGAACTCACACGAATTTCTGTTCAGACTTTCTCCAGTCAGCTGGTCAGTATTCAAATTAGGACTTCGGTTGCTGTTTTTTTTGTTTTGTGTAACCGTTGATTTTTTTTTTGTAGCTAGACGTTTTTATATTTAGACTTAATTGTGATTCGAACATTGGTTGCCATTTAACTGTTTGCCAATTAAATATATGCCTTTGTTGAACTATGGAATGTGAATTATTTGGTTAACTCTGATTACGACATTATAATGACAATTTGTATTATCTGATATAATCTCTGATTTGTTGTTAGATATAAAGAACAGGCAAAACAGTTGAAATAATACATAAATTGTACATGCGATTGTAGTCATAATGCAAATATTTATAATTTAAGCAATCATTGTATATAATTTACCATAAGGAAGTCAATTACATCATACTCAAACCAGCACTAATAGACCGCCTTCGTGTTTTTTTTTTGTCTTCAGTCTTAAGTCTAAAAATGCTGTAATCAATAAGATTTGTAGAATATTATTTTACTATCTTACTCAAATATAAATAAGATACGCAAATGAATTTGCAAAAATTCGTTAATGGAATTCACATCACGACGACGCCCGAGGTTATGAAGGCCATAAAAAATGTCACAACATCAGTTTCGGCATTGTTGTTTCAAAACATATAAAAATGACTACAAAACCAGTGGCAGCTAAGCTTGAACAATGTAAAATTTAAATATTACAACGGTGCTAGGCGTTACAATAAGTTTCTTTACAGAAACAATAAAGATCGAAGAACATATCTAACGGCAACAGCTATACTCGTATTTTTCGCTATCATTGACTAGCAATAATGACCGTATTTTTTATATTAAAGTATGGTGGTTCTCAAATAAAGATCCTACTTACAGTTTAAGTTTATTGGGAAAAGGGGGAAAAATACAAAATTCTACTGGAATTATTTAAAAGATTTACATCCATTTAGAAAAGAGTAATGTTAATGTCTTAACATAACAATACGGCACTGGACCGTCATAATTAATTATAAATAAATAATGTCTTAACATAATTACAAAACCAACTTAATAAAGTACACATTATCTATCAATAAACGCTTATTGTGTCTTTTACAGCGTGTGGAAATAAATACATCTTTAAATTAGTTGATACAAAAGAGTACAGTGTCGATAAACTCAGGTCAAACAATAAGCAGTAGTTGAAATTAACTATAGTTTGTTAAACTAAAATTATACTCATAATACACTCCAAAAAATTTCTACAATATAATCGAAGGCAGTTCAATTAGCAATCGCGTTATTACTACCACAATAGCGACAATATACACGCCGCAACATAGGAACAGAGTTACTCTACTCCACGACGGTGGTGAGACGGTCATTGAACTCCAAGATTTGCCCCCTTCAGTGACCCATATTTGAAGCGAAAATCTAGAACACTAGGTGACAGCGAGCGGCGCACACGACAGGGTTATCTTTCTCTTTATTGTACTATCTTCCGAAAGATGAGGAAGATGAGGAAGGATCAATGTCTGAGAAGGTGGAAAAGAGTGTTGAGCTGAAGGGAGTAGTTTCTGGAATGGAATGTTCAGCAGGAAAAATGGAAAGAGAAAAACGTGGAACAAGCATCATATGCAAAATAACCCTTTTGTATCTAAGGTCTATCATGCCATAAGTGCTTCCCTTAAAACGTGTTTAATGTTTTCGCAATATGCGATAACAACAAATGCGGAATCAAATTTTTCTAAGATGTTATATTATATTATATTAACATATATTTTCTAAGATGTTTTTCGTTTGTGTTTAATAAAAGTGTTCTATATTATATGTAAAGAAACAGATCACGTGGTAACTATATCAGGTTTTAGGCTTCGTACGTACCAGAAATATGGTTCTTTTTGAAGCAGACGCAATGCCTTGCCTGGTATGACATTCAAAAACTTAGATATTGAAAGTAATGGTGACTACTCCGATGCTATGTCTATTTTTTTTTTTTGTAAATAATGAGTTAGCGTAATGCAGCAAAGTATTGCATTCTTAAAATTCCAGATTTATGTTCATTTTGGTCTGGTGGTGGAGGCGACACAGTCTTCACACTACAGAATCGGTGTTCAAATCCCATCCGGGTCGATCCCTCGTAGTGAGGACTAAAGGACCATAGGTCGTTAAGCCAATGAGAAGAAGACGAAGATCTTCAGATAGGTAAATTTATTAGGTCAACAATCGGGTTCATGTTCTTTTTTGTTTTGTTTATTTGTTAATTTATATTTAAATTCAACGGACCGCGTGTGGCCTTCTGGAAGCGGGACAATTTTTGTCCTATCGACCGGGAAATGTACCACTCAGTCTAAATTCATGTAGGGTGTGAATCATGAGGAAATTCAATTTTGTTTTGTCAATCTTCACCTCGAGATACACAAGCTACTTGCATAGAGAAACGAAAAAAAGCCGAAATTGCAATTATGAGATTATTTGACAGTTTGACACTGATTTGAACAGTTTGAAATTTCGTATAGCCCGAAGTTTTATATTACGATTCGATCCCCGTTCAATCAATAGACCACTTTATAAATTGTATGTTCTATAAAACTGTTTTTTTTTATTATGACGGTCCAATGCCGTTTTGTCAATACAGCTTATGTTAAATAAATTTTATGATCTTATTGGTAAGGCATTTCCTCCTTATTCTTTGCCTTATCCCGGGCATACTCGGTTCTATAAAACTCTTGGATAGTTTTTTTTATAACATATGTACATACATATATTACAAACATTAAATTTATGAATCATTCCAACATAAAACCTCTGGGAAATTCAAGTCATCAAAATGAGTGCTTGTGAGTAAGAGGCGGCTTAATTCAACCTTTGGCCAAAGACGTAAGAAGGTTTGCCTTAGATGTTTTTTGTACAGTACTGTATGCTGTCAATGCGATTTCACGGTGGGATTACATGCGGACAAATTACGTTAAGAATACAGTCAGTTACAGATTTAACCGGGTAATTATTAAGTATGACAGCACGTCGTCGTATTGTACACACCATGTGCCGCCGGTTTTCAAACGGCTGGACCGTGGTTCAAATCCCATCTGGACCGTCTCCCCGTAATGAGGATCGACTATCCAACTACGTGCAAGTCGACAAGTCTAGTAAGTGATTAGATGATGTGAAAAGTTGATGCCATTGTGCTCCAGGCCTATGGCGGATGGTGAATGAACTCTCTCCGGTGATAAGGGGATAGAATACAGTGTGCGTGTGCGTGCGTGGAATACAGTAGTGTAAGTGCAAGGAATGATGAAGTGCAAATAATAAAAATGGTATTTTCATTACCTGGGAACACAACATGTAACAGAAAGGGGTTGTCGGATTGGAAGGATGATGGACAATCGAAATCCAGACACGACCGTTGTCTCTGACGAATCGATAAATGAGCCTCATTAAAGGGAGGTGACTGGTAGCCAACACTTCTCTTATTTCTGTATCCGGTCGTCTGCCGAACGACTGCGCTCAACAAGGAGGGTCTTGCAGTTTCAAATCCCACGCAGGACCACAGAAGGTGATCCACATCGTGGAATCTGTCACCGCAGCCACATACTTTTGTCTGAGCCAGAGTTATACGCTGTAGATGAGCATTCAACGCAAAATGATTCGACATCAGTCGAGACATCATTCGTATGAACGCCCGGTCCATAGAGATCCCATCGAACCAAGGCCGCAGGGACACTTGCGAAGAGACCGAAAAAAAGGAATCGCTTGAGTTCAACCGCCTCCCACATGCTCTGCCAGCGAGACAGGAAAAGTTGCTGTGGAAAACGAAGAAACTCCTGGGCCGAGATAGGTCGGTCATAAAAAGTACCTTTTTGGGCGCCTGTTTTGGCCAGTAAGTCTGCCTTCTCATTGCCGGGATTATCGCAATGAGAAGGGACCTAGATTAGCGAGATCCTAAACACCTTATCGAACATTGAGCCACGCATTTCAATGATTTTGAAAATTCTGACTCTTAACAGCCTTCGGGGATCTCAGCGCTTCAATAGCACAAAGGCTATCAGTGAAGATGAAGTACTGGTCCGAAGGTCTCGTTGCTATCATCAATAGTACGTAAAATAGTGCGGCTAGCTCTGCGGTGTAAACACTACACGGGTGCCGCAATTCGAAATATGCTTTGGTGCACTCGCTAAAAACACCGAAGCCTGTGCCCTCCTGTATGATCCATCAGTGAAGAACTGGCTTATTTGGTTTAAATGTTCATGAAAATGCTCGGAGCTACCCTCAGGCGAAGATCATTAGGTATGATCCATATTTCCTCGCGCAACGAGGAATCTGTTGTTAAAAGGAAATTATGGTTATTACGAAGGGCAGCATGATTTAATGCCTGTAGAGCGCTAGGATGCACTTGTAAGACAACAAAATCTTCGTAAATCTTGAGGATTTTAATCTTATAACCTGTCTCTGAAGCGCTTCAAAATTTTGTATTATCAAGGGATTTGATACTGAACAACGGACTAGAAGGCGAAACGACAGCATTTCAAAACGTAGTTTGATCGGTATCACTCTGGTTATCACTTCTAGAAACGTGTGGTGTGTAATAGTAATTTACACGAATAAAATAAAAATCGCAAAAAATGCGATCATTTTGGCTGTAGCAGTTGGGTTTAGTCTTTGCTTATAGATGGTAGCATTCAATTGTCAACCATATAATTTTCAGTTAGTTTCAAACTTAAAAGAAACGTGTTACAGCATCGTCGGACCATTAGCCCATGAATAATTGTTTTTTAGCTGAATAATTTTTAATATTTGTAACCTTTATTTAAATGACCACCCACCTGGTGGAAATAATGGCGCTATTTACTTGAAACTTTTGGAATGCATAGAAAAGCATTTTTTCTAGGCAAAAAGCTTTTTTTATGTGAAGCAAAAAACCAGAATTGTAGTTTAATTTTCAATTTATACTTCAATTTTCTATATGGGTAGTATATTTTGCATGGGTGTTTGCATTTTGCAATGTTATAAAGCTTGCATTATTTGATCTCTTCGTCGTATTTGGATGAATTTTTTAAGAAAGAGGAGAATTTTTGAGGTCAATCTAATAATCTTCTTCTTTTTGTTTTTCTCTTCTAAAGCTCTTACATCTGCTTCTTAGCTCCTTACATCTGCCGCATTCTCTGGTAACAACTGGTTTCAACAACCTTTCAACAACAACCCCCTATTCTCCGTCGTTTCTAGCTTTATTTCTCTTTCTAATTCTCCTTATTTCATATTTAATTTTACCAGTAATACTCGGTGAACATATTAGTTTATATGTTATTTGACGCTAAATAGTAATTTTTTGTAAAGGGACTTGTTTTAGAAGATATTCAATGTATGATCGGCAGACAGATAAGGGATAAAATGTTTTGCCAGTCTTTATTTAAGTGTTCCTGTGTAATTGCATCATCTACCCCAATTATACTAAAGTAAGATATAAGCCATTCATTTGAATTGTCTAGCATCATGAGGCTAAGGACAAATCCGACTACAAAAATTATATTTTTTTTCGTAAGAACGGCCTCGCCGTATTAACTTACAAACATGATATCAAAAAGATCGAAAACAACTATAGTTGCTATATGGCTACATGAATCTATTATAACCAAAAGCACTGCATCTTATTAAAAACAGGGGTTTTATCACTTAGGACAAAGACTTACCTGCCTATCTGCTACATAAAACACAAATGTAGTCATTGAATGTTATAATGTTATGCGTGCAGGAACAGGTGGGAGTTCGGAAATTGAACTTCATCCAATCAAAAAAATTAGCAGCCGCTGACGAAAATGGAGCAAGTTAAACGCCAAAATGTAGCGAGGGAACAACATCGATTAAGATTAGGGTTTAGATAGTTTGATGATATTTAGATTCAACAATGTTTCGCACAATAGTATTCTTTAAAGCATAGTCAAAACCTCGAAGAAATGCGTTAGGCGAGGCTCTTTTACCAACAATAAACTAAATTACACTGCAGGCAATCTTTCTTCATCTTCTTGGCTTTATGATCTACTAGGCCACACTGGCCATCGAATGGTTTACTAGACTTGTTGACACCACGCACTAGGATAGTCAGTTCTCACTAGGGGAATCCGCATAGTATTTGAACCAAATAAAAGCCAGTTACTCCACTAGTAAATGAAGTCATGCTACTCCCACCTAGCATTCAGTGACATAATTATTTTTACTATTATTATTTAGACGCATTACGCATAATTTTTAATAACCCATTGAAACAGGAAAATCATAAAATTATCATTCATGTGGTATAGCAAATCAATGCCATGTGTTTACAGCATCATCTGCCCCAAATCCATTGGCAACTAGAGCAGCATACAGTACGACGAAACAAATAACAAACATCAAATTATATGTTTTCTTTTATTGTACTAAGGTCTGATTGTGTTGGTTACAGTACGTTACTATTTGTATAAAACATATCTCAAAAGTATGTTGATTATCTTACACATGAATGAACACGACCCATACTCACGCACGCCCACGCATCTATATTAACGTTTAGATTAACAAATTGTGCAGCATACTGTAGAAATGGAGTGATGAGCATACAAGGCACACCTGGGGATGATGGGCCCACCGATATTTAGGAGAATATAATGAAAATCAAAGTGTCGGTCAGCATGTCTCAGCAGTAACACAGCTGATATATTTAAATTCTTCCATTGCACTCTTTGCTTCCTGGTGTAAAAAAGGAAAATTTTCATCGTCAAACAAGTACGAACCTCTCGGGAATGCTTTATTATAGCTCCAATTACCTTTTGTACATCCGGGTCGTCGTCCAAAAGTAGTTCTTCCAGATAATCTTTAATTTCATTTGCCCACCGTTTTTGCAGAGCTAAGCAGCTGAATCTGGCCAATATGCGAAGTAACATACAAGTACGAAGTCTGTAAAAAAAACCATGTATATAATATATATTGTTCATCTGTATATCGCATAGACAATTTTTACCCACCGAAGGAACGCGTTATCATGCTTTAACAGCAACATTATATTTACGTTCTCATGAAATACTATCTGCTCGATTATCTCTGCATTTTCTGGAAGCTCTCGTAAGGCACAGTTGAGAAGTGCTAGTAATGAACAAACTAGCTGAACGTATTCATTGCTAACATGTGCTGCGGCAATAAAATTCACAAACAACTCTTTTGCACCCAGAATTTCTATTGCGTCACAAAATTGATTCAAAAATATGTCTCCCATATGAATGAGATAGCAAATCAGGTCATAAACTGCTATGAGCGTTTTTATCTCATCATTGTCTAATGTAGAAACTTGACGCACCGAGCAAATCGATTGATTGCCACTCATTCCTGGCTGACTTTCATTTGTTGAAGAATCCTCGCTAAACCGCGTGTTGCATAACAGTTTTGAAGCGTACACTAAATTAGGCACAAGCTTCAATTCGCCGTAAACGTTAATTATGTCTCTCAGAATGGATGGTGGTGTGCTGATTGCTAACGGCAGGCTAAGCAAATGAGCAACATTCTCCACCACCTTGGCACTTGCTCGTCGATTGCGTAAAGGAGCAACGATAATGCATACAAAGTTTTGTTGTTTCAATGATTCTAATTCACCATCCAGTACTTCTTGTATCGATCGTTGTAGAAACGCAAGCCATTCCTCATTTTCAATTGGAGGATTTTGAGATTCGTCACAAGAGTCCCAGCCTGGCAGCAAGCTAGGTGTGATTTTATCGATCCCTTTATCATTTTGAAGTTCTTTTGCGGCAATGGATGAACCGGACATCTTAACCGCGGATGGATTTCGATTAACTGAATTCATCTCTGATTCGATACGTATTGAAAAGTTATCAATGCTTTGGCTCAATTTTCGTCTTTCTAGCTCTTGCGATCCAATACGTCCTTGCATTGTGTACTCCTTTGAAGCTTGAAGTTCTAAGACATCACTAATGAGACCCGCGCTTTGGACTGATGGTATAGTTCGTTGCAGTGGTAGAATAGGAAAATTGTCATTAAAACGATTGACAACGAGATTAGGATTTTCAAGAAATTGTACAATCTTTGTTTGGTGTGCATTTGCACCTGTGTCGTAAAAATTGTTTGTCTGCTGCTGGACGACAATATTTTTCCCGTTTGTTAAGGAATCATTATCTGCCGTAGTATTATTCATAAATTCATCCGTATCTGTTTCTTGATAATCTATATCACTCTGCAACATTACATTAATGCTATCCTTCGATGTTGACAGATCTTCTTCGCCGGATGCATTTTGACGTGCATTGTGGTTTGGAGATTGGTGTTTTTGTTCTTGCGATCGCGAACCGGTAAATGGATGCGTAAAGGGAGACTGAGAAACATTTTCTTCTACCATTACGATGTGTCCTTTTACGAATGGATGATTTAGAATTCTGTCCCAATTTATGCGCTTCGCAGGATCACGCTCAAGTAAACCTTGAACGAATGAAATACAATTGCTTGTTAGGAAGCTAGGCCATTTGATGTACTGATGACGAATTAGACGAACTAAATGTATCATTGACGTAGAACTGAATGGTGGTTCACCGGCCAGCATTTCATAGATAATGCATCCCAACGACCATAGATCGGCGTGATGATCATACGGTTTCGCTTCCAGCAGCTCTGGGGCCATATAAAGCGGTGTTCCTTTAATCGAAGTCAGAACATGGGTTCCCATTGTCATATTGCGTGCAAATCCAAAATCGCACAACTTTGCACACATGTTTCGGTCCAGCAATATATTTTGTGGTTTTAGATCCCTATGCAGTATCCGATGGGAGTGAAGATAGTATAGTGCAGATACCAGATTAAAGGTGATACGCTGCGTCCTCGGTTCTTCTAACGATCCATCGCGAAGCAAACTGTGTAAATCTGTTTTAGCGTATTCCGTAACGACTATGATTTCGTTATTGGTTTCGAACGAGTTCAACATACGAATGATGTTTGGGTGTTTCAGGTTTCGCTGAATTTCACATTCTCCTCTCAAGCCTTTCAATTCACGTCCAGAACGACCACGCTGAAATAGATGTGACACAATTAGTTCGCAATCATAACACTGTACTACAATAATCAGTGTAAACATTTTCTTGTTTGAAGATTCATATAAAATAATTTAAAAGCAAGACGGTCTGGCCGTCCGTTATGAATAAAAAAAAAAATTATAAAAAAATTTAAAGAACAGTAAGGCACAGGCAATGTAATCGTTGCTTTTTACTTTCTAGTTCCTTGTCGGTTTTGGTTAAACATGAATAATATTGTTTTGTAGTTCTGCATATATTTAACGGATGTTACAACCAGAGAAATATTGTTAAATAAAACGGAATAACAGTAATGTTACGTTTGTTATAATTGCTATACGCATCATTTGCTCAGAAATGACACTCACCTTGTTTATTATTTTGATGGCAACGGTGGTTGCTGAAGATTTTTCCACTGCCTTATAAACCTTTCCGAATGAACCTTCTCCAATAAGGTCGCTTAGCACGTACTTTTCCATGTTTGGTTATCTTTACTTCTTCTGCTTCGAATTTAATTTACAATCACAGACCACTATGGATAATTAACAACACTGCTAAGACACATGTTTATAATGTTTGGACAATGATGTGATGTAGTTTATTTAATGAAATTCTTTTTCGCAAGAATTGAGCTGCGGTATGAACTGTGTTGATTAAAAGTTTTCTAACACGTTAATTACACACGGTCAATTTTAACATCAATATATGGTTGAGCAGCCTTTAAATTTGGTAATGCATCGTAAAACAAACAGAACCCGGTGTAATTGTTGCATTATTTGTGATAGATGGTCTAATTATGCCGTGCAGTCTGCCATGGAAAATGTATCTCGTATTTTTTATTTGTTTTGATTTTTCAATTTATGCTGTCACTACGTTTATAACATGCGGTTGAAAATTGAACACTTGAAAACCAAGATTACTTCATAACAGATATCCCTACCCTTTTGACAAAATTGCCTAAATAACCACAATTAAGGCTCTTTGCTATACAAATTTGCCTTAGTAGTGCCTTAGTTGGCGGATTTGCAAAGATTTTTTCAATAGGGTCTTCAACGGCAGACGATTCTATCTCCTTTTCTATTTATGTTTTTAATGAAATGCTTTATTTAAAAGTTTTGATACCTTTTCGACCAATGAGTGGTCTAAATTAGACCTGAATTAATATTGTTTTGTTTGATTGTTAAAATCAAATTAAAAGGATCTGTTTGATTGTTCAGAATTGGCCCTGTGTGTTGTAAAAGCTCATCTGCAATAAGACCCTTATACGATGCAGCCCCTTGAACGGTGCACTTGTGTGGCATACAAGGAAGGCATGTAACTTGCTTATGTTGCTCAGTGAACTTCTAGAAATAAACAGACTCAGCAGGAAGCATTAAGTTGACAGTCTTGCTAGCTGGATAATTTAAAGCACGAATACTATTCCAAAAGAACGTTATCTTGCTAGAATTTCATTCCAGCAATGGTGATTTGGGAGCTTATTTTGACTATGCAGTATCTGTCTCTAATGTTCTAATCAAAATGGTTAAAGAGAATAGGGGGGGGGGGGGGGGGGGGGGCTCATAGCTTTGGCGCCTTGGCCGTATTGAATGAGAGTTTGACAGGACAGGGTTCGATAGTGCTATGTAAAGTGGGTAAAGATACCAGATAGGCTCATAGCTTTGACGCCTTGGCCATATTGAATGAGAGTTTAACAGGAGTGGGTTCGATAGTGTTGTGTATCTTACACTCCATACGATTGCACACACATACACTGACAAACGATCGACCCCACTCCTGGCAAATCGCATTTCATTTTTCTACAGCGAAGTTGTCAAATTGTTCCGGACGAGCCCATCTATTATTTTTACCCACGTTGGGACGGACTATTGTTAATCCCTAATTAATCTTATTATATTGTGTATTATGAAAAACAATATTAGTCATGTATAATTTGAACACAAAACAGTTAAACAAAAAATGCGCTTACCATGATAACTCATCTGTGATTTGCTTGCTGAACAATGCTTTTTTCTCGTAAGAACGGCCTTTCCGCATTGCTTGACTTATGAATACCAAGTAGTGAGGTAAGTCAGTTCTCACTACGGGGAGACGGTTCGGATGGGATTTTAACTCCGGTCCTGTCGTTTGAAGTCCGGCGCAGATGTCGCCTACACCACCGAGCCGCCCCTAAACCTAAGGCCGCCCGCTGAACAATGCTTATCAAGGCTAGAAATACGGGTTCGAATCGATTTTGGTCTTAATGACATTGGCCTTCGTTTTGTTGGCACCATTGTGGTGCTATAGCTTCTGGTTGTGTACCACGGCTAATGAGACGTTCGCGATGGCGAAAAAAGCGTGATTCTGCCTCTAATGCCTTAGTACTTGGATTTGACCAAAGTCGTTCAGCCGCTGCCGCTGCTCGTGGCCAAGTTCGTCCGTCAAGTGAATGCGCATCAATATATTCGGTCCATACACAAACTTCTCCTCCTAAAATACCGTTTCCTTTGGGCAGTTGATTTTCATACACTTTCTTCCAGTTGTAGTATGTGGTTACACCCCAAAAACCGTGGTCAAGGTACCAAGCATCTTTGGTTGAAATTATAAGCTTATAACCTAACTTTTGCAGTTGTTGCGGCATATTGTTCGTTGAAGGCACCCATGTTTGTATAACATAACGATCGCTGGACAAAAATTGGACAATAACTGAAGGATCCGTCAAATGGCTCGACCACAAAATAACTGGGGATGTACGTTTACTTTTACCGCTCGTTGTTGTGCTACTCCTGTTTGTATTAACAAGATACAGTGCGTTGTCCCATAGACGTAATGCATTATTCTAGAATGGGAAAAAGATGATTGGCAATTGTTTTGGAAATAGGCAAACAGCAAGCACATGTTTGTTTCATGTAATGTAATTTTAATGTGTTCTACTTACCTGAAATTCATTCCACAGCATTAGGAAATCCGTTTCGTTTCGACCCATTCCATGATCAACTAAGTAGCTGACAATTTCATCTGTAGCATTCCAGCATCCGAAGAATACCTCGTCTCCTCCCATGTGTAAAATCTGTTCATCCTTGTTGATAAAAGCCAAATCATAATAAATATCTTGCAAGACAGCATACAAGTTTGGATTTACAGGATTCAATTGGCCACATGGAGGTTCGATACAAAATTTTCGCCACGGTTTTTGATTAATACAAACAGCCAGATTTCCAAGGCCTTTTTCAGGACCCCATTGCCACCCATTACCTGAAAATATTCGGGTCACATGTTTGAAGATGAACAAAACAGTAACGTTTAGTGTGTAAGACTCTGTAATAACTTTGAAGACGTAGTTACTTATCACGTAAAGACATACCAGCGTGCGCTGGAGCATCTAACTCCAAAATAACACGAATGCCGCGATACTTTGCATATCGGATTAATTTTCTCACATCGCTCGAAGTGTATATTTGATTGCTATCATATGCCCCATATGATACCATTTCTGGAACTCGATTCAGCTGTATGGGGAAACTTTGAGTGTCGGTCACATGCCAATGTAACACGTTCATTTTACTAGCAGCCATGGCATCGAGTTGTCTTTTCAAACAATTGATCGGTATATAATTTCTTGCTGTATCAATCAACAAACCGCGATGCGCATACGCTGGTTGGTCTGTAATAACTGCATCCGATAACATTTGAAGAGAACTTGTGAAGTTAGCTTCGTTGACAACTGTAAACAGCTGTAAAAGTGTTTCACAGCCGTGTCGCACTCCAAAAACTGTCGCTGCTTCTATGACTGCAACAACATTAGTAATGTTTTCGATGGAAACTTTCAACTTGTAGCTTTCATCCGTGGACCATTCGATATTTGTTTTGCTGTAACTACTAGCGTGCATTTTTACAATTAATGACATTGGCGTTGAGTCGGAATATAACATTTGAATACGATAATCTCGGCGTAAATTGAGTAAAAAATAATTTTCTACTTCCTCCAAGAATTTAATCGCTTCTGCAGTCTGATTATTCGTATATTGCTCGAATCTATGAAAAATCAATAAATATGAAATAGCTTAGCACAACGAAGTTCACATTTAATTTTTACTTATTTCTTGAGGGACGGCCTGGCCGTATTGATAAGATTACATTTCATTAAACTTACTTAATAGTGGTAGGGTTGATGGCGGTTGTCTTTTTACCAAGATGCACACGGCCGGTGGGATGAGGCCACAAAGGGCCAAATTTCCCACACAATAAGCGACAGTTATTCAAAGTAGGGAACACATGCGATTCACTTGTTCCATTGATGTAACTAAATTCTTTGACACACTGTTGTTCATCGGTACATCTATACAATGAGCGAGTAGTACCATAGACAGAGACGTGCACGACATTAAAGACAATGAAAAATGCATATCTAACACACACCATTGCACTACACTTTATGACGCTGATACTGATTTACTTTCGCTTCACTGGATGGTAGGTAAAAAAAGAACAGTAAAATGGTTTTGTCTTTAAGAACGATATTTGGAACATTTCACAATATCCATTTTATCACTCACATTATCAGAAAAGTTCACATTATCAAAATCACTGTTTATGCGGACATTTGGATCGCAAAGTTTATTTAAATGGTGTAATGTTCAATAACAAAACCCTAAGAAGATTTCAAATTATATGCATGTTTCCAGTTATGATTGAAGGAAAATTGCGATAACTCCTCAAAATTTAAAATCCTTTCGAGCTTAATATCCAAATTGTAGATTAAATGTGATAATATTAGAAGTTGTGGTATAAATAGGAAGTACATAAAAAACAATGTACAACACAGCTTTGGAGTTATGTGTGATATAATATAACATGAAGCAATATAAAATTACATATCTTATAAGCGGCTATCTTGGAAATTAGATATTATACGAACCTCAACTTAGCTAGCAAACTTATATAACAAAGTGGAAATATTACGAATGTTGCGTCTGTACGATCGTGAAACATTTAATGAACGTATGAATACGTACAATAGAGTCAGAGCCAGTCAACTCCTGTGACAACACATTTATCAACACAACTGTTTTACAATCATACCTTTCAAGCAGCACTTTACTCGCTGGAAGACAACAAACACTACACTGCAATGCCAGCAAATAACAGCATAACACGCTAAAGTGGTACTGATGGTAGGTTCTCCACGGGAGTCATAATATATTGAAAACCTTGATAGATTTGAAATGTAACACTGCAACGCGCTACATGCAGACTGAACCATATGCTGATAAGAAACGATGTGTTAAACTGCAATGAGGTCATACAAAAGAATACGTATACTTACTTCGAATGTGTCGTTTAAATGTTTATGTAGAGTGTGTCGTGAAAAGGAGTTAAATTATTTACACAATATATTACTGTACAACATGTATATGATAAACAAAAGGTACAATATATGACCGTTCTTTGACATTTGAGCGTTAACAAGTATGCTAAAACTTTTACAAACTCTAGCCCGTCCTATTTGCCTGCACTACCTTTTGCATTTTTTTGATGTCATTGATCATGGAATGCCATGTGATGTTTCCAATGACAGTTTAAGTTAAGAAATTTTGAATTTACAAAGAACTGATTAAGAGCAAACAAGCCGTTTCTTTCAAAATATTTTGTATGAACCTTTCATTCGTCGATTCACCGATGTTTGATCAAAACTCTCTTAAAGTAATTAAATTTCAATGTATTTCATTTTCATGTATAAAGACTGTTTTTCTTTTTCCACCTTTTCTCGTTTTTTTTTAAACTGTTCTCTTGTGTTGCTGTTCAATTATGCTATACTTATAAGCCGATCAGATAAAAAGGCATCCTCAACAGGTGGAAAATAAATGATGAATCTTGAAATTCAAACAAATAGATGTTGTGTTGGCGTACAACGTCACAAAACAGAATATATTAAATATTAACATAATGAATGAAATATACGACACATGGATGGAAATTAGAAGATCCCGAAATGTGGGAACAGAAGCTACTCATAAAAATCTTTTACGTTGTAGACCTCTGGGTAGGTATATTTTGGGTATAGCTGTGTGTCCAGCCAAAATCCGTTTAAAAGAAGACCATGTAATACAGAAGAAAACAGAGTGGTAGTGTATAAATATTTAATTTTTACATATCAGCGTATGAACTCTCGCATATGAACTCATGATTGCAAACGCATCGATGCCGCACCAATTGGGCATATGACGTCAAAACTGTATTATGACAAGGGAGCAGTTTAATTTTTTCCTGCACTTGAATTGGAGTAATCTATACAACCTATGTTACTGGTAAGATCTATTTCTTCTGAATTGCTAGATGTGTCGCTGGAGTTTGAATAGCTCATCTCCAATTGCAGTGGTTCTCGTTTTGAAGTTGCTCCATACTCGCTAATGGTGCTGCCTTTGTACATCTTACTTTCCGAGTGAATTAAATGATTATGATCGAATGCCAACTGATCTGGCTTGTGATTGAAAAGATTGTGTTTATCTATACATTCCTTAGTATAAAGCTTTTCGATGCCATTTGATTTAATGCGGTTAGCTTGTGTTGAACTACCATTAGCTCCTGAACTACGCTCTCGTTCTTGAATCGCGGGTTGTGGAAGGAACGAGGTCTCATGAATATTATCGTGGGATGCTGCGTTCTGAGGAGGTTTAGTGTCAATTATCGATTTAAGTGCACCGTCGTTGTTATTGTTGCTACTGTTGTTGTTGTTGTTGTTGTTGTTGTTGTTGTTGTTGTTGTTGTTGTTATTGTTGCTGCTGATGTTGCTAGTGCCGTTGTTTGATGTTTGAGCTTCAGATGCTAGCAACAAGTTATGATGTACATCATCAATAAGCAGAAAAATAGCCACAAATCATACTTAAACGTTAGTTTACATAAAAATATTCATTTATTCTTGACAGTACAGCATTGTACCGTCAAAATTAGTTATAAGTAAATCCATTTAATTTTGTAATATTCTGTCCCGTTCTTACTTGGCAACACGTTTCATTGAAACACAGTGATTACCAATAATATACGATCATTTTCATGTCCACTTTTCAAAAATCTCACCAAATTTTAATAGAATGGTCAGTAGCAACTGAACTATTCATAGCATCTTTGTTTTGGACCAAAAGTGCATCAATGATTGTGAAATACATAATAAGAATCTGTATCAACTTCGAAAACTTTTCGACAAAAAATCTATTTTTTTTACTAGCACACCTAACCATTTGTACAGTTGAAAGGGAAGGGATGCCTAAAACTATAAATAATTTTTTGTTTCAATTTTCAAAATAATGAAAGGTCTTATTATATGCTCTTGGGTATTTTGCGACCAATAACCGATTTTTTTTATTCATCCAATGATACGAACGTGTTTTCAAAATTTTCAACTAACTTTTACAATTTTCGACCTAGTTCGCATTCGTTCAAAATTGGCTTCACAATCTCATTTTTCATCTCACAATCTCACGCAATAGCAAGAGGATTTATTTTATTGGTCACTGTATATGTTTCACAAAATTGTCGAATGACTGCTGCTATTGTTTTCAGCACTGTTTCATATACCTATATTATTTTGTATGTTCCCCGCTACCATCTACCACGAGCATGGAAACGCCTGACATACCCCGGGATAAGGTGCCCTCACACGATAAGACCATCGCTATGACTTTGGCTTTGGATGACGGAACATACGCAACGGAACAACCGAGCACACCCGGGATATGGTGCCCTTTCACGGCTCGGAGAAGGAAATGTCTCCCAGAAAAGATAAAAGAAGTATACTAATTTTAAGTTTATTGTAAGCAATACGTCTTGGCCGTCTTTTATGAATAAAAAAAAATGTATGTTCCTGTTGCATACAACGATAAATAAATTTAATTCGTCATACTTTGAGCAGTCGTGAAAGAAAATGCCCGACATAGCAGCTAAAAATCGTCATGTTCACTGTAAACATCGGTTAAAGCATTCCGCGGACCGTTGGTGGATAAAACGTGGCGCCGGATCCAACTACGTGGTGTCGGCAAGACTAGTAAGCTATTCGATGGCCGGCGTGACCCAGAAGGGTCTTTAGGTCAAGAAGAAGCATTCCAGCCTTATCAAAAGCTTTAATTTCTGCCGATAGGTTGATAAGGTTTTGGTTTGGATAGATCCTACCGTACCTTACCCTTTAAGTGAATATGTCTTGTTTTCATATCTGTTGACACACCAAGTGCGATACAGCATATAGATAATTGATGGACGAGCCTCAAATAGAGGATACAAGTTTCTACCCAAACTCCAAATGAATGGGACCACCAAAGCCACAACAAGTGCAACAATATTAATCCAATACTCAATAATATATACTGCAAGAAAATTAAATTATTTTCAAATTTACCTATGATTAACTGTGCATTCCCCATACTCAAACACCTCATTCGCCACGCGTCTTGTAATAATTGTAGCCGTGCTTGTTTTCTCCATTTCGCTCGTCGATTTTGAAACCAAACCTGGAAAGACAACATGTTTGAAATTGATGATTCACTACGATGTATGATTGACTGGTTACTTTGTAGGTCATGATTTTTTTATTTCATAATTATGGCCAGGCCATATTTCTGAAGGAATGAATGATTGTTATTAAAACTATTATTATTTATTTTTAATCTATAATTAAGGATGACGACCCATCGGCTTATTGTAAGTTATTCCGTCAACTTTAATAAAGGAACAATACTATTAACAGCTAATAAAGCAGCAAAATAGTTTGTCTATAAGCAATCAGTTATGATCAGGAAAATTAAAATATGATTTTAAATCTTTAATATCTCATAACAAAAATCGTTCCGCGAAAATTTACACTGCAATACGCACTTGTAAGCTTCCAACAGATATAAGGATTTATTCGACCTCAGAAAGATCATGATGAAGAGAGATTCCAACAGATATCTGATAAGTTTATTTGCTTATGAGTAGCATTATTTCGAATCGATAGGAAATGGTTTAATATTGAAAACATTTCGCATTAAACGCGTGAAAAATTCCAAACGTTAACTGCGGGTGGTTAGCTTGAATACTTCAGTTTATACCTTTTCAACTGTTATTGTTAAAAAAAAAAAACATAAATATGTTTTGTTTCAAATCAAAAAATCAACTCTAGCCTTCCAACATTTTTATTAGCGTATAACTAAATTTATTTTATTATTAGCTCTAGTTTAATATACCGTTAAACATTTCCACACTCCAGAACAGTTGTTTTATTATGAACGCAGTTATAAAGTCAACTGTTAACGAAACGAATCCGGAACGGTGAACTATAGCTTTCGTAAAGAAATCAGCTTTAGATGTACAAGCAATATCCAACGTAAGTGTGCTACAGAAACTGTATTGGTTGTGTATAATAACAAAACTTCAGTTTATAGCACGAGCACGTTGTGCGTCCACACATTTGTTTTGCTAGGAAATATTTTAACATCACTTTTCTTACGAAAGCCAACTGGATTCACTGTTGCTTCTACGCTACGGTACAGTCTGAACACACCATCACAGTTGTATTGACCAGCTGTTTCAATTTTATCAGCCAGTAAGTTTTTGTAAGCTTTGACAATGCGGCGTAGAGCCGTCATACCAAAATAGGAAAAAAAAAGTTTTCCACAAAAGTCACGAGAAGTTAGCTTGGACGAAAATAAACCCTTTCGTGTGTTGTTTATAAAAAAAGATAGACATACAAAACATTAGAGCGCTGAAATGCATCTCCACTAGGTTAGTTTTTTTTTTAAATTAAATTCACCTGAACTCGCGCTTCACTCAAATTAATCCGTAGTGCAACTTCTTCTCGTAAAAACACATCTGGGTAGTGTGTTTTTTGGAACAACTGTTCCAACTCCTGAAGTTGTTGTGGCGTGAATGTTGTGCGATTTCGTCTCTGGCGGCGCCTACCGAACATGTATTCCGTTAGAAGATCTCCTGGCATCGGAGATAAAAATGGGCCCGCCATCAATCAGCGCGAACGGTACACTGTATCAACAGATTTCAAAAAACACCTTAGCTATACAGGCATCTAGTCAAGATGGTATCCTGAACAGAACTGATTCATTTTGGGGGTAAACATTACTCCTCACTGTATGCAAACTACCATAACTCATTACATATCTTTTTTACTCTAGGTCCGCGTTTCCCCTTTCTAGACGTCGTCTATCTCCCTTCCTTTTCTATTCTGTGTGTCCTTAGACAGAATGCGAATCCGAGTAAAACTGCACCACAAGTGACGTGTGATTCACTATCACAAGCAGAAATCCGAACTTGTCCCTTTCGTTTTGGCATTCATAACAGTACATAATAAAGCGAAAGATACCTGTCGTGCATTTACCATTCACTTGCATTTTCCCCTATTTTTCATGACTAAGTGTCTGTCTCGTTTTGATGATATTATCTCATGTATACCGTAGATAAAAAACCAAACATCTGAACTGAGCTTTTTGATCGTAAAAAAAACCCTAACAGAGTACATTCATTTATCCTTTCATTCCACCAAAAGGGGAAAAATATGAATTATTGTGTAGAACAACGATTTTTATATATTTTTTTATCTTCATGAATCGGGAATACTAACATGAATCAAACAAGTGTTGATTTGCAATACATATACCAAATCACAGAGCCTATGAATGCTTGAATATGACATACTGTTTTCCAATTATTTTATTTTATTTATATTTCAGTAGGATGGCTCTCTGTTGTCCAATTATGCTTTGGTATATTTTCTTCATCGTACATAAAAAAACATGTTTTCAATATCAATATGATTCAATATTCATTTTTTTTTTTTATTTATCTCGTACTTGCAGGTATCACGACGAAACAACGTAAGCGATGCTATGGAAATGGTATTCCATTGAAGTTATTTTCATAAAAGTATATGCAATTCAATTTACTGTTCACACCGACCGAGTGTGCGCGCTTTTACCACAATCATAATAGAGATTAATGTTAGCGCTTGCGCTCGCATTGTTATGCTTACACTGGTGCAAAGGAAAACAATAATGAGTAATATGGTTGCAATGAATGAGAAAGATACTTGAAGTTCTTATTCTATCTCATAATTTAAGGAGCATATATTCTCATGCACTTGTAGATTAGAGCATTGTACATCGTAAGGCAACGTTGGGAAATCGGTAAATTTGAGATGGGGATAGGATTTGTGTGATTTTCTGTGCATTTTCTTTGACTGTTGAGTGATTTTTGTTATGAAAAAGGCGGAGCAAATCGAGGCCAATCAAAACGTTATGCAAAATATGTTACTGTTTGTTTGTTTTCCGAGCCGTACGATGTTCTCCATTTTCTATGGAATGGTTTTCACTGATATTGCCCCCATTCGCATTAACTAGCTGATATATTTTCATTGGATTCAGCGATTGCGTGAAAAAATAAATGGAATATTTCTGCGTACTTTGTTACTTTTTTTAATGTGACACAAAAGCTACTTTATTTCATTTGCACTAATTAAGTTAGCACTCAGTACTGTTTTAGTTAGCAAGTTAGCACAGCAAGTTAGCATCACAGTTGGGGCGCACGGTGGTACAGGCGACAATGGCGCCGGTCTTCATACGGCAGGACCGAGGTTCAAATCCCATCCGAACCGTCCGACCGTAGCGAGTCTATCGGCAGTCGGCAAGGGATTTTTGATGGTCGACGTGACCTTAGAAGGTCGTTAAGCCAGGAAGAAGATGAAATTAGCACAGTTTATGTGCATGTTTAATAATGACAACGTGTTAGAACATCAGTTGATTCCATGGCTGCCATGGGCTCGAGAGGTTCCATGGCTGACATTTCTATTTTACATGATGTGATTTTACCCGTACTTAGAAATTCAGTTCAGCGTAAACGGAGGCGGTTCGAATGGGATTCGATGCTAAGGCACATGAAGACCCTCGAAACTTGTCACCTCGATCACTGGGCTACCCCTGTATCAGTTTGATTACCAACTCTTATTGTTGTAATGTACCAAAGGATCGAGCAGGCGACAAAAAACATCGGGTTGCAGATCAACGAGGCAAAAACGAAATTGATGGTGGCACCATCAGCGGCCCTACTTCGGAAATTCGGAACTACGTGGGGGTGATGTACGGATAGGAGATCGCATATTTGAAGTCGTTCAAAACTTCACTTATCTCGGGTCAAAAGTCAGCACCGAAAACAGCATTGAGACGGAGTTACGCGCTAGGATGCTGGCGGTCAGCCGGTCATTCTACAGCGAGAGGAAACATCTCACCTGAAAAACCCTGTCGCGACGGTTGCAGCTAAGACTGTATCGTACCTTTATAGTCCCAGTACTCACATGCACCTATGAGACATGGACTCTGTTCAAAACAGACGAAGCCCTCTTAGCTGCGTTCGAGAGGAAGATGCTCAGAAGATGGGCTGGGCATGTTATACGCATGGCACCGGACGATCTCAAGGCCAGGATAGTGGATTGGCGGACGACGGCGCGGGACCGTGAGCGGTTCCAGATTCTGCTGCGGCAGGCCAAGACCGCAAAGCGGTTGCAGCGCATGATAAGCAAGTAAGTAATATACACAGTAGGTAGCCGTATCAATAACTAGAAAAAAATTATATAACTGCTGCATTATTGAACTTTTTTACATCTCTCTCTCTCTCTCTATCTCTCTATCTCTCTCTCTCTCTCTCTCTCTCTCTATCTATCTCTCTTTCTTCTTGACTTAACGACCTTGTAAGTTCACGCCGGTCATCGAATGGCTTACTAGACTTGCCGATAATATGTAGTTGCACAGTCAGCCCTCACTAGGGAGGGCATGTACCACCGGGCAGTTTTTTACATCATTGTTTTAATTAACGCTGCATGCATGCAGCTATAATCGATGATAATAGGAAGACAGTACGATGGTGACTTTTCCAAATTGTTAATGGCTATTTCCGCATGTTTTCTCTATTACGTTGATTTGGTTCTAAATTAGCATAGCTTATATAGCAGAGCATAAATTTTGTAATTTAATCATTTGGATAATCTTTTAGAAAACGTGCCTCCGATAGCAGAGGCCGCAACGGCACCGGTCTTCACGCGGCAGGACCGGGTAATGAATCCCAACTGCAACACCCAAAGGTGCGTAGACGGTCAAAGAGTTTTTAAATTTCAAAGAAGCTCTCCGCCAGTCTGGGATAGGGGACCTCAACGGTGCGCTTAAAGTGGAAGGGTGCAGCCTTGAGGTTTCAATGCGTTACTGCCAGCGTCCATTCTTTTTGTTAGTGGCGGAAGATTTTCAGCGTACATGGCAATCGACGAGACTTCGAACATCTATAATGCATTTATCCTTCGTGAAGATGTTATAGACCGTGCATAATACTAATATTCTAATATTCACCAGCTGAATGACATCGCCTCTACTTGCAATTTGACCGTCCACAACATATTCTTCCAGCACGCACATCGATTCAGGTACACTTGGATGTCATGGAAGCATACAGCAGACTCGTAAGTTGTAGAAGTTACAAAATAGCAAGCCATTTTTGTTAGCTAACTGAACTAAGTTTACGTGGGACTTAATTTGATAATCATTTGTTTGTTCACATTTGTTATCAAGCTAGGAAGAAAATGATTGTTAAACTTAATACAATACATTAATGCAATGTAAACGTGTATCAGGCAGTCCAATTCCAGTCTTGTTTACCTCTTTGGGATATGAACTAGTATGAGAAAGATAGAAAAGCATATTACATTATGTAATGAAAATAATATCACTGATCACAGTGGAATGTAGAAAGGAGAGAGAGAGAGAGAGAGAGAGAGAGAGAGAGAGAGAGAGTAAGATTGAGAGTGATTGAGAGAGATAGACAGAGTGAGAGAAAGAAGAATAATGTTTAACACCAGAGGAATGAATGAAAATGTATGCGAACAGAAATTCATGTGCCGGCAATAACGGCTTGCACGATACAATGGCAAAGTAGAACACAAAATGATTACATGGGCTGACTATTTGCAAGCTGTTATTGTCTTGAAAAATGATTAAAATTACTTCATATGAATGACAAGGTAAAAAATGAAATAGCAGCAACATGAAACAAAACCTTCAACGATGTGCACCATCGCATTTACGCATGGCATCGTTGGTAAAAAATAAGCGGGAGTAGAAGCTACCAGCGAGGAAACAGCCTGGCAACTGTAAAGCGATTTTACTATGTTCTTCCACTGAGCCCCCGGGTTCGTTTTCATCTACCAAAAGTTTATTATGATTATGAGTATTATTCTGCATTTCCGTTTTGGAGGCTGTCATTTCATTCTTGCAGTAATACAACAGGAATGGTTGGCCGGAATAATTCAATGGTTTTGTTATTAAAGGTTGAGAAACGCGAAGGAACAAATTGTATAGAAACTCATCAACAATATGCACTGAGGGAGTTAGACCGTAGTAGGTAGCTTTTTTTTAATTAACAACGTACAGCTATGAGTTAGCACACAACTCTAACTTATACAATGTGAACGTCAGAGGATGTCGCAAACGTTGGTAAGCTTTAATGCATAATTCTTTTAATCTCAAAGATAGCTTGAAAACAATGCCCTTCTACGAATGTTTTGAATTCGCAACTATGATTGCTTTGCAGATATTTGATCTAGGTGTACTGCTGTAAATTCAAGGTACATGTGCTTGCTTTACTTGCTTATCTTCACTAGCTTATCACACCCTATATGGTTATTTATAAGGTTTATAAAGAGATTGTCTACATGTTACCGTTTTCATCATAATGCGTAAAATAATATATCATCACAATACGTAATCAACAAAAAAAAATAAATAAATAAATATGTGAAAGTGAAATACGCAAAAAAATACATAAATAATAATCTTAGATAAGCTTCTATTCAATCGTTTATCAATTTTGAAATGCCGAAGGGGTCGATTGACTGGTTGTGGATGAATCGCATGAGTTATTATGTCTGTGCATATTTATTTGTAACACTACACCGAAAATAGATAGCCAACAAATTTTTTTTTTTTTTTGTATTTTGAACAAACTGTGATGCGACATATAATTTCTTCACGTATTTGCTGTTGATTCATCTTTGGGGATCATCAATGGGATACATATGTGTGAGAAAGTCCCCAAAATTCAGTTGATAAGTCAACCCCTCCCCTTGTCAACAATTTATTTTAAAATATGCTGAGTTTACTTCCAACTTTATCTCAAATATTGAAAACGATAATTACTTCACCCTGTAACAAAGGAACTGCAACAAAGGAACAATTCATATTTTTTTGTATAATTTTTAAATTTAATGAATGAAAGCCAAAAAATGTCGAACATAACATTAAATTTCGTAATCAACAGTAGTAAAAAAAATAGCTCTGCGGTATTTTAATCCATTCTCGGCCAAGCGCTTGCTTGAGCTGATCGACACTTTGGTATCCAACCTTACTTTCCAAAATACCCTAGGCACAATAATCAAAAAGGATTTTCATCTGGTGATTTTTGTGGCCTTTGTGCGGTGGAAATAAAGCGAGGAACCTCATTTCGTAGCTATTCTTGGGTGGCGCGTGTTTGCGTGCCCAGGGCTTCAGAGTTCGCTAACAAAAATTTTCACAATAGATTTGCGCATTTATTTTGACCCCACTGTCGATGAATATGAGCGGTGAGCGATCATCGGCAGTTATGGCGGCCCACACCATCACCAAGGCCGGCTTTTGAGTTCTGATGGCCAACCAAAGTTTAAAATTCTCAGCTGACCTCTCTGGCTAGTAAACACAAAACGATCGTGTTTGTTCACAAACTGCTGGATAACAAATGGTTTCTCATCACAGAAAACCAAGTAAATCACACCTTTCTGTTAAGCAAAGCAACTATTTGGCTCCACAAGAATCTTATTTTTTGTGCATGCGCTTGTGAACAATATAATGAGCTGCCACTGGAAGAAATTTGAAAGCTGTCAGACAAGCGGTTTAGAAATAAAAACAGCCTGATTTTTGTTGCAGTTTTCTCATCTCACCCTGTATACCAAAGGGGGTAAAGAAACTAGATGGGCTCATAGCTTTGGCGCCTAGGCCATATTGAATGAGAGTTTGACAGGAGTGGGTTCGATCGTGCTATGCACATTTTCGTTCAACACAACGGCACACCACATACGAGTGCACACACATACGCTCACTAGTTAGTTGCTAGCAGGATGGAGAACAAATAGAACATAGGCATAGAACGTACACAAAAATAATAGTTCGTTTTGCTTGGGAGATGGTGTATGCAAATGCATTCATAAATCTATCTTTATTCCTAGCATGTTAAAGTTCCTAACCAATATAACAAAATGGCTGAAAACAGCCAGTAATTTTATATTGTCAATAACAGACTACACGTGACAAAGAAACAACCGCCGTATTAACAACTACCGCTACAGTAAACACACCACAAACCTGCCTGCCTGTAAAGTATATGTATACTTCCAGTCCTTTTCACTGGTTTTGTTGGCTTTCAAATGAGAGAAATTAATTAATTATATCAACAAGAAGCACGGACAGCATCATTCCTCTAAAGTTTTCGTTCACCCGACCTTACCTTAGCACTACAAACTCTAGAAATCTTGACCTGTTTTCTGGCTGCTTTGACATGAATCACCTGGATGCAATCAGTCACGTATGCCATTTCACCCGTCCTTCCCAAATTTCATATATATACATATATAGGGATGGCCTTTATATATTTATATGTATATATATTTTTATAACATTATTTATTTATTTATTTCTTTTAATTCAAATTATCTCCGGGCTACACAATGTATATCCTTAAACTAGGTTAGGGGGGGGTGGGGTGGGGTGGGGGTTAACAATGGTGAGGAGTCATTAGAGGTAAATGATTTTGATGGAGTAAAGGTAGTGAACTCTAGAAGGCGGGTTCGGAAGTGGGAAATAGGAAAGTTGAAGTCAAACAGCTCGTGATCTCTTTTGAAAGAGACGCAACATCTTAACCTAGGATCATTCTGGCCAAAAACCGAACGGCGGGAAGGGATGAATATGGATGGTCTATCACAAAGTCGACGAGAAGGGACATACAGGGGCATAGAAGATAGAAGTGTTCAGTTCTATCTGTGTTCAGAGTCGAGTGCAGAGGAAAGGATACAGGCGATGAATTAGGGCTGCACGTGTGAATGGCGGGATCTATTATCTATTAGACCCAACATCCGGTAGCGGAGAGAATATGAGGGCACAGGAACGGTGTAACCGTGTAAAAATCTGCGGACAGCGAGGCGCGTAAACTTCCTCTGAACCCTCTATATTTTCTGCATAGCGGTTTCTCCGGGTGGGGTCCACACTACGCTTGCATAATTTGAATGAAATGAGTATAATCCAGAACGGAGCGAACCCAGCAGCAGTACAGTGCCTTTAAACATAAAGGATTTCTGATCTCAGAAGCCATGCGGAAATTTAGGCCTAGTGCTCTATTAGCTTTATTAACTACATGGTTAATGTGTTCATCGAACGAAAGTCCCTCGTCCAACCAAACCCCAAGATCTTTCACGGTTACTCTACTTATTTGGGTGCCGCATTAGGAGTAGTTCCATAACAGCCGATCAGCAGAAGACCTCCCGAAAGAGACGACACAACATTTAGGGAGGCAGAGCACCAACCCATTGTTCAAACACCAAACAAAAAAGTCACTAAGAGAGCGTTCCGACTGTCGATCTCTCCGACAGTCGGAAGACGAAGACACGGGGAGAAAGATGTAGATATCATCAGCATAAAGAAGGTGTCCATCAGTTGGAAGAACATTGATGCAGTCATTGATGAATACAGTAAAAAGGATAGGACTAAGTGTACTTTCCTGAGGAACGCCAGACAACCCCACAAATGAAGATGAAAACGAGTGTTTCAATCTGACTGAATAAGATCGATTCGAAAGAAAGGACCCGATCCAGGACAAGATTGGTCCTCCAAACCCAAGTCTCTCCATTGTTGCAAGCATTAGGTCATGTGGAAAACTATCAAAAGCTGCTTTGAAGTCAGTATATATAGTGTCTAATTGACGTTTGCAGACAATGTTGGACATAATAACAGACACAAAACACATAAGATTTGTCGAAGTAGAACGTTTGGGCATAAAGCCATGCTGGTGCGGAGAAATGCAATTAGACACTACGGGAAGGATAAAGGATTGAACAAGGGATTCACACATTTTGGACTTAGCACAGAGGATGGCAACATCACGGAAATTGGACGCGGCTGAACGATCTCCCTCTTTAAAAATTGCTCCAGGACAGATCCAGGCCGTTTTCCAGGCGGCTGGAAAACTTCCCTCTCTGAGCAATCTTGAAAAAAGACGTAACAGAATTAGGACAAAAATTTGACATTTCTTCAAGACACATGATGGTATGCCATCTGGCCCGGGTGAGAAAGATAATATTAGTCTATTTTTATCTATTTCTACGGTGTTGCAGCTAATGACGTTACTAGGCGTGTAGGCCAAAGCATCAGGAGGAAACACTGTACTGCAACATGGATCAACGAACACGCCTGAAAAATGTCTCGCGAATAGTTCACTACAGCCAGCGGGCGTATCAGCCACATCATCGCCTAGAGAGATTGAGGAGCGAATGTCTTTGGATTTGCGACGGGCATTGGCAAAACGCCAGAATGATCGAGGGTCAGAGGCAAATTTAGTTTGAAGGCGCACTAGGTAAGATCTATAACATGTCCTATTGTAGATACGGTATGCCGTGGAAGCGTATTTGTACACGCGCATGGCATGCGATGAACGAGTGTGCCCTTTTAGGCACGAAGTGCGCGCTTCTTGTCGGCTTTAAGAGCTTTTAGGGATCTGTTAGACCAAACCGGTTTGGGAGAAGGAGGCAAGAGAGGACAGCACGAGGAAAAGGATGTAAGGATAACATTGTTCAGTTGAGTAACAGCGTCGTAAATTGTAGGGACAGATTCGATGAATCTGTTGTGGCGGCCCGGTGGTGTAGCCGACAGCAGCGCCGGTCTTCAAACGGCAGGAACGGGGTTCAAATCCCATCCGGACCGTCCCCCCGTAGTGAGGTCTGACTAACCAACTACGTGGTATCGGCAGTCTAGAAAGCCATTTCGATGGCCGGCATGACCTTACAGGTCGTTACGCCAAGAATAGATTCGATGAAATGTAGATCCACGTTCGCTAAGATTCGTTCAAGTCCAGAATAGTCAAGTCTTAGAACATTATTGCGTCTGATTTCGTTTCTGCCCAAGTTCCTATGGTTTTGACCGTTAGAGATCGTTGCGGTTAATGGAACCGATAGCTTTCGTGCCGGATGATATTTGTTCAGGTTGATCAACGGTGATGACGGTACAATGCCGTATTTTCGACAGCGCTTGTGATGACTAAATTATATAAACTTAATGATGAGGCAATTCCTCCTTATTCTTTGCCACTATGACATTTCTATACCGGGCAAAATCGGTTTCAAATTTCATGTCCTTGAAATTTGAAACCGATCATGCCCGCCCCGCTCTCGCATAGCACGAATAATCATATTGTAGATCAGTGTTGCGAACGCGACAATAAATATCAATGCTTAAAGAGAAAACGTGCACTAAAGTAAAGTACACATTTCTAAATTGTTGCATTGTGAAATCAAAATTCATCATCACAAAGCCGTGTCAAATAAAATCGGCACTCGGATAATTCTGACGGCATAAAAATATTGTAAACTTTTCCATGCTTGATTCGTCGTTTAGCATAGGCATGCAATAAATCCAGGGCAAACATAAATAAGAACAGGAACGATCAGACGAACCTATACAGTATAAGCGATGCGCGATTACAGCATTACGTCAACGCAGCGTAAGGCGATGCGCGACCGCATCAATATTGGCGAAAAGAAACAATGTAATCTTTAGTAAAGCGATATGCGATCGCTTACACATTGCTTATCGAAAGAATTCCCGACAAATCTAAATAAAGTGAAACGCGGTACTTAAGATACTGTAAGATACTTACATATATACCTTTGTATATATGAACGAAACGGTTTAAATAAACGAGACTTACTTCTGAAAACCAATCCACTGAATTCAACTGGTTACTCCAGATTAATGGAATGAGGAATAGGTCGGACCGACTGCTTGGCCTAGTTCTGGCTACCTCTGATACAGCTTCCTCCTCCTCTGCTGTGCTTCGTTATGAGTCACCGCTCTTGCTTATTTATCATTATCATCCTGCACTTAGTTTAACAATATTTCCTGATGGGACGTCTTCTACCTCAGTTAGTCAGTATCCTGTGTTTAATCTTGACTTTAAACGGACAAATTATGATAAACTGCAGGAAACGCTTGAACATTCTGATTGATCGTTCCTTTCGGACTGCCTTTCAGTCGACGCAGCGGTTAAATTCTTTACTGTAGCTTGAGATTTCCACCCTTCGTATCTGTAGCCCCCACTCTAAACCTCCATCTAAGCCACCATGGTCAGACAGATCATTGATTGTATTGAAGCGGAATAAATCTCGTGTTTTACGGAATTTACACCGGTGTGCTTCCACGTACCTCCATCCTGTGCTTGCAGATTACCAAATTTAGCAACAGATGCAACAAATCTTATGTCCTTTGTTCTTAAATGTTTCGATTCGGGTGCTCAAGTGGATTCAATATAACGGCATTCGATAGCGTATGTCATGTTCTTCTTCCAGCTAAATTAGCGAAACTTGGAATCACTACCTGTTTTACTTCGGGTCTGGTTTTATCTTTCTGGTCGCACTTGCAGTGTGAAAATCAATTTGACAACCTCTACGCACTTTTATTGTACATCTGGGGGTCCGCAGGGCAGTGTTCTTAGTCCTCTCCTTTTCTTATTATTTGTTAATGATGTCTCTTCCATCCTCCCCCATGACGATCATCTGCTATTCGTAGTGCCACCGACTGTTCTTCTCTCCAATCTTTTGTTAACTTTTTCTCTATTTGGTGTGCCGACGATCTCCTTCTCCTGTGTATCTACAAATGCAGTATCGTATCTTTTTCTCGTTCCTCTCTGCCCTGGAGGTTCAACTATTCAAATAATGGATGCCCGCTGAGTTGTGTTTTCAAGTACGCGATCTGGGAGTGACGCTTGACACTAAGCTTCTTTTCGACCAGCTTCAATCGACGATCAATTCGGCTTGATCAATTCGGTTTATCGGATACTTGGAGTTATCCGAAAACAATCCTCCGAATTCTCGGTCCCTCAGTGCTTTAGAACGCTGTATTGTGGCCTTGTTCGACCGATACTTGAATATGCGAGTGTTGTATGAAGTCCTTTAGGCACTGTCTCGACCGCCCGAGTTGAGAGGGTGCAAAAACTTGTTACTCGCATTGCGATTAGGCGCATTCTTGATTGACATTCTTGACTTAGGCTCTACTAGGCTTGCGCATTCTTGACTTAGGCTCTACTCAACTCGGTGCCATATTTTGGAGCTCCTATCATTGGAATCGAGACGTTCCCAGGCTTTTATTCTATTCCTGCTCCACTCCTGTGAAATTGCGTTTCATTTTTCTATAGCGCAGTTGTCAAATCATTCGGAACGAGCCCACCAAGTCTTTTTACCCACTTTGCTCTAAACCACCGAACAGTGATCGACGCAAGGAATGCAAAGGTGAGGATGTATAGAAACAAACACTGATAAAAAGTTTTTTCCTCCCTTCTAGCACATACGGCAAGCCAGCGATGACTACTTGATTTTTGCGAAACACGAGAAATGAAAATGACAAAAATTGATGTGGTGGTCTCTGCAGCAAAATGACACATCTTTTTTTTTTTTAATTTGACATTAGCAACCTGTCTGTTAATTACTGCCATTGCGTATATTGATAGATATCTAGAAGACATGCCGTCTTTGTCTATCTAGCTGCCTAACAGACATCTGTTAACGAGTTTGGCTGGTGGGTAGTCTCTTTACCCACTTTGAACACCACCACAAGCCCTGCTCTGAATCGAAACAACCATACAACCAACCAACAATCTCTAACCGATTACCATCACTGGCACCAAATTAGACACGTAACCAATACTAGCTGCAGTTTAACGTACCGTACACTGTTGGATTAACTTATCTGGACTACCCAATACTACCACCGCGGACCAGGTGTCTTCACCGATTGAACGACGCATATTTGACGCGACGCGTAGCGATTGATGCCATTTTACAGCCCTAATCGCCTGGCGTTCAGCATCCTTTCTTTGATAGGCTGGAGCAGCCCTAGCAGCAGGCACCTGGTTCGATTGTTAAGGTTGCTGCGTATTTGACGCAGAAACAAGCGAGAAAACTTACGCTGAATGGACTGAAGCCGTGCGAGTGGCTGAGAGGCAGGCCCCAAACGACGTAAGCGTACTCAACGTCTTAGCGCAGAATGGGTCACGAAGCTCCCGGGTTAGGTTAACGACCAAACCAGCAAGTCGATTACCCTTGGCAACAACGTGTTCGAACTGGTCCGTGAAGGATAGTCTGGAGTCAACCAGGACACCGAGAACCTTAACGCATTCCGAGCGTGGCCGTCAACTTTGTAGATGTAAATCGACGGATCGCGCGGGCAGCAGAACTTAACAAGGCTGCACTAAGTCTTACAGAGTGTTAATGTGTTACGTTTGCACGAGGAAACAACATCTGCAGGACAGCGAATCGTACGAAACAATTTAGCATCGTCGGCGTAAAATAGATGGTTGTTAGCTGGTAGAATCTCTGAGATACCATTGTTGTAGATGATGAATAGCAGTGACCCGAGTGATAGAGTGATAGAGTGTCGCCTATCTCTACCGAGTATGAGGAGAGGTATGATCTTACCCATACCAACAACGAGTAAGGAAAAACCAACGCGTTAGACTTGGTCAGTAAGATAGGATGACAGACAGCTTTTATATCAGTGTATAGATGGCGTCGATTTGAAAACCATTATCAATGACACTGTGACAATAGTTCACGAATTGTGTTAGATTAGTCGAAGTGTATCGTTTTCATAAAACCATGCTGATTATTAGTGATATGGTTACGAGAAGAGACTAATAGCGGCTCGTAAACCTGCAGCTCAAACACTTTAGCGCAGGCGCCAAGTGATGTGGTACCCCAGTTATTAACAGCGTCAGATTTGTAACCCTTCTTGTAGAAGGGTATCAGCCAGGAGACCTTCCACGCGGAAGGAAGAATTCTGGAGTGCAGCGATTTGTGGAAGATTTTGATCAGAAGTGAGGCAATCGAAGAAACACGTTATTTAATTATAGTCGTAGGGATGCCATCGGATCTCGAAGCGTGAGAAGGTTTGTAGAACTTGATCACGGTTGCGATAATTCCATCAACGATGATTGGTAGAGCTGGGCCAAGGGCTCCAACGGGCGTTTTGACAAATGCAGTGGTTATGGTCTCATCGGATTGGAAATGCCAAGTAAATTTAACTTTTTATCGTAATAATTACGAATATTACGGTCGAATGGTAGGGGCGGTGTAAGTCGGCAGGACAAGGATTCAAATCTACCCCGATCTTAATGCGTGTAGCGAGGACTGACTATCCAACCATATGATATCAATAAGCCTAGTTATTCATGTTTTCTCTGGTACGACCAAATAGGTCAATAAGCCAAGAAGAAGAAAAAGAAGATTACGAAATATAAGGAATCTTTAGTGGACGTGACAAACTGATGATCCAGTAATAATAGCGCTAATTCATAAAAATAAAAGGAAACTTTTGGTTTTCGCAATGTCTCGTGTTTTAGGCGAAACATTCCTCACTAAATTCTGCTGCATTATACGGATAAGAAAAGCAGTATAGTGCCCGGAATTTACTCACTTCTTGCTTTTTTTTTTTACATTTATCAGGCGATACAACTTAGTAAGGCGATCTGCGGTTTTGGCCACTTCTTGCCTTACTTGGAACAATAAACGGTGAGACATTGGACAAAGGGTCATAAAATGGAGCATTACGAAATATTATTATAAGTTTTGGAATCCAATGTTTTTTTCTAACATATTTCTTTCTGTTGCGTGAAACAAAGTTAACCCCAATTCCTCCCTGTGAAACAATTCGAGCGTTACGTTATTTATGAACGGCCTCTAAGGAGCAATCAGAGTTTCGGCAAGGGACTCAGAAAATTTCGGCCATAATCAGAAACAATTTGTAATAAATAACATACAAAAGGAAGGAAAATTAGATAAAATTCTATTTAAAAAACCATATTACCAAGATCATAACCCATACTACAATGTGATCAAAACGATTAGGGTTGAGGGAAAGCTCAAATTTAAGCTCGTGGTTGAAATAAAAAAAGGCTTTCCCCTTGCAATACACCACAAACCTCTTAGTACCATATTAAAACCAAAAAAGGATCACAAAAAAAGAAATGAATAGTTAAATTCCAATAACTGTCATAAAATATGTTACATATCAACCTTATGCACTCGAGGCAAGTGGTAAAAAAATGTAAAAAAAATATTTGCGAGGTAAAAATGACGATTGTCCAGTTAATTGTAGGAAAAACAATGTTTGGGCATTGGTGCGATTTGAATGTGATTATATTTCCGTTTGAGGCTCTGTACTCTTTTGGTAGCGTAATTCCTAGTTACACTGACGGTTACAATTCATTTATACGCGCGTAACGCTATTTGTTATTTCGGTCGAATTTGTTTTTTGAGAATGTTTGGGTTCTGCATAGTGCAGTTTTAATTACTTGTGCATTTTTTCACATAGATATACAAAAGTATATGCAACACTGTTTGCATGCGACAACATTAATACAAGATTGGTAATATTATATTTCAACATTAATTTTTGGATCTTTACTGTTACTTCATAATTTCATAAGTTGGTTTATTGACCGACGGACAACATAACATAACTATCCATGTTTCCGAAGCGATCCATGTGAATTTGAAAAAAAAAACAAACTAAAAGTTAACAAAACAACGGACAAATGCAATGCTGAGACCGAACAATACATATCAGAATTTAATCACAATCATTCGTCGCTTCAAACCGTTAACACAAAAAACGAATCCATGCGGAATCTAAAACGGCGCGGTACGGGGGAATGCATTGTGATGTTTTCTTTTTATTCTCCCTTTAATCAACATTTTACAGCATACCCTTTGTCAAATCAAAACGGGGGTGTATAACGTATTTAGTGCAACATGTGCATCACAGATGTAATCATCGAGGGGCGATTTTAATTATGAAAGTGAATTGCTGTACGTTGCGTTAAAAGAGAAATGGTTTATTTTACCAAATAAAAATTACTGATAAACATGATTCGAGCGGCAAAAATAATTCGAATTTAATTAGTCACTGATCCGGACTTTCATGATAAAAAAATTGGCATATTTATAACGCATTTACATAGATATAAAAATATTAAACATATTTTTGTAACAAACTTTTTTGTGTGTAGTTTTGATAAAGAGTATGTGAATGTATGTAGCGAATGTGAATATATGTAATAACACTTGTTAGGCAAAAATTATATATATTTATATATATATATATATATATATATATATATATATATATATATATATATATATATATATATATATATATATATATATATATATATATATATATATATATATATATATATATATATATATATATATATATATTGTTCATAGGGGAGATTACGCTACATGATTATACATATAACTCTTCGGATGTTTTCACAGCGTTTGACGATTGACGGTAAATCTCTTTCGAACAATTCTTTCGTATGCAGGACTGGTCATCCACTTAAGACCACACATTTTCCACAAGACCACTCAAGACCACAACCAGTGATCACGACCACCAGGATGGTGTGCCCAATATGAAGAATAAAATAAAGCAATATGGAAATTCAACATTTCCAGGACAGGACCACATCCCATTGAAGTCATGGGAAAGTAGAAGAAGTCATGTTAGCCACAAGAAGACTTATTATTGAGTTACACTTCTGTTTTCCATCGTGGAAAACCATAATTTTCTTTGCTAGGCATAATGTGACTTTATTTTTCTCAAGCCCGAACAGTTGGCTTAGGGAATAAGGCATACATCATAAGAAGTTGTATTCATCAGTGATGTCAAACACTTATGTACACTTCATACATAAAGAATAAGTCGAGTTATATAATAAATAAATAAGTAATGCACAATCACACATTAATGATTTGATGGCATGCTTCATTTGAGTGCAAGTTCATAATTTACTTTCTTCTTTTTCTTGGTTAGACGATCGTTAGATCATGCCGGCCATATGATGGCTTACTACTTTTAATGATACCATGCAGTTGAATAGCCCTCACTATGGGAGTAAGATTCGGATGGGATTTGAGTTCTGGTTCTGCCGTGTAACGATCGGCGCCGCTATCGCCCCTGCGAACCCAGATTTACTTACTAGATCGTAATATAATTCATTTCCACAAGCAAAGTTCAAATAAAGCTATCCTCACGAAAACTGTTATACCAATCTTACAATCATTTTATAACGTATTATCTTAGTCCTAATAAAGAACCTAATATAAATTGTATAGCAGAGAAATTCATTTAATGCAATCATGTAGCATGCAACGTTCCGAGTTCCATGGTAGCGAATGACATTATTTCAGCAAAGCAAATATCATTCGTGTTTCGTTTTCATTAACCAGCACCAACATCAGCAGTATACGCCAAGACAATAGGCAATGATGACAAGGTGTAAAAAATTAATATGCGTAAAATTCGCATGGATTCACACGTTGTGTTAATATTCCATTGTTTTAAGCATTGTTGTGTATGAGGAAAGGTATGTACTTTGGAAATCATGTTGTTTGTCTCTTTCTACGGTTCTTGGAGAAATGTCCGTTTAGGGATTCAGATGCGATATGTCCTATGATTGCTTTCCTTTGCAGCTGTTCGTTATTCTATTTTTTATGTTGTGTACACTGTTATATTGAGCAGTGGCACATTTTCAACTTTTTGGTTATTGGCAGAACCGTTATCGGGCTTTGTTAATCTAATGTTCAATCATTCATTAGTAGTTTTTAAGTTATGTTTTAATTACCATTATGACCTTTTAACTTCCTTTTCTTCATCTTTGCTCAACGTCCTTCTAGGACACGACGGCCATCCAATGGCTTACTAGACTGTTGATACCTCGTAGTTGGACAGTACTCACCACGGGGGAACGGTCCGGATGGGATTTGAACTGAGTTCCAGCCGTGTGAAGACCGGTGCTGTTGTCGCCTCTTCATTGGCCCGCCCATTTTTAGATTATTTCGCTTTGGCTGTTTTACAAGGACAATACAGGTTTTGAGCAATTGATTATACATGGAAGTTTGTTAAGCAAAGAGCAGCTACGAGCTACGTATAACAACGATCTTGATCGCATTAGTTTGAAACCTACAGATTCGGTATACGTGCGCTTCTTTTGCTACAATTTTAATTATTTTATCGTAGCATTCGTTGCAATTTTATTCAACGTTTCAATTCTGTTTATATTTCAACAAATTAAATCCTTTGTTTGATATTAAACTTCGATATCTTTTTTTGGTTCAGTGACTAATTATTATCGAACTCGACGCTATGTGCTTGTCCTTGCCCGCAGAAGTTTGAAGGTGTTGTTTCTACACTGGGCTCGTAGTTAGCTGAAATGGAAACTTCGGCGCCAGTCTTCAAACGGCAAGGCCGGGATTTAAATCCCATCCGGACCGTCCCCCCGCAGTGAAGACAGTCTATACAACTACGTAGTTTCGGCAAGTCTAGTAAGCCATTCGTATTGAGAATAATACGTCCTTAAAGCAAAAACTGAAAATGGTCAAGTTGGCATCACTGCCAAACTCATGTGTCATCATACGAAATTGTATGAACTAATTTTTCTCACTCGCCTGCTGTTCGTTGAGTCGAACGAATGTAAAATAAAGCGTTCAGAAAACCATCCCACTGTGTGTAGTGTTCTAAAGGAATCGTTTCCGAAGGACAATAACTAACGTTTTCCCAACAATTCGATGGCCAGCGTAACCTTACTCCGTGTCGTTAATCCAAGAAGAAGAAGAAGAATCTTTTCGCAGTAAAGATTAATTGCTTGCCAGGTGACGAATGTTGTGAAAAGACACAAAGTCCTTGTTAGTCAATTAATCTATTTTATGAAAACAGTCAACACATGCGGTGCTGACAATATGGTACAAACCGTCATCCTTAAAATAAATTAAAAATAACGACTATCATTTCTTTTTTTGTTTCGGCCTCAACGCGCGACTTACCTTTTGTTGCTGTAATCAATGCTGTAAACAAATGCTGTAATCAATGGAATATATTTGTGTCTCATTTTGGCAAGTTCGATGCACCAGGTTGTGGGTCAAGGGAGAAAGGAAGAATATTGAGGAAGATCACCGAAAAGAGTCAACAGCTTTTTGGACTGCTGCCTGGACTGACGTTTTCCATACAAGGAGAGAGTGCGTGTGTGTTTGCATTCTCACTTGCTGGACAATGAATTCTAACCGACGAGATCCAGTGTGGCAGCATCAAAATAAGCGTGTGCGTTAATACTTGCGACACAAGTAGAGCTTACCAACGAGATTCTGTATTGCAGCAGTCGTTTGTGCATGTTTGTTTACCTTCACACTTGCTGGACAAGGAAAAGGTAGCCACCAACATTTGTAGCAGCGTATGTTTCTGAGTGTGTGTTTGCATCAATATACAGCATTATTCGTGCTTTGGTGTTTTATTGATCTGTGCGCTGCCACATAATATCCTAAATGTAAACGAAAAAACATGGCGATATCATGGGAAGGGGAATTGAGAGAGAAATAATGTATGTGTATTGAGAATCAAAATAATGATTGTAATTATGAAGAAATTTTACCTTAAAATAAATACACACTTTTATGCTTATGACCACAAAGAGGCGCTTGCACTCTCGAGCATACTCGCGCACAGAATAAACACGAGTACGCATATACACATAAACACGCTAGTTCATTCACACATACTACAGCGCTTATGGGAAAAGATCTTTAACCTTCACGATATTGAAAGAGCGCCATCTAGGGAACAAACCACTGTAGCTCTGGAAGAGTAGGCAAAAAGGGGCTAAAGAGTAATATAGGCCCTCAAGCTGCACGCAGCAAACTAACGTGCAAGCTCCACAGTCGTTTGTGAACATGGCTGAGTAGGACATACATATTGAAAATATTAAAACTATTGAATTATAAAATCCAAAAGAACCTTATTTTAACTAGTTTTAATCCAGTTTTAGTAATTGAAACAACTTTATACTCAAATCATGTTTAAATATTATTTTTTTTTCGTATATTGACCCATTTAAATTAAAATATATGGCTCACTATAGAATTATTTCAATTACAGTATGAGCTGTCCCGTTTAAATGATGAAATAAGTTAGTGAAATGTTTTTATAAATAAGTAATTATACATAAGCTAGCTAGTTAAAGAAAGAAAGAAAAAAGAACTTGAAACTAGTTAAAATAATTTGTTGGATTTTATAAACCGATAGTTTTATTATTTTCCATATGTCCTACTCAGCCATGGTCACAAACGACTGTGGAGCCTGCATGTGAGTTTGCTGCGTGCAATTTGAGGGCCTACATTACTCTTTAGCCGTCTAAAGAGTAATAAAGGCCCACAGGTTGTACGGGATTCATCTCATGCTTGTGTGAAAAATCACGGTAGATTGTGACCATCATGCGTAGGACATAACTTTTTTATTTAAATAAATAATTATTAAAATGAGGAAAGTTATTTGAAATTATTGTTAAGAATCGCAAAGCTAGCTTATGTAGAAGGTTTATGATTAGATTAATTTATGAAACAAGTTCCACTTACTTATTTAATCATTTGAATGAGCGTGTTCATACTGTAATTTAAATATTTCTATACGGAGGCATATTTTCATTTTGAATTACTTATTTTACGAAAAAAAGTGTTAACTTAACAAGCCAAATTTCGATATCAGACCCTACTAAGACCTATTTATGAAGTCGTAAATCAAGACTTATATCATTCCCAATAGCAGTAATAATAAGACATCGTGAATGAAATACATCGAACCATAATTATAGCATAAAGTATCATGAAAATGGAATAATCATATATTGTGTCATGCAGCATATGACATAATTCAAGAATTTAAATTCTTTGTTATCAATTATTCTTTATTTATCATCGCTTCGTTGATTTTGAATGAAAGACACTGACAACACTGAACGATGACATATTCGTTCACACACACACACACACACACACACACACACACACACACACACACACACACACACACACACACACACACACACACACACACACACACACACACATCTCTTTCCAACACTCCAGTCGCTCCATTCTTCCAGAAAAAGCTGCTGCATCAAGTGTGCTAGTTCAATGGTGTATGGTGTATCCAATTGACTGTCGTTTCATAACTTCGGTTCCACCGTACCTTAAACGAAGGATGCATATCAATTGGATGTTAACAAATAGGGAAAATAGAGGCAAAGAAAACAAAACTTAGCATCATTGGTATGATCAAATGATAACACTGCGCCAGCATTTTGTTCATATAAAATTCCCTTTTTCTTCTGTACAAAATACCACTTTATTTTAGGTAACACGCGTGATTTTCGTTAGCCATTTCACTGCACAGGTTTGAAATTAAGATCACAACCAAAGTACAATCTGAAGCAAATTCGCACTTGAACAATAAACCATTGATCAACAAAATCTACTCAGCTATGTTCCAGTTGGCAGCTATGTGTCAAATGACAAGCAGTACTTCGTGAAGCAAAAAAGACAACTGCACGAAAAAATCATCAACTCTGATGAAAAGTTCCACAAAATATTTTTTTTATTAAACATGCACAGACATTTCAGAAACATTGTATGAACTAACTCGCTTAAATGATTAAATAAGTTGGTGAAACGTTTTTTATAAACTAGTCTTTATAAATCTTTATTACTTTTATATTATTTGAATACTAAACAATATTTTCAAATAACTTTCCTTCTTTTAATAATGATTTATTCATATAATATTTCTATATCCTACGCATAGTGGTCACAATCTACCGTGATTTTTCACACAAGCTTGCATAACATGAATCCCGTACAACTTGTGGGCCTTTATTACGACGAGTCATTCCCAAATAGCCAAATCATCTTAAGCAGCCAAATGTAGCATGCTAAAGATCGCTGCTCTAATACGCATTTGACAGCAGATAAGCAGCGCCAAATTTCGTCGTTCCTTTATCCGGCTCCTAAGCAGCCTCCGTACGCCAAACTCTAAAGAAATTTTTTATGCGCATTTAAATTTCTAGCAAGACAGAAAAAAACATTTGGTCCTTGTCTGACTTTTGGTTTCATGCTTGTGGTTGTGTTGTTATATGTGCAGCTGATGAGCTTGTTTAGGACAGTTTGTTATGTAGTAGGCATGATTCTTAGCTGTGGTAGTCTTGTGTGTATGAATGTTTTATTCTGTATGTCTGATTTATTAAGAATCGAACTGCAGTTTTCCTGTTTAACAGAGTGCTACTTTGTCAATGATACCTATTTTTGTCTGTTGTTGGACAGTGTGCAACAAGCACAGAAAAAACTATTCTAGCTCCAAGCATGAAATACTAAGGATGTGTGGAGTTTTAATTTCTTTTTAATTGTTTTGAGTGCACAATTGAGGGGACAATCTTTCCATATATGAGCTGAACGGCCACAACCGGATAAAAGGTGGGGGCGATCAAAATAGGCCCCAGCTTGAAGTAGCAAATATGTCCCTTAATTAAAATCTGATCAATTAGCCCTCCTCCCCCACTCGCAGGCTACAAGGCGCCCATCTACTCAGCTTAACATTGTAATTCGCCACCGAGCAGAGAGCTGAATCATATTCATTTGATAGAATGTGCAAACAATGTTGACGGGAGGAGGAGGAGGAGAAGGAGGAGGAGGGGGGAGGGAGAGAACTGGGGTTGGTTAGTAAAATGTTTCAACCATTCGACGAGGCACCTTCGGCTTGGTCTTTTTTCGCATGGCATGATTTTTAGCTGTGGAACCCTTGAAGGTCACTCATTTTGCTCATGGGTAAACCCGTCTCTGATTGTGAATTTTTATGTGTGCTGTTGCATCTGAATATTTGTGGCTAGCACTAGTTGAAGACACGAAAAATTCAGAACATATTGGTCATAACTGTTGAATGAAAAATAAACATATTTTATTCGTAAAGAAAGGGCTGATCGCATTGCTAAATATATATTCGTTGTTGAGTTATTATTTTCCAACATAATCTATAACTTAGTTTTTATCGGTAAAAATGTTCGACAAACATTTCCTAAGCCGTTTTTCTCCATTGAAGAACCACAAAGTTCCGTAAAGTACCATGTGCTGCTTAAGAAACCTCACAGTTCCATGAAGTACCATGCTTCGTTTATAAACAAGCCTCATAGTTCCAGCGAGTTCTAGGTGCAAGTAAAAAAGCTACATAGTTCCCTTGAGTTCCAGGTGCAAGCAGAAAAGCTTCATAGTTCCATCGGGTTCCACGCTCTTTTTAACAAGCCTCAAAGTTCAACCGTAGTTCGATTTTTCATTAAGCAGCCTACAAACAGCTATAGGGTTCGATTTATTTGTTTTCGGCTATTTGGGTGGCTTGGTGGCATACGATTTTATCGTACGACCAAATTGGTAGGGGTGTCATTGCTCGGCAGATTAGTCGTACGACCATTTTCGGTTTGACGTTTGAATGTAAACAAACGAAGAAGGAAGGCTTTCATTATACAAGCATTCTGCTACCACAGCAGTTCCAAGTTTATGGTTGCAGTACTGATAATAATGCCTCGTATCGGCAGTTCTGTTAGTGAACACTAAATTTTGGTAGATCGGGCGAAAAACTGCCATTGTGATGGTAATTAGACTGTTTGGCTCAACATAAGAAACCGCTTGCCATTACAGTTATACCGTTTTACTGTTGCTGTAGCTGATTTTTATAAAAAATATCTGTTGTAAACAAGCGGTGTTTACACCGACCGCTGCTGTCGTTGTCGGAATTTAATTCGTATTTACGAAGTTGTCGGAAGAAAGCTTCGCGGTCGGGATAACTGAGTTCCGCGGTGAGTGAAGGACCAGGACGAGAAATAGGTTCATAAAAGGGCTGAACAACGCGTGAGCGGCATTAGTACCGCTAGAAAACCAGAAAATAAAACAAACTAATTTTTTGGTTCGCTCCACTAAAATAGCGTTCCTAACTAATTCTAAACTTTTTTACTGTGTTTTCTACAATATCCTTGTTCCAAATATATTCACCTTGGTTTAAGCTGCTACGTATCTTGAGCTAAAATGTCAGTCAATAATTGGTTTCGTTTTGGCATGTGTGTTGTGTATTGAAGTTGCGCTCATTTCGATGTCAAAGATGCTTCATCCGTGTTGACACTGTTCGAGATGCTATATGAGAATCGTACCAGACGCAGGTAAGCTAGCGATTATTATCAATATTTAACAAATATTTATGTTTAACTATTGTTTTTTTTCAGGAATTAGGAATTAGTATAATAAATACAGGTAAAATTCTCGAGTCGGATTCATGGTGAATTGTTTAATAAATTGTCGATTGCTGACAGATTTGTGAGAAGTGGAATTCTCTTTGAAGTGAACTGGTGTGTATACAAGGACTGTTTGCTAGCGGCGTCGCCTATCGCAAGTGATAGGAAGGATGAAGGGGGCTTTGTTAAGGTTTGGAAGATATTATAAAAGCAAGCTATTCGAATGCATGGACTTTAGTCACCAGGCAAACGCATAACTAATACAACGATTGCTGGAATCTGGAAAGACGATCGACGCTTTGTTGACCGTTCAATAGCCATAGCTATTGTGAATATTGTTAGGAACTAACCAGCTGGAAAAGAGCTACTTATTCAAGCCGAAAAGCCTTAAACAAGTGATGACTTGTTGCAGTTCAGTGTAGCGTCTAACGAACAGCAAACGAATTGGACATGGCGCAAATGAAACTTTTAATAGTTATCTGTAGTGTAACAATTTGTTTTGTAACTGTACAAACAGTCGCTGGTGAAAGACTGCCGATTGTTTTATGGCATGGTATGGGTAAGTAATAATGAGATTAAGGGTGTGTGTTAGAAATAACGTATGATGTTTCTTCACAGGGGACACTTGCTGCTTTCCATTTAGTTTGGGTGGCGTTAGAAAATTTCTTGAATCTGAAATTGGTGTCTACGTGAAGTCTGTGGAAATTGGCAACTCCATTGCTGAAGATTTTAAAAGTGGCTATTTGGTTCACCCCAATCAACAGGTACTTTACGTATAACGCACGACCTGCGTTAAAAGTTTCTACTGATTTAATACCGCATGATCTATTTTAATTATATGCAGATAGAAATGGTTTGTGCCGAGTTGAGCAAGGATGCGAAGCTAAACAATGGATTTAATGCTATAGGATTTTCTCAGGGAGGCCAATTCCTGTAAGTGTTTGTGTATTCATGACACATTCGTTCGGATGACAAGAATGGTCACTGTCCATATAAGAACACATTTTTTTCTCTTTCAGACGTGGGCTTGTGCAAAGATGTTCAACTTTACGAGTCATGAATTTGATTACTTTGGGTGGCCAGCATCAAGGCGTGTTCGGGTTGCCAAATTGTCCGTCGTTAAGTAGCCGAACATGTGAGCGTTTCCGACAATTTTTAAACTATGCCGCATATACAGAGTTGATGCAAAAGTTTCTCGTTCAAGCCACGTATTGGCATGATCCGCTAAATGAAGCAATATATAAAAACTCGAGCACGTTTTTAGCCAATATTAATAACGAACTATTTATCAACGAAAGTTATGTAGCAAATCTGCAAAACCTAAGCTACTTTATCATGGTTCAGTTTAACAAGGATACTATCGTGCAACCATTAGAATCGCAATGGTTTGGTTATTATAAACCAGGACAGGATAAAGAAACACAGGGGCTTAAGGAATCTGAACTATTTATCGAGGTAACTAATAATCCACGCACGTAAGTCATCGGCAAAGCTTCTCGCCAATTGTATAATTTGTTATTTTTCTTTTCAGGATCGACTAGGTTTGAAAAAGATGGATGAGGAAAACAAATTGGTTTTTCTTGAGTGCGAGGGAAATCATCTACAGTTCACAAAGGAATGGTTCCGGGAAAATTTATTTCGTTATTTAATGTAGATGAAGAGTTGTAATCGTTTGAATTTTTTTTTCGTTTATTTATAGAGGCTTTGAGTCTTAGAGACTACATGCACCTCTCTACTGTATAAAAAAGCGGTATAATCTAATACAAAACTATTGTAGGTGTATTTGAAATATTATGTAACACTATTGCGCTTATGGTATATGATAATGGATTAGTTAAAACTATTGCTTAAATCAAATGACTTATCCGGAAAAATCGAATGAGGCGGTTCTGATGAAGTTTTTCGGATGATAGAATTGTCGTGTAATCGGTGTCTAGTTGGCAGGTGGCTCGGTGTGTCGTGTATCCATGGCAATCGGAGAGGATGTGGTGGACGATGATATCGACGCCACAGAAGCTGCAGAGTGGATAACTAGATTTTTCTAAGAGGCACGAGTGTGTAAGGCGGGTATGACCTATACGAAGGCGGAAAAGAACTCGTTGGATGTGGCTGGATTCGGAATCTTCCCATGGAGCGGTGTTGTGCTTGATGGGACGGAGTTTGTTGCTTCCAGAACACTAGCACTGTCGGTGAAGATGACGTTCGGTCGGTATGTCTGTAGTCCTTCGTCGGCGGCTAATTGAATCGCTATTGCTTCGGTGGAGAAGCCACAACGGGTGCTACTCTCTTCTCGGAGGTTGCTCGCTTGCGTGAAACAATCTCGATGCCGTAGAGCAGTTTGGTTAGGAGCCAGGTGTTGATGATGCGGTTTTGGGTTATACGACAGGCCCGAGCTCCAAGCATCCGGAACAGGTTCAGCCGGTTGTTTGCTTCCTTTTTAACTCTGTTAGAATGAGGAATGAAGGAAAGGCGACTGTCGAAGGTTACCCCGAGTATGTCGGCAGTCCGTGCGTTGGGTATTTGTGTGTAGTTGTATTTGATTGGCCGTTGATTTGTACAGGGAGTGTGTTTACAAATGTGGAGGATTTTGGATTTAGTGTGGGATATTTCATAACCCGATTTTCTCGACCACTGTCGAATCCTGTCAACCCTGTTTGCAGGAGTTTACGGGATTCGCAAGCGGAACGAAAAGACGAGGCCAGGATAATATCGTTTGCGTAAAGGAATGCTTGGATTTCTGTATGAATAGAGCAAAAAAGGGATTCCATGCTAATAAGGAAAAGGGTGGGAAAGAGAATGGCACCTTGAGGGACACCGTTCTCCAGTGAGAAGTGATTGGATAATTCGGTTCCTATTAATGTTCTAATTGTCCGGTCCGTGAGGAAGCTTTCAATGAACGTGGTTAGAAGTTCACCATAACCCCAGCGGGACAGCTGTAGAAGGATGGCATAACGCCATGTCTGGTCAAAGGGTTTGCTAAGATCTATTATTACTAGGTCTATGTGGTACGTTTCCGTTCCCCTACCACACCGGAACGCCTGCTGGTTATTGTTATGGAGGTTACGATCTTCTAATTCCTGTGTGAGTCTACGGTTTACCATCCTTTTAATCGTGATGAACTGTAAACAAGATAAACGATGCAGATACATAAAATTCATACCGATGTTAACGTTCATGTGGATTGTAATCGGAAGTCGCGGACCATAGAACTCCGAGGACGGCCTTTAAACTACCCCGGGGGGAGTTACACATCGGACCACAACCGGTAACCACAAAACCACAGAAACAGCAAAAGCGCTAGCGATTCGATGACTAACTAAAACGCTCCATAACCAAAATACGACAGACAGACTTCGACGATGTTCGACAGACAGACGGACAGACTTCAGTCAGGAACGCCAGTGAGTGCACTAAACAGCTTACTTTAGGATAATAAAATCGCTATATTATTTACATATTTGTAGGAAATTTTTTATCCAAAAGTACGCTGTTCAGTGCACTCACTGGCGTTCCAGGAGCAAAATTTTGAAAAAATAAAGTTTTAAACGCATCTCGAATACAATGAAAAGTGAGTTCCGAAGACAACAAAATTGTAGCCGGGTCAGATATTGTTTTGTAAAATTATAAAACACCGTGGTTTTCCTTTTATCTTCACCTGGTTTATTTCACATCCGATCCCCTCGGCGATTCACTCTGAAAGTGCGCCTTTCTAACTGCCTCTGACAGCTCTCTCTTCTGCCAGATTGGACCAGCGCACAACTGTCACTTTTTCTGTTACTGTCCAGACACCTACAAAATTAAACAAAAAAAAAAAAAAAATTAAAATTAAAAAATAAACGAATTGGGTCAAGGGTTCCAGAAGCAAAAATTCGAAACAATAAATAAAACATTTTCAAAAGGGTCAAAAAATGTTATTTATTTATTTTAAGTATGACGGCTTCCAAACGGAACAAACGGAAGCTTAAGTATGACGGAACAAACTCAAGTAACAAATCCAAACAGACAGAAAATAATGAAAGCCCAACAGAAATGTACCCAACCCAAGAAAAAAGAATGAACACAGAAAATAGAAAAACAAATACAGAAAAACCACAAAAACAAGAATACTACAACATAGGAAAAATGCCTACTCCGGAAAAGAATACCTTCAGTGACACAGACGCCACTCTCAGTGAAACAGAAATCTTCATGAGCCCAGTAGACAAAAACGTAAATCTGGAAATATCTCCATAAAAAAAAACTAAAGCAAATCAAAGAAAAAAAAAAACAACAAACACATACACACAAAAAAGACAAAAAATTTACGCAGGAACCCCATACAAAAATAAAAACACTAAACACATATAAGCCAACACATAAATACACACAAAATAAATAAAATCATCATAGAAAAATGCATAAAATAAAAATCCTACAAGCAAATATACAAAGTATCGAACGTAACAAAGAGGAAATAAAATAATTAATAGTAAATGAAGAAGTTCATATAGCGTGCTTCAAAGAAAAATAGCTAAAACCAGAACAAGACTTTAGCATACCAGGGTACAACATAATAAGAAAAGATAGAATAGACGGATACGGTGGAAGCTGCATCCTAATTAAAAAACAATTAAAATACAAAGTCAATGAACTTCAAGATATAACTGGAATACAAACAGTTCACATAAATCTCATAGCTGGAAACACTCACATAATAACAACATACATTGCACCACAAATCAGCACAATAGATATGAAAAACCAAATAAATAAAATCATCCACAGCACATCAACACACAATAATATAATAATAACAGGAGATTTCAACGCACATCACACTTTCTGGGGAGATAGAAAAGACAGATAGAAAAGGAGAAATAACAATGGAGGAAATAGAAAACTCCAACCTAATCATAATCCCAAACAACACATACACACACATACCAACAGACACAAGCAAAAGACAAACATCCATTGATCTCACTATAGCATCAAACGAAATATACAATCTAATCAAGAAAAATATCAGAGACCAACACATAGGACACAGCAACCACATAACAATAGATATAATAATAGATCAAAACGCAAAAATTGAACCACATATCGTATTCAACAACAACAAAATAACAAAAGACATAAACCTTATAGATGCAAAAAAAATTAACACCATAAAACAATTCAGCAATCAAGTGAAAAAAATCATTAAAAACAACAAACACAATACACTCTTCAAACTAAAATCATGGTGGAATGAAGAAACTAAAACGGCTATGGAAAACAGAAATGCGGCAAGAAGGGATTTCAATAACAATAGATCCATAGAAAACGCAATAGAATACAGGAAAAAGTCAGCTATATTAAAACAAAAAGTGAAAAAACAAAAAGTGAAAAAACAAAAGCAAAACAATTGGGAAAACACCATAAATGAAATAAACGAAAATACTGATCTAAAGGAATTATGGAACTTAGTAGGAAGAACAAATAATAACCAAAATAATACTCAACAGTCCAATAAAGAAAACAATTTAATACACAACGACAAAACGAAAGCAATAGAGTTCATAAAAACAAATTTCGTTGACAACTCAAGATCTAAATTCAAGATAGATATCAACGCAGTAGAAGAACAAAGAACTCATTAATACAGAAATATGGGAAAAAAATTCTAAAAAGAAAAAAGAACACAACACCCGGAAGCGACAAAATAACATACAACATGCTAAGGAACATCAACCACAAGACCTTAGAAAAAAATATAGAAGAGGGAAATGCCATGTGGAACAAAGGAGCTATAAAAAAAAAGCCTTAAAGAAATAAAAATTATAGCCATTTGTAAACCCATCAAAGACGCACAACTGATCGAAAACTACAGAACAATAGCCTTGATACACACAATAATAAAAATATTCAACTCAGCTGCCTTATTGCAACTAAACAAACACATAGAAAACAACATGATAATCCCACAATTTTCCTTCGGATTCAGAGCAAAAAGGACTATAAATCAATGCATCAATTACATAACCAATGAAATATACCACAGTAATAGAAAAAATCTAAGAACAGGAATAGCATTCATAGATATTGAAAAAGTCTTCAATAACGTAAAAACAAAAGTCCTCATCAAAAAAGAGATTGAATCACAGATACCTTGTCAGATTACCAGATGGGTTTAAGCATTCCTAACAAATAGAACCATAACAATTGAAAGCAACAACCAAATTATAAAAAAAAACTCATAACAGATGGCCTTCCACAAGGCGACGTCATGTCCCCAACTTTATTCAACCTCTATACCAAAGACCTACACAACCAAATAAACAACCCACAAACCAAATTGATACAATATGCGGACGACTTTGCCATTATAGCTCACGGAAAATCACACACAGAATTAGAAAACAACCTCCAAACAGCACTAAACAAATTCATTGAGGATATCACAAAAATAAACTTCACTATAAACACAACAAAAACCAAATTCATGACCTTCAACGAAACAACAAACAGGATAATTCAAATCATTCAAAATAATCCAATCGAGGAAGTCAATACATACAAATACCTAGGAACAATAATAGACAAAAAACTAACATTGAAAAAAAACACATAGAACACATAAAAAACAAAGCAAATAGTAGACTAAACGTACTGAAAATACTATGCGCCAGGAAAAACAAACTCTACCCACACAAAGCCCTAACAATATATAGAGCAACCATCAGAAACATACTGGAATCAGGGTGCTCTTTCACAAAGAATAGTAATAAAAATAACCAAAACAGCTTAATAACTACAATACACCAAGCAATTAGGAAAGCGACAGGATGCACTAAAACTACACCAATAAATACTCTACACGCCATTGCCGCAGGAATCCCATTCCAAATAAGAAATGAATTTACAACCAACAAAGAACTGATAGAAAACATTCTCTAAACTTATAAGGCTACAACTCCTAAAACACTAAAGAACGAATTACAAAAAAAGAAAGAAAACATACCAAGAAAATTTATTTGAAAAAAACATCCAAATATACACGAACTTATACTTAGCCACAAACAACAATATTCAGGAAAAAATCACAATAGACACGTCACTCACAAACGAAATAGGAAAAAAGACTAACAAAGACAAGGAAACAATGAAACAAATAACATTGAAAAAACTAAATCAAAACAATCAAAATAGACCTAATATCTATACGGACGGAAGCATATGCAACGAAACAGCAGGAATAGGAATATACATAAAAACAAAAAACATTCACGCATATTATGACTACAAAATAAAAAACTACGCATCCATAACCTCGACAGAAATAATTGCTATACACGAAGCGCTTAAGAAGGCAAACGAAATGAATTTATCTCAACCTATAATATATACAGACAGCCTTACAGCATGTAAGATAATACAAAATGCACAAGATGAAATACTAATAGAAGAAATAAAACACAATATAATAAAAATAGGAGTAAAACTAAATGCAGAGATAATCTGGTTTCCATCTCACACAGGGATAAGAGGTAATGAAATAGCAGATGAGCTTGCCAAAAAAGACACAATAACGGAGAACATCATTAAAAACAAATTCAGATACACTGACGTCATAAAAATATATCAAAAAGAAATGGAGAAACAGACACAAGAATGGTATAAAAACACAACAACAAGCAAAAGGAAAAATTTCACTGATTTTCCAAAAGATTTTCAATTTCAGTTATGGTACAAACACACAATATTAACAGCCAAGGTAGTAAAAATAGCAAATAAAATTATAACGGGGCATGATCTATCGGAATAATGGCTACACAAAATGAAAATAATTCAGGAAGGTAACTGTGATACGTGCAACACACCAAACACCGGTTGGCATAAAATTTTTGTATGTCCAAAGTTTAACTGACACAAAGACATTACCAAAGAAAACCTCATAAAAAACTGGTAATTCACATCCGGAAAGATGATCAAACTAATAATAGACCATTTAGAGAAAAACAAAATAGAAATATAAAAAGCATAGAACAACAAAGAGAACATCGAATAGAGAAAACAACAGACACCGATCACCAAAAAAAAAATAATAATAATAATACATACAAGCCAAAACCAAACAATAACCAGTCAGCACAGGACATTATGAACTATATATATATATATATATATATATATATATATATATATATATATATATATATATATATATATATATATATATATATATATATATATATATATATATATATATTAAAAACTCAAACACACATCCATAAATAGTATTTATTACATCATAGCCATAAAAATTCAGTTTTAACTATTGTTCTTAATTTATTTTATTTATTTGAAATTAGAACTAGGAAATAAGATAGGTAAAAATAGGATAAGATTAGAAAAAAGAAAAGAAGAAAACCACACAAAACAATAGGCACACAGATATCCTATCCCTTCCACGAGAAGAGAAGAGGATACTAAAAAGAAAAAAAAAAGGAAAAAAGGGAATACCCAAGAAACAAAATGCGAGGTTTTGATTTGCAAATTAATACCAAAGAGGTTTTTTAGGCTACATCAGGAGACCTATTGGTACAAAATCATTTTACAAACAGACACAAACTCTTAGAAACGAACCTCTAGTACACATTTGCGAACAAATAACGTACAAAGAGAAAATACAAGAGTTTCTAACCACACACAGGAAATAATATATGCAAACACAAAAAACAATAGGAATAATAAAAAAAAAACAAAGTAAAAATACGTACACAAAAAAAGTAGATACGTTAAAAAAAAATAAAAACAACATACACATACAAATAAATAAATTTACACATACACATATAAATACACAAACCGAAAGGCAATAACTCTCCTTACCATGAACTTAGACACGACAAGACACACAAAAGACATAGAAATGAAGACAGAGACATAAACAAACATAAAAAGAAACAAAAACAGAAACAGAAAAGCAAGAGAAATGGACACAAAGTCTTCTCTTTCTACCATGCAGTACGCCTCTGATTATGAGTTTTTGACATCATAGGAGGCTACAACCTGCAACCAAGAAGAAGAAGAAGAAGAAGAAGAAGAAGCGTCCAAAGTTGCATAAACATTCCTTGATAGCAGTGAACAATCTGGTTTAGTTTGTGTTCTTTTTAACAAAAAACGTAAAAATGAAACGTAACTCTTCGCATTTTCATAAATTACGTGTTACGGGTCAACTGTACAAAATGTCGGCTCGAAGGAAAGCTTTGGAAAAGTCTATGGAACAACAATCCGAGAATGCTGATCCTGATTCTACGGTTGATTGTTTACTTTTCGGTAAGTAATTACAGGAACGAAAGAAACGAGTGAATTCGTAGCTCTTTGCTGTGTTAAGGATTACACTTTCATGCCATCCATTTCAGACAACCATACAGAAGACACAGAAAACACCCAAACAATCGATGATGTACCGATTATTGAAACACCGGATGGTTGTACCGGCAATACGTATGAAGAATCGTATCTCGACGAAGATAATGATTGGATGAGTCAAGATAATTATGATTAAAATGATGATCATGCCGATGAGGATGGTGAAGAGATAATATCTTCCGGCGGAGTGTCTCAGTTTCGGAACATGTAATTAAAAAAGCTTTGCAATATTGGGCGCTCATCAACTACCAATCGCGATTATTGGTAAACATAATGCTCGAAATCTTTCAGGAGCTCACCATCTACAAACATTTACCGAAAGATGCCCGAACAGTATTGCAGACTTCACGAACACCTTTCAACATCAGTGCAATTGAAGGTGGCAGATATTTCTACAATGGAGTAAAACATTGCTTGATAAATCGCCTTGAGTGAGTTTTGTTTGTCATAAACGGTTGCACGGCTTTTTCATAAAACATGCATCCATTTTTCTTTACAGGCATGTGAATGTTCCAGAAAGCATTAGTAATAATGTATCTATCGATGGATTCCTCCTTCTTCATTTTGGCCAATATTAATCAACGTTCATGAGATACCGATTCTTTCGCCTATGATAGTGGCAATGTTCCACGGCATAACGAAACCTCCTCAGCTACAGAAGTTTCTTGGACCGTTTGTTAAGGAGATGAATGATGTTATCGAAAACGGTATCCAAATCAACAACAAAGTAGTTCATGTGGCTTTGCGCGAGTTAGCGAAACTATCACTTCGGATTGTAGAGAAGTTAAGAGAAACGAAAGCTTCCTTCTTCTAAGGCGGTTAGGCTGAGAGTGCCGTCCTTTTGCTTTATTCCGATTTAAATATAGGTTTCGTGTTCAAAAGGGATCGGGTGATGAAAGGAAGGATTTAGAGAAAGGACGTAGATAACGGTGATCGTCCGGATGACGATCTTGTGTTGGTTTAGGGCTGATACCGTTGAAGGGATCCTGAATCAGGTACGGACGCTCGATATGTTGGTTTAGGGCTGATACCGTTGTAGGGATGCAGAATCAGGTTCGGACGCTCTATCGACTGGATGACGATGCTGTGTTGGTTTGGGACTGATACCGATCGACCGGATGACGATGCTGTGTTGGTTTGGGACTGATACCGTTGAACAGTTTTGATAACTGTATTTATGATTCTGCGCTGTTCCGATAACTTGCCCCTCCTTAAATCTGAGGCTCCGTACGAAGGCATTCCTTCATAGTTGGCGGTCTATAGATTGTCGATGTTTGTGATGCTGGTTGTGTATTGATGTTGATATCTGTTCTTTTCTTACGTATTTTTGACACAATGTATCCACCGACGGCGATCAATACTATAAACGGAGTGTTTATCAGGCTTGATATCGACCACGTTTTCCATGTGATGCTGTGGGATTCCAAATGGATTTGATTCATCTCCGTTCTTAATTCTTTATGTAGTTCGTGTAGATGCTCAAGACTCAATTTAACGATTTTGTCCTGTTGCATCACTTCTATGCCATAGAGAGGAAGATTGATCGGTGACCCCGGAAAACTAATCGTGTTGCTTGAAATAGTTTTGTTATTGAAGAAAATATTACAATCTTCATATGTGACGATGAATGAGCCAGTAAGGTTTCTCTTTTGTATGCCACACGTAGTATCAGATGTGAACCAAACGGATGAACTTCTTGTGTTGGTGGATTCGATACAAAATCGCTAGATGCTGGTTGTCCCTTCATAATTGCCGGTATGCACGACGAGTTGTCTTCTTGTAGATCTTCCGTATTATAAAAGTCCTTATCCAGTGATGCGACAGTAAACATTTGCGATTTATGGGAAAGGTAATAGGGATGAGGAACGTGGATCTGTTTTCCTATGTTATTTATGCCATAGACTTGGATTTTGTTCAGTATGTTTTCGCTTAATCTAGGACAACTTATTATAAACAATAATTCATTGTTATTCGTCGCTATATTTTGTGCCTCGGCATGGCATAGGAATCTGTGGAATACGATTATTCATATATAACTTTTAAATCATTCTTATGAATCCTTTTTCCCTGTTTGGTGGTTATTGTCGTTCTGTTGACTCGTTGGATGTCAACTTTTTTTGTAAGGTTTTGCTAGTTTAACTCTACGCTTCGTTTTCATAAACACCTTTGATTTGGTTGTTATAACCCGTTCTTTTTTATTCTTGTTGTAAGAGCAAATGTCTTTTTCTTGTTTCTTCTTTATGTTATCCCTAACTTTTTGCATAATCGTCATCGTATGTTCGGAAGATGTTATAATCTCAAGCGGCGTGTATTTAGTACTTGAATGAATAGAATTATTATACTTGTGCACTGCGATATTCATTAATTCGATAGGATTGTAGAAAGGATGATCTGACTGTGTTATGCGACAAATTTCTATAAGGGTAGAATGAAATCTCTCTACAACACCATTCATCTCACTCCTGCCTGTTGCTGTGATATAAGGCTGAATATTAAAAGTGTTGAAGAATTCCCTTACATTTCCTGAGTTGAATGATTTTTCTCCATCCATAACGATAACTTCAGGAGGTTTGTGTTTCAATATTATTTCTTTTAGAGCTGGGAGTATGTCCACAACTCTAGAATCAATTTTGACTACTTGAGCATATTTTGAAAATTTTTCAATACTGGTTAAAAAATAAAGTTTATTCATAAACAGAATGTCTACGTGCATTATTTCGAAGGGTGCACTTGGCAATGGTGTTTTTGTCAAAGGAGATTTAATGGGGTTTCTATCATACTTGCATTCGTTGCATGTTCTGCAATTTCGAATAAAATTTTTGATTTGTTGAGCCATTTTTGGAAAATAATATTTTTGTAAAATCTTAAGCTTGTTTTCTTCGCAACCTCTGTGTGCTCTGTTATGTTCCTTGCATATAATGTCTACTTGATCATTGTAATTTTCTATATCCTTTAATATTTTTTGTGTATATCGAATGTTTAGTAAATTCTGTCTCCCAAAGTTTTTCTTGTATACTTCTTGAATTTTTCCCATTAAAGCTTCACTAGTGAACAAACCATTTAGCTTCGAGGGGTCAAAATATTTTTTCAAAACGTGCAATAGAGTTGAATCACTCGTGTTTGAAATTGTGATGTCAAATTTTTTAAAGTTGGTAAATGGTTCACTTGTGGCAACATGATCGATTCCTTCGTTTAAAATGATTTGCTGCCGAAAAGCGTTTAAAGGTGCTTCAGTAGAAGGAATATAAAAATTATCACTATCGTTCGCAGAATGTTGCGTGGCCGTCATTGAGTATACTATTCGACTCAGTGCATCTGCTACTACATTGGTTTTACCTGGTTTATAGATAATTTCGTAATCGTGCTCTTCCAAGTATGCTTTCCATCGTTTTAATTTTGCATTAGTGTTCCTTTGTGAAAGGGTAAATGTAAGAGGTTGATGGTCGGTCAATATTTTGAATTTTGTACCATATAGATAATTTCTAAATGTCTTTAAGGCCCATATAATAGCAAGCATCTCTTTTTCTGGAACAGAGTATGACTCTTCCGTTTTAGAGAGCGTTCGGTAACTAAAATGAATAGGTTTATCTTTTCCCAGTTCACCTTGTGAAAGGACCGCACCAATTGCGAAATCTGAGGCGTCCGTTGTAAGTATAAACGGCATGCTGTAATCTGGATAAATTAGAATGTCTGACGAGGATAATATGTTTTTAAATTTTTCGAAACATTTTATTTGTTCCGTGGAGAGTGTTATTTTGCTATTTGAAGTCGTATTTTTCTCACCTCGTAGGCTATTAGTTAAAGGTTTCGCTATTTTCGCATAGTCCTTAATAAATCTTCTATAATAACCTGTCAATCCCAAAAACGATCTCAATTGTTTGATTGTTTTGGGTAAGGGAAATAATCTTATGGCTTCAATCTTTTTTACATTTGGTTTCAATCCTTCACTTGAAATAATATGTCCTAAAAACTCAATCTCCTTGTGAAGGAATTCGGATTTGTCTAGTTGAACCTTCAGATTGGAAGCATTCAATGTAGAAAGAACTTTATCTAGATTATCCAAATGTTCTTGAATTGTTCTACCGAATACAATTACATCATCCATATAGATGTAACAGATTTTGCCTATGTGTTCGCGAAGTATATCATCTATGGCTCTTTGAAAAATGGCTGGTGCATTTTTTAGACCAAATGGTATTCTTGTAAATTCATATTTACCGTTATTAATAGAGAATGCAGTTTTTTCAATATCCTGTGCATTCATCTGAATTTGATGAAATCCTGATGCAAGATCAAGATTTGAAAAGTATTGTTGGCCTCGTAGTTGATCAAGGACATACGAGATTTCTGGCATTGGATACCTAACGCTTATTGTCTTTTCGTTTAATTTTCGGTAATCTATTACCATCCTAAACTTTTTTTCACCAGAAGCATCTGCTTTCTTTGGAACGATCCAGACGGGGGATGTCCAAGCGGATCTGGATGGCCTAATTATTCCATTCTCTAGAAGTTTCTTAATTTGTGAATTAACTTCTTCTGTATATGCAGCTGGGTATGGATAGACCCGTTGATGCACCGGTGTTTCATCAATTGTATTTATACGGCATTCAACTTTTGTTGCACACGATAACTTTATATTAGGTTCGTAAAAAACTTGTTCATTTTTATACAATACACGAGCTAATTTTTCTTGTTCTGAGAGATCTAAATGATCTAGTCTAAAATCAATCACATTATTTTCTTTTTGTTTCGCATACTTCATAAAAGGTATTACAAAAGGTGTTCCCACATCAGTTGCTATAATCAAACGATTTTCTTCGAAACACAACTTTGTTTTAAGTGTTTTGAGTATGGTTGTACCTATAATGCCACAAAAAAATGGATGGAAATCGTGTATGAAGAATTGAAATTTAAGCATAGATTTAGGTTCAAAGAAAGCAATGTCGATTGCTGATTTAATATTGAATTCACCGTTAGCGCTTGTAATTTTAAGGGCTTGGATTTCGTATGGTTTGCTTCTTTTGTAAGATGAAGCCAATTTATACGAAATCAAGTTAATATTCGATCCTGAATCGATTAAAAATGGGTATTCTCCCGTAACTGTTCGCAAGATGATGTATGGAAGGAAAGGTTTCACCATCCTGCGGTCCATTCTAAAAAATTGCTTTCTACTTCAGTATGTTGATTTTTTTCACTTCTGCAAAATGTATCTGCGTTCCTAGTTATATCTATTTCATTGAGATGCGGTGATCCTGAAACATACTCCAATGGGGTATCAATTGAATATATCTGACCATTGCGAGGATAGGGTTTTTTATAGCTTTGCCGATTGCTATAGTTCAAGGAGTTCGATCGTATTGAAGGATCAACTTCCATAGGTACGGGGTAATTATTACGCTGTTGTGTTGAAGGAATCCGTTGATGATTTATGGGCTGACTGGTATATCCTTCAGGGTACATGTTCCTTCGTTGAGGAAAATTCCTATACTGAGAAAAATCTCTTGGTGGGAGAGGTGGTCTTTGCTGATTTGTATTAAAAATAGGGCGAGGTGGTGGTGGTGGCACGTAAAGCTCTCGTGGTTTTGGTATGTTATTTACCCTTGTGTCTGATTTAAATGGAGCAGACCTCATATTCATATTGCAATATTCAAGGCAATAGTTATATGCAGCATTTAAGTTACTTGGATGATGATTTTTCAACAAAAAGCAAAGAGGGTTTTCAAGGCCTCTAATAAAACAATCGAGTGCTTTTTCTCTAAAATATGCTATATGTACTTCTGAATTTATAGCATATTTATGATCAGTCTGAATTTGCGTTACTATTGCAGTTAGTAGATCATTCACTCGACTAAAATAACTGCTTAGGGATTCTGAAGATTTCTTACTGATCCCTGTGAGTTCATGATCAAGAGTTTTTAGTTCCCTCTTATCTTTGTAATAAAGCAGCAATGTTGATTTGATACTAGACCAATCGCCTGTTATGCAGCTAGTATTAAGCACATCTGCCACTTCTCCTTTAATTTTCCTACGAATTGTTCCCTCAATTACATGATACTCAATCGATTCTCTGGGAAGACGGGCGTACATTCTAAGTACGTTTTCTACTTCTAATATCCATCTCATAAGGCTACTAGCGTTTCCTTCGAAATTTGGAATATCGCGAACATAATCGGGAACTTTTCCGATTTGCAAAAACTCCTCATGGCTCATATAATTTTCAATAGGGGGATTCATTCTGATTTTATCACACAGTGCGTTTCTTTTTTTCTTCCTATTCGAACAACCTTTTTGCATAAGTTCCTAACGTTTGTCTAACTTTCACTTTCACTTGTTTCACTTGTTACTCAACGACACTTTTTTTTGTTGTAAATTATGCACTTTATAACCTTATAAGTTAGAATTATAAATAGAAATATAATATATTTTGACTCACGCCAGTATCGCTATCACGAAGATCATGTTCCAGGTTCTGATTTCGGCTGCTCGATGCTTCGGGTGGTCCTTTTGGGCTCTGCCTACTACGGGTCCTAGGCTTCTTCGGAGAGAGATGTCTTCGAGTGCAGATCGAAAGTGGTCCTTCGTCGTTTGTGCAGGGTTGGTATTTTAAATCACCTCACTTTGACTTCAGGTCCCTATTCGGGCGCCAGTTAGCGAAACTATCACTTCGGATTGAAGAGAAGTTAAGAGAAACGAAAGCTTCCTTCTTCTAAGGCGGTTAGGCTGAGAGTGCCGTCCTTTTGCTTTATTCCGATTTAAATATAGGTTTCGTGTTCAAAAGGGATCGGGTGATGAAAGGAAGGATTTAGAGAAAGGACGTAGATAACGGTGATCGTCCGGATGACGATCTTGTGTTGGTTTAGGGCTGATACCGTTGAAGGGATCCTGAATCAGGTACGGACGCTCGATATGTTGGTTTAGGGCTGATACCGTTGTAGGGATGCAGAATCAGGTTCGGACGCTCTATCGACTGGATGACGATGCTGTGTTGGTTTGGGACTGATACCGATCGACCGGATGACGATGCTGTGTTGGTTTGGGACTGATACCGTTGAACAGTTTTGATAACTGTATTTATGATTCTGCGCTGTTCCGATAACTTGCCCCTCCTTAAATCTGAGGCTCCGTACGAAGGCATTCCTTCATAGTTGGCGGTCTATAGATTGTCGATGTTTGTGATGCTGGTTGTGTATTGATGTTGATATCTGTTCTTTTCTTACGTATTTTTGACACAATGTATCCACCGACGGCGATCAATACTATAAACGGAGTGTTTATCAGGCTTGATATCGACCACGTTTTCCATGTGATGCTGTGGGATTCCAAATGGATTTGATTCATCTCCGTTCTTAATTCTTTATGTAGTTCGTGTAGATGCTCAAGACTCAATTTAACGATTTTGTCCTGTTGCATCACTTCTATGCCATAGAGAGGAAGATTGATCGGTGACCCCGGAAAACTAATCGTGTTGCTTGAAATAGTTTTGTTATTGAAGAAAATATTACAATCTTCATATGTGACGATGAATGAGCCAGTAAGGTTTCTCTTTTGTATGCCACACGTAGTATCAAATGTGAACCAAACGGATGAACTTCTTGTGTTGGTGGATTCGATACAAAATCGCTAGATGCTGGTTGTCCCTTCATAATTGCCGGTATGCACGACGAGTTGTCTTCTTGTAGATCTTCCGTATTATAAAAGTCCTTATCCAGTGATGCGACAGTAAACATTTGCGATTTATGGGAAAGGTAATAGGGATGAGGAACGTGGATCTGTTTTCCTATGTTATTTATGCCATAGACTTGGATTTTGTTCAGTATGTTTTCGCTTAATCTAGGACAACTTATTATAAACAATAATTCATTGTTATTCGTCGCTATATTTTGTGCCTCGGCATGGCATAGGAATCTGTGGAATACGATTATTCATATATAACTTTTAAATCATTCTTATGAATCCTTTTTCCCTGTTTGGTGGTTATTGTCGTTCTGTTGACTCGTTGGATGTCAACTTTTTTTGTAAGGTTTTGCTAGTTTAACTCTACGCTTCGTTTTCATAAACACCTTTGATTTGGTTGTTATAACCCGTTCTTTTTTATTCTTGTTGTAAGAGCAAATGTCTTTTTCTTGTTTCTTCTTTATGTTATCCCTAACTTTTTGCATAATCGTCATCGTATGTTCGGAAGATGTTATAATCTCAAGCGGCGTGTATTTAGTACTTGAATGAATAGAATTATTATACTTGTGCACTGCGATATTCATTAATTCGATAGGATTGTAGAAAGGATGATCTGACTGTGTTATGCGACAAATTTCTATAAGGGTAGAATGAAATCTCTCTACAACACCATTCATCTCACTCCTGCCTGTTGCTGTGATATAAGGCTGAATATTAAAAGTGTTGAAGAATTCCCTTACATTTCCTGAGTTGAATGATTTTTCTCCATCCATAACGATAACTTCAGGAGGTTTGTGTTTCAATATTATTTCTTTTAGAGCTGGGAGTATGTCCACAACTCTAGAATCAATTTTGACTACTTGAGCATATTTTGAAAATTTTTCAATACTGGTTAAAAAATAAAGTTTATTCATAAACAGAATGTCTACGTGCATTATTTCGAAGGGTGCACTTGGCAATGGTGTTTTTGTCAAAGGAGATTTAATGGGGTTTCTATCATACTTGCATTCGTTGCATGTTCTGCAATTTCGAATAAAATTTTTGATTTGTTGAGCCATTTTTGGAAAATAATATTTTTGTAAAATCTTAAGCTTGTTTTCTTCGCAACCTCTGTGTGCTCTGTTATGTTCCTTGCATATAATGTCTACTTGATCATTGTAATTTTCTATATCCTTTAATATTTTTTGTGTATATCGAATGTTTAGTAAATTCTGTCTCCCAAAGTTTTTCTTGTATACTTCTTGAATTTTTCCCATTAAAGCTTCACTAGTGAACAAACCATTTAGCTTCGAGGGGTCAAAATATTTTTTCAAAACGTGCAATAGAGTTGAATCACTCGTGTTTGAAATTGTGATGTCAAATTTTTTAAAGTTGGTAAATGGTTCACTTGTGGCAACATGATCGATTCCTTCGTTTAAAATGATTTGCTGCCGAAAAGCGTTTAAAGGTGCTTCAGTAGAAGGAATATAAAAATTATCACTATCGTTCGCAGAATGTTGCGTGGCCGTCATTGAGTATACTATTCGACTCAGTGCATCTGCTACTACATTGGTTTTACCTGGTTTATAGATAATTTCGTAATCGTGCTCTTCCAAGTATGCTTTCCATCGTTTTAATTTTGCATTAGTGTTCCTTTGTGAAAGGGTAAATGTAAGAGGTTGATGGTCGGTCAATATTTTGAATTTTGTACCATATAGATAATTTCTAAATGTCTTTAAGGCCCATATAATAGCAAGCATCTCTTTTTCTGGAACAGAGTATGACTCTTCCGTTTTAGAGAGCGTTCGGTAACTAAAATGAATAGGTTTATCTTTTCCCAGTTCACCTTGTGAAAGGACCGCACCAATTGCGAAATCTGAGGCGTCCGTTGTAAGTATAAACGGCATGCTGTAATCTGGATAAATTAGAATGTCTGACGAGGATAATATGTTTTTAAATTTTTCGAAACATTTTATTTGTTCCGTGGAGAGTGTTATTTTGCTATTTGAAGTCGTATTTTTCTCACCTCGTAGGCTATTAGTTAAAGGTTTCGCTATTTTCGCATAGTCCTTAATAAATCTTCTATAATAACCTGTCAATCCCAAAAACGATCTCAATTGTTTGATTGTTTTGGGTAAGGGAAATAATCTTATGGCTTCAATCTTTTTTACATTTGGTTTCAATCCTTCACTTGAAATAATATGTCCTAAAAACTCAATCTCCTTGTGAAGGAATTCGGATTTGTCTAGTTGAACCTTCAGATTGGAAGCATTCAATGTAGAAAGAACTTTATCTAGATTATCCAAATGTTCTTGAATTGTTCTACCGAATACAATTACATCATCCATATAGATGTAACAGATTTTGCCTATGTGTTCGCGAAGTATATCATCTATGGCTCTTTGAAAAATGGCTGGTGCATTTTTTAGACCAAATGGTATTCTTGTAAATTCATATTTACCGTTATTAATAGAGAATGCAGTTTTTTCAATATCCTGTGCATTCATCTGAATTTGATGAAATCCTGATGCAAGATCAAGATTTGAAAAGTATTGTTGGCCTCGTAGTTGATCAAGGACATACGAGATTTCTGGCATTGGATACCTAACGCTTATTGTCTTTTCGTTTAATTTTCGGTAATCTATTACCATCCTAAACTTTTTTTCACCAGAAGCATCTGCTTTCTTTGGAACGATCCAGACGGGGGATGTCCAAGCGGATCTGGATGGCCTAATTATTCCATTCTCTAGAAGTTTCTTAATTTGTGAATTAACTTCTTCTGTATATGCAGCTGGGTATGGATAGACCCGTTGATGCACCGGTGTTTCATCAATTGTATTTATACGGCATTCAACTTTTGTTGCACACGATAACTTTATATTAGGTTCGTAAAAAACTTGTTCATTTTTATACAATACACGAGCTAATTTTTCTTGTTCTGAGAGATCTAAATGATCTAGTCTAAAATCAATCACATTATTTTCTTTTTGTTTCGCATACTTCATAAAAGGTATTACAAAAGGTGTTCCCACATCAGTTGCTATAATCAAACGATTTTCTTCGAAACACAACTTTGTTTTAAGTGTTTTGAGTATGGTTGTACCTATAATGCCACAAAAAAATGGATGGAAATCGTGTATGAAGAATTGAAATTTAAGCATAGATTTAGGTTCAAAGAAAGCAATGTCGATTGCTGATTTAATATTGAATTCACCGTTAGCGCTTGTAATTTTAAGGGCTTGGATTTCGTATGGTTTGCTTCTTTTGTAAGATGAAGCCAATTTATACGAAATCAAGTTAATATTCGATCCTGAATCGATTAAAAATGGGTATTCTCCCGTAACTGTTCGCAAGATGATGTATGGAAGGAAAGGTTTCACCATCCTGCGGTCCATTCTAAAAAATTGCTTTCTACTTCAGTATGTTGATTTTTTTCACTTCTGCAAAATGTATCTGCGTTCCTAGTTATATCTATTTCATTGAGATGCGGTGATCCTGAAACATACTCCAATGGGGTATCAATTGAATATATCTGACCATTGCGAGGATAGGGTTTTTTATAGCTTTGCCGATTGCTATAGTTCAAGGAGTTCGATCGTATTGAAGGATCAACTTCCATAGGTACGGGGTAATTATTACGCTGTTGTGTTGAAGGAATCCGTTGATGATTTATGGGCTGACTGGTATATCCTTCAGGGTACATGTTCCTTCGTTGAGGAAAATTCCTATACTGAGAAAAATCTCTTGGTGGGAGAGGTGGTCTTTGCTGATTTGTATTAAAAATAGGGCGAGGTGGTGGTGGTGGCACGTAAAGCTCTCGTGGTTTTGGTATGTTATTTACCCTTGTGTCTGATTTAAATGGAGCAGACCTCATATTCATATTGCAATATTCAAGGCAATAGTTATATGCAGCATTTAAGTTACTTGGATGATGATTTTTCAACAAAAAGCAAAGAGGGTTTTCAAGGCCTCTAATAAAACAATCGAGTGCTTTTTCTCTAAAATATGCTATATGTACTTCTGAATTTATAGCATATTTATGATCAGTCTGAATTTGCGTTACTATTGCAGTTAGTAGATCATTCACTCGACTAAAATAACTGCTTAGGGATTCTGAAGATTTCTTACTGATCCCTGTGAGTTCATGATCAAGAGTTTTTAGTTCCCTCTTATCTTTGTAATAAAGCAGCAATGTTGATTTGATACTAGACCAATCGCCTGTTATGCAGCTAGTATTAAGCACATCTGCCACTTCTCCTTTAATTTTCCTACGAATTGTTCCCTCAATTACATGATACTCAATCGATTCTCTGGGAAGACGGGCGTACATTCTAAGTACGTTTTCTACTTCTAATATCCATCTCATAAGGCTACTAGCGTTTCCTTCGAAATTTGGAATATCGCGAACATAATCGGGAACTTTTCCGATTTGCAAAAACTCCTCATGGCTCATATAATTTTCAATAGGGGGATTCATTCTGATTTTATCACACAGTGCGTTTCTTTTTTTCTTCCTATTCGAACAACCTTTTTGCATAAGTTCCTAACGTTTGTCTAACTTTCACTTTCACTTGTTTCACTTGTTACTCAACGACACTTTTTTTTGTTGTAAATTATGCACTTTATAACCTTATAAGTTAGAATTATAAATAGAAATATAATATATTTTGACTCACGCCAGTATCGCTATCACGAAGATCATGTTCCAGGTTCTGATTTCGGCTGCTCGATGCTTCGGGTGGTCCTTTTGGGCTCTGCCTACTACGGGTCCTAGGCTTCTTCGGAGAGAGATGTCTTCGAGTGCAGATCGAAAGTGGTCCTTCGTCGTTTGTGCAGGGTTGGTATTTTAAATCACCTCACTTTGACTTCAGGTCCCTATTCGGGCGCCAGTTAGCGAAACTATCACTTCGGATTGAAGAGAAGTTAAGAGAAACGAAAGCTTCCTTCTTCTAAGGCGGTTAGGCTGAGAGTGCCGTCCTTTTGCTTTATTCCGATTTAAATATAGGTTTCGTGTTCAAAAGGGATCGGGTGATGAAAGGAAGGATTTAGAGAAAGGACGTAGATAACGGTGATCGTCCGGATGACGATCTTGTGTTGGTTTAGGGCTGATACCGTTGAAGGGATCCTGAATCAGGTACGGACGCTCGATATGTTGGTTTAGGGCTGATACCGTTGTAGGGATGCAGAATCAGGTTCGGACGCTCTATCGACTGGATGACGATGCTGTGTTGGTTTGGGACTGATACCGATCGACCGGATGACGATGCTGTGTTGGTTTGGGACTGATACCGTTGAACAGTTTTGATAACTGTATTTATGATTCTGCGCTGTTCCGACAACTCGCGCATTTATATGCGATGCCCCGGCAGGAGCTTACATCAAAGGTAAGTTCTCTAGTTCCTTTATATAACTGAAGTCATAATTATTGTTGAATCATGTTTTTTGTTTCAGGCGTCATGTATTTCAACGCTAAACATGGATGTTTGATATGCTGCACCGTCGGCGAACACAGCTCTATATCTCGCATCACTTTCTATTGGGACAGCGATGCACCGAAGCGTACCTATCAATTATTTAGAGCCTCGCCGTATCCAGATCATTGTAGAGAATACACTCCTCTTATAGATCTTAAGCAGTTCAATTTTGAATAGAAGATATTGTGGTAGCAGATCGCCTGCATCTCATCGATCTTGGTGTGATGAGGCGATTACTAAAAGCTTGGTTGCATGGAACGTTCGGGGTTGGGGATAAATGGATGTCTGCAAAGTGTAGCCGAATATCAATGACACTGGAAAATATGCAGTTGCCTTCAGAGATACGTCGATGTATGCGTAGCCTTCAACATCTTAAATATTGGAAAGGGACAGAATAGCAATAGAAAGGGACAGCAGTTTCCTTCATCATGCTAGCCTTTAAGAACTCTTAAGGATATCTAGAGCAAGGAAATTTTTGATCATTTTTTGTTACTATTCTGTGCAGTAACAATATTATCGTCTAGAGCATATGAAGAATATTAGGCGTACGCTGGTCAATTATTATACAAGTTTGTTACTCAATTCGAATCGGTGTATGGAATTGACAATGTAACTGCCAACATATACAACTTACTCCATGCCTATAAAAAAGTTTATCAATTTGGCCCTTTATTTTCTATATCGGCGTATACTTTTGAAAATGAAATGCAGCATATAAAAAATTTACAGAAAAGCGGATACACAAGCTTAGAGCAAAAAAAAAAAAAAAAAACCAAAAACGATTATTAAAATTTGAAAACGCTCATATTGTAAAGCTACGCGTGGATCGTAATGCTGAGCCTTTCATAGAAGAAACAGAAAAAAGGTTAAAAAAAAAGTTAAAGTAATATTTCCTGATTATATTTTACGTAGCGGAAATCGAGACGGATGGTTTCTTACCAAAAAATTAGAAGTGGTACAGAAGTGGTATATATAACAGCCAGCAGTTCAGGTACCTCCTTCATAATAAGAGGAAAATCTTTAAAAGAAGCCACAAATTATTTTGACAATGAATTTCCCTCGACTGGTATCAATATTTGTACTGTAAACTTAAGAACACTTGACTTAGAAAAAGAATTCCATCCAAGCAAAATCAAATGTAAATATGTAGCATTGACCCTAGAAGAGCAAGGACAAATGCTGTTTGTTCCTCTTTTGCATACTTTAACAAACGACTGAAATAAATTGTAAATTAAGGTTTCAGCTCCAAAAAAATAAATAAATAAATTGTAAATTATGGTTTTAGTCTGTAAGATAGGTTACAGACAAGACTGAAATGATACATTTGTGTATAATAAACTTGTATGTTACTAATTTTTTTCCCGGTGTTTCACTTAAAGGTCTGAAGTTTTACTGAAAGTATTACAGTATCATTTATTCACGCGATAGGTGTGTTTTAAAATGGCATGATGACTTGCGAAAACCTTTGAAATTTGTTGCTCTCTCCGCTGCATGTCGTAATTTTTGCTTCAAGAAAACTTTTGTTATGATTTCATTATTTTCATTGCCATCATCCGTATTAGCAGCTATGGTGATTAAATTTATAAATCTCAAACAAGGTCTTAATGGTTTTTTATCCCCTTTCGAGTATGCCCGTGTGGATTTTGCAAACAATTCTAAGGTTAATAAATTGTCTAGTGCATCATGCATCCTATTGTCTATTGATATCGTGTGAGATGCCAGCCATTTTAACATAATGTTCTTAAATTCCAGCTCCTCTTTACTTTCTAATGGCTTAAAATCGAAGGATGCTAAATTTGGACTATTGGCACTGTTTTTCAAAATATCACAAGTTGTTCGTAAATGTGTAACTTGTTTAGAAAGATTTGCTACCTCTTTTTTCATTTTTTTCATGTCATCCTTGAGCTCCTCTATTTCTGCTTGGCAATCACATTTTCTTTTAGTACGATTGACCGTTGTGGGAAGGTCATCGGAAACTGGATTAGTTGATGATTGCAGAAGGAGAGGTGAGGCAGATGGAAATAGTCTAATGGTTACGGGTGCAGCAAATTGTTCAATTTGTGGCACATTTATGTGTTGAATGAACGACGATTTCTGAATGAAAGATGATGTAGAAGCAAACGGCCGGAGTGTTACAGGTTCAGCGGATTTTACTTGTTGTCATCCTTTCGGCACACTGATAGTAACATAACGCCGATGGCTTGGCGTAGGATTTTGCAGTAGGCCACAAGATGGAATGTTCGGAACCATCGATACATCCGGCTGAAGGGCAACGGTTGCTGCAGATTTTGCTTGTTGCCATCCTTTCGACACAGTAATCGTAGAACACGGATTGATATTCTCTCTGTTCTGTTGCGTGCTTGGCATGGGGTTATTGTGTTCGTTAACCAACACATCTTTTGTGTTGATTTTAAGCGCGTGTAGAACAGTTGTCCGTTTCATGATGAAAGTTATTTGCAAGATCCTAAAAACGTCGAAATAGTCTGTTATTAATCAATACAGCCGGTGGCGCAATGCGTAGGACTTAGTTACTGTACCCCAAACTGTAGAAGTATATGTGTGAACTAAGAGAATAGGAGCTAAGAGAGCGAAGAGGATTACAACGGTAAAAAGCGTGAGGAGAGAACCGAGGAGACCGTCCCACGAAACCATTATTGAAACCAATAAAGTGAGGATTCTTCAATTGGCGCAGCCGGTATTATTTTTCGACAAAATAAGCAGAGGCGGTGAGTAAATTGGCATGGTTATCGCAAATCCTGAAAACTAGTGAAATTCGGAGATTATTTGAGTTTGCATGGACGGTGGTAGACGATTGTAGTGGCGACGGAATAAATTTGGTTAAGTAAGGGGAAGAGCGCGCACATGTTGAACAAAAGACAAGTCCGGAGATATCCGTAGTGTCGTGGAAAGCACACAGCCGTTTTGGAAATATGGTTATATTAAGGATCTAGCGCCTGTGACGCCGCAAAGTCGTGAAGGGAAAATGGACCTGAGTTAAATAAATTTGCACGCATAGCAAAAAAAAAAAAAAAATGAAAATTTGCCAAATGTGAGACCGGCAATGCCGTAGCACAAAAGATGAGCCCGGTAGCACCCGTAGCGTCATTGGAAAAAAAAGAAAACAAAAAGTATAACTGCAGGAAAAAAAACGAGTCCGGTAGCACCCGAAGCGTCGAAGTCGTAATAACAAGAGGAAATACTAAGACATGCGAGACCGGCTCAACCGTAGCGCGAGACAGACGAGCCAGGTAACATCCTTAGCGTCACACAGAGGATAGAAGAAATACTGCAAAAGTGAGACCGGCAATGCCGTAGTACAAAAGACGAGCCCGGTAACACCCGTAGCGTTGCAGAGAGAAGAGAAAAAGGAATACAGTGGAAAAAGTGAGACCGGTATACCCGCAGCACAAAAGACTAGCCCAGTAGCACCCGTAACCTCGACAAGCGTCGAAATGAAAAGAAACAGAATACGTGAGACTGAGACGGCTCATAGCTTACTTACTATTTTTACGTCACATGACTAAACTGGATTGCGCATGTAAACCGCTCACCAATACAATTATGTTTCAGATGGAACCAGAGAAATTCCCGCTAGAAGCCTTCAACGCCAACGCAAATTGCTCCGACTTGCGTACGGAATGGGAAGAGTGGCTGAGAGCACTACAGTTAATATTAGAGCTTAGAGGGCCAATTTCGCAGCACGAGAAATATGTTTATATGCTGGCTCGAGGGGGAAGAGGCCTCCAGCGTATATACTACAATCTAGGCCAGTCCGAGGACGAAATCACTCCACCCCAAACACAAATACCATTCGCGGCACAAGAAACGCCTGAATTCGACAATGCCATAAAGCGTCTCAACAAATTCTTTGTGGGGAAACGAAACGAGCGAATTGAGTTGGAGGTGTTTAGAAATATTAAACAAGTAGACGAGCCTTTCAACCAATTCATGTTGAAATTGCGAACCCAGGCAAACAAGTGCGATTTCGGAATGCGTGAAGAAACAGAAATCCTTCATCAAATAACTGCAGGCGCCAGGGACATTAAAGTGCGAGATAAAGGAATGGAAAACGTTATGAAATTGGATGAACTCGTAAATTTCGCGCTCAACAGGGAAATTCTTGCAAAGCAAAAAGAATCGACTAGCAACCCAGAAGCAGCAACGGTATCGAACGTCAAGTATGAACGATCTGACATAGAGAAGCGAAAGAGATTAACAAGACCATCAGAATGTGACCGCTGCGGTTCCCGTGAACATACGAAGGAGTCTATTGGCTGCTTTGCACGGAAAGCTCGATGTAATAGCTGTGGGAATATTGGGCATTTTGCGCGAAAATGCAACCAAGCAAGCAACCAGCGCCGTCAGCCTTATTCGCCTTATACGTGGAAGCGCCCAAACTCGATGAACAATGTTTGAGAATTAGAGCAGTCTAAGGAACAGGACATGTACTCCGGAAGAGAAACCCAGTGTCATGATGCTGATCCTGACACTGGTTGTATAATAACCTGTAAAATAGATACGTTTCCGGTAAAGTATTTAATCGACTCAGGAGCGGCTATTAACACGGTGACAGAAATCGTATGGAACTCTCTCCTTGCTTCAGGCGTCAAGATTTTGAAGAGAAGGTTTAGATGCGAGCGGAAAATAACTGCATACGCTACCGAAAAACCGTTGGAGGTCCTCCTTATCTTTGAGGCAAAGATTTCAGTGAATGAATTAAAACCAACTACATATGCTGAGTTCTTTGTAGTTAGAGGGGCGCATGGGTCATTGCTGAGCAAAAGAACCGCCGAAGAACTCAAACTGCTCAAAGTCGGCCTAAGTGTTAATACCTTATTCAGCAGGCGAAACGCTTTTCCTAAATTTCCAGGTTTCCAAGTGAGGCTTAGTGTAGATAAATCCATCACGCCAAAGAAAATATCATACCTACGGGTACCGGCCGCAATGGAAGAAAAGGTTGATGCAAAAATCCAGGAAATGTTAGAGCAGGGAATCATAGAGCCTGCTATTGGACCACCGGAATGGATTTCTCCTATGGTCGTGGCTCCTAAGGGAAAAGACGATATCAGACTATGCATTAACATGAAGTATCCAAACCAAGCAATCCAAAGAGAACACTACCCATTGCCAATGATTGACACGCTGTTGAACAAGTTGAGGGGTGCAAAATATTTTTCGAAGTTGGACATTACGTCGGCCTTTTATCATATTAATTGCACCCTGGTTCTCGCGGGATAACTACCTTTATGACGAGCAGAGGTCTCAAGAGATTCACAAGACTAATGTTCGGCATAAACTGCGCACCTGAAATATTCCAGAGGGTGATGTGCCAAATGCTGAAAGACATAAAAGGAGTTATAGTATATATAGACGACATAATAATCGTCGGTGGAACAGAAGAAGAGATTGATCAAAGGCTTTCGGAAGTATTGTACGTTTTAAAGGAAAATAATGTAACACTTAACAAGGACAAATGCGTGTTCAAGACAAATCATCTCGACATTCTGGGATACAATGTAAGCGCCGACGGTATCAGTCCATCAGACTCAAAAATAGACGCCATCAATAGTTTTAGAATACTAGCAACTAAAGAGGAAGCTCGTAGTTTTTTAGGCTTGATAAATTTCATTGGCCAATTCATCCCCAATTTATCAACCAGATCTGAGCCTTTACGTCAATACATAAGAGGAGAAGTGGAAGCATTCGGCAAAAAGAAAAAAGAGGCATTCATCGACCTCCAAAAAGAGCTATCAAACAACGTCCGCAGGTTAGGCTTCTTCGACCCGAAAGACCCGATAGAATTATACGTTGACGCGTCCCTAGTGGGACTGGGCGCAGTTTTATGTCAAAGAAACACTCTAAATATTCCTCGCGTAATAAGCTTTGCTTCCAAAGTGCTAACAAAAACGGAAAGAGTATACCTGCAAACGCAGCGGGAAGCCTTAGCAGTAGTGTGGGCTGTAGAAAAATTCTACCTATACCTATTTGGCGCCGAATTCACCATATTCTCAGACCATAAAAACCTCGAGTACATATTCGAAGGAAAGCACCAAGACGGAAAAAGAGCGTGTTCTAGAGCCGAAGGATGGGCTCTACGTCTGCAACCGTATAAATTCCAAGTGAAACATATTCCCGGGAAAAAAAATATAGCAGATAGCTTATCTCGTCTATGCTCCCAAAGTCTTAAAACAGAAAACCCGTTTGACGAAGAGTCCGAGCATTACCTGTGCAATATCAGCGACGGCACTTCAGCAATTACCTTAAAAGAAATCCGGGAAGCAACACTCAGCGATGATACGTTGAAAAGCGTAATAAAAGGTATAGAGGAAGATATTTGGCCCCCATCACTCGTTCGTTACCAAGCCTTTGCAAAAGAGTTAGGTGTGATCAATGGCATCGTCGTCAGAAATGACAGGATAGTACTCCCAGTTAGTCTTCGTAACAAGGCTCTAGACATAGCACATCGGGGACACCCAGGTGTCGTGAGCATGCGGCGGAATCTTAGGGAATGTGTTTGGTGGCCTTATATGGACCGCAACGTAAACAAAAGGATTCAAGAATGCGCAGGCTGCACAGCTGTTAGTTCCCAATCGCCAGCTGCACCGATGCTAAGAAAAGAGATGCCGGATCGTGCATGGCAAGACCTAGCTATTGACTTCTTTTCGGCGAAGGAATTCGCAACCCTCCTAGTAGTGGCCGATTATATAGTCGATTTATAAAAGTAATCGAAATGAAAACGACAAATGCTGAGAAAACCATAGAAGCATTAGAAACGGTTTTTACGGAACACACATACCCAGAAACTATCCGAAGTGATAACGGTCCTCCATTTGCCAGTGATGAATTTAAAGCGTACTGTATCAAAAAGAACATTCGTCTCGTGCACACAATACCTTACTGGCCTCAGATGAACGGGCTCGTCGAAAGGGTTAACCGTAACATATTAAGATCGCTCAGAATAGCGAAAGCACAAAACACCGATTGGAAAAAGGAAATCAAAACATATGTGTATACATACAACACGACACCGCACTCAATAACAGGAAAACCTCCGCTAGAACTACTGACTAATAGACCCGTCAAAGACCTTCTTCCTTCCTTAAGAACGGAACCTTATTGGAACCGAGACGAAGCAACCAAAGACGAAGATGCCATCAAAAAACAAAAGGGTAAACTATACGCGGACGACCGGAGACTTTCAAAACCTGCACAAATAGCCATCGGTGACAAAGTCTTAATTAAAAGCTACGACACTGACAGATGCGTCCCCAAGTTCTGCAACAAATTATACAAAGTGCTAAAACACTCCGGAAATGATACAATTGTCGTCAACGAACAAGGTGTTACATTCAGACGACCAGTATCCCACCTAAAGAAAATTAATTATGATACCGACAGCACATATAAGGGACATCCCCAACGAGGCCTACCCCCAAGCAAACATTTTGGAGGATCGCCTTAGCTACTTCGTTAAAAAATGTATATCGCGCTCCCTCGCACGCCCGCGTTAGGGTCTACAGGTATCGTTGTGTTGGTGCACATGCCGAAATTGACCACCCGTTTCGCACGTTTCATTCCTGTCATACCTTAAAGCAGCTAGGTATATAACCATAACCGTACCGCACCTCCCCTTGTGCTTCCATCGATGACCATGTATTTTTTCCTGGCGACTTTTTTTCTTTTTCTTACTACCGGGATCCGAAACCGCGTATCGTGCGCACTGCTTACACTCATTATGCAGCGTGTATTGAGCTTGCTGCGCCTGATGCACCTGCAGCGCCAGCTAACATATGTTTTGGTTTTTCCCGAGCATAATTTTAGGCTATAAACACTGCTTTAAATACTGATGCATTTTGTCAACAGATTTCAAATTCGATTCGTGTTTCTGCAAGTCAAGTTCATTTTTTGAGTGATATTGTAATTTGTGAACATACGTAATATGTCGAACCTTAAACGTGCTCGTCAAACTGGTAGTTTCTATCGCCGTGCAGATAAGTTATTGCGACCAAACTCTGCGGATGAGGATGCTGCAGAAGCAGGACCGAGTGGACAAGGATTGTCGCAAGAGTCCGAAGTTAAAGATTCACCTGTAGAGCTAGAGCACCTGCAAGAGGATGTGGATTTTGAACAACTTGAAGGAGAAGATACGGCGAGCATAAACTACATCGATATCGACGACGATTTTTCCGACGACAGCGATGTGGAAGATGAAACTACCCTAACCGTCCTAACCGTCGAGAAACTTTCCATCGTAGACGGCATCCGTTTCTGGGCATTATCGACTAATGCTACTCATACTTCGATCAACTTGATTCTGCGAGTATTTAAAAGAGCTAACTTCAAAGTGCCTGCAACAGCAAAAACATTATTGAAGACTAAACGTAATGTTTCTTCTGAGATAACCGAGCTCGGCGGAGGACAATTTTGGTACCATGGTGTTAAAAATCACCTTTTGAAATATTTCTGGTAAGTAAAGTGTATGTGCTGTTTCAGAACAACGATTCATTTATTCATTTTATTTCTGCAGCACAAAAAAGCCGCCATCTAAGCAGCTGTCCTTGACTCTGTCGATAGATGGACTTCCTTTGCACAACAATAGCACAATGCAGTTTTGGCCGATAATGTTTTCGATACACGAAATTCCACGAGCACCTGTTATGACTGCTGGCATCTTCTGTGGCTTGTAGAAACCGGAAAACTTAGAAGAGTTTCTGCGCCCTATCGTCGAAGAATCGAATTCCTTATCGGATGGCGTCACAATTCAGGGTGAAAATGTTGCCGTGAAGATTAGGACCATCGTTGCAGACACACCAGCTAGAGCATTCATCAAAGGTAAAACATTAGATAAGATATTACCACTTCCATAATTCCTGATATAGTTCACATTCACTGAATGCACTTTGTTTTATGTTCTTTTTACACTAGGAGTCAGAGGCCATACAGGATATGGAGCGTGTTTGAAATGCACTATTCCCGGTTAATACAATAGCGCATCGCGTACTGTAACTTTCCCTGGTGTTAATTATCCTAAACGTACCGACGAAGGATTTAGAAACGATGAGTATCCAGGGCACCGCAAAATACCGACACCTCTTTTGGATCTGTTGCACTTCAATATGATCGACGACGTGATTGTATCGGACCGATTGCATCTCATCGATCTTGGTGTGGTGAAGCGTCTTTTTCTAGGCTGGCGTGACGGGACCTTGGGCAAGAAACGATGGTCAGCCCAACAACGCATGAAAATTTCAAAAGCTCTGGAAAAGTTGCTTTTACCTTCCGAGATCCATCGAAAAGAGAATAATGAGTTAATGAAGAAATATTTTAACTTAAGAGCATTAGTTTGTGAATAAACAAGTTAAGCTTACCTATGTTTTGCCAAACAATAGACGAAATGCCCTGGCTATATGTTGGCTGGTTAGACATGATGCTGAAAGTAAAATATTTTTTAAAACAGAAATTACATGAATTCTTTGCACCCGCACGCATGTATCGAATTGCCACCCATTACGTTTCATACATTGATGCTATGCTCGCATTCGATGAAAATGTATTGATGCCAATGCATTGAAACAAAAAAAAATTATCAGCGCGCTGGTGACGCGGGACACGCGCGCGCTCTTCGCCTTCGCCTTCTTCCCCCCAACAAGTGTCTCAGACGGAGTAACGCCAGCCGCCGCATATTTATATAGCAATCAAATTGCTAACAAAACCCAATTTTAACACCCGACAGAAGAGAACCATGATAGCTCAATCGTTAGAGGCGTAGACGCAAAACATGGTAACTTAAATAACTTTTCACTACATACGTAACTTATAATCTACTTTCTACTTACCTTTGCAGCAAATATAAAAATTAATCTGGATTCGTACGTTATCACACGGTGCACACACTAAACACATAAAAACACGATGGGCTCAAGCTAAAGAATGTAGACAGGCGACATATATCATAGACCGGCCCGTATGTTAGAAGAGTACATACACGATAATCTACCGATAATCAATCTATCCGAATGAGATGCAAGAAAGCGAATTACATAGCACACATCAAACACCGAGTAAAAGTACATACGACCGATGAAATACTAGGAAATGACAAAGAAATGCGAGTGCCGAGTAAGGAGAAGGTGCAAGGCAAAACAGAAAAAAGGGGATCGCACTATCCCTCTAGCCTAATGCGAACAGCTGTTTTTTGGGGGATCTACCTGATATTTTGGAGGATCGTTTCGGGGATCACACATACACACGCATTATATATAACCCTCGTTTATGTGTTGTCTCGTATGCATCCAAGCGGCACTGTATCATAGGGTTTGTGCTCCCCATGTTTTTACTTGCATGTGTGTTAGTATCCTCCAAAAAAGTCTGACTTTGCTTGGAAAAAGCGGGGATTTTTTGTCGACCGAAATTCCTCCAAAAGTTCCTCCAAAAAACAGCTGTTTGCTTACTTGGGCAAGCGGCACTGTATCATAGGGTTTGTGCTCCCCATGTTTTTACTTGCATGTGTGTTAGTATCCTCCAAAAAAGTCTGACTTTGCTTGGAAAAAGCGGGGATTTTTTGTCGACCGAAATTCCTCCAAAAGTTCCTCCAAAAAACAGCTGTTTGCTTACTTGGGCCAACGACGCAAAAAGAAACCCTGGATAAGTGTAATCATAACCACGACAAACAAAACCAGAGTCGAGATACAACTGAAGAACACTTACGTCCAAAAAGGCCGCGCATACTACCACTTAGATATCAGTAATGGCCTATAATTTTTTTTTCTCGTTCTAGAAATAATTTACTACAATCGCCGATTTAGAGAAGGATGGCATGGAACGGAAAAACTCGTGGATAGGAGCTTGGCCCATCCAGAAAGGGGCACACCGGCGTTTGCGTGCGCGAGAACTTAATGTCTAAGTCGAAATGGAAAAAAAAACTGAAACGATGTAACGAAATGATAATATTTTAAAAATGCAAGATCTTTTACATTTTGCGAGCAGGAGAAGGATGTAGAAGTATATGTGTGAACTATGAGAATAGGAGCGAAGAGAGCGAAGAGGATTACAACGGTAAAAAGCGTGAGGAGAGAACCGAAGAGACCGTCCCACGATCGGTGGAAAACGATCAAACGAGGCGGACGTGTATTGAAACCAATAAAGTGAGGATTCTACACAAACGACGATGGATTGAATTCACAACGGTGTAAAACAGGTAAAAAAAACTCTATATGCTATAACACAAGTAATGTTCTTTCTTCTTCACTCTTCCACAGCGTATGAGGCCTGACACCCGGCGTAGAGCGAAATAACAGCAATAAAATGAAATCACATCACAGTATGTAAAGCAAAGGTGTAAGTCAATTGCAAAAGGTCCTTAAATATATAGTCACACAGTCCATCGCACCATGCACCAACACGTGACAAGCGACCGTGGGACCAGACGACAGCGGTCTCCAGTTACGACAGGTCTGCGCAACGCGGCTCCCGCAGGCCACCTCCCAAGTAAGCAAACAGCTGTTTTTTGGAGGAACTTTTGGAGGAATTTCGGTCGACAAAAAATCCCCGCTTTTTCCAAGCAAAGTCAGACTTTTTTGGAGGATACTAACACACATGCAAGTAAAAACATGGGGAGCACAAACCCTATGATACAGTACCGCTTGCCCAAGTAAGCAAACAGCTGTTTTTTGGAGGAACTTTTGGAGGAATTTCGGTCGACAAAAAATCCCCGCTTTTTCCAAGCAAAGTCAGACTTTTTTGGAGGATACTAACACACATGCAAGTAAAAACATGGGGAGCACAAACCCTATGATACAGTGCCGCTTGGATGCATACGAGACAACACATAAACGAGGGTTATATATAATGCGTGTGTATGTGTGATCCCCGAAACGATCCTCCAAAATATCAGGTAGATCCCCCAAAAAACAGCTGTTCGCATTAGGCTAGAGGGATAGTGCGATCCCCTTTTTTCTGTTTTGCCTTGCACCTTCTCCTTACTCGGCACTCGCATTTCTTTGTCATTTCCTAGTATTTCATCGGTCGTATGTACTTTTACTCGGTGTTTGATGTGTGCTATGTAATTCGCTTTCTTGCATCTCATTCGGATAGATTGATTATCGGTAGATTATCGTGTATGTACTCTTCTAACATACGGGCCGGTCTATGATATATGTCGCCTGTCTACATTCTTTAGCTTGAGCCCATCGTGTTTTTATGTGTTTAGTGTGTGCACCGTGTGATAACGTACGAATCCAGATTAATTTTTATATTTGCTGCAAAGGTAAGTAGAAAGTAGATTATAAGTTACGTATGTAGTGAAAAGTTATTTAAGTTACCATGTTTTGCGTCTACGCCTCTAACGATTGAGCTATCATGGTTCTCTTCTGTCGGGTGTTAAAATTGGGTTTTGTTAGCAATTTGATTGCTATATAAATATGCGGCGGCTGGCGTTACTCCGTCTGAGACACTTGTTGGGGGGAAGAAGGCGAAGGCGAAGAGCGCGCGCGTGTCCCGCGTCACCAGCGCGCTGATAATTTTTTTTTGTTTCAATGCATTGGCATCAATACATTTTCATCGAATGCGAGCATAGCATCAATGTATGAAACGTAATGGGTGGCAATTCGATACATGCGTGCGGGTGCAAAGAATTCATGTAATTTCTGTTTTAAAAAATATTTTACTTTCAGCATCATGTCTAACCAGCCAACATATAGCCAGGGCATTTCGTCTATTGTTTGGCAAAACATAGGTAAGCTTAACTTGTTTATTCACAAACTAATGCTCTTAAGTTAAAATATTTCTTCATTAACTCATTATTCTCTTTTCGATGGATCTCGGAAGGTAAAAGCAACTTTTCCAGAGCTTTTGAAATTTTCATGCGTTGTTGGGCTGACCATCGTTTCTTGCCCAAGGTCCCGTCACGCCAGCCTAGAAAAAGACGCTTCACCACACCAAGATCGATGAGATGCAATCGGTCCGATACAATCACGTCGTCGATCATATTGAAGTGCAACAGATCCAAAAGAGGTGTCGGTATTTTGCGGTGCCCTGGATACTCATCGTTTCTAAATCCTTCGTCGGTACGTTTAGGATAATTAACACCAGGGAAAGTTACAGTACGCGATGCGCTATTGTATTAACCGGGAATAGTGCATTTCAAACACGCTCCATATCCTGTATGGCCTCTGACTCCTAGTGTAAAAAGAACATAAAACAAAGTGCATTCAGTGAATGTGAACTATATCAGGAATTATGGAAGTGGTAATATCTTATCTAATGTTTTACCTTTGATGAATGCTCTAGCTGGTGTGTCTGCAACGATGGTCCTAATCTTCACGGCAACATTTTCACCCTGAATTGTGACGCCATCCGATAAGGAATTCGATTCTTCGACGATAGGGCGCAGAAACTCTTCTAAGTTTTCCGGTTTCTACAAGCCACAGAAGATGCCAGCAGTCATAACAGGTGCTCGTGGAATTTCGTGTATCGAAAACATTATCGGCCAAAACTGCATTGTGCTATTGTTGTGCAAAGGAAGTCCATCTATCGACAGAGTCAAGGACAGCTGCTTAGATGGCGGCTTTTTTGTGCTGCAGAAATAAAATGAATAAATGAATCGTTGTTCTGAAACAGCACATACACTTTACTTACCAGAAATATTTCAAAAGGTGATTTTTAACACCATGGTACCAAAATTGTCCTCCGCCGAGCTCGGTTATCTCAGAAGAAACATTACGTTTAGTCTTCAATAATGTTTTTGCTGTTGCAGGCACTTTGAAGTTAGCTCTTTTAAATACTCGCAGAATCAAGTTGATCGAAGTATGAGTAGCATTAGTCGATAATGCCCAGAAACGGATGCCGTCTACGATGGAAAGTTTCTCGACGGTTAGGACGGTTAGGGTAGTTTCATCTTCCACATCGCTGTCGTCGGAAAAATCGTCGTCGATATCGATGTAGTTTATGCTCGCCGTATCTTCTCCTTCAAGTTGTTCAAAATCCACATCCTCTTGCAGGTGCTCTAGCTCTACAGGTGAATCTTTAACTTCGGACTCTTGCGACAATCCTTGTCCACTCGGTCCTGCTTCTGCAGCATCCTCATCCGCAGAGTTTGGTCGCAATAACTTATCTGCACGGCGATAGAAACTACCAGTTTGACGAGCACGTTTAAGGTTCGACATATTACGTATGTTCACAAATTACAATATCACTCAAAAAATGAACTTGACTTGCAGAAACACGAATCGAATTTGAAATCTGTTGACAAAATGCATCAGTATTTAAAGCAGTGTTTATAGCCTAAAATTATGCTCGGGAAAAACCAAAACATATGTTAGCTGGCGCTGCAGGTGCATCAGGCGCAGCAAGCTCAATACACGCTGCATAATGAGTGTAAGCAGTGCGCACGATACGCGGTTTCGGATCCCGGTAGTAAGAAAAAGAAAAAAAGTCGCCAGGAAAAAATACATGGTCATCGATGGAAGCACAAGGGGAGGTGCGGTACGGTTATGGTTATATACCTAGCTGCTTTAAGGTATGACAGGAATGAAACGTGCGAAACGGGTGGTCAATTTCGGCATGTGCACCAACACAACGATACCTGTAGACCCTAACGCGGGCGTGCGAGGGAGCGCGATATACATTTTTTAAAGAAGTATCTACGGCGATCCTCCAAAATGTTTGCTTGGGTAGATCGTATCGATGCATTGGTTTTACATTTCGCTCAAACTCGTATGTCATTCCTCTCGCACTCACGGACAGTATAGACGGAGTAAATTTTTGTTCTGAAAGGTATCGATACATGTGTGTATACGCCGGGTGTTTTCCCTTGCTTGCACTGCTATACCTCACACACAAACGCATACATACACGCCTCGTACCTTTAAACGCGTAACCGTCTGAAATCACGCCAGACGGCGGAGTAAGTGAAAGCGAAAAAAATATTCTGGTGCCATGAAGTTTGTAACTCTTTGATATTAGAAGAAACATATATTTTTTAAATACAGGAAAAATCATTATCTCACAAAGTATTTAGTTGTTCAGTTCAGTTTTATTAGGTGTTTATTTCTTGGGTGTTGGTCCAGCTGAGAGATCTTTGTAAAATAGTGTTATTTGAAAGTGTTGTTACCGTTTTTGTAATGGCTGACTTAAAACGTCTGCGCAAATCTGGCATGTTTTATCGCCAAGCTGCAAAGTATATGGCGCTGGAACCTACGGGAAAGGATAATCAGGATGCAGGACCAAGCCAACCATGTTAGTTGACTTTATTACACAAGTTTAACGAATATAAAGTTCGATTACATCGTAGTGTTAATGTTATATTATTATTTACAACATACCCAAAATATAGCTACGAGCAATTTAAACCATGAAATGCAGCGCACATCGCCAACCCCAGAACAAAGTCCAGTACCAAATATGAACCAGACCGAAGAAGAATATGTCGAATTGGCTGACTACATCGATTGCTGTTCTTCCGAAGATGAGAATGAAATCACCACTGACGATACGTTCAATCAAATTATCGATAAAATGTCTATAGTTGATGGAATTCGTTACTGGGCACTTTCCACCAACGCGCCGCATAGCTCCATAAACATAATGTTAAAGCTTTTTAAAAAAGCCAACATCAAAGTCCCTTTAACCGCTAAAAATTTGCTGCGCACAAATCGGAATCCTTCGACGGACTTCAGTACTAACAAAGTAGTTAATACAATTTTTCCCACGTTAACATACCTTTTGCAATTGGAACAGTATTTTCCTTTCCAGTGTCAGTAGCTAACGCACAATATTTCAATATATTTATAAAAAGCTGTTTAAACCATACAAAATGCAATTTGAATGCTACCTTTCGATCCTAATACTTTGACAAATTGGTTGTACTCAGATGAAAACGTCATATCATCTGTTTCTTTGTCCAGCGGCATTTTGCTTAAATAGTAAAAGATGATAATGAATAAAGGCGATGCATTACATCACGGTCCACCACGACGATTCTTAACAAAACCATGGATCATTGAAACTCAACAATGATATTCATTATAGTTTGCTAGTTTTGCATTTACCAAATACAAATACAAGAATGTACACAAAAAACACATTTTCTTTAACTTGCGATCCTATACAGCGCATGTAAAACAAAACCTACTCCGATCCACACTAGATTATCACGACTAAAAAGGACCATCGCATCACCGCCGCAGCAAATCATATGGTAAATATGAATTATATACTAAGAATCACAGTTCAATTCTCACTTCTCCTGCTCTCCTCTAGATATCCAGAAAAAACAGTACTGCATATTTCAATCTCTCCTCTACACACAGGCTCAAACGCAGCTACCTTGATCCATAAGAGAAACAGAGCAAAAAGCATGGAAGAACGAACAAGCAGTGCGAAAGAGAAAAAAACAGCATACACAAATCAATTTTTTTGCACATTTTTCATGACGTCGAAAATTTTGTGACGTCATAACTTGTGGTAAACAAAATTGCCCCATCCGTTTCTGACTACGGGGCAATCATCGCGACAAAAGTAGGGCCCCATTTTAGCCCCATTCTTGCAACGACTTTACCTATTTTGTTGTGCTTGGGTATCGATACCTTTCAGAACAAAAATTTACTCCGTCTATACTGTCCGTGAGTGCGAGAGGAATGACATACGAGTTTGAGCGAAATGTAAAACCAATGCATCGATACGATCTAGACACAACATCGATATCGTTGGCAAACAAACATTGCTCGGCCTATCTCGTCTGTAAGTGCGAATGAAACAGTTATACGAGTGTGAACGAAACACAGAATCGTACGGTTACGGCAAATCCAAAACCTCATGACGTCACAGAATACTCGTACATAAGTGTAAACAAGTGAGCTAGACGATTTAGAGCAAGACACACGCTGTTTTGCCCCGTTCGTTTTGGTTGGGTAACGGTAATCGTTATCACTCGCTGAAGATCAATGTTCTAACACCCGTACGTACATCAAACGTATGCACGTATGCATACAATCCATACACGCTTGAAGCGTTGTTTGCTTTAGCAACGATAACTGATACTCTCATCAACGATACCGATGATCTCAAAAACGATACGGATAATTATTTAACTTTCTATTCGAGTATGCCCGGGATAAGGCAAAGATTAAGGAGGAAATGCCTTATCAGTATGATTATAAAGTTTATTCAACACAAGCGACGTTGAAAATACGGCACTGGATCGTCATAATTAATTATAAATAAATAGATAAATAAAAAATTATTTAACTTTCATTGATTCTTTCTTTACAAACGAATCCGCAATCCGTTTCGAAGGACCAAATGTACGCTTTCGCACTGAGGTTCGGTTTGGATCCGTTTTTTTCTTAACTCGCTAACTCGACGTAAGTTCTTTTCGTTACCTTGTCAAATTCGAGCTTTATTACTACTATTTCTAGCATTCTATATTTTCATATTCCTACCTCTCTTGGACCCGCGCTCAACAACACTCGTGTCGTACCGGTTCTGCCGACACTATAGCGGGGATTGGCTATCGTGAGGCGCATCAGATAGTTTTCACAACTGATTGCTACGAAGCATTCAGCGAAGTTGAGAAGCTGAGTCCTTCCCATCGCACAAGCCACAAGGTGAGGAGCAGCTGAACGCGAACGTCGGTTGCGTTGTAGTTCGAGTTGGAATTGGACGGCAAGATCAAGGAGCAGCGGCTGGAGGAGCAGGCTCTCGCACGGCTACACGCGATTGCACTGTCGGACGACGATGACTGCGGTAAGTGCTTGCAATGTCGTCTCACCTCAGCAGTCACTGTACTGCTAATTGGCGTTTTCAAGGAGCTTAGATTTATTTTTACTGTTTTGTTTTCCCCAGGGTGACAGAAAACAAGAACCACTAGGAAAGTTGAAATTTCACCAACTCGCGTAAAGGTGACACCGAAACGATGAATGAATATGACTGCCGCCCACAGGAAAAGTGTTCGCCGCCCACAGGAAGCGTCACCGTTTTGTCAACCGGTACAGCGGGGCACGTAAAAATCCAAAACCAGCTACCCTTTTTGGTTGTTTAAAGCTCCCCGCATGCGCTCCGCTCATCGAAGTGAGGACATGAGCGCGAGCAACGTGCTACAAATAAGGAACCTCACGCGCTCGAGCTTTTAAGCGTGCGAGCGCGTTTTAGCTGGCTAGAGCGCTTTAGCATGCGAGCTCACTTGAGCACCAAATGCTTCTACCGAGAATGAAATGGAAACACATTTAATTGAACAGCATTCGCAGACAAATTACAATACGGCACTGGACCGTAATAATCAATAATAAATAAAATTCGCAGACAAAGAAATTTTTTCGTCAGAATCATTTTCATGTTGCTCTAACGATCCACTACATCAACATCGTCTTTGACTGAACTATCAAAAGCCTGGGCCTTCGTGAAACAGTACACTTATGCACATGTTAACATTGTCATGTCTACATACATATGGTCCTCTACTACTTGTCAATTTCTAGCAACTTCGACAACACTCGAAGTAGTCGCCTTAGTCAATTGAGAAGTGAAGACATTGTTTGTACAATTTAAAGGGACATTGTTTGTGTGCAAGTAATGCCGGCTGGAAAATTTGTCCTACTTTGTTAAAGCAACCAAAAAAGGGAAAGCAAGGGTAGCTGTAGGTGATTGGCCGAGCGAACGATTTTCGATTTTCGTGTTGTTGAATAAAGGTTTTGGCTTTAAAAAAGAAAATTTGGAGCAGCGCAGTCATTTTCAGAGGATAAATTTGTGGTCAGTTTTGTTGTTTTTGCACTACTAAGGGTTTTTAAATACAAATTTGCCTTAGTAGTGCCTTAGTTGGTGAATTAAAAAAGATTTGGTCAATAGGGTAAATTGCCGCTTGGGTTTACCTTGAATAAACCGCATTTGACATAATTTGAAACGTCATATTTCGTTGAACGTTTATGATTGTCGGCCGCTTGATTGGTAGCTCTGTCAAAGCAACGTGGATTCATCTGTCATGTGTATTTTTCTAACCGCTCGCAGAAGAAACAAAAGGTTGCCATTTTGCTGGAGCAAAGATTTTTAAGACAGTGTTGCATCACGGTTTTGTCTCGAATAAGCAATTTTAGCACATTAGTGCGTAGGAGTGCAGTGAAAAATGATTTATCAAAAGTTGTGCTAGTGATGTGCGTTTGGAAGTTCGTTCGGTATTGTGAGAATCGATAATATTAAATGAGTTTTAGTCTGAGCTGTGTCTTGTTTGGAAGCTTATATCACGCGGATTATAAGTCTTCATTTGTTCTTTTTGAAAATGATTTTGAAGAAGCATAATACAAAATTGTAACTGATTTGGAAGCTGAGTACTGTTCTGCATTGCGCCGGTAGTGGTACGTTTTATATAACAGCATTTGCTTGCAATATCTTACTTTCATTATATTTTGCAGGTTTTGGTAAGATCGAATAATGAGTATTTGCTAGAAAGCTATGACGTAGTATCGCACAGTGAGTATGTAATTGCGGCGAACACACAGCAAAACGAGTAAATTTATGCGCATGCCTTTAGTGTTCACATTGCTGGGAAACTGACGAGCCTTTAAAGCCGCTCTACACGCAGCGCAGCTTTGATTTTGCGAACAAAAAGGCTGTTTCGTTTGAACGCGTTTATGTTGCACACATTTAGCATGCTTCGAGAATAATACGCTCTGCGGTCATGACTTTTTGACCTATCATGGACGTGAGATAGTATAATGTTCTTTGTTTTTCAAATTCAGACAGCTGTTTCTTCTTTAATGAATGTGAGCTGAAAATCGTGGAATGGAAGTGATTGCAAGTGGTAATCGCTTGTTACGAGTGTTAATCTACAATCTACGTGTATGACAGGAAGACATTTGTTACCGGTTAAAGTGAGGTACCACTTTCGCACTGAGGGCCGGTTCGTATCCGTCTTTTTTTTTCTTAACTCGCTAACTCGACTTGGGTTATTTTCGAAACCTTCTCACATTCGAGCTTTATTACTACTATTTCTATAATTCTATAATTCGGCGTCTGCGTAGACATCCGTCACATCATCACCACGTGACATTTAAATACGCAGCTTATGCTTATCGCATATACAATCGGGCACGATATTCCCGTTACCTCCACATACTCCAAATCCGTCTTCATTCCCGTCCTAATTCCTTCTGGGCTTTCGTCAAGAGTCAGCGCAAAACCGCCTCCATTCCCACTGTTATGTCGCTCGGAGATGTGTCGGTTGACAATAGCTCTGATATCTGCGCCCTTTTTGCTGAGCATTTCTCCTCCAATTTCTCTGCTCCTGTGAATAGTCAGCCTCTAACTACTTCAGTTAGATCACATATTTCAGAGACTTCAAACACTATTCCTTCCTCTCTTATTACGATCGATGCAATACTCCTCGCCATTAACAAACTCAAATCATCCTTTTCTCCTGGTCCTGACGGTATCCCTGCTGTAGTTGTGAAAAAATGTAGTACTGTTTTCGCCCCTCTGTTACTAAAGTTATTCCGTTTATCTATGTGTTCGTCCGTTTTTCCTTCGGTCTGGAAACAAGCTTGGCTTGTTCCTATACTTAAGAAGGGATATTCCTCCATTGTCTCGAACTATCGCGGTATCTCACTTTTATGTGCATTTGCCAAGGTATTTGAGTATGTCTTGCATGCCTGTATCCTTAACGTTTCACGTAGTCTTGTCATCCCTCAACAGCACGGGTTTGTTCCTAAACGTTCCACTTCCTCCAACCTCATGTGTTTTACGTCGTTCGTGTCGACTCATCTTGATGTTGTGCCTCAAGTCGACGCTATTTACACGGATTTCAAATCCGCGTTTGATCGCGTTCCTCATGAGTTACTTCTTGAGAAATTGTTACAATTAGGGATCAATAGCATAATTGTTTCCTTGTTGCAGTCATTTCTAAGTGAGCGTACATATCGTGTTAAACTAAATGTTAATTTCTCTACTTCCTTCGGTTCTGGGGCCGGTGTTCCCCAGGGTAGTGTCTTAAGTCCTCTATTGTTCGTCCTATTCCTTAATGACATTACTTCTGTCTTGCCACAAGATAGCTTTCTTTGCTATGCCGATGATGTGAAAATCTTTTTCCCAATCTCATCGGGTGCGGATTGCGTTTTCCTTCAAACTGTTCTTAACTGTTTTTCCTCTTGGTGTGCTCATAACTCTCTCGCCCTTTGTCCTGTGAAGTGTCAAATCATTTCGTTTACTCGTTCCCGCACTCCTTTCCTCTATCCTTATGTGCTTGATCAGGTCCTAGTCAACCGGGTTTCGCTGGTCAAGGACTTAGGCGTATGGCTCTATAGTGGCCTTACCCTAACGTCCCACATCGACTCTATGGTTGCTAGAGCCTGGAAAACACTGGGTATCCTGAAGCGTATTGCTCGTGACTTCTCTAATCTTCTGTGTTTGAAAACGCTGTACTGTTCGCTGGTCAGGTCATTGCTGGAGTATTGCTCAGTAATCTGGTCACCAACGGCTCGGATCCATATGGATCGAATCGAGCGGGTGCAGAGGTCTTTTACCAGGTTTGCGGTTTGCAAATTCCTTGGAAGATCCACCTCCACCCTGCCCGGTTACGAGTCAAGGTGTCAGTTGCTGAGTCTTGACTCTCTCGAAGACCGTCGATCACGTTCCCAATCACTTTTTATCGCTTCCCTCTTGTTGAACTGTATAGATGCTCCTTATCTGCTTGGTTTCATCCCATTCTATGTCCCTAACCGTTCCCTTCGTATTCGTCCCCCTTTGATTATCCCTAGGCGCCGTACATCTGCCGGTCGCAACGATCCTTTTTTGAGGGCACTGCGTTCGTTTAACTCCTCGTCTCTTGTGTTCGATTTCCATCTCTCCCTTCCATCCTTACGCTCCAGTATGCGGCCTTCCCTTTAGCACTTAACTCCCTCCCCATTACTCTAAGTTTAGAGTTAAATAATTTTAAGTAGAGTGTAAGAGTGTAGTGTAGCCTATAGGCAGACAACACGTTAATAAATAATAATAATAATAATAATAATAATAATTCTATATTTCCATATTTCCACCTCTCTTGGGCCCGCGCTCACCAATACTCGTGTCGTATCGGTTCTTCCGACAGTATAGTGGGGATTGCCTATCGTGAGGCGCAACATTCCGGTCACCTAAAATGAATATTTTAACTTCCTATTTGGCTCCTAATACCAAAGGATTTTGTGTTACTTTAGGTAGTATTTATATCTTGGAAACTTGCCGTACAACATTTATCGCATTTGCCGAGCGCAACGTTACCACCCTAACTACCCCGTCCTTTCCAGTATTGACTTCTAATGCACGACCCCTAGGCCATCGAGCTGGAGGGGTATTATCTTCTCTTACTAACAGCATTGTTCCTGGTTCAATAGCTGTAGCTGGATCCAACCACTTTGCTCTAACTTGAAGCTGTTGTAAGTACTCCGTATGCCAAAGCTTCCAAAACAGCTGCCTTAGCTGCTGAACACAGCGCAGATGACTGAGTCGATTTGCTGGTTTTTCTCGCAAATCGATTGCCGGAATTTGGTGCATGTGGGAACCAGTTAGAAACTGCCCGGGTGTCAGTACCTCCTGATCCAGTGGGTCATCCGTCATGGGAGTGATAGGTAGCGAATTGAGACAAGACTCAACCTCGATCAACATCGTTGCCAGATCCTCGAATGGCAATGACGACGTACCTAAAACTCTAAGCAAATTATGCTTTAGTGACTTCACGGCCGCCTGCCACAAACCACCGAAGTGAGGGGCGCGAGATGGAATAAATTTCCACTGTATTCCTTGATAAGCAGTCCAGAGTTGAATCGCCTCTTGATGGTTTTCCGAATTCAACACCTTGAACACTTCCTGCAGCTCATTTGAAGCCCCTCTAAAATTTGTGCCGTTGTCAGAAAATCTCCGCCACCAAACCTCGGCGTCCGACAAGTCTCCTCATTGCCGCTAGAAACGCTTCCGTGCTTAAATCAGACACTTACTCGACATGTACTGCACGCGTTACAAAACAGGCGAAAATAGCAACATAGGTTTTCATCGGAACCGCGCGATGGTGCTTGCCCTTCACAAAAACTGGACCACCATAGTCAATTCTACGTATGACGTGACACGACTTGCTGGTAACTCTGCCATCGGTTGCACAACCGGTGTTAACTTGCATCGGAAACAATTGAAGCATTCATGGAATATCCGTCTTACTAGATTGCGGCCGCCAACAATCCAATAATATTGTCTGATCGTACTTAACACAAGTTGAAGACCTGCATGTAACATTTGGTCATGATAGTACTTCACTATTCATCGAGCCAATGTGTGCTCTCCAGGGATGATGATTGGATGTTTCGCATTGTGTGGCTCTGCCGAGTTTCCCAGTGTAGCTCCCACACGAACTAAACCATCTTCACTAAATATTGGTTTAAACCACTTCATCTGTGACTTCTGTGATACTTGCTGCTCATGCTTTAACGCCTTGAGTTTGTCGCTAAAACCATCTCTCTGTGCAATTCTGCACAATGCTCTATACACTTTACGTAACTTTTCACTTGAAAGCCATTTACTTCTTGCGTCACTTTCTCTCCTCAAAATACTAAAATATAGCCAAACAAACTCATCGACTAAACGGGAGAGCACCTCTACTCGTCCTGACTGCATCGATGCCATATGGTGCAGCGCCATGTAGTAATCACAACCCAATTGCTTGGTATTGTCGTACCGCTTCGTCAGGGTACTCCAGGTGATGGCATAATTATCAGCGGTTACCTCCGTGTGTTCAAATATAGTTGCAGCTTCTCTTTCAACGAGGACAGCAGATATTGCAAATTCATCACTGCAGGAATATCCGTAGATCCATGAATCATCGAATTGAATCGATCACGGAATGTCAACCAACGACGTCACCCTCCAAAGATGGTAGCTCCACCTTAGGTAAACGCAGATGCACACTGTCACCAAAACCACCACTGCAGATGGTCGTAGCCAACGCTGAACTGTTCATCATAGGAGAATAATTGGACATCTGATGAAGTAAAAATCCTTTCGGCTTACAAAAACGCTCATAAAACTTAGTTTGCTCTTGCATGTGCTTCTCATTGTTCGTTTTTGTCTCATCGAACACAACTATTTTTGCCATTATCTCATCAAAATCACTCTTGCACTGATCGAGCAACTGAAGTCGCACCGGAATTTCTAATATGTCAACGGACGCATTGAAAGAATCGCGAAAAGCTTCAACGTTACACAACATATTTTATATAGATTGCCTTTTTCGCACGCATGCGGCGAGCTTCTTGTCCGTGGTTGCCATTTCGGTACTCAATGCAATGGCTCAATCACTCAATGCAATGGCGATGCCTCGTGGTTTCACTTAACTTTGCAATGGCTGTATTTCGTGGCGTCCCAGAAGAGTTAGCAATGGCGATACCGCGTGGTTTCTCTCAATTTTTAGTGATGGTGGTACATCATGGCCACTAAAGTTCTCAATTCTTCAGTAGCGTTATTTCGCAACTCACGCTATACTTTCTGCGATACCTTTGCGGGTCACGCACTGTATACACGATCCTTCACCTAACGGTAATCGTTATCACTCGCTGAAGATCAATGTTCTAACACCCGTACGTACATCAAACGTATGCACGTATGCATACAATCCATACACGCTTGAAGCGTTGTTTGCTTTAGCAACGATAACTGATACTCTCATCAACGATACCGATGATCTCAAAAACGATACGGATAATTATTTAACTTTCTATTCGAGTATGCCCGGGATAAGGCAAAGATTAAGGAGGAAATGCCTTATCAGTATGATTATAAAGTTTATTCAACACAAGCGACGTTGAAAATACGGCACTGAACCGTCATAATTAATTATAAATAAATAAATAAATAAAAAATTATTTAACTTTCATTGATTCTTTCTTTACAAACGAATCCGCAATCCGTTTCGAAGGACCAAATGTACGCTTTCGCACTGAGGTTCGGTTTGGATCCGTTTTTTTCTTAACTCGCTAACTCGACGTAAGTTCTTTTCGTTACCTTGTCAAATTCGAGCTTTATTACTACTATTTCTAGCATTCTATATTTTCATATTCCTACCTCTCTTGGACCCGCGCTCAACAACACTCGTGTCGTACCGGTTCTGCCGACACTATAGCGGGGATTGGCTATCGTGAGGCGCATCAGATAGTTTTCACAACTGATTGCTACGAAGCATTCAGCGAAGTTGAGAAGCTGAGTCCTTCTCATCGCACAAGCCACAAGGTGAGGAGCATCTGAACGCGAACGTCGGTTGCGTTGTAGTTCGAGTTGGAACTGGATGGCAAGATCAAGGAGCAGCGGCTGGAGGAGCAGGCTCTCGCACGGCTACACGCGATTGCACTGTCGGAGGACGATGACTGCGGTAAGTGCTTGCAATGTCGCCTCACCTCAGCAGTCACTTTACTGCTAATTGGCGTTTTCAAGGAGCTTAGATTTATTTTTACTGTTTTGTTTTCCCCAGGGTGACAGAAAACAAGAACCACTAGGAAAGTTGAAATTTCACCAACTCGCGTTAGGGTGACACCGAAACGATGAATGAATATGACTGCCGCCCACAGGAAAAGTGTTCGCCGCCCACAGGAAGCGTCACCGTTTTGTCAACCGGTACAGCGGGGCACGTAAAAATCCAAAACCAGCTACCCTGTTCGGTTGTTTACAGCTCCCCGCATGCGCTCCGCTCATCGAAGTGAGGACATGAGAGCGAGCAACGTGCTACAAATGAGGAATCTCACGCGCTCGAGCTTTTAAGCGTGCGAGCGCGTTTTAGCTTGCTAGAGCGCTTGAGCATGCGAGCTCACTTGAGCACCAAATGCTTCTACCGGGAATGAAATGGAAACACATTTAATTGAACAGCATTCGCAGACAAATTACAATACGGCACTGGACCGTAATAATCAATAATAAATAAAATTCGCAGACAAAGAAATTTTTTCATCAGAATCATTTTCATGTTGCTCTAACGATCCACTACATCAACATCGTCTTTGACTGAACTATCAAAAGCCTGGGCCTTCGTCAAACAGTACACTTATGCACATGTTAACATTGTCATGTCTACATACATATGGTCCTCTACTACTTGTCTATTTCTAGCAACTTCGACAACACTCGAAGTAGTCGCCTTAGTCAATTGAGAAGTGAAGACATTGTTTGTACAATTTAAAGGGACATTGTTTGTGTGCAAGTAATGCCGGCTGGAAAATTTGTCCTACTTTGTTAAAGCAACCAAAAAAGGGAAAGCAAGGGTAGTAGTAGGTGAATGGCCGAGCGAACGATTTTCGATTTTCGTGTTGTTGAATAAAGGTTTTGGCTTTAAAAAAGAAAATTTGGAGTAGCGCAGTCATTTTCAGAGGATAAATTTGTGGTCAGTTTTGTTGTTTTTGCACTACTAAGGGTTTTTAAATACAATTTGCCTTAGTAGTGCCTTAGTTGGTGAATTAAAAAAGATTTGGTCAATAAGGTAAATTGCCGCTTGGGTTTACCTTGAATAAACCGCATTTGACATAATTTGAAACGTCATATTTCGTTGAACGTTTATGATTGTCGGCCGCGTGGTTGGTAGCTCTGTCAAAGCAACGTGGAATCATCTGTCATTTGTATTTTTCTAACCGCTCGCAGAAGAAACAAAAGGTTGCCATTTTGCTGGAGCAAAGATTTTTACGACAGTGTTGCATCACGGTTTTGTCTCGAATAAGCAATTTTAGCACATTAGTGCGTAGGAGTGCAGTGAAAAATGATTTATCAAAAGTTGTGCTAGTGATGTGCGTTTGGAAGTTCGTTCGGTATTGTGAGAATCGATAATATTAAATGAGTTTTAGTCTGTGCTGTGTCTTGTTTGGAAGCTTATATCACGCGGATTATAAGTCTTCATTTGTTCTTTTTGCAAATGATTTTGAGGAAGCATAATACAAAATTGTAACTGATTTGGAAGCTGAGTACTGTTCTGCATTGCGCCGGTAGTGGTACGTTTTATATAACAGCATTTGCTTGCAATATCTTACTTTCATTATATTTTGCAGGTTTTGGTAAGATCGAATAATGAGTATTTGCTAGAAAGCTATGACGTAGTATCGCACAGTGAGTATGTAATTGCGGCGAACACACAGCAAAACGAGTAAATTTATGTGCATGCCTTTAGTGTTCACATTGCTGGGAAACTGACGAGCCTTTAAAGCCGCTCTACACGCAGCGCAGCTTTGATTTTGCGAACAAAAAGGCTGTTTCGTTTGAACGCGTTTATGTTGCACACATTTAGCATGCTTCGAGAATAATACGCTCTGCGGTGATGACTTTTTGACCTATCATGGACGTGAGATAGTATAATGTTCTTTGTTTTTCAAATTCAGACAGCTGTTTCTTCTTTAATGAATGTGAGCTGAAAATCGTGGAATGGAAGTGATTGCAAGTGGTAATCGCTTGTTACGAGTGTTAATCTACAATCTACGTGAATGACAGGAAGACATTTGTTACCGGTTAAAGTGAGGTACCGCTTTCGCACTGAGGGCCGGTTCGTATCCGTCTTTTTTTTTCTTAACTCGCTAACTCGACTTGGGTTATTTTCGAAACCTTCTCATATTCGAGCTTTATTACTACTATTTCTATAATTCTATAGTTATGCGCAGAATGTTTCACATGCTGAGTTGCATCCGACACCTTGGTCCCGTGTTGTACAACGTGACTTCCCAGCATCAGCATGTCATCTGATACTCCAGGAATGTCAGCATGCAACATGGTACCGTGGGACAAGCGGCCAACGGGAGAACCATCTAGCGCAGTCTAGCAGTCTTCGCCCATCGTGCAGCCGAGGTGTATCAGCTCTCAATAAAATATTAAAAGTTTGTTTTCTGTAATTAAACCTGTTTTTATATTACAAAAAGAAAGATAACCATAACTGGCGCAGTCGGCTCGGTTCAGTTCACGTTCTTATAGTGAACTGAACCGCGTTTTTACGCGTAGTGCGCGTAAAAATTATAAAATCCAAAAGTGAAGAAAACTTTGTGCTCGCCCGGAACAAACTCCATCACCCAACCCGCGGTCGATTTGCGACGAACACGTGTTTTTTTTCTGTTCTTGACGCAATTGTGACGAAAAGTGTTAAGTGACTTTTGGTAGTGCACAAAACAAAAACGTTTAGTTTCAACTATTAAGAACTGGAATCATAAGTAAAGCTTCTGGATCTGCAACGATAAAGACGACTCCCCAGAAGATCAGCTGGGAAAACATCCGATCATCGAACGTCCCAACCCGTGGACACCAAGAGAGCAAACGAAGAAACTATTCCAACGAGAATCACTGGATAGAAGAAGGGCAAACATTGAATCGGGTAGCAAAAAACTCAATCGAAATTCCTAATTTGTGAGTATAAGGTGAGTTATTTTAGGGATACTTGATCTCCCTTAGCGGCAAAAAAAAGAAGGTGTTGTGTTTCCATTCGTTCATGCCAAAGTTTAACCCTCTTTCTAAACCCTCGCGGTACAGTGATACGCAAAATAATAAAATGGAACAGGATCTCCATGCTTTAGTTAACTCAATGAGAATGCTTGAAGAACGCATGAACGCGCTTCAAATTGAGAATAACAACCTTCAGCAGCAGCAACGACAGCAGTTGCAAGCCCAAACGCCTCCATCAAGGAGCGCTAAATGTTATAAAATTCCAGATCCTATACGGACAATTCCTTCTTTTGATGGAAATAAACGCCAACTATCATCATGACTGGCAACTGTAAAAAAAACATTAGATCTGTTTAGATGTACTGTAGCCCCAGACCTATTTGCAGTCTATGAGCAAGCCATAATTAACAAAATTGATGGCAAAGCTCGTGACACCATATGTGTCAACGGGAATCCCACAACTTTTGAAGAGGTTGCAGAAATATTACAACACGTGTACGGCGATCGTAACAACATATCAACCTATCAAACGCAGCTGTGGAAAATGAAAATGGATAGCAGTTTGCATATCCATTACAAAAAAAAAAAAGATTTTATGATCAGCATGAAATCTTTGGCAAAACAAAACCCTTTATATGCCAAGCACTGGGATGCCATAGATCATTTTCTGGAACAAGAATGCTTAGCAGCTTTCATAAACGGCCTAAGCAAAATGTATTTTGGTTACGCACAAACCGCGCAACCAACTGATCTAGAAAACGCATACGCTTTTCTTTGTCGTTTTCATTGTGCCGAAAAAACGAAAACAAATACTTTTAACAATCTTCAAGTAACACAACAGCCTACGTTTAGTAAAAGTTACAAAAACGGAGGAAAATCAACCGTCTCGAAGATTGACCGAAAACCTGAATTTGGTCAGACAAAACAAAACTCCGAGAGACGGAAAATAACACCAATGGATATCGACTCTTCGATTAGATCCAAAGGTAAAATTTTCTGCCATACATTAGATCATGACAAAAAAAGTAACGACTCGGAAAGTGAAGACGAAGATGTCGAAGAAGTAAATTTTCAGATTTCCAATGCTGCAATCAATCAAAGATGAAAGCAACTAATGGCTTACGATATCTAATATTAAATGTGAATAATTTACAAGCAAAAATGCTTATTGACAGTGGAGCTAATAAAAATTTTATTTCTCCTTCTTTTATCAAGGAATACCAAAAACAGAAATTCCATACACTAACAATTAGAAAGCAACATGGAAAGCATAAAATTAACGAGTACTTTAATGGTGTAATTTTTGGTAAGAGAAATGTACGTTTTTATATGTTCAAATTTCATCAATTTTTCGATGGAATAATTGGATACGAAACCCTTTCAGAGTGTGACGCGAAATTAATATTCGGTCAACACAAATTAGATTTACCAGGATACACAATAGATTTAAACATAAAAGGAATGAATTCAGCTGAGATCAAATTACAAGCAAATAGTTGCCAAGTAGTGAAAATTCCAGTTTCTCACTCCAACGGAAATGTTTTCATGAAAAATGAAATTTAAATCAAAGACTCAAACATTCCTGCTGGACTTTATAAAGCTAAAAATGGTTTTATTAAAGCATTCGTAACTAATTTCGGAGATGAAGTTTCTTTTACATGGACAAAACCTAAAGTTGTTTATCCTCTATCTGAAATTTTAGAAATGAACCAACACACACTGAACGCGAAGCCTACCAAAACATTGAACAAATCGATCAATTTAGAAGAGTTAATCAGGTCAAACCATTTGAATCACGAAGAGAAAAGTGAGCTCTTAAAAATACTTCATAATAATGTTCAAATAATACACAATGAAAACACAAAACTTTCTTGCACAACAACTGTTAAACATAAAATTAACACTGTTGATGACATACCAATACACACTAAAACGTATCGATATCCTCACATTCATAAAGAAGAAGTCGAAAAACAAATAAATGATATGCTAAAAGACGGTATTATCCAACACTCAGTTTCACCATGGACGTCTCCAATTTGGATAGTTCCAAAAAAACCTGATGCAAGTGGAATTAAAAAATGGCGAATTGTAATCGATTACCGAAAGTTAAACGAGAAAACAGTAGACGATAAATTTCCCATTCCAAATATAGAAGATATTCTAGAGAGACTAGGAAGAAGTAATTACTTCACCACGTTAGACCTCAAATTTGGTTTTCATCAAATAGAAGTTGAACCCAGAGATAGGCCAAAAACAGCTTTTAGTAGCAATGTATAATTTTGCACTGGCGGTGGGAATTTATAAACTTGTGATATTGGCGGTTGTAAAATGATGTTTCACGCTTGGCTTCTCTTTTGCTACTGTTTATTCCTATGTCCGTTTTTGTTCATTTTTACAAGTTCATTCGTGTTCATGCAGCTTATCTTACAACAGTTAATATGCCTAAGATTTTGCGTTCAGTTAACATGTATAGCTCCTACGGTTGTCAAGTACGAAACGTAAACAAAACAATTACTTGACATATTTCTAACTGTGAATTAATCCCTAGAAATCCAACAAGCAATAAAGGTCATTTTGAATTTATCAGAATGCCTTTCGGCTTGAAAAATGCTCCTTCAACATTTCAAAGGGCCATGAATAACATTCTCGGAGAACTAATAGGTAAATGCTGTTTAGTTTATCTCGATGATATAATAGTTTTCGGTAATTCACTACAACAACACTTAGACAGTTTAAACAAAGTGCTCAAGCGTCTTGTGGAGGCTAATCTGAAGATTCAGCTCAACAAGTGTGAGTTTTTACACAAACAATGTGAATTTCTTGGGCATATCGTTACCGAAAAAGGAATTAAACCTAATCCAAACAAAATTGATAAGATTGTTAATTGGCCCATTCCGAAAACTAAAAAACAACTTAAAGGATTTTTAGGTATAATAGGATATTATCGAAAATTCATAAAAGACTTTGCTAAAAAAACTAAACCCCTAACAAAATGCTTGAAAAAAGATTGAGAAATAAAACTAACTCAAGAATATTTGAATTGTTTTAATGAATGCAAGCAATTACTAACTTCCGATCCAATTTTAAGGTATCCGAATTTCAACAAGAAGTTCCTGATAGAAACTGATGCGAGCGATTTTGCTCTTGGCGCTGTACTCTCCCAGAGATTTGAAGATGGACACGAACATCCAGTAGCATACGCATCGCGAACCTTGAACGACACCGAGTGCAGATACTCAGCCACCGAAAAAGAACTACTAGGAGTATTGTTTGCTATTAAACACTTCCGACCATACGTTTACGGTACTAAATTTGAAATTCGAACAGACCATAAACCTCTCATTTGGCTTAGACAAAAAAAAGACCTCAACAGTAAATTACTAAGGTGGAAACTGCAACTAGAAGAATTCGAATTCGACATAAAATACAAAAAAGGCATCTTGAACAACAATGCAGATTCACTCTCAAGAATCGAACCCGACATAAAAACTGTAGATTTGAATTACAACTCCGCCAATGAAAGCATGACTCAACATTCGGCTGACTCTGACGATAGTGATTACATAAAGTCTACGGAACGTCCATTAAACGAATTTCGAAATCAAATAATTATTGAAAAATCTAATGAACAAAGTGAAGAACATTCCATTATATTTTCTAAATATACTCGAATAATTATCAAAAAAACAGACTTTTCTCCTGAAGATCTTGCAAACATTCTAAAAAAAAATGCTACATCATCTTGTGTTAATGGATTATTTTGTCATACAGATATCCTAAATCTCATGCAAAATGTGTACAAAAACTATTTCTCCCGCGCTAAATCCCTAAAAATATTTTGGACACAAAAATTACTCATCGATATAACTGAAGAAATAGAACAAAATCAAATAATCCAAACACAGCACGATTTAAACCACAGAGGAATTACAGAAACTAGTAAACACATTGCTAGAGATTACTTTTTTCCGGGAATCAAATCAAAAGTTGCCAAATTTATTAATATTTGTAAATTATGTCAAAAATCGAAATACGAAAGACATCCATATAAAATAAAATTCCAATAAACCGAAACACCATCCAGACCACTACAAATCGTACATATGGACATTTTTATCATAAAAGAAAAACATTATCTTACACTTTGCGATAAGTTTTCTCGATTAGCAATGGCAATTCCAATTCGCACAAGAAATACAGTTCATATATTAAAAGCATTCACTACATTTATAGCAAACTTAGGGAAACCCGAATTACTAATAATGGATCAAGAACCAACATTTAAATCAATGATAATTAGAAACTTCCTAGAAGAAAACCTTATTAAATACCATTTCACAAGCATAGGACAATCATCTTCAAACGGACCCATAGAAATAATTCATCGTACGCTACGGGAATTACATAACATATTATCTCAAAAAGAATCCACTAGTATTCTTTCTGAAACCTCTAAAATAAATTTAGCAGTATCAATTTATAATGATTCAATACATTCGCAGACTAATGTCACACCAAGAGAATTGTTTTACGGAGTAAAATATAGAGATCCAGTACCAACTGATTTAAATGAAAGAATCAGGCAAAAAAAAAAGAATTATTCCATATATTTTCTCAGAATATGAAACAACAAAAAGAAAAACAATTAGATAAAATAAACAAAAAAAGAGAGGATGTTGTACAATTTCCAACCAATGATACAGTTTACGAAAGAAAACGCAACAACCTCAAACATCAAGAACGCTACAAAGAAATTAAAGTACTAGAAAACAAAGAAATGAATATAATAGATGATCGAGGAAGGAAAATTCACAAAGAAAAATTAAAGCGAAAGCGAAATACTTCAACGTAATTTTTTCTTCTTGATTTTATTACAGATCACTTCTGAGGAACATTGCACAAATTAAAAAGGAAGGAGGATAAAATGTTAATTACAAAATTAATTGTTACCTTGTCGACTATCAGTCTAATCCAAGCGACCATATTTAAGGAAATAGTAAACAACAATGGATTAGTAGCCATTAAATTGCAATCAGTTAGAACAAGAATATGCTTCAATAGGTTAATTCACAAAATAAATTTGAAAAATCTTAAACAAAATGTAGAATATATTGAAAAACTATCGAATTTAATGAACACAACTGGTTCTCTTAAATCGACTTCAGACTCCAAGATACTTAAAACAAAACAAAAACTTATTGCACTAACGCCAAGCAGACAAAAGAGAGGACTTATTGATGGACTCGGCACAGCTATCAAATTTATTACTGGAAACCCAGATAATGATGACCTACAGTCAATTTACCACAGCTTAGGTCTGCTTGAGAATCAGGAAAATGCCATAAGTAGAAACATAAATAAACAATATGAAATTAACGAACTCTTCCAAAAAGAATTACAAAATATGACTAGCTCACTAAACAAACAAATGTTAAAAATTTTAAAATTTAAGACAACTGCAACGGATAATTTTGAATTTATAAACATGATATTTAGTGTAAACGAAATTCTACAAATCTTAACATCTATGGAAGAGCAAATAGAATTGGAAAATTTAAATGTTTTGCACAGGGACCTGTTAACTTTATCTGAAAAGCAATTTATTCAAAAAATGTTAAAATCACAGGATATTATAGTAAACTATGTAGATGAAATCTTCAACTATTGCACGGGAACCCTAGCAGTTACCGATCAAGCAGCTGCCATACTTGTTAAAGTACCAATTTTGGAGAAGGACCCATTTGATCTTTCAGAGCTGCATACGATGGTCATCAATAATTCAAGGATCAACACACACATAAAATATGTCTCAAAGTTAGGAACCAGAGCATATTACCAAAACACAAAATGTACTATTTGCGACGCAACCATACCAATAGAGGACGAATGTATCTACAACATTCTCGTGCATAGAACTCCCAAATGCCCTTTTGTCACAACAAACAATAGATGGTCAGTTAAGGAAGTATTGGAAGGTGTAATACTTGTTGACACACAAACAGAAACAACAATATTCGATTCATGTGGTGAATCCAAAAGCATATCAGTACCAATGATTATTGAAGTGGAAAACTGCACAGTGCAGATTAAAAGCTACACGTTCACTGGGAAAGTCGCCAATATTCAAAAGGAATATTTAATCCCGATATACGGAAAACCATTGACCAGATCAAACGATTCAGAAGACGACCAGATAGATGGAAGAATAAGAAACCTAGAAAAAATGAACGAAATCCACTTGCAGTTGAATAAAATCAACATTAGCCACATAATAATAAGCATGATCGTACTGATAGGAGCAGTTTGTGCTTGCATAAAAAAATGCAAAAATGCCCAACCTGATGTCACCACATGCTCTGATACCCATGGTCAACACCTAAGCCTCGCTATTCGGAACCTTGCTGACCAGATCAACAGTCGATCGAGGACGCTCGACGCTTAAGGAGGGAGGAGTTATGCGCAGAATGTTTCACACGCTGAGTTGCATCCGACACCTTGGTCCCGTGTTGTACAACGTGACTTCCGAGCATCAGCATGCCATCTGATACTCCAGGAATGTCAGCATGCAACATGGTACCGTGGGACAAGCGGCCAACGGGAGAACCATCTAGCGCAGTCTAGCAGTCTTCGCCCATCGTGCAGCCGAGGTGTATCAGCTCTCAATAAAATATTAAAAGTTTGTTTTCTGTAATTAAACCTGTTTTTATATTACAAAAAGAAAGATAACCATAACTCTATATTTCCATATTTCCACCTCTCTTGGGCCCGCGCTCACCAATACTCGTGTCGTATCGGTTCTTCCGACAGTATAGCGGGGATTGCCTACCGTGAGGCGCAACATTCCGGCCACCTAAAATGAATATTTTAACTTCCTATTTGCCTCCTTTGGATTTTGTGTTACTTTAGGTAGTATTTATATCTTGGAAACTTGCCGTACAACATTTATCGCATTTGCCGAGCGCAACGTTACCACCCTAACTACCCCGTCCTTTCCAGTATCGACTTCTAATGCACGACCCCTAGGCCATCGAGCTGGAGGGGTATTATCTTCTCTTACTAACAGCATTGTTCCTGGTTCAATAGCTGTAGCTGGATCCAACCACTTTGCTCTAACTTGAAGCTGTTGTAAGTACTCCGTATGCCAAAGCTTCCAAAACAGCTGCCTTAGCTGCTGAACACAGCGCAGATGACTGAGTCGATTTGCTGGTTTTTCTCGCAAATCGATTGCCGGAATTTGGTGCATGTGGGAACCAGTTAGAAACTGCCCGGGTGTCAGTACCTCCTGATCCAGTGGGTCATCCGTCATGGGAGTGATAGGTAGCGAATTGAGACAAGACTCAACCTCGATCAACATCGTTGCCAGATCCTCGAATGGCAATGACGACGTACCTAAAACTCTAAGCAAATTATGCTTTAGTGACTTCACGGCCGCCTGCCACAAACCACCGAAGTGAGGGGCGCGAGATGGAATAAATTTCCACTGTATTCCTTGATAAGCAGTCCAGAGTTGAATCGCCTCTTGATGGTTTTCCGAATTCAACACCTTGAACACTTCCTGCAGCTCATTTGAAGCCCCTCTAAAATTTGTGCCGTTGTCAGAAAATCTCCGCCACCAAACCTCGGCGTCCGACAAGTCTCCTCATTGCCGCTAGAAACGCTTCCGTGCTTAAATCAGACACTTACTCGACATGTACTGCACGCGTTACAAAACAGGCGAAAATAGCAACATAGGTTTTCATCGGAACCGCGCGATGGTGCTTGCCCTTCACAAAAACTGGACCACCATAGTCAATTCTACGTATGACGTGACACGACTTGCTGGTAACTCTGCCATCGGTTGCACAACCGGTGTTAACTTGCATCGGAAACAATTGAAGCATTCATGGAATATCCGTCTTACTAGATTGCGGCCGCCAACAATCCAATAATATTGTCTGATCGTACTTAACACAAGTTGAAGACCTGCATGTAACATTTGGTCATGATAGTACTTCACTATTCATCGAGCCAATGTGTGCTCTCCAGGGATGATGATTGGATGTTTCGCATTGTGTGGCTCTGCCGAGTTTCCCAGTGTAGCTCCCACACGAACTAAACCATCTTCACTAAATATTGGTTTAAACCACTTCATCTGTGACTTCTGTGATACTTGCTGCTCATGCTTTAACGCCTTGAGTTCGTCGCTAAAACCATCTCTCTGTGCAATTCTGCACAATGCTCTATACACTTTACGTAACTTTTCACTTGAAAGCCATTTACTTCTTGCGTCACTTTCTCTCCTCAAAATACTAAAATATAGCCAAACAAACTCATCGACTAAACGGGAGAGCACCTCTACTCGTCCTGACTGCATCGATGCCATATGGTGCAGCGCCATGTAGTAATCACAACCCAATTGCTTGGTATTGTCGTACCGCTTCGTCAGGGTACTCCAGGTGATGGCATAATTATCAGCGGTTACCTCCGTGTGTTCAAATATAGTTGCAGCTTCTCTTTCAACGAGGACAGCAGATATTGCAAATTCATCACTGCAGGAATATCCGTAGATCCATGAATCATCGAATTGAATCGATCACGGAATGTCAACCAACGACGTCACCCTCCAAAGATGGTAGCTCCACCTTAGGTAAACGCAGATGCACACTGTCACCAAAACCACCACTGCAGATGGTCGTAGCCAACGCTGAACTGTTCATCATAGGAGAATAATTGGACATCTGATGAAGTAAAAATCCTTTCGGCTTACAAAAACGCTCATAAAACTTAGTTTGCTCTTGCATGTGCTTCTCATTGTTCGTTTTTGTCTCATCGAACACAACTATTTTTGCCATTACCCAACCAAAACGAACGGGGCAAAACAGCGTGTGTCTTGCTCTAAATCGTCTAGCTCACTTGTTTACACTTATGTACGAGTATTCTATGACGTCATGAACTTTGGATTTGCCGTAACCGTACGATTATGTGTTTCGTTCACACTCGTATAACTATTTCATTCGCACTTACAGACGAGATAGGCCGAGCAATGTTTGTTTGCCAACGATATCGATGTTGTGTCTAGATCGTATCGATGCATTGGTTTTACATTTCGCTCAAACTCGTATGTCATTCCTCTCGCACTCACGGACAGTATAGACGGAGTAAATTTTTGTTCTGAAAGGTATCGATACCCAAGCACAACAAAATAGGTAAAGTCGTTGCAAGAATGGGGCTAAAATGGGGCCCTACTTTTGCCACGATAATTGCCCCGTAGTCAGAAACGGATGGGGCAATTTTGTTTACCACAAATTATGACGTCACAAAATTTTTGACGTCATGAAGATGTGCAAAAAAATTGATTTGTGTATGCTGTTTTTTTCTCTTTCGCACTGCTTGTTCGTTCTTCCATGCTTTTTGCTCTGTTTCTCTTATGGATCAAGGTAGCTGCTTTTGAGCCTGTGTGTAGAGGAGAGATTGAAATATGCAGTACTGTTTTTTCTGGATATCTAGAGGTGAGCAGGAGAAGTGAGAATTGAACTGTAGAGAGAAGAGATTGAAATATGCAGTACTGTTTTTTCTGGATATCTAGAGGTGAGCAGGAGAAGTGAGAATTGAACTGTGATTATTAGTGTATAATGCATATTTACCATATGATTTGCTGCGGCGGTGATGCGATGGTCCTTTTTAGTCGTGATAATCTAGTGTGGATCGGAGTAGGTTTTGTTTTACATGCGCTATATAGGATCGCAAGTTAAAGAAAATGTGTTTTTTGTGTACATTCTTGTATTTGTATTTGGTAAATGCAAAACTAGCAAACTATAATGAATATCATTGTTGAGTTTCAATGATCCATGGTTTTGTTAAGAATCGTCGTGGTGGACCGTGATGTAATGCATCGCCTTTATTCATTATCATCTTTAACTATTTAAGCAAAATGCCGCTGGACAAAGAAACAGATGATATGACGTTTTCATCTGAGTACAACCAATTTGTCAAGGATCGATCGAAAGGTAGCATTCAAATTGCATTTTGTATGGTTTAAACAGCTTTTTATAAATATATTGAAATATTGTGCGTTAGCTACTGACACTGGAAAGGAAAATACTGTTCCAATTGCAAAAGGTATGTTAACGTGGGAAAAATTGTATTAACTACTTTGTTAGTACTAAAGTCCGTCGAAGGATTCCGATTTGTCCACAGAAAAGTTTTAGCGGTTAAAGGAACTTTAACGTTGGCTTTTTTAAAAAGCTTTCAAATTATGTTTATGGAGCTATGCGACGCGTTGGTCGAAAGCGCGCAGTAACGAATTCCATCAACTATTGACATTTTATCGATAATTTGATTGAACGTATCGTCAGTGTTGATTTCATTCTCATTTCACAGGAAGAACAGCAATCGATGTAGTCAGCCAATTCGACATATTCTTCTTCGGTCTGGTTCATATTTGGTACTGGACTTTGTTCTGGGGTTGGCGATGTGCGCTGCATTTCATGGTTTAAATTGCTCGTGGCTATATTTTGGGTATATTGTAAATAATAATATAACATTAACACTACGATGTAATCGAACTTTATATTCGTTAAACTTGTGTAATAAAGTCAACTAACATGGTTGGCTTGGTCCTGCATCCTGATTATCCTTTTCAGTAAGTTCCAGCTCCATATACTTTGCAGCTTGGCGATAAAACATGCCAGATTTGCGCAGACGTTTTAAGTCAGCCATTACAAAAACGGTAACAACACTTTCAAATAACACTATTTTACAAAGATCTCTCAGCTGGACCAACACCCAAGAAATAAACACCTATTAAAACTGAACTGAACAACTAAATACTTTGTGAGATAATGATTTTTCCTGTATTTAAAAAATATATGTTTCTTTTAATATCAAAGAGTTACAAACTTCATGGCACCAGAATATTTTTTTCGCTTTCACTTACTCCGCCGTCTGGCGTGATTTCAGACGGTTACGCGTTTAAAGGTACGAGGCGTGTATGTATGCGTTTGTGTGTGAGGTATAGCAGTGCAAGCAAGGAAAAACACCCGGCGTATACACACATGTATCGATACCTTTCAGAACAAAAATTTACTCCGTCTATACTGTCCGTGAGTGCGAGAGGAATGACATACGAGTTTGAGCGAAATGTAAAACCAATGCATCGATACGATCTAGACACAACATCGATATCGTTGGCAAACAAACATTGCTCGGCCTATCTCGTCTGTAAGTGCGAATGAAATAGTTATACGAGTGTGAACGAAACACATAATCGTACGGTTACGGCAAATCCAAAGTTCATGACGTCATAGAATACTCGTACATAAGTGTAAACAAGTGAGCTAGACGATTTAGAGCAAGACACACGCTGTTTTGCCCCGTTCGGTTTGCTTGGGTTGTCCGTGGTTGCCATTTCGGTACTCAATGCAATGGCGATGCATCGTGGTTTCACTTAACTTTGCAATGGCTGTATTTCGTGGCGTCCCAGAAGAGTTAGCAATGGCGATACCGCGTGGTTTCTCTCAATTTTTAGTGATGGTGGTACCTCATGGCCACTAAAGTTCTCAATTCTTCAGTAGCGTTATTTCGCAACTCACGCTATACTTTCTGCGATACCTTTGCGGGTCACGCACTGTATACACGATCCTTCACCTAACGGTAATCGTTATCACTCGCTGAAGATCAATGTTCTAACACCCGTACGTACATCAAACGTATGCACGTATGCATACAATCCATACACGCTTGAAGCGTTGTTTGCTTTAGCAACGATAACTGATACTCTCATCAACGATACCGATGATCTCAAAAACGATACGGATAATTATTTAACTTTCTATTCGAGTATGCCCGGGATAAGGCAAAGATTAAGGAGGAAATGCCTTATCAGTATGATTATAAAGTTTATTCAACACAAGCGACGTTGAAAATACGGCACTGGACCGTCATAATTAATTATAAATAAATAAATAAATAAAAAATTATTTAACTTTCATTGATTCTTTCTTTACAAACGAATCCGCAATCCGTTTCGAAGGACCAAATGTACGCTTTCGCACTGAGGTTCGGTTTGGATCCGTTTTTTTCTTAACTCGCTAACTCGACGTAAGTTCTTTTCGTTACCTTGTCAAATTCGAGCTTTATTACTACTATTTCTAGCATTCTATATTTTCATATTCCTACCTCTCTTGGACCCGCGCTCAACAACACTCGTGTCGTACCGGTTCTGCCGACACTATAGCGGGGATTGGCTATCGTGAGGCGCATCAGATAGTTTTCACAACTGATTGCTACGAAGCATTCAGCGAAGTTGAGAAGCTGAGTCCTTCCCATCGCACAAGCCACAAGGTGAGGAGCAGCTGAACGCGAACGTCGGTTGCGTTGTAGTTCGAGTTGGAATTGGACGGCAAGATCAAGGAGCAGCGGCTGGAGGAGCAGGCTCTCGCACGGCTACACGCGATTGCACTGTCGGACGACGATGACTGCGGTAAGTGCTTGCAATGTCGTCTCACCTCAGCAGTCACTTTACTGCTAATTGGCGTTTTCAAGGAGCTTAGATTTATTTATACTGTTTTGTTTTCCCCAGGGTGACAGAAAACAAGAACCACTAGGAAAGTTGAAATTTCACCAACTCGCGTAAAGGTGACACCGAAACGATGAATGAATATGACTGCCGCCCACAGGAAAAGTGTTCGCCGCCCACAGGAAGCGTCACCGTTTTGTCAACCGGTACAGCGGGGCACGTAAAAATCCAAAACCAGCTACCCTGTTCGGTTGTTTACAGCTCCCCGCATGCGCTCCGCTCATCGAAGTGAGGACATGAGAGCGAGCAACGTGCTACAAATGAGGAATCTCACGCGCTCGAGCTTTTAAGCGTGCGAGCGCGTTTTAGCTTGCTAGAGCGCTTGAGCATGCGAGCTCACTTGAGCACCAAATGCTTCTACCGGGAATGAAATGGAAACACATTTAATTGAACAGCATTCGCAGACAAATTACAATACGGCACTGGACCGTAATAATCAATAATAAATAAAATTCGCAGACAAAGAAATTTTTTCATCAGAATCATTTTCATGTTGCTCTAACGATCCACTACATCAACATCGTCTTTGACTGAACTATCAAAAGCCTGGGCCTTCGTCAAACAGTACACTTATGCACATGTTAACATTGTCATGTCTACATACATATGGTCCTCTACTACTTGTCTATTTCTAGCAACTTCGACAACACTCGAAGTAGTCGCCTTAGTCAATTGAGAAGTGAAGACATTGTTTGTACAATTTAAAGGGACATTGTTTGTGTGCAAGTAATGCCGGCTGGAAAATTTGTCCTACTTTGTTAAAGCAACCAAAAAAGGGAAAGCAAGGGTAGTAGTAGGTGAATGGCCGAGCGAACGATTTTCGATTTTCGTGTTGTTGAATAAAGGTTTTGGCTTTAAAAAAGAAAATTTGGAGTAGCGCAGTCATTTTCAGAGGATAAATTTGTGGTCAGTTTTGTTGTTTTTGCACTACTAAGGGTTTTTAAATACAATTTGCCTTAGTAGTGCCTTAGTTGGTGGATTAAAAAAGATTTGGTCAATAGGGTAAATTGCCGCTTGGGTTTACCTTGAATAAACCGCATTTGACATAATTTGAAACGTCATATTTCGTTGGACGTTTATGATTGTCGGCCGCTTGGTTGGTAGCTCTGTCAAAGCAACGTGGAATCATCTGTCATGTGTATTTTGCTAACCGCTCGCAGAAGAATAAACAAGGGTTGCCATTTTGCTGGAGCAAAGATTTGTACGACAGTGTTGCATCACGGTTTTGTCTCGAATAAGCAATTTTAGCACATTAGTGCGTAGGACTGCAGTGAAAAATGATTTATCAAAAGTTGTGCTAGTGATGTGCGTTTGGAAGTTCGTTCGGTATTGTGAGAATTGATAATATTAAATGAGTTTTAGTCTGTGCTGTGTCTTGTTTGGAAGCTTATATCACGCGGATTATAAGTCTTCATTTGTTCTTTTTGCAAATGATTTTGAGGAAGCATAATACAAAATTGTAACTGATTTGGAAGCTGAGTAATGTTCTGCATTGCGCCGGTAGCGGTAAGTTTTATATAACAGCATTTGCTTGCAATATTTTACTTTCATTATATTTTGCAGGTTTTGGTAAGATCGAATAATGAGTATTTGCTAGAAAGCTATGACGTAGTATCGCACAGTGAGTATGTAATTTCGGCGAACACACAGCAAAACGAGTAAATTTATGCGCATGCCTTTAGTGTTCACATTGCTGGGAAACTGACGAGCCTTTAAAGCCGCTCTACACGCATCGCAGCTCTGATTTTGCGAACAAAAAGGCTGTTTCGTTTGAACGCGTTTATGTTGCACACATTTAGCATGCTTCGAGAATAATACGCTCTGCGGTCATGACTTTTTGACCTATCATGGACGTGAGATAGTATAATGTTCTTTGTTTTTCAAATTCAGACAGCTGTTTCTTCTTTAATGAATGTGAGCTGAAAATCGTGGAATGGAAGTGATTGCAAGTGGTAATCGCTTGTTACGAGTGTTAAGTGTTAATCTACAATCTTCGTGTGTGACAGGAAGACATTTGTTACCGGTTAAAGTGGGCGGGCAAGATCAGAAATTTTAAAATTCTCAGAAATCTAGGATATTTCAAAAATTTAAGATTTCTCAGAAATTAAAGAATTTTCAAAAATCTCAGAATTTTTAGAAATCTTAAAAATCTCAGAAATTTCAGAAGTTTTCGAAATCTCAGAAATCCCAGAAATCGCAGAATTCTCAGAAATCTTAGAAATTTCAGATATCTCAGAATTCTCAGAAATCCAGGAGATCTCAGAAATTTCAGAACTCTGAAATTTTCAAAATCCCAGAAATCGCAAAAATCTCAGAAATATCAGAATTCTCAGAAATTTAGTAAATCTCAGAAATTTCAGAAATCTCAGAAATTTCAAAAGTCCCAGAATTCGCAAAAATCTCAGAATTTTCAAAAATTTCAGAAATCTCAGAAATCTCAGAAAATTCAAAAATCTCAGAATTTTTAAGAAATCTCAGAATTCTCAGAATTCTCAGAAATATCAGAATTTAAAAAAATCTCAGAAATGTCAGGAATCTCGGAAATCTCAAAACTTTCAAAACTCTTAGAAGTCTCAGAAATCTTGGAAATCGCTTAAATTTCAGAAATCTCAAAAATTTCAAAAATCTCAGAATTTACAGAATTCTAAGAATTTTCAAAAATCTTAGAAATTTTAGAAATCTTAGAAATTTCAAAATACTCAGAATTTTCAGATATCTCAGATATCTCAGAAATCTCGAAAGCCTCAGAACTCTCAGAATTTCAGAAATCTCACAAATCTCAGAAAATTCAGAAATTTCAGAAATTTCAGAAATTTCAGAAATTTCAAAAAATTTAAAAATCTCAGAATTCCCAGAAATTTCAGAAATCTCAGAAATCTCAGGAATTTAAAAACTCTCAGAATGCTCAGAAGTTTCCGAACTCTCCAAAATCTCAAAAATCTCAGAAATTTAAAAATTCTCAGAAATCTAAGAATTTAAAAAAATCTCTGAATTCTTAGAAATCTCAGAAATATCAGAAATCTCACAAATCTGAAAATTCTCACGAATCTAAGAATTTTAAAAAATCTACGCATTCTTAGATATCTCAGAAATGTCAGAAATCTCAGAAATCTCAGAAATCTCAGAAATCTCAGAAATTTTAGAAATTTTAGAAATCTCAGAAATCTTAGAAATTTCAGAAATCTCAGCTATCTCAGAAATCTCAGATATTTCAAAAATCTCTGAATTCTCAGAAATTTTAGAATTATAAATAATTTCATCTCAGAAATCTAAGAGTTATCAGAACTTTCAAAATTTACAAAAAAATTTCAAAAATCTTAGAAATCTCAAAAATCTCAGAAATTTCAAAAATTTCAAAAATCTTAAAATTCATAGAAATTTTGGAAATTTAGAAATTTCAGAAATTTAAGAATTCTCAGAAATAAAAATAATGTCAAAAATCTCAGAAATTTCAGAAATCTTAGATATTTCAAAAATCTCTGAATTCTCAGAAATTTTAGAAAAATAAATAATTTCAAAAATCTCAGAATTCCAAAAAATCTCAGAATTTTTAGAAATCTCAGAAATCTGAGAAATCTCAGAAATATCACAAATCTCAGAAATTTCAGAAATCTCTGAAACTCAAAATTCTCAGAAATTTCAACATTCTCAGAAATCTTAGAATTCTCATAAATCATAGGAATTTGAAAATCTCAGAATGCTCAGAAATTTCAGAATTCTAAGAAATCTTAGAAATCTCAGAAATCTCAGAAATCTCAGAAATCTCAGAATTCTCAGAAATCTCAGAAATCTCAGATATCTCAGAAATAACAGAAATCCCAGAAATCTCAGAAATTCAGAACTGTCAGAATTCTAAGAAATCTCAGAAATATCAGAAATCTCAGAATTTTCAAAAAACTGAGAATTCTCAGAAATCTCAGAATTTCCAATACTCTCAGAATATTAAGATATATCAATAATCTCAGAAATCTAAGAATTCTCAGAGCTATCAGAATTTTAAAAAATCTCAGAAATTTCTGAATTCTTAGAAATATCAGAAATTTAGAAATCTCAGAAGTTTCAAAAATCTCAGCAATTTCAGATTTTTCGAAATTTTCAGATTCTTGAGATATTTCAGAAATCTCAGAAATCTAAGAGTTTTCAGAACTTTCAGAATTTTCAAAAAAATTCAGAAATCTTAGAAATCTCAAAAATCTCAGAAAATTCAAAAATTTCAAAAATCTTAGAATTCTTAGAAATTTTGGAAATCTCAGAAATTTCAGAAATTTAAGAATTCTCAGAAATCAAAAAATTTTCAAAAATCTCAGAAATTTCAAAAATCTCAGATATTTCAAAAACTCTGAATTCTCAGAAATTTTAGAAAAATAAATAATTTAAGAAATCTCAGAACTCTTAAAAATCTCAGAATTTTTAGAAATCTCAGAAATCTCAGAAATCTCAGCAATATCAGAAATTTAAAAAATCTCAGAAATCTCAGAAATTTCAAAAATCTTAAAATTCTCAGAAATAAAAAAAATCGAAAATCTCAGAAATATAAGAAATCTCAGACATTTAAAAAATCTCTGAATTCTCAGAATATTTAGAAAACTAAATAATTTAAAAAATCTCAGAATTCTCAAATTCTTAGAATTTTTAGAAATCTCAGAAATCTCAGAAATATCACAAATATCAGAAATTTAAAAAATCTCAGAAATCTCAGAAATTTCAAAAATCTCAAAATTCTCAGAAATAAAAAAAATCGAAAATCTCAGAAATTTAAGAAATCTCAGACATTTAAAAATCTCTGAATTCTCAGAAGTTTTAGAAAAATAAATAATTTCAAAAATCTCACAATTCTCAAAAATCTCAGAATTTTTAGACATCTCAGAAATCTCAGAAATCTCAGAAATCTCAGAAATATCAGAAATCTCAGAAATCTCAGAAATCTCTGAAATCTCAGAAATCTCAGAAATCTCAGAAATCACAGAAATCGCAAATCTTTGAAAATTCTCAGAATTCTCAGAAATTTTGGAAATCTCAGAAATTTTGGAAATCCCAGAAATTTCGAAAATCTTTGTATTCTCAAAAATCTAAGAATTTTAAAAAATCTCAGAATTCTCAGAAATCTCATAAGTTTTAAAAATCTTTTTAATTTTTTTAAATCAAATTTTTAAAATCATTATTTTAAGAATATAAGAATAAAAATTTGGGTCCTTCTTCATTGTGGGATTCCCGGCAATAAGAAGGCAGACTCACTGGTCAAAACAGGCGTCCAAGAAGGCGCTTTTTACGACAGACCTATCTCGGCTCAGGAATTCCTTCGTTTTCCACAGCAACTTTTCCTGTCTCGCTGGCAGAGCATGTGGGAGGCGGATGAACTCGGGCGTTTTCTCTTCTCGATCTCTCCGCAAGTGTCCCTGCGGCCTTGGTTCGATGGGCTCTCTGTAGACCGGGCATTCATACGAATGATGTCTCGACTGATGTCGAATCATTTTGCGTTGAATGCTCATCTACAGCGTATAACTCTGGCTCAGACAAAAGTATGTGGCTGCGGTGACGGATTCCACGACGTGGATCACCTTCTGTGGTCCTGCGTGGAATTTGAAACCGCAAGACCCTCCTTGTTGAGCGCAGTCGATAATATCGGCAGACGACCGGGTACTGAAATCAGAGAAGTGTTGGCTACCAGTGACCTCCCCTACATGAGGATCATTCACCGATACGCCAGAGACAACGGTCTTGTCCTATGATTCCATATCCCTAGTATCCTTCCAATCCTTATTCGTGGTTCCCCATTCCTTTTTTGTTAAATGTTGTGTTGTCTATGTCTTAAGTGTATTTCTTGTAGTGCAACGGGTGATCCGATGACTGGGCATGAGCACTCGAGGGTGGTTCCAACACTGCCGTAAAAGGGAGGCAGGCGTTGTTCAAAGTGCAGTGTTCTCCACTCCAGTCCAGTTTTGACACATTGAGTTTGACAGCGTTGGCGTCGGGTCGCGTTCGCTGCTGCGGAGATTGTCAAAAATCTCAGAATTTTCAAAAATCTCAGAATTTCTAGAAATCACAGAAATCTCAGAAATCTTAGAATTTTCAAAAAATTCAGAATTCTTCGAAATCTCAGAAATCCCAGAAATTTTAAAAATTCCAGAATTATCAGAAATTTTTAAGATCTCAGAAATTTCAGAAATCTCAGATATTTGAGAAATTTCAGATTTCTCAGAAATCTAAGATTTTTCAAGAAACTCGGAAATTTCAGAAATCTCAGATATTTCAAAAATCTCAGAAATCCCAAAATATCAGAATTCTCAGAAATCTGAAAATTTTCAAAAATCTCAGAATGCTCAGAATTCTCAGAATTTTCAAAATTCGCAGAATTTTAAGATATCTCAGAAATCTCAGAACTCTCAGAATTTTCAAAAATCTCAGAAATCTCAGAATTCTCAGAAATCTCAGAATTTTAAAAAATTCTCAGCGATCTCAGAAATCCCAGAAATCTCAGAAATTTATAAAACCTCAGAATTTTCAGAAATCTCAGGCATTTCAAAAATCTTAGAATTTTCAGAAATCGAAGAAATTTCAAAAATCGCAGAATTCTCATATATCTCAGAAATCTCAGAAATGTCAAAATTTTCTAAAATCTCAGAATTCTCAAAAACTTCAGAAACATCAGAAATTTCAAAAATCTTAGAAGTCCCAGAAATCTAAGAATTTTCAGAAATCTCAAAAATTTCAAAATTCTTAGGAATATCAGAAATCACAGAAAGTTCAAAAACTTCAGAAATCTCAGCAATCTCAGATCTTTCAAAATTCTCAGACTCTTAAGATATTTCAGAAATATCACAAATCTAAGAATTCTCAGTACTTTCAGAATTTTCAAAAAATTTCAGAAATCTAAGAAATCTCAGAAATCTCATATATTTCAAAAATTTCAAAAATCTTAGAAATCTCAGAAATTTTGGAAATCTCAGAAATATCAGAAAAATCAGAAATTTTAAGAAATCTCAGAATTCTCAGAAATCAAAAAATTTTCAAAAATCTCAGAAATCTTAGATGTTTCAAAACACTCGGAATTATCAGAAATTTTAGAAAAATAAATAATTTCAAAAATCTCAGAATTCTCAAAAATCTCAGAATTTTCACAAATCTCAGAAATCTGAGAAATCTCAGAAATCTCAGAAATCTCAGATACATCAGAAATCTCAGAAATCTCAGAAATCTCAGAAATATCAGAAATATCAGAAGTCCCAGAAATCTCAGAAATTCAGAAATGTCAGAATTCTAGGAAATCTCAGAAATCTCAGAAATCTCAGAATTTTCAAAAACCTCAGAATTCTCAGAAATCTCAGAATTTTCAAAATTCTCAGAATTTTAAGATATATCAATAATCTCAGAAATCTAAGAATTCTTACAGCTATCAGAATCTTAAAAAATCTCAGAAATCTCTGAAATCTCAAAATTTTTAAAAACTTTCAAAAATCTCAGAATTTTCAGAATAAAATTTTAAATCTCAAAAATTTCAGAAATTCCAGAAATTTCAAAAATCTCAGAATTCCCAGAAATCTAAGAATTTTCAAAAATCTCAGAAATTTCAAAAATCTCTGAAATTTCTAAATATTTAGAAATATCAGAAATTTAGAAATCTCAGAAGTTTCAAAAATCTCAGCAATTTCAGATTTTTCGAAATTCTCATATTCTTTAGATATTTAAGAAATCTCAGAAATCTAAGAGTTTTCAGAACTTTCAGAATTTTCAAAAAATTTCAGAAATCTTAGAAATCTCCAAAATTTCAGAAATTTCGAAAATTTCAAAAATCTTAGAATTCTTAGAAATTTTGGAAATCTCAGAAATTTCAGAAATTAAAGAATCTCAGAAATCAAAAAATTTTCAAAAATCTCAGAAATTTCAAAAATCTCAGATATTTCAAAAATCTCTGAATTCTCAGAAATTTTAGAAAAATTAATAATTTCAAAAATCTCACAATTCTCAAAAATCTCAGAATTATTAGACATCTCAGAAATCTCAGAAATCTCAAAACTTTGAAAATTCTCAGAATTCTCAGTAATTTTGGAAATCTCAGAAATTTTGGAAATCTCAGAAATTTTGGAAATCCCAGAAATTTCAAAAATCTTAGAATTCTCAAAAATCTAAGAATTTTAAAAAATCTCAGAATTCTTAGAAATCTCATAAGTTTTAAAAATCTTTTTAAATATTTTTTTTAAATCAAATTTTTAAAATCATTATTTTAACACGTTGACTGCCACATCACCCATTTCGTGGGTGATAGTAACACTTCCTACGGGGCCGCATCACCCAATTTTTGGGTGATGATAGAAGCGCTCAACGTACCGTGTACAAAAGACACTAATAGCATGCCGTGCTTGCGAAAGACCCCTATGAGCAAAATCGCCATGCTGCCTCGCTCTATCTTTATAACAATCACACCTGTCAAAGCGCGAAAGCATGACGAATTTGATCGTGGGGACGGTCCAAAACCAATCGATTCTGAGAATTTTTGTTGTTGATTAGCTTCAGAACGGCCCGGCCGTTTATCTAAATTCTTAGAAAATACGGTAGTCGCCAATTACTTGCACCTTGATAACCATTTTCAGTTTCGTTTTGATCTTGTCGAAGTCACACGTAACTCTATTTTGTCTGAACATTTCACCGATCACCAAAAAACATGGAAAAATCATTCATTTGTGATTCAGAGAGTAGCGACGAAGATATTTTCCAAAGCATCGATAAAACCACAGATTCTAGTGAGGAAGTCATCATACCGCAGAAAACAAAAGCGCGTGGCAATGTTATATCGTCAGATTCGGATTCAAATTGTGCTGAAGATCAGTGTCATGATGTCGAAGATATTTTCCGTGAGCTAGTGCTTGAAGAAGAAAGAATTCTGAACAGTATTGAGGGATCAAACATAGAAAGCATTGAATGGAAAGAATTTAGTGGTCGGCAGAAGTCATTTTCTTGTGAGCGTACGAATTGCCTCAATGTGCAGTTACCTGACGATCCAAGTCCATATGATGTTTTCTCATTGTTCGTAGATGACGATATCATCGATTTGGTTGTTCAAGAAACAAATCGATATGCACAACAAAAGTTGAGTTTATTGAAGCTTTCACCAAGCGCCCGTATGCATAATTGGAAAGAAACTCATCCACAAGAAATTAAAAGTTTTCTTGGATTACTGTTGTGGATGGGGTTAGTAAATGTAAGCCCTATGGCCAATTATTGGTCCAAAAACCATTTTTACAATTTCAAGCTACCTTCCAGCATAATGTCACGCAACAGATTTGAATTATTGCTGAGCAATATTCATTTTGCTGATAATACAAGTATCACTCGTGAAGATCGACTTGGAAAAATACTGCCTTTATTCAACAAACTTCACGAAAAATATGAACAAAATTATACACCCGGTGCGGAAATAGTTAAAGATGAATCGTTGATTCCTTGGCGTGGAAGACTCATCTTCAAACAGTACATACCCAACAAAGCTCACAAATACGGAATAAAAATGTTCAAACTTTGTTCGAACGACGGATACACATGGGGAATGAAAATATACTCAGGAAAATCGGCCGAAGGCATACGAGAAACTGGATTAGCGCATAATGTATGTTTGCAACTTGCTGATAAGCTCTTCGACCAGGGACGAACTCTGTACATTGACAACTTTTATACAAGTTATGAGTTAGCAAAATCATGCCTAAACCGTCAGACCCATGTTGTTGGTACGTTAAGGTATAATAAAAAACCCTTCCCCAAAGTCGTTATGGATGGTAAACTTAAAAAGGAGCAATTGTTGCCAAAGAGGATAGTAATGGGATTGTTGTGTTGAAATGGAGGGATACTCGAGATGTTAGATTGCTATCCACAAAACACGCGCCTGTCATGGTTAAAATCAACAAAAAGATTGGTAGTGCTTCCTCAAGTGTTTCATCTGTTACAAAATTAAAACCATTGGCTGTTACAGAATATAACAAGGGAAAGTGTGGAATAGACTATTCCGATCAAATGGTATCTTATGCAACAGCTTTGAGGAAAGGAATCATATGGTACCGGAAACTGGGAATACATTTGTTGCTAGGAATTTCTGTGGTTAATGCCTTAGTGATTTACAAAACAGCTACTAGCAAACAAATAAAAATTAGAAAATTTAAGGAAATCATAGCAGAACAACTACTAGGATTGCCTGCCAGCAATATTTGTAAATCTTCGGATAAAAATCATACCATCGCCATCCGGAAGAATGATTTGGGTAAACCGATGCGCCGTGCTTGTAAACGATGTTATTCCTTACGCAGAAATACAATGGACTACGCGAAGGCTCATGGTTATGTAATAAAACCCGTAACATATTGTCCCCGTTGTCCGGACCAGCCACAAATGTGTGAGGATTGCTTCAAAATCCTACACCGCAAATAATATAATGAACTAAATTATGAATAAAACAATTTATTTTTTCTCAAATACCAATAAAACTTGTTTTTTTCATCGTCCAATAAAACTTATAAGAAGGGTAACGACAAAACGGCTAGCCTGTTCTCTCCTGAACACAATACATTTCTCTTCCTTAGAATCATATTTCTGGAAATTTCCGATGCGCTGAGCACCAACACATACGCGTGAGCCGTGCGCGGTTTGTGTCGCCTCACGTAGAATTTCACTCAAAATTGCTTGGCAGTCAACGTGTTAAGAATATAAGAATAAAAATTTGGGTCCTTTGTCATTGTGGGATTCCCGGCAATGAGAAGGCAGACTCACTGGTCAAAACAGGCGTCCAAGAAGGCGCTTTTTACGACAGACCTATCTCGGCCCAGGAATTCCTTCGTTTTCCACAGCAACTTTTCTTGTCTCGCTGGCAGAGCATGTGGGAGGCGGATGAACTCGGGCGTTTTCTCTTCTCGATCTCTCCGCAAGTGTCCCTGCGGCCTTGGTTCGATGGGCTCTCTGTAGACCGGGCATTCATACGAATGATGTCTCGACTGATGTCGAATAATTTTGCGTTGAATGCTCATCTACAGCGTATAACTCTGGCTCAGACAAAAGTATGTGGCTGCGGTGACGGATTCCACGACGTGGATCACCTTCTGTGGTCCTGCGTGGAATTTGAAACCGCAAGACCCTCCTTGTTGAGCGCAGTCGAGAATATCGGCAGACGACCGGGTACTGAAATCAGAGAAGTGTTGGCTACCAGTGACCTCCCCTACATGAGGATCATTCACCGATTCGCCAGAGACAACGGTCTTGTCCTATGATTCCACATCCCTAGTATCCGTCCAATCCTTATTCGTGTTTCCCCATTCCTTTTTTGTTAAGTGTTGTGTTGTCTATGTCTTAAGTGTATTTCTTGTAGTGCCACGGGTGATCCGATGACTGGGCATGAGCACTCGAGGGTGGTTCCAACACTGCCGTAAAAGGGAGGCAGGCGTTGTTCAAAGTGCAGTGTTCTCCACTCCAGTCCAGTTTTGACACATTGAGTTTGACTGCGTTGGCGTCGGGTCGCGTTCGCTGCTGCGGAGATTGTCAAAAATCTCAGAATTTTCAAAAATCTCAGAATTTCTAGAAATCTCAGAAATCTCAGAAATCTTAGAAATCTCAGAAATATCAGAAATATCAGAAATCTCAGGAATTTTAGAAATCTCAGGAATTTTAGAAATCTCAGAATTCTTAGCAATTTCAGAAATCTCAGCAATCACAGAAATCTCAGAAATCTTAGAATTTTAAAAAAATTCAGAATTCTTCGAAATCTCAGAAATTCCAGAATTTTTAAAAATTCTAGAATCTAGATCTCAGAAATTTCAGAAACCACAGATATTTGAGAAATTTCAGATTTCTCCGATATCTAAGTATTTTCAAGAAACTCGGAAATTTCCGAAAGTTCAGATATTTCAAAAATCTCAGAAACTTCAGGAATCTCAGAAATTTTAGAAATTTCAGAAATTTCAGAAATCTCAGAAATCTCAGAAATTCCAAAATATCAGAATTCTCAGAAATCTGAAAATTTCCAAAAATCTCAGAATGCTCAGAATTCTTTCAAATTTTCTACGAAATTTTCAAAATTCGTAGAATTTTAAGATATCTCAGAAATCTCAGAACTCTCAGAATTGTCAAAAATCTCAGAAATCTCAGAATTCTCAGAAATCTCAGAATTTTAAAAAATTCTCAGCGATCTCAGAAATCCCAGAAATCTCAGAAATTTATAAAACCTCAGAATTTTCAGAAATCTCAGGCATTTCAAAAATCTTAGAATTCGCAGAATTCGAAGAAATTTCAAAAATCGCAGAATTCTCATAAATCTCAGAAATTTCAGAAATGTCAAAATTTTCTAAAATCTCAGAATTCTCAAAAACTTCAGAAATATCAGAAATTTCAAAAAACTTAGAAATCCCAGAAACCTAAGAATTTTCAGAAATCTCAAAAATTGCAAAATTCTTAGAAATATCAGAAATCTCAGAAATTTCAAAAATCTTAGACTTCCCAGAAATTTAAGAATTTTCAAAAATCTCAAAAATTTCAAAATTCTTAGAAATATCAGAAATCTCAGAAGTTTCAAAAATCTCAGCAATCTCAGATTTTTTCAAAATTCTCAGACTCTTTAGATATTTCAGAAATCTCACAAATCTAAGAATTCTCAGAACGTTCAGAATTTTCAAAAAATTTCAGAAATCTTAGAAATCTCAGAAATCTCAGAAATTTCAAAAATCTAAGAATTCTCACAAATTTTGGAAATCTCAGAAATTTCAGAAATCTAAGATATTTCAAAACTCTCTGAATTCTCAGAAATTTTAGAAAAATAAATAATTTCAAAAATCTCAGAATTCTCAAAAATCTCAGAATTTTTAGACATCTAAGAAATCTCACAAATTTCAGAAATCGCAGAAATCTCAGAAATCTCAGAAATCTCAGAAATCTCAGAAATCTCAGAAATCTCAGAAATCTCAGAAATTTCAGAAATATCAGAAATAAAAACAATCTCAGAAATCTCAGAAATTACAAAAATTCAAAATTCTCAGAAATCTAAGAATTTGCAAAAGCTCAGAATTCTTAGAAATCTCCGGAATAATCTCAGGATAGAGCTTGTCGATCATCCTTTGATTGGACGTTGACTAGATTGAGCTTGGAATGTCATTGCTGGAATGCACTGGAGAACACTGTACGCAGACAAATAAATGTTCGTGCTGTCTTAACGATGTTTATTTGTTCGTTACAGTCCAGACCATAGCAGAATGATCAAAAATAGAACAGCCACAACACCACATTAGCCGGAATTTGGATGCAATCAACCACCATCATTGCAATAGCCACAGCAATAGTAACGGACCATCATCCACGAATACATCATCATCATCATAATCGTCATCACCATCATCATAATCATCATCACCATCATCATCAGCATCATCACCATCATCATCATCATCATCATCATCATCACCATCACCATCACCACAACCACAACCGAGTATGCATGGGATAAGGCAAAGATTAAGGAGGAAATGCCTTATCAGTATGATTATAAAGTTTATTCAGCGCAAGCGGTGTTTACAATACGGCACTGGACCGTCATTATTAATTATGAATAAATAAATAAATTTTTTTTGAAAAATCTCAGAAATTTTAGAAAACTCAGAAATTTTAGAAATCTTAGAAATTTCAAAAATCTCAGAAATCTCAGAAATCACAAAACTTTCAAATTTCTCAGAATTTTTAGATATCTTTGAAATCTCTGAAATCTCAGAATTCTCAAAACCCTCAGAATTTTCAAAAATCTCAAAAATCTCAGAAATTTGAAAACTTTCAAAAATTCCACAATTTTCAGAAATTTTGGAAATCTGAGAAATTTAAAAAATCTCAAAATTCCCAGAAGTCTCAGAAATTTCAAAAATCCCAGAATGCTCAGAAATCCAATTTTTTTAAAAAATCTCAGAAATCTCAGAAATTTCAAAAATCTCGAAATTATCAGTGAATCTCAGAAATCTCAGAAAACTCAAAATTCTCAGAAATTTCAAAAATCTCAGATTTTTCAGAAATCTCAGAAATCTCAGAATTCTCATAATTCTCAGCAATTTCGAAAATCTCAGAATGCTCAAAAATTTCAGATTTCTAAGAAATTACAGAAATCTCAGAAATCTCAGAAATTTCAGGAATCTCAGATATCTCAGAAATAACAGAAATCTCAGAAATCTCAGAAATTCAAAAATGTCAGAATTCTAAGAAATCTCAGAAATCTCAGAAACCTCAAAACTTTCAAAATTCTCAGAATTCTTAGAAATTTTGGAAATCTCAGATATTTCAAAAATCTTAGAATTCTCAGTAATCAAAGAATTTTCAAAAATATCAGAATTCTCAGAAATCTCATATTTATTAAAAATCGATTTAAATTATTTGTTTGAATCAAATTGGGTCCCTTCTCATTGTGGGACTCCCGGCAATGAGAAGGCAGACTCACTGACAAAAACAGGCGTCCAAGAAGGCGCTTTTTACGACAGACCTATCTTGGCCCAGGAATTCGTTTCCTTCGTTTTCCACAGCAACTTTTCCTGTCTCGCTGGCAGAGCATGTGGGAGGCGGATGAACTCGGGCGTTTTCTCTTCTCGATCTCTCCGCAAGTGTCCCTCTCTGTAGACCGGGCATTCATACGAATGATGTCTCGACTGATGTCGAATAATTTTGCGTTGAATGCTCATCTACAGCGTATAACTCTGGCTCAGACAAAAGTATGTGGCTGCGGTGACGGATTCCACGATGTGGATCACCTTCTGTGGTCCTGCGTGGAATTTGAAACCGCAAGACCCTCCTTGTTGAGGTGCAGTCGATAATATCGGCAGACGACCGGGTACTGAAATGAGAGAAGTGTTAGCTACCAGTGACCTCCCCTACATGAGGAACATTCACCGATTCGCCAGAGACAACGGTCTTGTCCTATGATTCCACATCCCTAGTATCCGTCCAATCCTTATTCGTGTTTCCCCATTCCTTTTTTGTTAAATGTTGTGTTGTCTATGTCTTAAGTGTATTTCTTGTAGTGCCACGGGTGATCCGATGACTGGGCATGAGCACTCGAGGGTGGTTCCAACACTGCCGTAAAAGGGAGGCAGGCGTTGTTCAAAGTGCAGTGTTCTCCACTCCAGTCCAGTTTTGACACATTGAGTTTGACTGCGTTGGCGTCGGGTCGCGTTCGCTGCTGCGGAGATTGTCAAAAATTTCAGAATTTTCAAAAATCTCAGAATTTCTAGAAATCTCAGAAATCTCAGAAATCTTAGAAATCTCAGAAATATCAGAAATATCAGAAATCTCAGGAATTTTAGAAATCTCAGGAATTTTAGAAATCTCAGAATTCTTAGCAATTTCAGAAATCTCAGCAATCACAGAAATCTCAGAAATCTTAGAATTTTAAAAAAATTCAGAATTCTTCGAAATCTCAGAAATTCCAGAATTTTTAAAAATTCTAGAATCTAGATCTCAGAAATTTCAGAAACCACAGATATTTGAGAAATTTCAGATTTCTCCGATATCTAAGTATTTTCAAGAAACTCGGAAATTTCCGAAAGTTCAGATATTTCAAAAATCTCAGAAAATTCAGGAATCTCAGAAATTTTAGAAATTTCAGAAATTTCAGAAATCTCAGAAATCTCAGAAATTCCAAAATATCAGAATTCTCAGAAATCTGAAAATTTCCAAAAATCTCAGAATGCTCAGAATTCTTTCAAATTTTCTACGAAATTTTCAAAATTCGTAGAATTTTAAGATATCTCAGAAATCTCAGAACACTCAGAATTGTCAAAAATCTCAGAAATCTCAGAAATCTCAGAATTTTAAAAAATTCTCAGCGATCTCAGAAATCCCAGAAATCTCAGAAATTTATAAAACCTCAGAATTTTCAGAAATCTCAGGCATTTCAAAAATCTTAGAATTCGCAGAATTCGAAGAAATTTCAAAAATCGCAGAATTCTCATAAATCTCAGAAATTTCAGAAATGTCAAAATTTTCTAAAATCTCAGAATTCTCAAAAACTTCAGAAATATCAGAAATTTCAAAAAACTTAGAAATCCCAGAAACCTAAGAATTTTCAGAAATCTCAAAAATTTCAAAATTCTTAGAAATATCAGAAATCTCAGAAATTTCAAAAATCTTAGACTTCCCAGAAATTTAAGAATTTTCAAAAATCTCAAAAATTTCAAAATTCTTAGAAATATCAGAAATCTCAGAAGTTTCAAAAATCTCAGCAATCTCAGATTTTTCAAAATTCTCAGACTCTTTAGATATTTCAGAAATCTCACAAATCTAAGAATTCTCAGAACTTTCAGAATTTTCAAAAAATTTCAGAAATCTTAGAAATCTCAGAAATCTCAGAAATTTCAAAAATCTAAGAATTCTCAGAAATTTTGGAAATCTCAGAAATTTCAGAAATCTAAGATATTTCAAAACTCTCTGAATTCTCAGAAATTTTAGAAAAATAAATAATTTCAAAAATCTCAGAATTCTCAAAAATCTCAGAATTTTTAGACATCTAAGAAATCTCACAAATTTCAGAAATCGCAGAAATCTCAGAAATCTCAGAAATCTCAGAAATCTCAGAAATCTCAGAAATTTCAGAAATATCAGAAATAAAAACAATCTCAGAAATCTCAGAAATTACAAAAATTCAAAATTCTCAGAAATCTAAGAATTTGCAAAAGCTCAGAATTCTTAGAAATCTCCGGAATAATCTCAGGATAGAGCTTGTCGATCATCCTTTGATTGGACGTTGACTAGATTGAGCTTGGAATGTCATTGCTGGAATGCACTGGAGAACACTGTACGCAGACAAATAAATGTTCGTGCTGTCTTAACGATGTTTATTTGTTCGTTACAGTCCAGACCATAGCAGAATGATCAAAAATAGAACAGCCACAACACCACATTAGCCGGAATTTGGATGCAATCAACCACCATCATTGCAATAGCCACAGCAATAGTAACGGACCATCATCCACGAATACATCATCATCATCATAATCGTCATCACCATCATCATAATCATCATCACCATCATCATCAGCATCATCACCATCATCATCATCATCATCATCATCATCATCACCATCACCATCACCACAACCACAACCGAGTATGCATGGGATAAGGCAAAGATTAAGGAGGAAATGCCTTATCAGTATGATTATAAAGTTTATTCAGCGCAAGCGGTGTTTACAATACGGCACTGGACCGTCATTATTAATTATGAATAAATAAATAATTTTTTTTTGAATAATCTCAGAAATTTTAAGAAAACTCAGAAATTTTAGAAATCTTAGAAATTTCAAAAATCTCAGAAATCTCAGAAATCACAAAACTTTCAAATTTCTCAGAATTTTTAGATATCTTTGAAATCTCTGAAATCTCAGAATTCTCAAAACCCTCAGAATTTTCAAAAATCTCAAAAATCTCAGAAATTTGAAAACTTTCAAAAATTCCACAATTTTCAGAAATTTTGGAAATCTGAGAAATTTAAAAAATCTCGAAATTCCCAGAAGTCTCAGAAATTTCAAAAATCCCAGAATGCTCAGAAATCCAATTTTTTTAAAAAATCTCAGAAATCTCAGAAATTTCAAAAATCTCGAAATTATCAGTGAATCTCAGAAATCTCAGAAAACTCAAAATTCTCAGAAATTTCAAAAATCTCAGATTTTTCAGAAATCTCAGAAATCTCAGAATTCTCATAATTCTCAGCAATTTCGAAAATCTCAGAATGCTCAAAAATTTCAGATTTCTAAGAAATTACAGAAATCTCAGAAATCTCAGAAATTTCAGGAATCTCAGATATCTCAGAAATAACAGAAATCTCAGAAATCTCAGAAATTCAGAAATGTCAGAATTCTAAGAAATCTCAGAAATCTCAGAAACCTCAAAACTTTCAAAATTCTCAGAATTCTTAGAAATTTTGGAAATCTCAGATATTTCAAAAATCTTAGAATTCTCAGTAATCAAAGAATTTTCAAAAATATCAGAATTCTCAGAAATCTCATATTTATTAAAAATCGATTTAAATTATTTGTTTGAATCAAATTGGGTCCCTTCTCATTGTGGGACTCCCGGCAATGAGAAGGCAGACTCACTGACAAAAACAGGCGTCCAAGAAGGCGCTTTTTACGACAGACCTATCTTGGCCCAGGAATTCGTTTCCTTCGTTTTCCACAGCAACTTTTCCTGTCTCGCTGGCAGAGCATGTGGGAGGCGGATGAACTCGGGCGTTTTCTCTTCTCGATCTCTCCGCAAGTGTCCCTCTCTGTAGACCGGGCATTCATACGAATGATGTCTCGACTGATGTCGAATCATTTTGCGTTGAATGCTCATCTACAGCGTATAACTCTGGCTCAGACAAAAGTATGTGGCTGCGGTGACGGATTCCACGATGTGGATCACCTTCTGTGGTCCTGCGTGGAATTTGAAACCGCAAGACCCTCCTTGTTGAGGTGCAGTCGATAATATCGGCAGACGACCGGGTACTGAAATGAGAGAAGTGTTAGCTACCAGTGACCTCCCCTACATGAGGAACATTCACCGATTCGCCAGAGACAACGGTCTTGTCCTATGATTCCACATCGCTAGTATCCTTCCAATCCTTATTCGTGTTTCCTCATTCCTTTTTTGTTAAATGTTGTGTTGTCTATGTCTTAAGTGTATTTCTTGTAGTGCCACGTGTGATCCGATGACTGGGCATGAGCACTCGAGGGTGGTTCCAATACTGCCGTAAAAGGGAGGCAGGCGTTGTTCAAAGTGCAGTGTTCTCCACTCCAGTCCAGTTTTGACACATTGAGTTTGACAGCGTTGGCGTCGGGTCGCGTTCGCTGCTGCGGAGATTGTCAAAAATCTCAGAATTTCTAGAAATCTCAGAAATTTTAGAAATCTCAGAAATATCAGAAATATTAGAAATCTCAGGAATTTTAGAAATCTCAGAATTCTTAGAAATTTAAGAAATCTTAGCAATCTCAGAAATCTCAGAAATCTTAGAATTTTCAAAAAAATCAGAATTCTTCGAAATCTCAGAAATTCCAGAAATTTAAATAATTCCAGAATTATCAGAAATTTTCTAGATCTCAGAAATATCAGAAATCTCAGATATTTGAGAAATTTCAGAATTCTCACAAATCTAAGAATTTTCAAGAAACTCGGAAATTTCAGAAATCTCAGATGTTTCAAAAATCTCAGAAACTTCAGAAATCTCAGAAATTTTAGAAATTTCAGAAATTTCAGAAATCTCAGATATCCCAAAATATCAGAATTCTCAGAAATCTGAAAATTTTCAAAAATCTTAGAATGCTCAGAATTCTCAGAATTTTCAAAATTCGCAGAATTTTAAGATATCTCAGAAATCTCAGAACTCGCAGGATTGTCAAAAATCTCAGAAATCTTAGAATTCTTAGAAATCTCAGAATTTCAAAAAAATTCTCAGCGATCTCAGAAATCGCAGAAATCTCAGAAATTTATAAAACCTCAGAATTTTCAGAAATCTCAGGCATTTCAAAAATCTTAGAATTCTCAGAAACCGAAGAAATTTCAAAAATCGCAGAATTCTCATAAATATCAGAAATCTCAGAGATGTCAGAATTTTCAAAAATCTCCGAATTCTCAAAAGAAGAACACTGTACGCAGACAAATAAATGTTCGTGCTGTCTTAACGATGTTTATTTGTTCGTTACAGTCCAGACCATAGCAAAATGATCAAAAATAGAACAGCCACAACACCACATTAGCCGGAATTTGGATGCAATCAACCACCATCATTGCAATAGCCACAGCAATAGTAACGGACCATCATCCACGAATACATCATCATCATCATAATCATCATCACCATCATCATAATCATCATCACCATCATCATCATCATCATCATCATCATCATCATCATCATCATCATCATCATCATCATCATCATCATCACCATCACCATCACCACAACCACAACCGAATATGCATGGGATAAGGCAAAGATGAAGAAGGAAATGCCTTATCAGTATGATTATAAAGTTTATTCAACGCAAGCGGTGTTGACAATACGGCACTGGACCGTCATTATTTATTATGAATAAATAAATAAATTTTTTTTGAAAAATCTCAGAAATTTTAGAAATCTTAGAAATTTCAAAAATCTCAGAAATCTCAGAAATCACAGAATTTTCAAATTTCTCAGAATTTTTAGATATCTTTGAAATCTCTGAAATCTCAGAATTCTCAAAACTCTCAGAATTTTAAAAAATCTCAAAAATCTCTAAAATTTCAAAAATTTCAAAAATTCCACAATTCTCAGAAATTTTGGAAATCTCAGAAATTTCAGGAATCTCAGAAATTTAAAAAATCTCAAAATTCCCAGAAATCTCAGAAATTTCAAAAATCTCAGAATGCTCAGAAATCTATTTTTTTTTAAAAATCTCAGAAATCTCAGAAATTTCAAAAATTTCGAAATTATCAGTGAATCTCAGAAATCTCAGAATTCTCATAATTCTCAGCAATTTCGAAAATCTCAGAATGCTCAGAAATTTCAGATTTCTAAGAAATTACAGAAATCTCAGAAATCTCAGTAATCTCAGAAATCTCAGGAATCTCAGATATCTCAGAAATAACAGAAATCTCAGAAATCTCAGAATTCTAAGAAATCTCACAAAACTCAGAAATTTCAGAAATCTCAGAAAGCTCAAAACTTTCAAAATTCTCAGAATTCTTAGAAATTTTGGAAATCTCAGAAATTTCAAAAATCTTAGAATTCTCAGAAATCAAAGAATTTTGAAAAATCTCAGAATTCTCAGAAATCTCAGATGTATTAAAAATCGATTTAAATTATTTTTTTAAATCAAATTGGGTTCCTTCTCATTGTGGAATTCCCGGCAATGAGAAGGCAGACTCACTGACAAAAACAGGCGTCCAAGAAGGCGCTTTTTACGACAGACCTATCTCGGCCCAGGAATTCCTTCGTTTTCCACAGCAACTTTTCATGTCTCGCTGGCAGAGCATGTGGGAGGCGGATGAACTCGGGCGTTTTCTCTTCTCGATCTCTCCGCAAGTGTCCCTTTCTGTAGACCGGGCAATCATACGAATGATGTCTAGACTGATGTCGAATCATTTTGCGTTGAATGCTCATCTACAGCGTATAACTCTGGCTCAGACAAAAGTATGTGGCTGCGGTGACGGATTCCACGACGTTGATCACCTTCTGTGGTCCTGCGTGGAATTTGAAACCGCAAAACCCTTCTTGTTGAGCGCAGTCGATAATATCGGCAGACGACCGGGTACTGAAATCAGAGAAGTGTTAGCTACCAGTGACCTCCCCTTCATGAGGAATATTCACCGATTCGCCAGAGACAACGGTCTTGTCCTATGATTCCACATCCCTAGTATCCTTCCAATCCTTATTCGTGTTTCCCCATTCCTTTTTTGTTAAATGTTGTGTTGTCTATGTCTTAAGTGTATTTCTTGTAGTGCCACGTGTGATCCGATGACTGGGCATGAGCACTCGAGGGTGGTTCATACACTGCCGTAAAAGGGAGGCAGGCGTTGTTCAAAGTGCAGTGTTCTCCACTCCAGTCCAGTTTTGACACATTGAGATTGACAGCGTTGGCGTCGGGTCGCGTTCGCTGCTGCGGAGATTGTCAAAAATCTCAGAATTTTTAGAAATCTCAGAAATCTCAGAAATCTCAGAAATATCAGAAATATTAGAAATCTCAGGAATTTTAGAAATCTCAGAATTCTTAGAAATTTTAGAAATCTTAGCAATCTCAGAAATCTCAGAAATCTTAGAATTTAAAAAAAAATTAGAATTCTTCGAAATCTCAGAAATTCCAGAAATTTAAATAATTCCAGAATTATCAGAAATTTTCTAGATCTCAGAAATTTCAGAAATCTCAGATATTTGAGAAATTACAGAATTCTCAGAAATCTAAGAATTTTCAAGAAACTCGGAAATTTAAAAAATTGCAGATGTTTCAAAAATCTCAGAAACTTCAGAAATCTCAGAAATTTTAGAAATTTCAGAAACTTCAGAAATCTCAGAAATCTCAGAAATCCCAAAATATCAGAATTCTCAGAAATCTGAAAATTTTCAAAAATCTCAGAATTTTCAAAATTCGCAGAATTTTAAGATATCTCAGAAATCTCAGAACTCGCAGGATTGTCAAAAATCTCAGAAATCTTAGAATTCTTAGAAATCTCAGAATTTCAAAAAAATTCTCAGCCATCTCAGAAATCCCAGAAATCTCAGAAATTTATAAAACCTCAGAATTTTCAGAAATCTCAGGCATTTCAAAAATCTTAGAATTCTCAGAAACCGAAGAAATTTCAAAAATCGCAGAATTCTCATAAATATCAGAAAGCTCAGAAATGTCAGAATTTTCAAAAATCTCCGAATTCTCAAAAACTTCAGAAATCTCAAAAATTTCAATAATCTCAGTATTCCCAGAAATCTAAGAATTTTCAAAAATCTCAAAAATTTCTAAATTCTTAGAAATATCAGAAATTTAAGAAATTTCAGAAGTTTCAAAAATCTCAGCAATCTCAGATTTTTCAAAATTTTCAGACTCTTTAGATATTTCAGAAATCTCACAAATCTAAAAATTCTCAGAACTTTCAGAATTTTCAAAAAATTTCAGAAATCTTAGAAATCTCAGAAATTTCAAAAATTTCAAAAATCTCAGAAATTTCAGAAATCTCAGATATTTCAAAACACTCTGAATTCTCAGAAATTTTAGAAAAATAAATAATTTCAAAATCTCAGAATTCTCAAAAATCTCAGAATTTTCACAAATCTCAAAAATCTGAGAAATCTCAGAAATCTCAGAAATATCAGAAATATCAGAAATCTCAGAAATCTCTGAAATATCAGAAATATCAGAAATATCAGAAATCTTAAAAAATCTCACAAATCTCAGAAATTTCAGAAATCTCTGAAACTCTTAATTCTCAGAAATTTCAACATTCTCAGAAATCTCAGAATTCTCAGAAATCTCCGAATTCTCATAAATCATAGGGATTTGAAAATCTCAGAATGCTCAGAAATTTCAGAATTATAAGAAATCTCAGAAATCTCAGAAATCTCAGAATTCTCAGAAATCTCAGAAATTTCAGATATCTCAGAAATAACAGAAATCCCAGAAATCTCAGAAATTCAGAAATGTCAGAATTCTAAGAAATCTCATAAGTTTTAAAAATCTTTTTAAATAATTTTTTTAAATCAAATTTTTAAAATCATTATTTTAAGAATATAAGAATAAAAATTTGGGTCCTTTCTCATTGTGGGATTCCCGGCAATGAGAAGGCAGACTCACTGGTCAAAACAGGCGTCCAAGAAGGCGCTTTTTACGACAGACCTATCTCGGCCCAGGAATTCCTTCGTTTTCCACAGCAACTTTTCCTGTCTCGCTGGCAGAGCATGTGGGAGGCGGATGAACTCGGGCGTTTTCTCTTCTCGATCTCTCCGCAAGTGTCCCTGCGGCCTTGGTTCGATGGGCTCTCTGTAGACCGGGCATTCATACGAATGATGTCTCGACTGATGTCGAATCATTTTGCGTTGAATGCTCATCTATAGCGTATAACTCTGGCTCAGACAAAAGTGTGTGGCTGCGGTGACGGATTCCACGACGTGGATCACCTTCTGTGGTCCTGCGTGGAATTTGAAACCGCAAGACCCTCCTTGTTGAGGTGCAGTCGATAATATCGGCAGACGACCGGGTACTGAAATCAGAGAAGTGTTAGCTACCAGTGACCTCCCCTACATGAGGAACATTCACCGATTTGCCAGAGACAACGGTCTTGTCCTATGATTCCACATCCCTAGTATCCTTCCAATCCTTATTCGTGTTTCCTATTCCTTTTTTGTTAAATGTTGTGTTGTCTATGTCTTAAGTGTATTTCTTGTAGTGCCACGGGTGATCCGATGACTGGGCATGAGCACTCGAGGGTGGTTCCAACACTGCCGTAAAAGGGAGGCAGGCGTTGTTCAAAGTGCGGTGTTCTCCACTCCAGTCCAGTTTTGACACATTGAGATTGACAGCGTTGGCGTCGGGTCGCGTTCGCTGCTGCGGAGATTGTCAAAAATCTCAGAATTTTTAGAAATCTCAGAAATCTCAGAAATCTCAGAAATATCAGAAATATTAGAAATCTCAGGAATTTTAGAAATCTCAGAATTCTTAGAAATTTTAGAAATCTTAGCAATCTCAGAAATCTCAGAAATCTTAGAATTTAAAAAAAAATTAGAATTCTTCGAAATCTCAGAAATTCCAGAAATTTAAATAATTCCAGAATTATCAGAAATTTTCTAGATCTCAGAAATTTCAGAAATCTCAGATATTTGAGAAATTACAGAATTCTCAGAAATCTAAGAATTTTCAAGAAACTCGGAAATTTAAAAAATTGCAGATGTTTCAAAAATCTCAGAAACTTCAGAAATCTCAGAAATTTTAGAAATTTCAGAAACTTCAGAAATCTCAGAAATCTCAGAAATCCCAAAATATCAGAATTCTCAGAAATCTGAAAATTTTCAAAAATCTCAGAATTTTCAAAATTCGCAGAATTTTAAGATATCTCAGAAATCTCAGAACTCGCAGGATTGTCAAAAATCTCAGAAATCTTAGAATTCTTAGAAATCTCAGAATTTCAAAAAAATTCTCAGCCATCTCAGAAATCCCAGAAATCTCAGAAATTTATAAAACCTCAGAATTTTCAGAAATCTCAGGCATTTCAAAAATCTTAGAATTCTCAGAAACCGAAGAAATTTCAAAAATCGCAGAATTCTCATAAATATCAGAAAGCTCAGAAATGTCAGAATTTTCAAAAATCTCCGAATTCTCAAAAACTTCAGAAATCTCAAAAATTTCAATAATCTCAGTATTCCCAGAAATCTAAGAATTTTCAAAAATCTCAAAAATTTCTAAATTCTTAGAAATATCAGAAATTTAAGAAATTTCAGAAGTTTCAAAAATCTCAGCAATCTCAGATTTTTCAAAATTTTCAGACTCTTTAGATATTTCAGAAATCTCACAAATCTAAAAATTCTCAGAACTTTCAGAATTTTCAAAAAATTTCAGAAATCTTAGAAATCTCAGAAATTTCAAAAATTTCAAAAATCTCAGAAATTTCAGAAATCTCAGATATTTCAAAACACTCTGAATTCTCAGAAATTTTAGAAAAATAAATAATTTCAAAATCTCAGAATTCTCAAAAATCTCAGAATTTTCACAAATCTCAAAAATCTGAGAAATCTCAGAAATCTCAGAAATATCAGAAATATCAGAAATCTCAGAAATCTCTGAAATATCAGAAATATCAGAAATATCAGAAATCTTAAAAAATCTCACAAATCTCAGAAATTTCAGAAATCTCTGAAACTCTTAATTCTCAGAAATTTCAACATTCTCAGAAATCTCAGAATTCTCAGAAATCTCCGAATTCTCATAAATCATAGGGATTTGAAAATCTCAGAATGCTCAGAAATTTCAGAATTATAAGAAATCTCAGAAATCTCAGAAATCTCAGAATTCTCAGAAATCTCAGAAATTTCAGATATCTCAGAAATAACAGAAATCCCAGAAATCTCAGAAATTCAGAAATGTCAGAATTCTAAGAAATCTCATAAGTTTTAAAAATCTTTTTAAATAATTTTTTTAAATCAAATTTTTAAAATCATTATTTTAAGAATATAAGAATAAAAATTTGGGTCCTTTCTCATTGTGGGATTCCCGGCAATGAGAAGGCAGACTCACTGGTCAAAACAGGCGTCCAAGAAGGCGCTTTTTACGACAGACCTATCTCGGCCCAGGAATTCCTTCGTTTTCCACAGCAACTTTTCCTGTCTCGCTGGCAGAGCATGTGGGAGGCGGATGAACTCGGGCGTTTTCTCTTCTCGATCTCTCCGCAAGTGTCCCTGCGGCCTTGGTTCGATGGGCTCTCTGTAGACCGGGCATTCATACGAATGATGTCTCGACTGATGTCGAATCATTTTGCGTTGAATGCTCATCTATAGCGTATAACTCTGGCTCAGACAAAAGTGTGTGGCTGCGGTGACGGATTCCACGACGTGGATCACCTTCTGTGGTCCTGCGTGGAATTTGAAACCGCAAGACCCTCCTTGTTGAGGTGCAGTCGATAATATCGGCAGACGACCGGGTACTGAAATCAGAGAAGTGTTAGCTACCAGTGACCTCCCCTACATGAGGAACATTCACCGATTTGCCAGAGACAACGGTCTTGTCCTATGATTCCACATCCCTAGTATCCTTCCAATCCTTATTCGTGTTTCCTATTCCTTTTTTGTTAAATGTTGTGTTGTCTATGTCTTAAGTGTATTTCTTGTAGTGCCACGGGTGATCCGATGACTGGGCATGAGCACTCGAGGGTGGTTCCAACACTGCCGTAAAAGGGAGGCAGGCGTTGTTCAAAGTGCGGTGTTCTCCACTCCAGTCCAGTTTTGACACATTGAGATTGACAGCGTTGGCGTCGGGTCGCGTTCGCTGCTGCGGAGATTGTCAAAAATCTCAGAATTTTTAGAAATCTCAGAAATCTCAGAAATCTCAGAAATATCAGAAATATTAGAAATCTCAGGAATTTTAGAAATCTCAGAATTCTTAGAAATTTTAGAAATCTTAGCAATCTCAGAAATCTCAGAAATCTTAGAATTTAAAAAAAAATTAGAATTCTTCGAAATCTCAGAAATTCCAGAAATTTAAATAATTCCAGAATTATCAGAAATTTTCTAGATCTCAGAAATTTCAGAAATCTCAGATATTTGAGAAATTACAGAATTCTCAGAAATCTAAGAATTTTCAAGAAACTCGGAAATTTAAAAAATTGCAGATGTTTCAAAAATCTCAGAAACTTCAGAAATCTCAGAAATTTTAGAAATTTCAGAAACTTCAGAAATCTCAGAAATCTCAGAAATCCCAAAATATCAGAATTCTCAGAAATCTGAAAATTTTCAAAAATCTCAGAATTTTCAAAATTCGCAGAATTTTAAGATATCTCAGAAATCTCAGAACTCGCAGGATTGTCAAAAATCTCAGAAATCTTAGAATTCTTAGAAATCTCAGAATTTCAAAAAAATTCTCAGCCATCTCAGAAATCCCAGAAATCTCAGAAATTTATAAAACCTCAGAATTTTCAGAAATCTCAGGCATTTCAAAAATCTTAGAATTCTCAGAAACCGAAGAAATTTCAAAAATCGCAGAATTCTCATAAATATCAGAAAGCTCAGAAATGTCAGAATTTTCAAAAATCTCCGAATTCTCAAAAACTTCAGAAATCTCAAAAATTTCAATAATCTCAGTATTCCCAGAAATCTAAGAATTTTCAAAAATCTCAAAAATTTCTAAATTCTTAGAAATATCAGAAATTTAAGAAATTTCAGAAGTTTCAAAAATCTCAGCAATCTCAGATTTTTCAAAATTTTCAGACTCTTTAGATATTTCAGAAATCTCACAAATCTAAAAATTCTCAGAACTTTCAGAATTTTCAAAAAATTTCAGAAATCTTAGAAATCTCAGAAATTTCAAAAATTTCAAAAATCTCAGAAATTTCAGAAATCTCAGATATTTCAAAACACTCTGAATTCTCAGAAATTTTAGAAAAATAAATAATTTCAAAATCTCAGAATTCTCAAAAATCTCAGAATTTTCACAAATCTCAAAAATCTGAGAAATCTCAGAAATCTCAGAAATATCAGAAATATCAGAAATCTCAGAAATCTCTGAAATATCAGAAATATCAGAAATATCAGAAATCTTAAAAAATCTCACAAATCTCAGAAATTTCAGAAATCTCTGAAACTCTTAATTCTCAGAAATTTCAACATTCTCAGAAATCTCAGAATTCTCAGAAATCTCCGAATTCTCATAAATCATAGGGATTTGAAAATCTCAGAATGCTCAGAAATTTCAGAATTATAAGAAATCTCAGAAATCTCAGAAATCTCAGAATTCTCAGAAATCTCAGAAATTTCAGATATCTCAGAAATAACAGAAATCCCAGAAATCTCAGAAATTCAGAAATGTCAGAATTCTAAGAAATCTCATAAGTTTTAAAAATCTTTTTAAATAATTTTTTTAAATCAAATTTTTAAAATCATTATTTTAAGAATATAAGAATAAAAATTTGGGTCCTTTCTCATTGTGGGATTCCCGGCAATGAGAAGGCAGACTCACTGGTCAAAACAGGCGTCCAAGAAGGCGCTTTTTACGACAGACCTATCTCGGCCCAGGAATTCCTTCGTTTTCCACAGCAACTTTTCCTGTCTCGCTGGCAGAGCATGTGGGAGGCGGATGAACTCGGGCGTTTTCTCTTCTCGATCTCTCCGCAAGTGTCCCTGCGGCCTTGGTTCGATGGGCTCTCTGTAGACCGGGCATTCATACGAATGATGTCTCGACTGATGTCGAATCATTTTGCGTTGAATGCTCATCTATAGCGTATAACTCTGGCTCAGACAAAAGTGTGTGGCTGCGGTGACGGATTCCACGACGTGGATCACCTTCTGTGGTCCTGCGTGGAATTTGAAACCGCAAGACCCTCCTTGTTGAGGTGCAGTCGATAATATCGGCAGACGACCGGGTACTGAAATCAGAGAAGTGTTAGCTACCAGTGACCTCCCCTACATGAGGAACATTCACCGATTTGCCAGAGACAACGGTCTTGTCCTATGATTCCACATCCCTAGTATCCTTCCAATCCTTATTCGTGTTTCCTATTCCTTTTTTGTTAAATGTTGTGTTGTCTATGTCTTAAGTGTATTTCTTGTAGTGCCACGGGTGATCCGATGACTGGGCATGAGCACTCGAGGGTGGTTCCAACACTGCCGTAAAAGGGAGGCAGGCGTTGTTCAAAGTGCGGTGTTCTCCACTCCAGTCCAGTTTTGACACATTGAGTTTGACAGCGTTGGCGTCGGGTCGCGTTCGCTGCTGCGGAGATTGTCAAAAATCTCAGAATTTCTAGAAATCTCAGAAATCTTAGAAATCTCAGAAATATCAGAAATATCAGAAATCTCAGGAATTTTAGAAATCTCAGAGTTCTTAGAAATTTTAGAAATCTCAGCAATCACAGAAATCTCAGAAATCTTAGAATTTTCAAAAAAATCAGAATTCTTCGAAATCTCAGAAATTCCAGAAATTTAAATAATTCAAGAATTATCAGAAATTTTCAAGATCTCAGAAATTTCAGAAATCTCCGATATTTGAGAAATTTCATAATTCTCAGAAATCTAAGAATTTTCAAGAAACTCGTAAATTTCAGAAATCTCAGATATTTCAAAAATCTCAGAAACTTCAGAAATCTCAGAAATTTTAGAAATTTCAGAAATTTCAGAAATCTCAGAAATCCCAAAATATCAGAATTCTCAGAAATCTGAAAATTTTCAAAAATCTCAGAATGCTCAGAATTCTCAGAATTTTCAAAATTCGCAGAATTTTAAGATATCTCAGAAATCTCAGTACTTGCAGGATTGTCAAAAATCTCAGAAATCTTAGAATTCTTAGAAATCTCAGAATTTCAAAAAAATTCTCAGCGATCTCAGAAATCCCAGAAATCTCAGAAATTTATAAAACCTCAGAATTTTCAGAAATCTCAGGCATTTCAAAAATCTTAGAATTCTCAGAAACCGAAGAAATTTCAAAAATCGCAGAATTCTCATAAATATCAGAAAGCTCAGAAATGTCAGAATTTTCAAAAATCTCAGAATTCTCAAAAACTTTAGAAATCTCAAAAATTTCAAAAATCTCAGAATTCCCAGCAATCTAACAATTTTCAAAAATCTCAAAAATTTCAAAATTCTTAGAAATATCAGAAATTTAAGAAATTTCAGAAGTTTCAAAAATCTCAGCAATCTCAGATTTTTCGAAATTCTCAGACTCTTTAGATATTTCAGAAATCTCACAAATCTAAGAATTCTCAGAACCTTCAGAATTTTCAAAAAATTTCAGAAATCTTAGAAATCTCAGAAATTTCAAAAATTTCAAAAATCTTAGAATTCTCAGAAATTTTGGAAATCTCAGAATTTCAGAAATATCAGAAATTTTAATAAATCTCAGAATTCTCAGAAATCAAAAATATTTCAAAAATCTCAGAAATTTCAGAAATCTCAGATATTTCAAAACACTCTGAATTCTCAGAAATTTTAGAAAAATAAATAATTTCAAAAATCTCAGAATTCTCAAAAATCTCAGAATTTTCACAAATCTCAGAAATCTGAGAAATCTCAGAAATTTCAGAAATATCAGAAATCTCAGAAATCTGAGAAATCTCTGAAACATCAGAAATATCAGAAATCTTTAAAAATCTCACAAATCTCAGAAATTTCAGACATCTCTGAAACTCAAAATTCTCAGAAATTTCAATATGCACAGAAATCTCAGAATTCTCAGAAATCTCCGAATTCACATAAATCATAGGGATTTGAAAATCTCAGAATGCTCAGAAATTTCAGAATTATAAGAAATCTCAGAAATCTCAGAAATCTCAGAATTCTCAGAAATCTCAGAAATTTCAGATATCTCAGAAATAACAGAAATCCCAGAAATCTCAGAAATTCAGAAATGTCAGAATTCTAAGAAATCTCAGAAATATCAGAAATCTCAGAATTTTCAAAAACCTCAGAAAACTCAGAAATCTCAGAATTTTCAAAACTCTCAGAATATTAAGATATATCAATAATCTCAGAAATCTAAGAATTCTCAGAGCTATCAGAATTTTAAAAAATCTCAGAAATTTCTAAATTCTTAGGAATATCAGAAATTTAGAAATCTCAGAAGTTTCAAAAATGTCAGCAATTTCAGATTTTTCGAAATTCTCAGATTCTTTAGATATTTCAGAAATCTCAGAAATCTAAGAGTTTTCAGAACTTTCAGAATTTTCAAAAAAATTCAGAAATCTTTGAAATCTCAGAAATGTCAGAAATTTCAAAAATTTCGAAAATCTTAGAATTCTTAGAAATTTTGGAAATCTCAGAAATTTCAGAAATTTAAGAATTCTCAGAAATCAAAAAATTTTCAAAAATCTCAGAAATCTCAGATATTTCAAATATCTATGAATTCTCAGAAATTTTAGAAAGTTAAATAATTTAAAACATCTCAGAATTCTCAAAAATCTTAGAATTTTTAGAAATCTCAGAAATTTCAGAAATATCACATATATCAGAAATTTAAAAAATCTCAGAAATCTCAGAAATTTCAAAAATCTCAAAATTCTCAGAAATAAAAAAAAAATGAAAATCTCAGAAATCTAAGAAATCTCAGACATTTAAAAAATCTCTGAATTCTCAGAAGGTTTAGAAAAATAAATAATTTCAAACATCTCACGATTCTTAAAAATCTCAGAATTTTTAGACATCTCAGAAATCTAAGAAATTTCAAAAATCTCAGAAATCTCAGAAATCTCAGAAATCTCAGAAATCTCAGAAATCGCAAAACTTTGAAAATTCTCAGAATTCTCAGAAATTTTGGAAATCTCAGAAATTTTGGAAATCCCAGAAATTTCGAAAATCTTAGAATTCTCAAAAATCTAAGAATTTTTAAAAGTCTCAGAATTCTCAGAAATCTCATAAGTTTTAATAATCTTTTTAATAAATTTTTTTGCATCAAATTTTTAAAATCATTATTTTAAGAATATAAGAATAAAAATTTGGGTCCTTTCTCATTGTGGGATTCCCGGCAATGAGAAGGCAGACTCACTGGTCAAAACAGGCGTCCAAGAAGGCGCTGTTTTCTCTTCTCGATCTCTCCGCAAGTGTCCCTGCGGCCTTGGTTCGATGGGCTCTCTGTAGACCGGGCATTCATACGAATGATGTCTCGACTGATGTCGAATCATTTTGCGTTGAATGCTCATCTACAGCGTATAACTCTGGCTCAGACAAAAGTATGTGGCTGCGGTGACGGATTCCACGACGTGGATCACCTTCTGTGGTCCTGCGTGGAATTTGAAACCGCAAGACCCTTCTTGTTGAGCGCAGTCGATAATATCGGCAGACGACCGGGTACTGAAATCAGAGAAGTATTGGCTACCAGTGACCTCCCCTACATCCCAACCAAACCGAACGGGGCAAAACAGCGTGTGTCTTGCTCTAAATCGTCTAGCTCACTTGTTTACACTTATGTACGAGTATTCTGTGACGTCATGAACTTTGGATTTGCCGTAACCGTACGATTCTGTGTTTCGTTCACACTCCTATAACTGTTTCATTCGCACTTACAGACGAGATAGGCCGAGCAATGTTTTTTTGCCAACGATATCGATGTTGTGTCTAGATCGTATCGATGCATTGGTTTTACATTTCGCTCAAACTCGTATGTCATTCCTCTCGCACTCACGGACAGTATAGACGGAGTAAATTTTTGTTCTGAAAGGTATCGATACATGTGTGTATACGCCGGTTGTTTTCCCTTGCTTGCACTGCTATACCTCACACACAAACGCATACATACACGCCTCGTACCTTTAAACGCGTAACCGTCTGAAATCACGCCAGACGGCGGAGTAAGTGAAAGTGAAAAAAATATTCTGGTGCCATGAAGTTTGTAACTCTTTGATATTAAAAGAAACATATATTTTTTAAATACAGGAAAAATCATTATCTCACAAAGTATTTAGTTGTTCAGTTCAGTTTTAATAGGTGTTTATTTCTTGGGTGTTGGTCCAGCTGAGAGATCTTTGTAAAATAGTGTTATTTGAAAGTGTTGTTACCGTTTTTGTAATGGCTGACTTTAAACGCCTGCGCAAATCTGGCATGTTTTATCGCCAAGCTGCAAAGTATATGGCGCTGGAACCTACGGGAAAGGATAATCAGGATGCAGGACCAAGCCAACCATGTTAGTTGACTTTATTACACAAGTTTAACGAATATAAAGTTCGATTACATCGTAGTGTTAATGTTATATTATTATTTACAATATACCCAAAATATAGCCACGAGCAATTTAAACCATGAAATGCAGCGCACATCGCCAACCCCAGAACAAAGTCCAGTACCAAATATGAACCAGACCGAAGAAGAATATGTCGAATTGGCTGACTACATCGATTGCTGTTCTTCCTGTGAGATGAGAATGAAATCAACACTGACGATACGTTCAATCAAATTATCGATAAAATGTCTATAGTTGATGGAATTCGTTACTGGGCACTTTCCACCAACGCGTCGCATAGCTCCATAAACATAATTTGAAAGCTTTTTAAAAAAGCCAACATCAAAGTCCCTTTAACCGCTAAAAATTTGCTGCGCACAAATCGGAATCCTTCGACGGACTTCAGTACTAACAAAGTAGTTAATACAATTTTTCCCACGTTAACATACCTTTTGCAATTGGAACAGTATTTTGCTTTCCAGTGTCAGTAGCTAACGCACAATATTTCAATATATTTATAAAAAGCTGTTTAAACCATACAAAATGCAATTTGAATGCTACCTTTCGATCGATCCTTGACAAATTGGTTGTACTCAGATGAAAACGTCATATCATCTGTTTCTTTGTCCAGCGGCATTTTGCTTAAATAGTAAAAGATGATAATGAATAAAGGCGATGCATTACATCACGGTCCACCACGACGATTCTTAACAAAACCATGGATCATTGAAACTCAACAATGATATTCATTATAGTTTGCTAGTTTTGCATTTACCAAATACAAATACAAGAATGTACACAAAAAACACATTTTCTTTAAATTGCGATCCTATACAGCGCATGTAAAACAAAACCTACTCCGATCCACACTAGATTATCACGACTAAAAAGCACCGCCGCAGCAAATCATATGGTAAATATGAATTATATACTAAGAATCACAGTTCAATTCTCACTTCTCCTGCTCTCCTCTAGATATCCAGAAAAAACAGTACTGCATATTTCAATCTCTCCTCTACACACAGGCTCAAACGCAGCTACCTTGATCCATAAGAGAAACAGAGCAAAAAGCATGGAAGAACGAACAAGCAGTGCGAAGGAGAAAAAAACAGCATACACAAATCAATTTTTTTGCACATCTTCATGACGTCGAAAATTTTGTGACGTCATAACTTGTGGTAAACAAAATTGCCCCATACGTTTCTGACCACGGGGCAATCATCGCGACAAAAGTAGGGCCCCATTTTAGCCCCATTCTTGCAACGACTTTACCTATTTTGTTATGCTTGGGATGAGGATCATTCACCGATTCGCCAGAGACAACGGTCTTGTCCTATGATTCCACATCCCTAGTATCCTTCCAATCCTTATTCGTGTTTCCCCATGCCTTTTTTGTTAAATGTTGTGTTGTCTATGTCTTAAGTGTATTTTTTGTAGTGCCACGGGTGATCCGATGACTGGGGATGAGCACTCGTGGGTGGTTCCAACACTGCCGTAAAAGGGAGGCAGGCGTTGTTCAAAGTGCAGTGTTCTCCACTCCAGTCCAGTTTTGACACATTGAGTTTGACAGCGTTGGCGTCGGGTCACGTTCGCTGCTGCGGAGATTGTCAAAAATCTCAGAATTTTCAAAAATCTCAGATTTTCTAGAAATCTCAGAAATCTCAGAAATCTTAGAAATCTCAGAAATATCAGAAATATCAGAAATTTCAGGAATTTTAGAAATCTCAGAATTCTTAGAAAATTTAGAAATCTCAGCAATCACAGAAATCTCAGAAATCTTAGAATTTTCAAAAAATTCAGAATTCTTCGAAATCTCAGAAATCCCAGACATTTTAAAAATTCCAGAATTATCAGAAATTTTCTAGATCTCAGAAATTTCAGAAATCTCAGATATTTGAGAAATTTCAGATTTCTCAGAAATCTAGCAATTTTCAAGAAACTCGGAAATTTCAGAAATGTCAGAAATTTTAGAAATTTCAGAAATTTCAGAAATCTCAGAAATCCCAAAATATCAGAATTCTCAGAATCTGAAAATTTTCAAAAATCTCAGAATGCTCAGAATTCTCAGAATTTTCAAAAATCTCAGAATGCTCAGAATTCTCAGAATTTTCAAAATTCGCAGAATTTTAAGATATCTCAGAAATCTCAGAACTCTCAGAATTGTCAAAAATCTCAGAAATCTCAGAATTCTCAGAAATCTCAGAATTTTAAAAAATTCTCAGCGATCTCAGAAATCTCAGAAATCTCAGAAATTTATAAAACCTCAGAATTTTCAGAAATTTCAGGCATTTCAAAAATCTTAGAATTCTCAGAAATTGAAGAAATTTCAAAAATCGCAAAATTCTCAAAAATCTCAGAAATCTCAGAAATGTCAAAATTTTCTAAAATCTCAGAATTCTCAAAAACTTCAGAAGTATCAGAAATTTCAAAATAATTAGAATTCCCTGAAATCTAACAATTTTCAGAAATCTCAAAAATTTCAAAATTCTTAGAAATATCAGAAATCTCAGAAATTTCAAATATCTTAGAATTCCCAGAAATCTCATAAGTTTTAATAATCTTTTTAAATAATTTTTTTAAATCAAATTTTTAAAATCATTATTTTAAGAATATAAGAATAAAAATTTGGGTCCTTTCTCATTGTGAGATTCCCGGCAATGAGAAGGCAGACTCACTGGTCAAAACAGGCGTCCAAGAAGGCGCTTTTTACGACAGACCTATCTCGGCCCAGGAATTCCTTCGTTTTCCACAGCAACTTTTCCTGTCTCGCTGGCAGAGCATGTGGGAGGCGGATGAACTCGGGCGTTTTCTCTTCTCGATCTCTCCGCAAGTGTCCCTGCGGCCTTGGTTCGATGGGCTCTCTGTAGACCGGGCATTCATACGAATGATGTCTCGACTGATGTCGAATCATTTTGCGTTGAATGCTCATCTACAGCGTATAACTCTGGCTCAGACAAAAGTATGGGGCTGCGGTGACGGATTCCACGACGTGGATCACCTTCTGTGGTCCTGCGTGGAATTTGAAACCGCAAGACCGCTACCAGTGACCTCCCCTACATGAGGATCATTCACCGATTCGCCAGAGACAACGGTCTTGTCCTATGATTCCACATCCCTAGTATCCTTCCAATCCTTATTCGTGTTTCCCCATTCCTTTTTTGTTAAATGTTGTATTGTCTATGTCTTAAATGTATTTCTTGTAGTGCCACGGGTGATCCGATGACTGGGCATGAGCACTCGTGGGTGGTTCCAACACTGCCGTAAAAGGGAGGCAGGCGTTGTTCAAAGTGCAGTGTTCTCCACTCCAGTCCAGTTTTGACACATTGAGTTTGACAGCGTTGTTGTCGGGTCGCGTTCGCTGCTGCGGAGATTGTCAAAAATCTCAGAATTTTCAAAAATCTCAGAATTTCTAGAAATCTCAGAAATCTCAGAAATCTTTGATATCTCAGAAATATCAGAAATATCAGAAATCTCAGGAATTTTAGAAATCTCAGAATTCTTAGAAATTTTAGAAATCTCAGCAATCACAGAAATCTCAGAAATCTTAGAATTTTCAAAAAATTCAGAATTCTTCGAATTCTCAAAAATCCCAGACATTTTAAAAATACCAGAATTATCAGAAATTTTCTAGATCTCAGAAATTTCAGAAATCTCAGATATTTGAGAAATTTCAGATTTCTCATAAATCTAAGAATTTTCAAGAAACTCGGAAATTTCAGAAATGTCAGAAATTTTAGAAATTTCAGAAATTTCAGAAATCTCAGAAATCCCAAAATATCAGAATTCTCAGAAATCTGATAATTTTCAAAAATCTCAGAATGCTCAGAATTCTCAGAATTTTCAAAATTCGCAGAATTTTAAGATATCTCAGAAATCTCAGAACTCTCAGAATTGTCAAAAATCTCAGAATGCTCAGAATTCTCAGAAATCTCAGAATTTTAAAAAATTCTCAGCGATCTCAGAAATCTCAGAAATCTCAGAAATTTATAAAACCTCAGAATTTTCAGAAATCTCAGGCATTTCAAAAATCTTGGAATTCTAAGAAATCGAAGAAATCTCAGAAATGTCAAAATTTTCTCAAAATCTCAGAAATCTCAGAAATGACAAAATTTAAAAAAAAAAAAGAATTCTCAAAAACTTCAGAAATATCAGAAATTTCAAAAAAATTAGAATGCCCTGAAATCTAAGAAATTTCAGAAATCTCAAAAATTTCAAAATTCTTAGAAATATCAGAAATCTCAGAAATTTAAAAAATCTTAGAATTCCCAGAAATCTAAGAGTTTTCAAAAATCTCAAAAATTTCAAAATTCTTAGAAATATCAGAAATTTAAGAAATCTCAGAAGTTTCAAAAATCTCAGCAATCTCAGATTTTTCAAAATTCTCAGACTCTTTGGATATTTGAGACATCTCACAAATCTAAGAATTCTCAGAATTTTCAGAATTTTCAAAAAATTTCAGAAATCTTAGAAATCTCAGAAATCTCAGAAATTTCAAAAATCTTAGAATTCTCAGAAATTTTGAAAATCTCAGAAATTTCAGAAATATCAGAAATTTAATAAATCTCAGAATTCTCAGAAATCAAAAAAATTGCAAAAATCTCAGAAATTTTAGAAATCTCAGATATTTCAAAACACTCTGAATTCTCAGAAATTTTAGAAAAATAAATAATTTCAAAATCTCAGAATTCTCAAAATTCTCAGAATTTTCACAAATCTCAGAAATCTGAGAAATCTCAGAAATCTCAGAAATATCAGAAATCTCAGAAATCTCAGAAATCTCAGAAATCTCAGAAATCTCAGAAATCGCAAAACTTTGAAAATTCTCAGAATTCTCAGAAATTTTGGAAATCTCAGAAATTTTGGAAATCCCAGGAATTTCGAAAATCTTAGAATTCTCAAAAATCTAAGAATTTAAAAAAATCTCAGAATTCTCAGAAATCTCATAAGTTTTAAAAATCTTTTTAAATAATTTTTTTAAATCAAATTTTTAAAATCATTATTTTAAGAATATAAGAATAAAAATTTGGGTCCTTTCTCATTGTGGGATTCCCGGCAGTAAGAAGGCAGACTCACTGGTCAAAACAGGCGTCCAAGAAGGCGCTTTTTACGACAGACCTATCTCGGCCCAGGAATTCCTTCGTTTTCCACAGCAACTTTTCCTGTCTCGCTGGCAGAGCAAGTGGAAGGCGGATGAACTCGGGCGTTTTCTCTTCTCGACCTCTGTTGGAATTAGAATAATTATTTTCGAACATAAATTTGAATTGCATAAAACAAAGCGTTAGGAAACTAAGATTAGGTTATAAACTACTCGACGTTAGAAACTGCTCGATCTACACGAATTATGAACTGCATGAAATATTACATACAAAAAAGGACAAACGAATATACAGTTGCAAACCGACCAGCGATAAAGGTGTACACTTTCCTATTCAAATTTCCTCCAAATATCACAGCCAGCCCCTTTTCGTGAATATATTTCACATTTTTGGTCCTTCGAACCGGATCGTGATATACGGAGAAGAAATAAGTTTCATTCTGCATCAAGAGTGGAATTCGGTATTCGTCGTCAAGTGTGCAAGTCATTCCGTGACAATTCCCGCCATCGCATATCGCCCCGCATCAAGGGCAACGGTCGGTTACACGCCATCATTTTGAATTTCGCGCCATCGCTTTGTTCGTTATTTTCGTGTGATATCGCAGTATTTTCTTTGTGCAATGGATAAGAAAATTAAAGCAGTGCAACTGAAAAAGAGGATCGCCCTGGAGAACATAAAATCGCTGGAACGGTTCCAGGCGAAATATTCGAGTGATGATGCCAAGCAGATTCCGGAGGTGTTAGAAGATCTGGCGAAACATAAGGAAGAGTTTTTCACCGCAGTTTCGAAACTGGAAGAGCTTGAAGATAAAGACGAAGCGGTCGAAGCCAGCATAATGGAACGGATCGACATTGAAGAACGCTGTCGCAAGCTAAAATCATTTCTACGGGAAAGACAGCCAAAGGAAGAAGGTTCGCTCAACGATACAACGGGCTTGGCTTCCTCAACGCTTGCATTCGGTCGACCCCACGCGCCAAATTTACGTTTGCCCAAAATCGAACTTCCAACATTTGACGGAGATCACACAAAATGGCTTTCTTTCCGAGATCGCTTCATCGCAATGATCGACGCTTCAGCCGAGCTTCCATCTATCGCGAAGCTACAATACTTACTGTCATCGTTGAAGGGGGACGCGGCGGTACCCTTCGAGCATACACCTTTAACGGCGGACAACTATTCGGTTACCTGGGCGGCGCTTCTTAAACGGTACGACAATTCTCGTCTTTTGATTCGCGAATACTATCGCAAATTGCACTACCTTCCGGGAGTGCAATTGGTGTGCGTTGACAAGCTCACGCACCTGGTGGATGAATTCACCCGCTTCGTCAACGGGTTGAAAAAGCTGAACGAACCGGTTGACTCGTGGGACACACCCCTCTCAAACATGCTGCTGATGAAGTTGGATCGAGAGACATTGTTGGCTTGGGAGAAACATTCCGTGCACTTCACGACGGACAAATATAAGGATGTGATCGACTTCGTGCAAGATCGTATCCAAATCTTGAAATCGACCAACAACTTCGTGAAGGATCAAGCAGCTAGTGGTATCAAGGTGGCCGGTCTCATTCGTCAACCAGGGCAACGGAGATTCATCGCGAATGCAGCTACATCTCGCTCGGCTCCTGCTGCATCGACTGCGCACACCCAACAGCCAAAGTGTCCATTGGAGTGTTCCGAAGACCACACACTGCGCAACTGTCCAGTGTTCATCGCCAAGGAGGTCCAACAGCGACGGGACGTCGTCGCATCGAAGCGGCTGTGCTGGAACTGTTTGAGCAGCAATCATCAGGTTAGAGCGTGCAAGTCGGATTATTCGTGTCGCACGTGTCGTGAGCGTCATCACACACTTCTACATCATTCACCACCCTATGCTCCACCCGCAACGGTAACATTGTCAGCTCAGTCGAATGAAGACAATGTGTTTCTGGCGACGGCAAACATCCAGATCAAGGATGACTACGGGAACACCCATGAAGCAAGGGCGTTGTTGGATTCGGGATCCATGTCGAATTTCATCGCTGAGGAGTTCGCACGGAAACTGCTGACGAGTCGCAAAAGGGTCAACGTCGCTGTATCGGGCATCGGCAATGCAGTACAGCAGATCAAGGGTTCCATCGTCGCTACCGTTCAGTCCAAGACACAACCCTTCGCAACGGAGATGACTTTCTTGGTTCTGGACACGCCATCCGCAAACATCCCTACATCACCAACGGACGTCTCTTCATGGAAAATGCCGGACGTGGCATTGGCGGACAGCACCTTTAACAGTCCGGGGCAAATCGACATCGTCATCGGAGGCGATACGTTCTGGGAGCTCCACACCGGTCGCAAGTGCTCTATCGGTAGAGGCAAACCGTGGCTGGTCGAAACCCACTTTGGTTGGGTTGTCACCGGCAACACTCATCATTCGTCAGTCGGTCCGCGGCTGTGCCATCTATCTGCATACGACACCCCACTGGAGGAGACCATGCAGCGGTTCTGGGAGAGTGAAACCATAGCCGAGGATCCTGTGCTATCGGTTGAGGAGAATGCTTGCGAGAAGCATTTCGCAGCAACAACTGTTCGCAACTCAAGTGGAAGGTATGTCGTTAGTTTGCCATTTAACTCCAACCCTAATATCGTTTTAGGAGAGTCGAAGGAAATAGCCGATCGCAGACTGCGTTCTATCGAACGGCGGTTGAACACCAATGCTAAAATGAAAGAAGAGTATGTGAAATTTATGAAAGAATATGAGCATTTGGGGCATATGAAGCGGCTTACCAGTCCTGCAAACGATTCGGTAGAGCATTACTACCTCCCACATCACGCTGTCGTTAAAGAGTCAAGCACAACCACGAAGGTGCGTGTCGTGTTCGATGCATCCTGTAAGACTTCGAGTGGTTACTCATTGAACGATAAACTCTTAGTGGGACCAGTCGTTCAAGAAGATCTTTTATCGCTTATCCTTCGGTTTCGTTCTCGTGCCATTGCTCTCACTGCAGACGTAGAGAAGATGTATCGGCAAATTTTACATAGCCCTCATGATCGTAACTATCTACGCATCCGGTACAGAGAACATCCTGCAGATCCTATATCGACCTTTGAGCTACAGACGGTTACGTACGGCACAGCCTCTGCTCCATTTTTGGCAACCAGGACCCTCAAACAGATTGCTCTTGACCACAAGGAAGAGTATCCTTTGGCAATGAACGCGGTCATGAACGATTTTTACGTAGATGATTTGCTAACGGGTACCGATGATTTGTCCGAAGCAATCGTTATACAAAGGCAAATCTCAGACATGCTAAATTCAGCTGGTTTCACGCTGAAGAAATGGGCATCGAACCGCTCCGAAGCATTGAAGAACGTTCCTTCAGAAGATGTGGCGGTACAACTCTCGCACGAGTGGAAGAGCTCGAAACAAGTATCCACACTAGGCATCGTTTGGGAACCGGCAACTGATACACTACGGTTTCGTATTGAGATACCACCTACAACACCCAGCATGACGAAAAGGTTAATTTTGTCATATATCGCCAAGATATTTGATCCCCTCGGGCTACTGGGCCCAACGATCATCATCGCAAAGATGTTCATGCAGCAACTATGGGCTCTCAAGATTCATGGAAAGGCATATGACTGGGACAGCGAGCTACCATCGCACTTACAGCATGAATGGTCGAAATTTCACTCTACATTATCTTCACTACGCAATTTGACAGTCCCACGGTACATATCGCGATGCACGGCAACAAGTCTGCAAATTCATATCTTTGCTGACGCATCACAACTAGCATATGGTGCTTGTTGCTACATTCGGGCTGAAAGCATGGAAGGAGTCACCGTGCAGCTGCTAACAGCCAAGTCAAAGGTCGTTGCGTTATCCAATTCACATTCCATAGCTCGATTGGAATTATGTGCAGCACGACTAGCCACACTTCTTTACGAGAAAGTCCAGCAATCACTGAAAATTTCTGCTACCACCATCTGTTGGACCGATTCCATGACTGTCCTTCACTGGCTGAATTCAGCACCAAATCGATGGAAGCCCTTCGTTGCAAACAGGGTTGCAAAAATTCAGCACACGGCTGGAATACAATGCTGGAAGCATGTTCCAGGCTCGGACAATCCAGCAGACGACATTTCGCGAGGTTTAACGCCGGAAAAGTTGCTAGTGTGTGAGCGCTGGTGGCACGGGCCACATTGGTTAGCACGCAACTCGGAAGAATGGCCACAGAACACACCATCACCAAGCGAAGATGAGAGCGCAGAAGAAGAAAAACTATCGTCACGGGTTGCAAGCACAGCATTAATCTGCGAATTTCGAAACAGTTTGTTCTCACGATTTTCGATCTACCACAAACTGCAAAGAGTTGTTGCACATTGTTTGCGCTTTATACAAAACGCAAAGCGCCGCGTAGGAAACAAGGTCCATGCTAAGGATATCCCACCGCTCACTGTAGACGAACTCAAGGCGGCAGAACTCAAGTTGTGTTATCTTTCGCAACAAGACACCTTTTCCGAGGAGATACAACACCTGCAGAAGGGCAAAGAGATTCCGAAGAACTCCAAACTGAAATGGATTTCCCCTTTCATAGATACGCAAGGTATTCTGCGCATTGGTGGCCGGCTCAGTAACGCACATCTGTCGGAATCAGAAAAACACCCGGTAATATTATCATCGAAACATCCACTGTCCGCACTACTAGCTGTTTCGATACACTTGAGTAAGCTGCATGCTGCACCACAACTGCTTTTAACAACACTACGCCAAAGCTTTTGGATAATTGGCGGTCGCAATTTATGCAAGTCTGTGTACCACAGTTGCCACGCATGTTTTAAGGCCAAACCCACACTTATTAAGCAAAGTATCGCCGATTTGCCAACATCACGAGTCACACCAACAAGACCATTCTCAGTATGCGGAGTAGACTATTGCGGACCAATCTATATAAAACAAACCATACGCAACAGAAGTCCGATTAAAGCATACATCGCCATATTTGTATGTTTTTCAACAAGAGCGGTACATATCGAACTGGTTGGCGATTTAACATCAACAGCATTTATCAATGCACTTCGTCGTTTGATTGCACGTCGTGGTCAAATCAGTGAACTGCATTCCGACAATGCAACCACCTTTAAGGGAGCGGCACATGAGCTGAATCGCGTCTACAAGATGCTAAAGAGCGACGAACACGATCGAGCTGCTATATTTGATTGGTGCGCGATGAATCATATGAAGTGGAAGTTTATCCCACCAAGAGCACCACATTTTGGAGGTTTATGGGAGGCGGCGGTGAAGGCAGCTAAAAGGCATATAGTCAGAACAATAGGAACAACAAGCATCACACAGGAGAGCATGCTTACCCTACTTGCCCAGGTAGAGCAATGTTTGAATTCGCGACCAATTACACCTCTATCCGATGAGCCGTCGGACTTGGAACCATTGACACCGGGACACTTCCTCGTCGGTGGCAATCTGCAAGCGGTACCAATCATCGATTACACCGAGACACCGAGCAACTATTTGAGGGAATACCAGTTGGTACAAAAACATCTGCAAACCATTTGGGCTCGATGGTATCCGGAGTACCTGCAGCAGTTACAAGCTCGAGCCAAATATTGCAACGGGAAATCAGCGGTTCTGAAAGAAAATACACTGGTGATTATTAAGGAAGACAATGTACATCCTACCTCGTGGCCGATGGGGCGCATCGTTGCAGTACACCCTGGAAAGGACGATGTTGTTCGCGTCGTTACACTGCGCACTGCTTCAGGGAAGCAAATCGTCCGCGCAGCTAATCGTCTGGCAGTTTTGCCTAATCCGGACGTAATTGGCAACTTAGAACAGAAGGAAACCACTGGCACTGAGTAACGCGCAGCTGCAAGCCACGCGACATTGTTTACATTTCGCACTCATGGCAGAACAAGATACACGCAACACACATTCACACACCTACACACACGAGCAGTATGATAGGAGATAAGCGTCAGGTTCCAGAGTCGAACTGTTTTTGAATTCTTTTTTGAACTCATTTTTGGATTTATATTTTGCATGAAATTTAAAGAAGTTCTTCTTTGGTGGCCGGGAATGTTGGAATTAGAATAATTATTTTCGAACATAAATTTGAATTGCATAAAACAAAGCGTTAGGAAACTAAGATTAGGTTATAAACTACTCGACGTTAGAAACTGCTCGATCTACACGAATTATGAACTGCATGAAATATTACATACAAAAAAGGACAAACGAATATACAGTTGCAAACCGACCAGCGATAAAGGTGTACACTTTCCTATTCAAATTTCCTCCAAATATCACAGCCAGCCCCTTTTCGTGAATATATTTCACAACCTCTCCGCAAGTGTTCCTGCGGCCTTGGCTCGATGGGCTCTCTGTAGACCGGGCATTCATACGAATGATGTCTCGACTGATGTCGAATCATTTTGCGTTGAATGCTCGATTACAGCGTTTAACTCTGGCTCAGACAAAAGTATGTGGCTGCGGTTACGGATTCCACGAGGTGGATCACCTTCTGTGGCCCTGCGTGGAATTTGAAACCGCAAGACCCTCCTTGTTGAGCGCAGTCGATAATATCGGCAGACGACCGGGTACAGAAATCAGAGAAGTATTAGCTACCAGTGACCTCCCCTACATGAGGAACATTCACCGATTTGCCAGAGACAACGGTCTTGTCCTATGATTGCACATCCCTAGTATCCTTCCAATCCTTATTCATGTTTCCCCATTCCTTTTTTGTTAAATGTTGTGTTGTCTATATCTTAAGTGTATTTCTTGTAGTGCCACGGGTGATCCGATGACTGGGCATGAGCACTCGAGGGTGGTTCCAACACTGCCGTAAAAGGGAGGCAGGCGTTGTTCAAAGTGCAGTGTTCTCCACTCCAGTCCAGTTTTGACACATTGAGTTTGACAGCGTTGGCGTCGGGTCGCGTTTGCTGCTGCGGAGATTGTCAAAAATCTCAGAATTTCTAGAAATCTCAGAAATCTCAGAAATCTCAGAAATATCAGAAATATTAGAAATCTCAGGAATTTTAGAAATCTCAGAATTCTTAGAAATTTAAGAAATCTTAGCAATCTCAGAAATCTCAGAAATCTTAGAATTTAAAAAAAAATCAGAATTCTTCGAAATCTCAGAAAATCCAGAAATTTTAATAATTCAAGAATTATCAGAAATTTTCAAGATCTCAGAAATTTCAGAAATCTCAGATTTTTGAGAAATTTCATAATTCTCAGAAATCTAAGAATTTTCAAGAAACTCAGAAACTTCAGAAATCTCAGAAATTTTAGAAATTTCAGAAATTTCAGAAATATCAGAAATCTCAGAAATCCCAAAATATCAGAATTCTCAGAAATCTGAAAATTTTCAAAAATCTCAGAATGCTCAGAATTCTCAGAATTTCCAAAATTTGCAGAATTTTAATATATCTCAGAAATCTCAGAACTCGCAGGATTGTCAAAAATCTCAGAAATCTTAGAATTCTTAGAAATCTCAGAATTTCAAAAAAATTCTCAGCGATCTCAGAAATCCCAGAAATCTCAGAAATTTATAAAACCTCAGAATTTTCAGAAATCTTAGGCATTTCAAAAATCTTAGAATTCTCAGAAACCGAAGAAATTTCAAAAATCGCAGAATTCTCATAAATATCAGAAATCTCAGAAATGTCAGAATTTTCAAAAATCTCAGAATTCTCAAAACCTTCAGAAATCTCAAAAATTTCAAAAATTTCAGAATTCCCAGAAATCTAAGAATTTTCAAAAATCTCAAAAATTTCAAAATTCTTAGAAATATCAGAAATATAAGAAATTTCAGAAGTTTCAAAAATCTCAGCAATCTCAGATTTTTCAAAATTCTCAGACTCTTTAGATATTTCAGAAATCTCACAAATCTTAGAATTCTCAGAACCTTCAGAATTTTCAAAAAATTTCAGAAATCTTAGAAATCTCAGAAATTTCAAAAATTTCAAAAATCTTAGAATTCTCAGAAATTTTGGAAATCTCAGAAATTTCAGAAATATCAGAAATTTTAAGAAATCTCAGAATTCTCAGAAATCAAAAAATTATCAAAAATCTCAGAAATTTCAGAAATCTCAGATATTTCAAAACACTCTCAATTTTCAGAAATTTTTGAAAAATATATAATTTCAAAAATCTCAGAATTCTAAAAAATCTCAGAATTTTCACAAATCTCAGAAATCTGAGAAATCTCAGAAATCTCAGAAATATCACAAATCTCAAAAATCTCAGAAATCTCTGAAATATCAGAAATATCAGAAATATCAGAAATCTTAAAAAATCTCACAAATCTCAGAAATTTCCGAAATCTCTGAAACTCTTAATTCTCAGAAATTTCAACATTCTCAGAAATCTCAGAATTCTCAGAAATCTCCGAATTCTCATAAATCATAGGGATTTGAAAATCTCAGAATGCTCAGAAATTTCAGAATTATAAGAAATCTCAGAAATCTTAGAAATCTCAGAATTCTCAGAATTCTCAGAAATCTTAGAAATTTCAGATATCTCAGAAATAACAGAAATCCCAGACACCTCAGAAATTCAGAAATGTCAGAATTCTAAGAAATTTCAAAAATCTCAGAAATCTCAGAATTTTCAAAAACCTCAGAATTCTCAGAAATCTCAGAATTTTCAAAACTCTCAGAATATTAAGATATATCAATAATCTCAGAAATCTAAGAATTCTCAGAGCTATCAGAATTTTAAAAAATCTCAGAAATATCTAAATTCTTAGAAATATCAGAAATTTAGAAATCTCAGAAGTTTCAAAAATGTCAGCAATTTCAGATTTTTCGAAATTCTCAGATTCTTTAGATATTTCAGAAATATCAGAAATCTAAGAGTTTTCAGAACTTTCAGAATTTTCAAAAAAAATCAGAAATCTTTGAAATCTCAGAAATTTCAGAAATTTCAAAATTTTCAAAAATCTTAGAATTCGTAGAAATTTTGGAAATCTCAGAAATTTAAGAATTCTCAGAAATAAAAAAATTTTCAAAAATCTCAGAAATCTCAGATATTTCAAAAATCTCTGAATTCTCAGAAATTTAAGAAAGCTAAATAATTTAAAATATCTCGGAATTCTCAAAAATCTTAGAATTTTTAGAAATCTCAGAAATCTCAGAAATATCACAAATATCAGAAATTTAAAAAATCTCAGAAATTTCAAAGATCTCAAAATTCTCAGAAATAAAAAAAAATTGAAAATCTCAGAAATCTAAGAAATCTCAGACATTTAAAAAATCTCTGAATTCTCAGAAGGTTTAGAAAAAGAAATAATTTCGAAAATCTCACGATTCTAGAAAATCTCAGAATTTTAAGACATTTCAGAAATATCAGAAATATCAGAAATCTCAGGAATTTTAGAAATCTCAGAATTCTTAGAAATTTCAGAAATCTCAGCAATCACAGAAATCTCAGAAATCTTAGAATTTTAAAAAAATTCAGAATTCTTCGAAATCTCAGAAATCCCAGAAATTTTAAAAATTCCAGAATTATCAGAAATTTTCTAGATCTCAGAAATTTCAGAAATCTCAGATATTTGAAAAATTTCAGATTTCTCAGAAATCTAGCAATTTTCAAGAAACTCGGAAATTTCAGAAATGTCAGAAATTTTAGAAATTTCAGAAATTTCAGAAATCTCAGAAATCCCAAAATATCAGAATTCTCAGAAATCTGAAAATTTTCAAAAATCTCAGAATGCTCAGAATTCTCAGAATTTTCAAAATTTGCAGAATTTTAAGATATCTCAGAAATCTCAGAACTCTCAGAATTGTCAAAAATCTCAGAAATCTCAGAATTCTCAGAAATCTCAGAATTTAAAAAAATTCTCAGCGATCTCAGAAATCTCAGAAATCCCAGAAAATTTATAAAACCTCAGAATTTTCAAAAATCTCAGGCATTTCAAAAATCTTAGAATTCTCAGAAATCGAAGAAATTTCAAAAATCGCAGAATTCTCATAAATATCAGAAATCTCAGAAATGTCAAAATTGTCTAAAATCTCAGCAATCTCAGATTTTTCAAAATTCTCAGACTCTTTAGATATTTCAGAAATCTCACAAATCTAAGAATTCTCAGTACTTTCAGAATTTTCAAAAAATTTCAAAATCTTAGAAATCTCAGAAATCTCAGAAATTTCAAAAATTTCAAAAATCTTAGAATTCTCAGAAATTTTGGAATTCTCAGAAATTTCAGAAAAATCAGAAATTTAAATAAATCTCAGAATTCTCAGAAATCAAAAAAATTTCAAAAATCTCAGAAATTTTAGAAATCTCAGATATTTCAAAACATTCTGAATTCTCAGAAATTTTAGAAAAATAAATAATTTCAAAATCTCAGAATTCTCAAAATTCTCAGAATTTTCACAAATCTCAGAAATCTGAGAAATCTCAGAAATCTCAGAAATATCAGAAATCTCAGAAATCTCAGAAATCTCAGAAATCTCAGAAATCTCAGAAATCGCAAAACTTTGAAAATTCTCAGAATTCTCAGAAATTTTGGAAATCTCAGAAATTTTGGAAATCCCAGGAATTTCGAAAATCTTAGAATTCTCAAAAATCTAAGAATTTAAAAAAATCTCAGAATTCTCAGAAATCTCATAAGTTTTAAAAATCTTTTTAAATAATTTTTTTAAATCAAATTTTTAAAATCATTATTTTAAGAATATAAGAATAAAAATTTGGGTCCTTTCTCATTGTGTGATTCCCGGCAATGAGAAGGCAGACTCACTGGTCAAAACAGGCGTCCAAGAAGGCGCTTTTTACGACAGACCTATCTCGGCCCAGGAATTCCTTCGTTTTCCACAGCAACTTTTCCTGTCTCGCTGGCAGAGCATGTGGGAGGCGGATGAACTCGGGCGTTTTCTCTACTCGATCTCTCCGCAAGTGTCCCTGCGGCCTTGGTTCGATGGGCTCTCTGTAGACCGGGCATTCATACGAATGATGTGTCGACTGATGTCGAATCATTTTGCGTTGAATGCTCATCTATAGCGTATAACTCTGGCTCAGACAAAAGTGTGTGGCTGCGGTGACGGATTCCACGACGTGGATCACCTTCTGTGGTCCTGCGTGGAATTTGAAACCGCAAGACCCTCCTTGTTGAGGTGCAGTCGATAATATCGGCAGACGACCGGGTAATGAAATCAGAGAAGTGTTAGCTACCAGTGACCTCCCCTACATGAGGAACATTCACCGATTCGCCAGAGACAACGGTCTTGTCCTATGATTCCACATCCCTAGTATCCTTCCAATCCTTATTCGTGTTTCCCCATTCCTTTTTTGTTAAATGTTGTGTTGTCTATATCTTAAGTGTATTTCTTGTAGTGCCACGGGTGATCCGATGACTGGGCATGAGCACTCGAGGGTGGTTCCAACACTGCCGTAAAAGGGAGGCAGGCGTTGTTCAAAGTGCAGTGTTCTCCACTCCAGTCCAGTTTTGACACATTGAGTTTGACAGCGTTGGCGTCGGGTCGCGTTTGCTGCTGCGGAGATTGTCAAAAATCTCAGAATTTCTAGAAATCTCAGAAATCTCAGAAATCTCAGAAATATCAGAAATATTAGAAATCTCAGGAATTTTAGAAATCTCAGAATTCTTAGAAATTTAAGAAATCTTAGCAATCTCAGAAATCTCAGAAATCTTAGAATTTAAAAAAAAATCAGAATTCTTCGAAATCTCAGAAAATCCAGAAATTTTAATAATTCAAGAATTATCAGAAATTTTCAAGATCTCAGAAATTTCAGAAATCTCAGATTTTTGAGAAATTTCATAATTCTCAGAAATCTAAGAATTTTCAAGAAACTCGGAAATTTCAGAAATCTCAGATATTTCAAAAATCTCAGAAACTTCAGAAATCTCAGAAATTTTAGAAATTTCAGAAATTTCAGAAATATCAGAAATCTCAGAAATCCCAAAATATCAGAATTCTCAGAAATCTGAAAATTTTCAAAAATCTCAGAATGCTCAGAATTCTCAGAATTTCCAAAATTTGCAGAATTTTAAGATATCTCAGAAATCTCAGAACTCGCAGGATTGTCAAAAATCTCAGAAATCTTAGAATTCTTAGAAATCTCAGAATTTCAAAAAAATTCTCAGCGATCTCAGAAATCCCAGAAATCTCAGAAATTTATAAAACCTCAGAATTTTCAGAAATCTCAGGCATTTCAAAAATCTTAGAATTCTCAGAAACCGAAGAAATTTCAAAAATCGCAGAATTCTCATAAATATCAGAAATCTCAGAAATGTCAGAATTTTCAAAAATCTCAGAATTCTCAAAACCTTCAGAAATCTCAAAAATTTCAAAAATTTCAGAATTCCCAGAAATCTAAGAATTTTCAAAAATCTCAAAAATTTCAAAATTCTTAGAAATATCAGAAATTTAAGAAATTTCAGAAGTTTCAAAAATCTCAGCAATCTCAGATTTTTCAAAATTCTCAGACTCTTTAGATATTTCAGAAATCTCACAAATCTTAGAATTCTCAGAACCTTCAGAATTTTCAAAAAATTTCAGAAATCTTAGAAATCTCAGAAATTTCAAAAATTTCAAAAATCTTAGAATTCTCAGAAATTTTGGAAATCTCAGAAATTTCAGAAATATCAGAAATTTTAAGAAATCTCAGAATTCTCAGAAATCAAAAAATTATCAAAAATCTCAGAAATTTCAGAAATCTCAGATATTTCAAAACACTCTCAATTTTCAGAAATTTTTGAAAAATATATAATTTCAAAAATCTCAGAATTCTCAAAAATCTCAGAATTTTCACAAATCTCAGAAATCTGAGAAATCTCAGAAATCTCAGAAATATCACAAATCTCAAAAATCTCAGAAATCTCTGAAATATCAGAAATATCAGAAATATCAGAAATCTTAAAAAATCTCACAAATCTCAGAAATTTCCGAAATCTCTGAAACTCTTAATTCTCAGAAATTTCAACATTCTCAGAAATCTCAGAATTCTCAGAAATCTCCGAATTCTCATAAATCATAGGGATTTGAAAATCTCAGAATGCTCAGAACTTTCAGAATTATAAGAAATCTCAGAAATCTTAGAAATCTCAGAATTCTCAGAATTCTCAGAAATCTTAGAAATTTCAGATATCTCAGAAATAACAGAAATCCCAGACACCTCAGAAATTCAGAAATGTCAGAATTCTAAGAAATTTCAAAAATCTCAGAAATCTCAGAATTTTCAAAAACCTCAGAATTCTCAGAAATCTCAGAATTTTCAAAACTCTCAGAATATTAAGATATATCAATAATCTCAGAAATCTAAGAATTCTCAGAGCTATCAGAATTTTAAAAAATCTCAGAAATATCTAAATTCTTAGAAATATCAGAAATTTAGAAATCTCAGAAGTTTCAAAAATGTCAGCAATTTCAGATTTTTCGAAATTCTCAGATTCTTTAGATATTTCAGAAATCTCAGAAATCTAAGAGTTTTCAGAACTTTCAGAATTTTCAAAAAAAATCAGAAATCTTTGAAATCTCAGAAATTTCAGAAATTTCAAAATTTTCAAAAATCTTAGAATTCGTAGAAATTTTGGAAATCTCAGAAATTTAAGAATTCTCAGAAATAAAAAAATTTTCAAAAATCTCAGAAATCTCAGATATTTCAAAAATCTCTGAATTCTCAGAAATTTAAGAAAGCTAAATAATTTAAAATATCTCGGAATTCTCAAAAATCTTAGAATTTTTAGAAATCTCAGAAATCTCAGAAATATCACAAATATCAGAAATTTAAAAAATCTCAGAAATTTCAAAGATCTCAAAATTCTCAGAAATAAAAAAAAATTGAAAATCTCAGAAATCTAAGAAATCTCAGACATTTAAAAAATCTCTGAATTCTCAGAAGGTTTAGAAAAAGAAATAATTTCGAAAATCTCACGATTCTAGAAAATCTCAGAATTTTAAGACATTTCAGAAATATCAGAAATATCAGAAATCTCAGGAATTTTAGAAATCTCAGATATTTGAGAAATTTCAGAAATCTCAGCAATCACAGAAATCTCAGAAATCTTAGAATTTTAAAAAAATTCAGAATTCTTCGAAATCTCAGAAATCCCAGAAATTTTAAAAATTCCAGAATTATCAGAAATTTTCTAGATCTCAGAAATTTCAGAAATCTCAGATATTTGAAAAATTTCAGATTTCTCAGAAATCTAGCAATTTTCAAGAAACTCGGAAATTTCAGAAATGTCAGAAATTTTAGAAATTTCAGAAATTTCAGAAATCTCAGAAATCCCAAAATATCAGAATTCTCAGAAATCTGAAAATTTTCAAAAATCTCAGAATGCTCAGAATTCTCAGAATTTTCAAAATTTGCAGAATTTTAAGATATCTCAGAAATCTCAGAACTCTCAGAATTGTCAAAAATCTCAGAAATCTCAGAATTCTCAGAAATCTCAGAATTTAAAAAAATTCTCAGCGATCTCAGAAATCTCAGAAATCCCAGAAAATTTATAAAACCTCAGAATTTTCAAAAATCTCAGGCATTTCAAAAATCTTAGAATTCTCAGAAATCGAAGAAATTTCAAAAATCGCAGAATTCTCATAAATATCAGAAATCTCAGAAATGTCAAAATTTTCTAAAATCTCAGCAATCTCAGATTTTTCAAAATTCTCAGACTCTTTAGATATTTCAGAAATCTCACAAATCTAAGAATTCTCAGTACTTTCAGAATTTTCAAAAAATTTCAAAATCTTAGAAATCTCAGAAATCTCAGAAATTTCAAAAATTTCAAAAATCTTAGAATTCTCAGAAATTTTGGAATTCTCAGAAATTTCAGAAAAATCAGAAATTTAAATAAATCTCAGAATTCTCAGAAATCAAAAAAATTTCAAAAATCTCAGAAATTTTAGAAATCTCAGATATTTCAAAACACTCTGAATTCTCAGAAATTTTAGAAAAATAAATAATTTCAAAATCTCAGAATTCTCAAAATTCTCAGAATTTTCACAAATCTCAGAAATCTGAGAAATCTCAGAAATCTCAGAAATATCAGAAATCTCAGAAATCTCAGAAATCTCAGAAATCTCAGAAATCTCAGAAATCGCAAAACTTTGAAAATTCTCAGAATTCTCAGAAATTTTGGAAATCTCAGAAATTTTGGAAATCCCAGGAATTTCGAAAATCTTAGAATTCTCAAAAATCTAAGAATTTAAAAAAATCTCAGAATTCTCAGAAATCTCATAAGTTTTAAAAATCTTTTTAAATAATTTTTTTAAATCAAATTTTTAAAATCATTATTTTAAGAATATAAGAATAAAAATTTGGGTCCTTTCTCATTGTGGGATTCCCGGCAATGAGAAGGCAGACTCACTGGTCAAAACAGGCGTCCAAGAAGGCGCTTTTTACGACAGACCTATCTCGGCCCAGGAATTCCTTCGTTTTCCACAGCAACTTTTCCTGTCTCGCTGGCAGAGCATGTGGGAGGCGGATGAACTCGGGCGTTTTCTCTTCTCGATCTCTCCGCAAGTGTCCCTGCGGCCTTGGTTCGATGGGCTCTCTGTAGACCGGGCATTCATACGAATGATGTGTCGACTGATGTCGAATCATTTTGCGTTGAATGCTCATCTATAGCGTATAACTCTGGCTCAGACAAAAGTGTGTGGCTGCGGTGACGGATTCCACGACGTGGATCACCTTCTGTGGTCCTGCGTGGAATTTGAAACCGCAAGACCCTCCTTGTTGAGGTGCAGTCGATAATATCGGCAGACGACCGGGTAATGAAATCAGAGAAGTGTTAGCTACCAGTGACCTCCCCTACATGAGGAACATTCACCGATTCGCCAGAGACAACGGTCTTGTCCTATGATTCCACATCCCTAGTATCCGTCCAATCCTTATTCGTGTTTCCCCATTCCTTTTTTGTTAAATGTTGTGTTGTCTATGTCTTAAGTGTATTTCTTGTAGTGCCACGGGTGATCCGATGACTGGGCATGAGCACTCGAGGGTGGTTCCAACACTGCCGTAAAAGGGAGGCAGGCGTTGTTCAAAGTGCAGTGTTCTCCACTCCAGTCCAGTTTTGACACATTGAGTTTGACTGCGTTGGCGTCGGGTCGCGTTCGCTGCTGCGGAGATTGTCAAAAATCTCAGAATTTCTAGAAATCTCAGAAATCTTAGAAATCTCAGAAATATCAGAAATATTAGAAATCTCAGGAATTTTAGAAATCTCAGAGTTCTTAGAAATTTTAGAAATCTCAGCAATCACAGAAATCTCAGAAATCTTAGAATTTTCAAAAAAAATCAGAATTCTTCGAAATCTCAGAAATTCCAGAAATTTTAATAATTCAAGAATTATCAGAAATTTTCAAGATATGAGAAATTTCAGAAATCTCCGATATTTGAGAAATTTCATAATTCTCAGAAATCTAAGAATTTTCAAGAAACTCGGAAATTTCAGAAATCTCAGATATTTCAAAAATCTCAGAAACTTCAGAAATCTCAGAAATTTTAGAAATTTCAGAATTTTCAGAAATATCAGAAATCCCAAAATATCAGAATTCTCAGAAATCTGAAAATTTTCAAAAATCTCAGAATGCTCAGAATTCTCAGAATTTTCAAAATTCGCAGAATTTTAAGATATCTCAGAAATCTCAGTACTTGCAGGATTGTCAAAAATCTCAGAAATCTTAGAATTCTTAGAAATCTCAGAATTTCAAAAAAATTCTCAGCGATCTCAGAAATCCCAGAAATCTCAGAAATTTATAAAACCTCAGAATTTTCAGAAATATCAGGCATTTCAAAAATCTTAGAATTCTCAGAAACCGAAGAAATTTCAAAAATCGCAGAATTCTCATAAATATCAGAAAGCTCAGAAATGTCAGAATTTTCAAAAATCTCAGAATTCTCAAAAACTTCAGAAATCTCAAAAATTTCAAAAATCTCAGAATTCCCAGCAATCTAAGAATTTTCAAAAATTTCAAAATTCTTAGAAATATCAGAAATTTAAGAAATTTCAGAAGTTTCAAAAATCTCAGCAATCTCAGATTTTTCAAAATTCTCAGACTCTTTAGATATTTCAGAAATGTCACAAATCTAAGAATTCTCAGAACCTTCAGAATTTTCAAAAAATTTCAGAAATCTTAGAAATCTCAGAAATTTCAAAAATTTCAAAAATCTTAGAATTCTCAGAAATTTTGGAAATCTCACAAATTTCAGAAATATCAGAAATTTTAATAAATCTCAGAATTCTCAGAAATCAAAAATATTTCAAAAATCTCAGAAATTTCAGAAATCTCAGATATTTCAAAACACTCTGAATTCTCAGAAATTTTAGAAAAATAAATAATTTCAAAAATCTCAGAATTCTCAAAAATCTCAGAATTTTCACAAATCTCAGAAATCTGAGAAATCTCAGAAATTTCAGAAATATCAAAAATCTCAGAAATCTCAGAAATCTCTGAAACATCAGAAATATCAGAAATCTTTAAAAATCTCACAAATCTCAGAAATTTCAGACATCTCTGAAACTCAAACTTCTCAGAAATTTCAACATTCACAGAAATCTCAGAATTCTCAGAAATCTCCGAATTCACATAAATCATAGGGATTTGAAAATCTCAGAATGCTCAGAAATTTCAGAATTATAAGAAATCTCAGAAATCTCAGAAATCTCAGAATTCTCAGAAATCTCAGAAATTTCAGATATCTCAGAAATAAGAGAAATCCCAGAAATCTCAGAAATTCAGAAATGTCAGAATTCTAAGAAATCTCAGAAATATCAGAAATCTCAGAGTTTTCAAAAACCTCAGAAAACTCAGAAATCTCAGAATTTTCAAAACTCTCAGAATATTAAGATATATCAATAATCTCAGAAATCTAAGAATTCTCAGAGCTATCAGAATTTTAAAAAATCTCAGAAATTTCTAAATTCTTAGGAATATCAGAAATTTAGAAATCTCAGAAGTTTCAAAAATGTCAGCAAATTCAGATTTTTCGAAATTCTCAGATTCTTTAGATATTTCAGAAATCTCAGAAATCTAAGAGTTTTCAGAACTTTCAGAATTTTCAAAAAAATTCAGAAATCTTTGAAATCTCAGAAATTTCAAAAATTTCAAAAATCTTAGAATTCTTCGAAATTTTGGAAATCTCAGAAATTTCAGAAATTTAAGAATTCTCAGAAATCAAAAAATTTTCAAAAATCTCAGAAATCTCAGATATTTCAAAAATCTTTGAATTCTCAGAATTTTTAGAAAGCTAAATAATTTAAAATATCTCAGAATTCTCAAAAATCTTAGAATGTTTAGAAATCTCAGAAATCTCAGAAATATCACAAATATCAGAAGTTTAAAAAATCTCAGAAATCTCAGAAATTTCAAAAATCTCAAAATTCTCAGAAATAAAAAACAATTGAAAATCTCAGAAATCTAAGAAATCTCAGACATTTAAAAATCTCTGAATTCTCACAAGGTTTAGAAAAATAAACAATTTCAAAAATCTCACGATTCTCACAAATCTCAGAATTTTTAGACATCCCAGAAATCTAAGAAATTTCAGAAATCTCAGAAATCTCAGAAATCTCAGAAATCTCAGAAATCTCAGAAATCTAAGAAATTCAGAAATCTCAGAAATCTCAGAAATCGCAAAACTTTGAAAATTCTTAGAATTCTCAGAAATTTGGGAAATCTCAGAAGTTTTGGAAATACCAGAAATTTCGAAAATCTTAGAATTCTCAAAAATCTAAGAATTTTAAAAAATCTCAGAATTATCAGAAATCTCATAAGTTTTAATAATCTTTTTAAATAATTTTTTTAAATCAAATTTTTAAAATCATTATTTTAAGAATATAAGAATAAAAATTTGGGTCCTTTCTCATTGTGGGATTTCCGGCAATGAGAAGGCAGACTCACTGGTCAAAACAGGCGTCCAAGAAGGCGCTTTTTACGACAGACCTATCTCGGCCCAGGAATTCCTTCGTTTTCCACAGCAACTTTTCCTGTCTCGCTGGCAGAGCAAGTGGAAGGCGGATGAACTCGGGCGTTTTCTCTTCTCGACCTCTCCGCAAGTGTCCCTGCGGCCTTGGTTCGACGGGCTCTCTGTAGACCGGGCATTCATACGAATGATGTCTCGACTGATGTCGAATCATTTTGCGTTGAATGCTCATCTACAGCGTATAACTCTGGCTCAGACAAAAGTATGTGGCTGCGGTTACGGATTCCACGAGGTGGATCACCTTCTGTGGCCCTGCGTGGAATTTGAAACCGCAAGACCCTCCTTGTTGAGCGCAGTCGATAATATCGGCAGACGACCGAGTACAGAAATCAGAGAAGTGTTAGCTACCAGTGACCTCCCCTACATGAGGAACATTCACCGATTTGCCAGAGACAACGGTCTTGTCCTATGATTGCACATCCCTAGTATCCTTCCAATCCTTATTCGTGTTTCCCCATTCCTTTTTTGTTAAATATTGTGTTGTCTATATCTTAAGTGTATTTCTTGTAGTGCCACGGGTGATCCGATGACTGGGCATGAGCACTCGAGGGTGGTTCCAACACTGCCGTAAAAGGGAGGCAGGCGTTGTTCAAAGTGCAGTGTTCTCCACTCCAGTCCAGTTTTGACACATTGAGTTTGACAGCGTTGGCGTCGGGTCGCGTTTGCTGCTGCGGAGATTGTCAAAAATCTCAGAATTTCTAGAAATCTCAGAAATCTCAGAAATCTCAGAAATATCAGAAATATTAGAAATCTCAGGAATTTTAGAAATCTCAGAATTCTTAGAAATTTAAGAAATCTTAGCAATCTCAGAAATCTCAGAAATCTTAGAATTTAAAAAAAAATCAGAATTCTTCGAAATCTCAGAAAATCCAGAAATTTTAATAATTCCAGAATTATCAGAAATTTTCAAGATCTCAGAAATTTCAGAAATCTCAGATTTTTGAGAAATTTCATAATTCTCAGAAATCTAAGAATTTTCAAGAAACTCGGAAATTTCAGAAATCTCAGATATTTCAAAAATCTCAGAAACTTCAGAAATCTCAGAAATTTTAGAAATTTCAGAAATTTCAGAAATCTCAGAAATCTCAGAAATCCCAAAATATCAGAATTCTCAGAAATCTGAAAATTTTCAAAAATCTCAGAATGCTCAGAATTCTCAGAATTTCCAAAATTTGCAGAATTTTAAGAATTCTCAGAAATCTCAGAACTCGCAGGATTGTCAAAAATCTCAGAAATCTTAGAATTCTTAGAAATCTCAGAATTTCAAAAAAATTCTCAGCGATCTCAGAAATCCCAGAAATCTCAGAAATTTATAAAACCTCAGAATTTTCAGAAATCTGAGGCATTTCAAAAATCCCAGAATTCTCATAAATATCAGAAATCTCAGAAATGTCAGAATTTTCAAAAATCTCAGAATTCTCAAAAATCTCAGAATTCTCAAAAACTTCAGAAATCTCAAAAATTTCAAAAATCTCAGAATTCCCAAAAATCTAAGAATTTTCAAAAATCTCAAAAATTTCAAAATTCTTAGAAATATCAGAAATTTAAGAAATTTCAGAAGTTTCAAAAATCTCAGCAATCTCAGATTTTTCAAAATTCTCAGACTCTTTAGATATTTCAGAAATCTAACAAATCTAAGAATTCTCAGAACCTTCAGAATTTTGAAAAAATTTCAGAAATCTTAGAAATCTCAGAATTTTCAAAAATTTCAAAAATCTTAGAATTCTCAGAAATTTTGGAAATCTCAGAAATTTCAGAAATATCAGAAATTTTAAGAAATCTCAGAATTCTCAGAAATCAAAAAATTATCAAAAATCTCAGAAATTTCAGAAATCTCAGATATTTCAAAACACTCTGAATTCTCAGAAATTTTTGAAAAATATATAATTTCAAAAATCTCAGAATTTTCACAAATCTCAGAAATCTGAGAAATCTCAGAAATCTCAGAAATATCACAAATCTCAAAAATCTCAGAAATCTCTGAAATATCAGAAATATCAGAAATATCAGAAATCTTAAAAAATCTCACAAATTTCAGAAATTTCCGAAATCTCTTAAACTCAAAATTCTCAGAAATTTCAACATTCTCAGAAATCTCAGAATTCTCAGAAATCTCCGAATTCTCATAAATCATAGGGATTTGAAAATCTCAGAATGCTCAGAAATTTCAGAATTATAAGAAATCTCAGAAATCTCAGAAATCTCAGAATTCTCAGAATTCTCAGAAATCTTAGAAATTTCAGATATCTCAGAAATAACAGAAATCCCAGACACCTCAGTAATTCTAAGAAATCTCAGAATTCTAAGAAATCTCAAAAATCTCAGAAATCTCAGAATTTTCAAAAACCTCAGAATTCTCAGAAATCTCAGAATTTTCAAAACTCTCAGAATATTAAGATATATCAATAATCTCAGAAATCTAAGAATTCTCAGAGCTATCAGAATTTTAAAAAATCTCAGAAATATCTAAATTCTTAGAAATATCAGAAATTTAGAAATCTCAGAAGTTTCAAAAATGTCAGCAATTTCAGATTTTTCGAAATTCTCAGATTCTTTAGATATTTCAGAAATCTCAGAAATCTAAGAGTTTTCAGAACTTTCAGAATTTTCAAAAAAATTCAGAAATCTTTGAAATCTCAGAAATTTCAGAAATTTCAAAAATTTCAAAAATCTTAGAATTCTTAGAAATTTTGGAAATCTCAGAAATTTAAGAATTCTCAGAAATAAAAAAAATTTCAAAAATCTCAGAAATCCCAGATATTTCAAAAATCTCTGAATTCTCAGAAATTTAAGAAAGCTAAATAATTTAAAATATCTCGGAATTCTCAAAAATCTTAGAATTTTTAGAAATCTCAGAAATCTCAGAAATATCACAAATATCAGAAATGTAAAAAATCTCAGAAATCTCAGAAATTTCAAAGATCTCAAAATTCTCAGAAATAAAAAAAAATTGAAAATCTCAGAAATCTAAGAAATCTCAGACATTTAAAAAATCTCTGAATTCTCAGAAGGTTTAGAAAAAGAAATAATTTCAAAAATCTCACGATTCTAGATAATCTCAGAATTTTTAGACATTTCAGAAATATCAGAAATATCAGAAATCTCAGGAATTTTAGAAATCTCAGAATTCTTAGAAATTTCAGAAATCTCAGCAATCACAGAAATCTTAGAAATCTTAGAATTTAAAAAAAATTCAGAATTCTTCGAAATCTCAGAAATCCCAGAAATTTTAAAAATTCCAGAATTATCAGAAATTTTCTAGATCTCAGAAATTTCAGAAATCTCAGATATTTGAGAAATTTCAGATTTCTCAGAAATCTAACAATTTTCAAGAAACTCGGAAATTTCAGAAATGTCAGAAATTTTAGAAATTTCAGAAATTTCAGAAATCTCAGAAATCCCAAAATATCAGAATTCTCAGAAATCTGAAAATTTTCAAAAATCTTAGAATGCTCAGAATTCTCAGAATTTTCAAAATTTGCAGAATTTTAAGATATCTCAGAAATCTCAGAACTCTCAGAATTGTCAAAAATCTCAGAAATCTCAGAATTCTCAGAAATCTCAGAATTTTAAAAAATTCTCAGCGATCTCAGAAATCTCAGAAATCCCAGAAAATTTATAAAACCTCAGAATTTTCAAAAATCTCAGGCATTTCAAAAATCTTAGAATTCTCAGAAACCGAAGAAATTTCAAAAATCGCAGAATTCTCATAAATATCAGAACGCTCAGAACTGTCAGAATTTTCAAAAATCTCAGAATTCTCAAAAACTTCAGAAATCTCAAAAATTTCAATAATCTCAGAATTCCCAGCAATCTAAGAATTTTCAAAAATCTCAAAAATTTCAAAATTCTTAGAAATATCAGAAATTTAAGAAATTTCAGAAGTTTCAAAAATCTCAGCAATCTCAGATTTTTCAAAATTCTCAGACTCTTTAGATATTTCAGACATCTCACAAATCTAAGAATTCTCAGAACCTTCAGAATTTTCAAAAAATTTCAGAAATCTTAGAAATCTCAGAAATTTCAAAAATTTCAAAAATCTTAGAATTCTCAGAAATTTTGGAAATCTCAGAAATTTCAGAAATATCAGAAATTTTAATAAATCTCAGAATTCTCAGAAATCAAAAATATTTCAAAAATCTCAGAAATTTCAGAAATCTCAGATATTTCAAAACACTCTGAATTGTCAGAAATTTTAGAAAAATAAATAATTTCAAAAATCTCAGAATTCTCAAAAATCTCAGAATTCTCAAAATCTCAGAATTCTCAAAAATCTCAGAATTTTCACAAATCTCAGAAATATGAGAAATCTCAGAAATCTCAGAAATCTCAGAAATCTCAGAAATCTCAGAAATCTCAGAAATCTCAGAAATCTCAGAAATCTCAGAAATCTCAGAAATCTCAGAAATCGCAAAACTTTGAAAATTCTCAGAATTCTCAGAAATTTTGGAAATCTCAGAAATTTTGGAAATCCCAGAAATTTCGAAAATCTTAGAATTCTCAAACATCTAAGAATTTTAAAAAATCTCAGAATTCTCAGAAATCTCATAAGTTTTAAAAATCTTTTTAAATAATTTTTTTAAATCAAATTTTTAAAATCATTATTTTAAGAATATAAGAATAAAAATTTGGGTCCTTTCTCATTGTGGGATTCCCGGCAATGAGAAGGCAGACTCACTGGTCAAAACAGGCGTCCAAGAAGGCGCTTTTTACGACAGACCTATCTCGGCCCAGGAATTCCTTCGTTTTCCACAGCAACTTTTCCTGTCTCGCTGGCAGAGCATGTGGGAGGCGGATGAACTCGGGCGTTTTCTCTTCTCGATCTCTCCGCAAGTGTCCCTGCGGCCTTGGTTCGATGGGCTCTCTGTAGACCGGGCATTCATACGAATGATGTCTCGACTGATGTCGAATCATTTTGCGTTGAATGCTCATCTATAGCGTATAACTCTGGCTCAGACAAAAGTGTGTGGCTGCGGTGACGGATTCCACGACGTGGATCACCTTCTGTGGTCCTGCGTGGAATTTGAAACCGCAAGACCCTCCTTGTTGAGGTGCAGTCGATAATATCGGCAGACGACCGGGTACTGAAATCAGAGAAGTGTTAGCTACCAGTGACCTCCCCTACATGAGGAACATTCACCGATTCGCCAGAGACAACGGTCTTGTCCTATGATTCCACATCCCTAGTATCCTTCCAATCCTTATTCGTGTTTCCTATTCCTTTTTTGTTAAATGTTGTGTTGTCTATGTCTTAAGTGTATTTCTTGTAGTGCCACGGGTGATCCGATGACTGGGCATGAGCACTCGAGGGTGGTTCCAACACTGCCGTAAAAGGGAGGCAGGCGTTGTTCAAAGTGCGGTGTTCTCCACTCCAGTCCAGTTTTGACACATTGAGTTTGACAACGTTGGCGTCAGGTCGCGTTCGCTGCTGCGGAGATTGTCAAAAATCTCAGAATATCTAGAAATCTCAGAAATCTTAGAAATCTCAGAAATATCAGAAATATCAGAAATCTCAGGAATTTTAGAAATCTCAGAGTTCTTAGAAATTTTAGAAATCTCAGCAATCACAGAAATCTCAGAAATCTTAGAATTTTCAAAAAAATCAGAATTCTTCGAAATCTCAGAAATTCCAGAAATTTTAATAATTCAAGAATTATCAGAAATTTTCAAGATCTCAGAAATTTCAGAAATCTCCGATATTTGAGAAATTTCATAATTCTCAGAAATCTAAGAATTTTCAAGAAACTCGTAAATTTCAGAAATCTCAGATATTTCAAAAATCTCAGAAACTTCAGAAATCTCAGAAATTTTAGAAATTTCAGAAATTTCAGAAATCTCAGAAATCCCAAAATATCAGAATTCTCAGAAATCTGAAAATTTTCAAAAATCTCAGAATGCTCAGAATTCTCAGAATTTTCAAAATTCGCAGAATTTTAAGATATCTCAGAAATCTCAGTACTTGTAGGATTGTCAAAAATCTCAGAAATCTTAGAATTCTTAGAAATCTCAGAATTTCAAAAAAATTCTCAGCGATCTCAGAAATCCCAGAAATCTCAGAAATTTATAAAACCTCAGAATTTTCAGAAATCTCAGGCATTTCAAAAATCTTAGAATTCTCAGAAACCGAAGAAATTTCAAAAATCGCAGAATTCTCATAAATATCAGAACGCTCAGAACTGTCAGAATTTTCAAAAATCTCAGAATTCTCAAAAACTTCAGAAATCTCAAAAATTTCAATAATCTCAGAATTCCCAGCAATCTAAGAATTTTCAAAAATCTCAAAAATTTCAAAATTCTTAGAAATATCAGAAATTTAAGAAATTTCAGAAGTTTCAAAAATCTCAGCAATCTCAGATTTTTCAAAATTCTCAGACTCTTTAGATATTTCAGACATCTCACAAATCTAAGAATTCTCAGAACCTTCAGAATTTTCAAAAAATTTCAGAAATCTTAGAAATCTCAGAAATTTCAAAAATTTCAAAAATCTTAGAATTCTCAGAAATTTTGGAAATCTCAGAAATTTCAGAAATATCAGAAATTTTAAGAAATCTCAGAATTCTCAGAAATCAAAAATATTTCAAAAATCTCAGAAATTTCAGAAATCTCAGATATTTCAAAACACTCTGAATTCTCAGAAATTTTAGAAAAATAAATAATTTCAAAAATCTCAGAATTCTCAAAAATCTCAGAATTTTCACAAATCTCAGAAATCTGAGAAATCTCAGAAATTTCAGAAATATCAGAAATCTCAGAAATCTGAGAAATCTCTGAAACATCAGAAATATCAGAAATCTTTAAAAATCTCACAAATCTCAGAAATTTCAGACATCTCTGAAACTCAAAATTCTCAGAAATTTCAACATTCACAGAAATCTCAGAATTCTCAGAAATCTCCGAATTCACATAAATCATAGGGATTTGAAAATCTCAGAATGCTCAGAAATTTCAGAATTATAAGAAATCTCAGAAATCTCAGAAATCTCAGAATTCTCAGAAATCTCAGAAATTTCAGATATCTCAGAAATAACAGAAATCCCAGAAATCTCAGAAATTCAGAAATGTCAGAATTCTAAGAAATCTCAGAAATATCAGAAATCTCAGAATTTTCAAAAACCTCAGAAAACTCAGAAATCTCAGAATTTTCAAAACTCTCAGAATATTAAGATATATCAATAATCTCAGAAATCTAAGAATTCTCAGAGCTATCAGAATTTTAAAAAATCTCAGAAATTTCTAAATTCTTAGGAATATCAGAAATTTAGAAATCTCAGAAGTTTCAAAAATGTCAGCAATTTCAGATTTTTCGAAATTCTCAGATTCTTTAGATATTTCAGAAATCTCAGAAATCTAAGAGTTTTCAGAACTTTCAGAATTTTCAAAAAAATTCAGAAATCTTTGAAATCTCAGAAATTTCAGAAATTTCAAAAATTTCGAAAATCTTAGAATTCTTAGAAATTTTGGAAATCTCAGAAATTTCAGAAATTTAAGAATTCTCAGAAATCAAAAAATTTTCAAAAATCTCAGAAATCTCAGATATTTCAAAAATCTCAAAATTCTCAGAAATAAAAAAAAAAAATGAAAATCTCAGAAATCTAAGAAATCTCAGACATTTAAAAAATCTCTGAATTCTCAGAAGGTTTAGAAAAATAAATAATTTCAAACATCTCATGATTCTTAAAAATCTCAGAATTTTTAGACATCTCAGAAATCTAAAGAATTTCAAAAATCTCAGAAATCTCAGAAATCTCAGAAATCTCAGAAATCTCAGAAATCGCAAAACTTTGAAAATTCTCAGAATTCTCAGAAATTTTGGAAATCTCAGAAATTTTGGAAATACCAGAAATTTCGAAAATCTTAGAATTCTCAAAAATCTAAGAATTTTTAAAAGTCTCAGAATTCTCAGAAATCTCATAAGTTTTAAAAATCTTTTTAAATAATTTTTTTAAATCAAATTTTTAAAATCATTATTTTAAGAATATAAGAATAAAAATTTGGGTCCTTTCTCATTGTGGGATTCCCGGCAATGAGAAGGCAGACTCACTGGTCAAAACAGGCGTCCAAGAAGGCGCTGTTTTCTCTTCTCGATCTCTCCGCAAGTGTCCCTGCGGCCTTGGTTCGATGGGCTCTCTGTAGACCGGGCATTCATACGAATGATGTCTCGACTGATGTCGAATCATTTTGCGTTGAATGCTCATCTACAGCGTATAACTCTGGCTCAGACAAAAGTATGTGGCTGCGGTGACGGATTCCACGACGTGGATCACCTTCTGTGGTCCTGCGTGGAATTTGAAACCGCAAGACCCTTCTTGTTGAGCGCAGTCGATAATATCGGCAGACGACCGGGTACTGAAATCAGAGAAGTATTGGCTACCAGTGACCTCCCCTACATCCCAACCAAACCGAACGGGGCAAAACAGCGTGTGTCTTGCTCTAAATCGTCTAGCTCACTTGTTTACACTTATGTACGAGTATTCTGTGACGTCATGAACTTTGGATTTGCCGTAACCGTACGATTCTGTGTTTCGTTCACACTCCTATAACTGTTTCATTCGCACTTACAGACGAGATAGGCCGAGCAATGTTTTTTTGCCAACGATATCGATGTTGTGTCTAGATCGTATCGATGCATTGGTTTTACATTTCGCTCAAACTCGTATGTCATTCCTCTCGCACTCACGGACAGTATAGACGGAGTAAATTTTTGTTCTGAAAGGTATCGATACATGTGTGTATACGCCGGTTGTTTTCCCTTGCTTGCACTGCTATACCTCACACACAAACGCATACATACACGCCTCGTACCTTTAAACGCGTAACCGTCTGAAATCACGCCAGACGGCGGAGTAAGTGAAAGCGAAAAAAATATCCTGGTGCCATGAAGTTTGTAACTCTTTGATATTAAAAGAAACATATATTTTTTAAATACAGGAAAAATCATTATCTCACAAAGTATTTAGTTTTTCAGTTCAGTTTTAATAGGTGTTTATTTCTTGGGTGTTGGTCCAGCTGAGAGATCTTTGTAAAATAGTGTTATTTGAAAGTGTTGTTACCGTTTTTGTAATGGCTGACTTAAAACGTCTGCGCAAATCTGGCATGTTTTATCGCCAAGCTGCAAAGTATATGGCGCTGGAACCTACGGGAAAGGATAATCAGGATGCAGGACCAAGCCAACCATGTTAGTTGACTTTATTACACAAGTTTAACGAATATAAAGTTCGATTACATCGTAGTGTTAATGTTATATTATTATTTACAACATACCCAAAATATAGCCACGAGCAATTTAAACCATGAAATGCAGCGCACATCGCCGACCCCAGAACAAAGTCCAGTACCAAATATGAACCAGACCGAAGAAGAATATGTCGAATTGGCTGACTACATCGATTGCTGTTCTTCCTGTGAGATGAGAATGAAATCAACACTGACGATACGTTCAATCAAATTATCGATAAAATGTCTATAGTTGATGGAATTCGTTACTGGGCACTTTCCACCAACGCGTCGCATAGCTCCATAAACATAATTTGAAAGCTTTTTAAAAAAGCCAACATCAAAGTCCCTTTAACCGCTAAAAATTTGCTGCGCACAAATCGGAATCCTTCGACGGACTTCAGTACTAACAAAGTAGTTAATACAATTTTTCCCACGTTAACATACCTTTTGCAATTGGAACAGTATTTTGCTTTCCAGTGTCAGTAGCTAACGCACAATATTTCAATATATTTATAAAAAGCTGTTTAAACCATACAAAATTCAATTTGAATGCTACCTTTCGATCCTAATACTTTGACAAATTGGTTGTACTCAGATGAAAACGTCATATCATCTGTTTCTTTGTCCAGCGGCATTTTGCTTAAATAGTAAAAGATGATAATGAATAAAGGCGATGCATTACATCACGGTCCACCACGACGATTTTTATCAAAACCATGGATCATTGAAACTCAACAATTATATTCATTATAGTATGCTAGTTTTGCATTTACCAAATACAAATACAAGAATGTACACAAAAAACACATTTTCTTTAACTTGCGATCCTATACAGCGCATGTAAAACAAAACCTACTCCGATCCACACTAGATTATCACGACTAAAAAGGACCATCGCATCACCGCCGCAGTAAATCATATGGTAAATATGCATTATACACTAATAATCACAGTTCAATTCTCACTTCTCCTGCTCACCTCTACATATCCAGAAAAAACAGTACTGCATATTTCAATCTCTTCTCTCTACAGTTCAATTCTCACTTCTCCTGCTCACCTCTAGATATCCAGAAAAAACAGTACTGCATATTTCAATCTCTCCTCTACACACAGGCTCAAAAGCAGCTACCTTGATCCATAAGAGAAACAGAGCAAAAAGCATGGAAGAACGAACAAGCAGTGCGAAAGAGAAAAAAACAGCATACACAAATCAATTTTTTTGCACATTTTTCATGACGTCGAAAATTTTGTGACGTCATAACTTGTGGTAAACAAAATTGCCCCATCCGTTTCTGACTACGGGGCAATCATCGCGACAAAAGTAGGGCCCCATTTTAGCCCCATTCTTGCAACGACTTTACCTATTTTGTTATGCTTGGGATGAGGATCATTCACCGATTCGCCAGAGACAACGGTCTTGTCCTATGATTCCACATCCCTAGTATCCTTCCAATCCTTATTCGTGTTTCCCCATGCCTTTTTTGTTAAATGTTGTGTTGTCTATGTCTTAAGTGTATTTTTTGTAGTGCCACGGGTGATCCGATGACTGGGGATGAGCACTCGTGGGTGGTTCCAACACTGCCGTAAAAGGGAGGCAGGCGTTGTTCAAAGTGCAGTGTTCTCCACTCCAGTCCAGTTTTGACACATTGAGTTTGACAGCGTTGGCGTCGGGTCGCGTTCGCTGCTGCGGAGATTGTCAAAAATCTCAGAATTTTCAAAAATCTCAGATTATCTAGAAATCTCAGAAATCTCAGAAACCTTAGAAATCTCAGAAATATCAGAAATATCAGAAATTTCAGGAATTTTAGAAATCTCAGAATTCTTAGAAATTTTAGAAATCTCAGCAATCACAGAAATCTCAGAAATCTTAGAATTTTCAAAAAATTCAGAATTCTTCGAAATCTCAGAAATCCCAGACATTTTAAAAATTCCAGAATTATCAGAAATTTTCTAGATCTCAGAAATTTCAGAAATCTCAGATATTTGAGAAATTTCAGATTTCTCAGAAATCTAGCAATTTTCAAGAAACTCGGAAATTTCAGAAATGTCAGAAATTTTAGAAATTTCAGAAATTTCAGAAATCTCAGAAATCCCAAAATATCAGAATTCTCAGAAATCTGAAAATTTTCAAAAATCTCAGAATGCTCAGAATTCTCAGAATTTTCAAAAATCTCAGAATGCTCAGAATTCTCAGAATTTTCAAAATTCGCAGAATTTTAAGATATCTCAGAAATCTCAGAACTCTCAGAATTGTCAAAAATCTCAGAAATCTTAGAATTCTCAGAAATCTCAGAATTTTAAAAAATTCTCAGCGATCTCAGAAATCTCAGAAATCTCAGAAATTTATAAAACCTCAGAATTTTCAGAAATTTCAGGCATTTCAAAAATCTTAGAATTCTCAGAAATTGAAGAAATTTCAAAAATCGCAAAATTCTCAAAAATCTCAGAAATCTCAGAAATGTCAAAATTTTCTAAAATCTCAGAATTCTCAAAAACTTCAGAAGTATCAGAAATTTCAAAAAAATTAGAATTCCCTGAAATCTAACAATTTTCAGAAATCTCAAAAATTTCAAAATTCTTAGAAATATCAGAAATCTCAGAAATTTCAAAAATCTTAGAATTCCCAGAAATCTCATAAGTTTTAAAAATCTTTTTAAATAATTTTTTTAAATCAAATTTTTAAAATCATTATTTTAAGAATATAAGAATAAAAATTTGGGTCCTTTCTCATTGTGAGATTCCCGGCAATGAGAAGGCAGACTCACTGGTCAAAACAGGCGTCCAAGAAGGCGCTTTTTACGACAGACCTATCTCGGCCCAGGAATTCCTTCGTTTTCCACAGCAACTTTTCCTGTCTCGCTGGCAGAGCATGTGGGAGGCGGATGAACTCGGGCGTTTTCTCTTCTCGATCTCTCCGCAAGTGTCCCTGCGGCCTTGGTTCGATGGGCTCTCTGTAGACCGGGCATTCATACGAATGATGTCTCGACTGATGTCGAATCATTTTGCGTTGAATGCTCATCTACAGCGTATAACTCTGGCTCAGACAAAAGTATGTGGCTGCGGTGACGGATTCCACGACGTGGATCACCTTCTGTGGTCCTGCGTGGAATTTGAAACCGCAAGACCGCTACCAGTGACCTCCCCTACATGAGGATCATTCACCGATTCGCCAGAGACAACGGTCTTGTCCTATGATTCCACATCCCTAGTATCCTTCCAATCCTTATTCGTGTTTCCCCATTCCTTTTTTGTTAAATGTTGTATTGTCTATGTCTTAAATGTATTTCTTGTAGTGCCACGGGTGATCCGATGACTGGGCATGAGCACTCGTGGGTGGTTCCAACACTGCCGTAAAAGGGAGGCAGGCGTTGTTCAAAGTGCAGTGTTCTCCACTCCAGTCCAGTTTTGACACATTGAGTTTGACAGCGTTGGTGTCGGGTCGCGTTCGCTGCTGCGGAGATTGTCAAAAATCTCAGAATTTTCAAAAATCTCAGATTATCTAGAAATCTCAGAAATCTCAGAAATCTTTGAAATCTCAGAAATATCAGAAATATCAGAAATCTCAGGAATTTTAGAAATCTCAGAATTCTTAGAAATTTTAGAAATCTCAGCAATCACAGAAATCTCAGAAATCTTTGAATTTTCAAAAAATTCAGAATTCTTCGAAATCTCAGAAATCCCAGACATTTTAAAAATACCAGAATTATCAGAAATTTTCTAGATCTCAGAAATTTCAGAAATCTCAGATATTTGAGAAATTTCAGATTTCTCAGAAATCTAAGAATTTTCAAGAAACTCGGAAATTTCAGAAATGTCAGAAATTTTAGAAATTTCAGAAATTTCAGAAATCTCAGAAATCCCAAAATATCAGAATTCTCAGAAATCTGATAATTTTCAAAAATCTCAGAATGCTCAGAATTCTCAGAATTTTCAAAATTCGCAGAATTTTAAGATATCTCAGAAATCTCAGAACTCTCAGAATTGTCAAAAATCTCAGAATGCTCAGAATTCTCAGAAATCTCAGAATTTTAAAAAATTCTCAGCGATCTCAGAAATCTCAGAAATCTCAGAAATTTATAAAACCTCAGAATTTTCAGAAATCTCAGGCATTTCAAAAATCTTGGAATTCTAAGAAATCGAAGAAATCTCAGAAATGTCAAAATTTTCTCAAAATCTCAGAAATCTCAGAAATGACAAAATTAAAAAAAAAAAAAGAATTCTCAAAAACTTCAGAAATATCAGAAATTTCAAAAAAATTAGAATGCCCTGAAATCTAAGAATTTTCAGAAATCTCAAAAATTTCAAAATTCTTAGAAATATCAGAAATCTCAGAAATTTAAAAAATCTTAGAACTCCCAGAAATCAAAGACTTTTCAAAAATCTCAAAAATTTCAAAATTCTTAGAAATATCAGAAATTTAAGAAATCTCAGAAGTTTCAAAAATCTCAGCAATCTCAGATTTTTCAAAATTCTCAGACTCTTTAGATATTTCAGACATCTCACAAATCTAAGAATTCTCAGAACTTTCAGAATTTTCAAAAAATTTCAGAAATCTTAGAAATCTCAGAAATCTCAGAAATTTCAAAAATCTTAGAATTCTCAGAAATTTTGAAAATCTCAGAAATTTCAGAAATATCAGAAATTTAATAAATCTCAGAATTCTCAGAAATCAAAAAATTTTCAAAAATCTCATAAATTTCAGAAATCTCAGATATTTCAAAACACTCTGATTTCTCAGAAATTTTAGAAAAATAAATAATTTCAAAAATCTCAGAATTCTCAAAAATCTCAGAAATCTGAGAAATCTCAGAAATCTCAGAAATATCACAAATCTCAAAAATCTCAGAAATCTCTGAAATATCAGAAATATCAGAAATATCAGAAATCTTAAAAAATCTCACAAATTTCAGAAATTTCCGAATTCTCTGAAACTCAAAATTCTCAGAAATTTCAACATTCTCAGAAATCTCAGAATTCTCAGAAATCTCCTAATTCTCATAAATCATAGGGATTTGAAAATCTCAGAATGCTCAGAAATTTCAGAATTATAAGAAATCTCAGAAATCTCAGAAATCTCAGAATTCTCAGAAATCTCAGAAATCTTAGAAATTTCAGATATCTCAGAAATAACAGAAATCCCAGACACCTCAGTAATTCTAAGAAATCTCAGAATTCTAAGAAATCTCAAAAATCTCAGAAATCTCAGAATTTTCAAAAACCTCAGAATTCTCAGAAATCTCAGAATTTTCAAAACTCTCAGAATATTAAGATATATCAATAATCTCAGAAATCTAAGAATTCTCAGAGCTATCAGAATTTTAAAAAATCTCAGAAATATCTAAATTCTTAGAAATATCAGAAATTTAGAAATCTCAGAAGTTTCAAAAATGTCAGCAATTTCAGATTTTTCGAAATTCTCAGATTCTTTAGATATTTCAGAAATCTCAGAAATCTAAGAGTTTTCAGAACTTTCAGAATTTTCAAAAAAATTCAGAAATCTTTGAAATCTCAGAAATTTCAGAAATTTCAAAAATTTCAAAAATCTTAGAATTCTTAGAAATTTTGGAAATCTCAGAAATTTAAGAATTCTCAGAAATAAAAAAATTTTCAAAAATCTCAGAAATCCCAGATATTTCAAAAATCTCTGAATTCTCAGAAATTTAAGAAAGCTAAATAATTTAAAATATCTCGGAATTCTCAAAAATCTTAGAATTTTTAGAAATCTCAGAAATCTCAGAAATATCACAAATATCAGAAATGTAAAAAATCTCAGAAATCTCAGAAATTTCAAAGATCTCAAAATTCTCAGAAATAAAAAAAAATTGAAAATCTCAGAAATCTAAGAAATCTCAGACATTTAAAAAATCTCTGAATTCTCAGAAGGTTTAGAAAAAGAAATAATTTCAAAAATCTCACGATTCTAGAAAATCTCAGAATTTTTAGACATTTCAGAAATATCAGAAATATCAGAAATCTCAGGAATTTTAGAAATCTCAGAATTCTTAGAAATTTCAGAAATCTCAGCAATCACAGAAATCTTAGAAATCTTAGAATTTAAAAAAAATTCAGAATTCTTCGAAATCTCAGAAATCCCAGAAATTTTAAAAATTCCAGAATTATCAGAAATTTTCTAGATCTCAGAAATTTCAGAAATCTCAGATATTTGAGAAATTTCAGATTTCTCAGAAATCTAACAATTTTCAAGAAACTCGGAAATTTCAGAAATGTCAGAAATTTTAGAAATTTCAGAAATTTCAGAAATCTCAGAAATCCCAAAATATCAGAATTCTCAGAAATCTGAAAATTTTCAAAAATCTTAGAATGCTCAGAATTCTCAGAATTTTCAAAATTTGCAGAATTTTAAGATATCTCAGAAATCTCAGAACTCTCAGAATTGTCAAAAATCTCAGAAATCTCAGAATTCTCAGAAATCTCAGAATTTTAAAAAATTCTCAGTGATCTCAGAAATCTCAGAAATCCCAGAAAATTTATAAAACCTCAGAATTTTCAAAAATCTCAGGCATTTCAAAAATCTTAGAATTCTCAGAAACCGAAGAAATTTCAAAAATCGCAGGATTCTCATAAATATCAGAACGCTCAGAACTGTCAGAATTTTCAAAAATCTCAGAATTCTCAAAAACTTCAGAAATCTCAAAAATTTCAATAATCTCAGAATTCCCAGCAATCTAAGAATTTTCAAAAATCTCAAAAATTTCAAAATTCTTAGAAATATCAGAAATTTAAGAAATTTCAGAAGTTTCAAAAATCTCAGCAATCTCAGATTTTTCAAAATTCTCAGACTCTTTAGATATTTCAGACATCTCACAAATCTAAGAATTCTCAGAACCTTCAGAATTTTCAAAAAATTTCAGAAATCTTAGAAATCTCAGAAATTTCAAAAATTTCAAAAATCTTAGAATTCTCAGAAATTTTGGAAATCTCAGAAATTTCAGAAATATCAGAAATTTTAATAAATCTCAGAATTCTCAGAAATCAAAAATATTTCAAAAATCTCAGAAATTTCAGAAATCTCAGATATTTCAAAACACTCTGAATTCTCAGAAATTTTAGAAAAATAAATAATTTCAAAAATCTCAGAATTCTCAAAAATCTCAGAATTCTCAAAATCTCAGAATTCTCAAAAATCTCAGAATTTTCACAAATCTCAGAAATATGAGAAATCTCAGAAATCTCAGAAATCTCAGAAATCTCAGAAATCTCAGAAATCTCAGAAATCTCAGAAATCTCAGAAATCGCAAAACTTTGAAAATTCTCAGAATTCTCAGAAATTTTGGAAATCTCAGAAATTTTGGAAATCCCAGAAATTTCGAAAATCTTAGAATTCTCAAAAATCTAAGAATTTGAAAAAATCTCAGAATTCTCAGAAATCTCATAAGTTTTAAAAATCTTTTTAAATAATTTTTTTAAATCAAATTTTTAAAATCATTATTTTAAGAATATAAGAATAAAAATTTGGGTCCTTTCTCATTGTGGGATTCCCGGCAATGAGAAGGCAGACTCACTGGTCAAAACAGGCGTCCAAGAAGGCGCTATCTCGGCCCAGGAATTCCTTCGTTTTCCACAGCAACTTTTCCTGTCTCGCTGGCAGAGCATGTGGGAGGCGGATGAACTCGGGCGTTTTCTCTTCTCGATCTCTCCGCAAGTGTCCCTGCGGCCTTGGTTCGATGGGCTCTCTGTAGACCGGGCATTCATACGAATGATGTCTCGACTGATGTCGAATCATTTTGCGTTGAATGCTCATCTATAGCGTATAACTCTGGCTCAGACAAAAGTGTGTGGCTGCGGTGACGGATTCCACGACGTGGATCACCTTCTGTGGTCCTGCGTGGAATTTGAAACCGCAAGACCCTCCTTGTTGAGGTGCAGTCGATAATATCGGCAGACGACCGGGTACTGAAATCAGAGAAGTGTTAGCTACCAGTGACCTCCCCTACATGAGGAACATTCACCGATTCGCCAGAGACAACGGTCTTGTCCTATGATTCCACATCCCTAGTATCCTTCCAATCCTTATTCGTGTTTCCTATTCCTTTTTTGTTAAATGTTGTGTTGTCTATGTCTTAAGTGTATTTCTTGTAGTGCCACGGGTGATCCGATGACTGGGCATGAGCACTCGAGGGTGGTTCCAACACTGCCGTAAAAGGGAGGCAGGCGTTGTTCAAAGTGAGGTGTTCTCCACTCCAGTCCAGTTTTGACACATTGAGTTTGACAACGTTGGCGTCAGGTCGCGTTCGCTGCTGCGGAGATTGTCAAAAATCTCAGAATTTCTAGAAATCTCAGAAATCTTAGAAATCTCAGAAATATCAGAAATATCAGAAATCTCAGGAATTTTAGAAATCTCAGAGTTCTTAGAAATTTTAGAAATCTCAGCAATCACAGAAATCTCAGAAATCTTAGAATTTTGAAAAAAATCAGAATTCTTCGAAATCTCAGAAATTCCAGAAATTTTAATAATTCAAGAATTATCAGAAATTTTCAAGATCTCAGAAATTTCAGAAATCTCCGATATTTGAGAAATTTCATAATTCTCAGAAATCTAAGAATTTTCAAGAAACTCGTAAATTTCAGAAATCTCAGATATTTCAAAAATCTCAGAAACTTCAGAAATCTCAGAAATTTTAGAAATTTCAGAAATTTCAGAAATCTCACAAATCCCAAACTATCAGAATTCTCAGAAATCTGAAAATTTTCAAAAATCTCAGAATGCTCAGAATTCTCAGAATTTTCAAAATTCGCAGAATTTTAAGATATCTCAGAAATCTCAGTACTTGCAGGATTGTCAAAAATCTCAGAAATCTTAGAATTCTTAGAAATCTCAGAATTTCAAAAAAATTCTCAGCGATCTCAGAAATCCCAGAAATCTCAGAAATTTATAAAACCTCAGAATTTTCAGAAATCTCAGGCATTTCAAAAATCTTAGAATTCTCAGAAACCGAAGAAATTTCAAAAATCGCAGAATTCTCATAAATATCAGAACGCTCAGAACTGTCAGAATTTTCAAAAATCTCAGAATTCTCAAAAACTTCAGAAATCTCAAAAATTTCAATAATCTCAGAATTCCCAGCAATCTAAGAATTTTCAAAAATCTCAAAAATTTCAAAATTCTTAGAAATATCAGAAATTTAAGAAATTTCAGAAGTTTCAAAAATCTCAGCAATCTCAGATTTTTCAAAATTCTCAGACTCTTTAGATATTTCAGACATCTCACAAATCTAAGAATTCTCAGAACCTTCAGAATTTTCAAAAAATTTCAGAAATCTTAGAAATCTCAGAAATTTCAAAAATTTCAAAAATCTTAGAATTCTCAGAAATTTTGGAAATCTCACAAATTTCAGAAATATCAGAAATTTTAATAAATCTCAGAATTCTCAGAAATCAAAAATATTTCAAAAATCTCAGAAATTTCAGAAATCTCAGATATTTCAAAACACTCTGAATTCTCAGAAATTTTAGAAAAATAAATAATTTCAAAAATCTCAGAATTCTCAAAAATCTCAGAATTTTCACAAATCTCAGAAATCTGAGAAATCTCAGAAATTTCAGAAATATCAAAAATCTCAGAAATCTCAGAAATCTCTGAAACATCAGAAATATCAGAAATCTTTAAAAATCTCACAAATCTCAGAAATTTCAGACATCTCTGAAACTCAAACTTCTCAGAAATTTCAACATTCACAGAAATCTCAGAATTCTCAGAAATCTCCGAATTCACATAAATCATAGGGATTTGAAAATCTCAGAATGCTCAGAAATTTCAGAATTATAAGAAATCTCAGAAATCTCAGAAATCTCAGAATTCTCAGAAATCTCAGAAATTTCAGATATCTCAGAAATAAGAGAAATCCCAGAAATCTCAGAAATTCAGAAATGTCAGAATTCTAAGAAATCTCAGAAATATCAGAAATCTCAGAGTTTTCAAAAACCTCAGAAAACTCAGAAATCTCAGAATTTTCAAAACTCTCAGAATATTAAGATATATCAATAATCTCAGAAATCTAAGAATTCTCAGAGCTATCAGAATTTTAAAAAATCTCAGAAATTTCTAAATTCTTAGGAATATCAGAAATTTAGAAATCTCAGAAGTTTCAAAAATGTCAGCAAATTCAGATTTTTCGAAATTCTCAGATTCTTTAGATATTTCAGAAATCTCAGAAATCTAAGAGTTTTCAGAACTTTCAGAATTTTCAAAAAAATTCAGAAATCTTTGAAATCTCAGAAATTTCAAAAATTTCAAAAATCTTAGAATTCTTCGAAATTTTGGAAATCTCAGAAATTTCAGAAATTTAAGAATTCTCAGAAATCAAAAAATTTTCAAAAATCTCAGAAATCTCAGATATTTCAAAAATCTTTGAATTCTCAGAATTTTTAGAAAGCTAAATAATTTAAAATATCTCAGAATTCTCAAAAATCTTAGAATGTTTAGAAATCTCAGAAATCTCAGAAATATCACAAATATCAGAAGTTTAAAAAATCTCAGAAATCTCAGAAATTTCAAAAATCTCAAAATTCTCAGAAATAAAAAACAATTGAAAATCTCAGAAATCTAAGAAATCTCAGACATTTAAAAATCTCTGAATTCTCACAAGGTTTAGAAAAATAAACAATTTCAAAAATCTCACGATTCTCACAAATCTCAGAATTTTTAGACATCCCAGAAATCTAAGAAATTTCAGAAATCTCAGAAATCTCAGAAATCTCAGAAATCTCAGAAATCTCAGAAATCTAAGAAATTCAGAAATCTCAGAAATCTCAGAAATCGCAAAACTTTGAAAATTCTTAGAATTCTCAGAAATTTGGGAAATCTCAGAAGTTTTGGAAATACCAGAAATTTCGAAAATCTTAGAATTCTCAAAAATCTAAGAATTTTAAAAAATCTCAGAATTATCAGAAATCTCATAAGTTTTAATAATCTTTTTAAATAATTTTTTTAAATCAAATTTTTAAAATCATTATTTTAAGAATATAAGAATAAAAATTTGGGTCCTTTCTCATTGTGGGATTTCCGGCAATGAGAAGGCAGACTCACTGGTCAAAACAGGCGTCCAAGAAGGCGCTTTTTACGACAGACCTATCTCGGCCCAGGAATTCCTTCGTTTTCCACAGCAACTTTTCCTGTCTCGCTGGCAGAGCAAGTGGAAGGCGGATGAACTCGGGCGTTTTCTCTTCTCGACCTCTCCGCAAGTGTCCCTGCGGCCTTGGTTCGACGGGCTCTCTGTAGACCGGGCATTCATACGAATGATGTCTCGACTGATGTCGAATCATTTTGCGTTGAATGCTCATCTACAGCGTATAACTCTGGCTCAGACAAAAGTATGTGGCTGCGGTTACGGATTCCACGAGGTGGATCACCTTCTGTGGCCCTGCGTGGAATTTGAAACCGCAAGACCCTCCTTGTTGAGCGCAGTCGATAATATCGGCAGACGACCGAGTACAGAAATCAGAGAAGTGTTAGCTACCAGTGACCTCCCCTACATGAGGAACATTCACCGATTTGCCAGAGACAACGGTCTTGTCCTATGATTGCACATCCCTAGTATCCTTCCAATCCTTATTCGTGTTTCCCCATTCCTTTTTTGTTAAATATTGTGTTGTCTATATCTTAAGTGTATTTCTTGTAGTGCCACGGGTGATCCGATGACTGGGCATGAGCACTCGAGGGTGGTTCCAACACTGCCGTAAAAGGGAGGCAGGCGTTGTTCAAAGTGCAGTGTTCTCCACTCCAGTCCAGTTTTGACACATTGAGTTTGACAGCGTTGGCGTCGGGTCGCGTTTGCTGCTGCGGAGATTGTCAAAAATCTCAGAATTTCTAGAAATCTCAGAAATCTCAGAAATCTCAGAAATATCAGAAATATTAGAAATCTCAGGAATTTTAGAAATCTCAGAATTCTTAGAAATTTAAGAAATCTTAGCAATCTCAGAAATCTCAGAAATCTTAGAATTTAAAAAAAAATCAGAATTCTTCGAAATCTCAGAAAATCCAGAAATTTTAATAATTCCAGAATTATCAGAAATTTTCAAGATCTCAGAAATTTCAGAAATCTCAGATTTTTGAGAAATTTCATAATTCTCAGAAATCTAAGAATTTTCAAGAAACTCGGAAATTTCAGAAATCTCAGATATTTCAAAAATCTCAGAAACTTCAGAAATCTCAGAAATTTTAGAAATTTCAGAAATTTCAGAAATCTCAGAAATCTCAGAAATCCCAAAATATCAGAATTCTCAGAAATCTGAAAATTTTCAAAAATCTCAGAATGCTCAGAATTCTCAGAATTTCCAAAATTTGCAGAATTTTAAGAATTCTCAGAAATCTCAGAACTCGCAGGATTGTCAAAAATCTCAGAAATCTTAGAATTCTTAGAAATCTCAGAATTTCAAAAAAATTCTCAGCGATCTCAGAAATCCCAGAAATCTCAGAAATTTATAAAACCTCAGAATTTTCAGAAATCTGAGGCATTTCAAAAATCCCAGAATTCTCATAAATATCAGAAATCTCAGAAATGTCAGAATTTTCAAAAATCTCAGAATTCTCAAAAATCTCAGAATTCTCAAAAACTTCAGAAATCTCAAAAATTTCAAAAATCTCAGAATTCCCAAAAATCTAAGAATTTTCAAAAATCTCAAAAATTTCAAAATTCTTAGAAATATCAGAAATTTAAGAAATTTCAGAAGTTTCAAAAATCTCAGCAATCTCAGATTTTTCAAAATTCTCAGACTCTTTAGATATTTCAGAAATCTAACAAATCTAAGAATTCTCAGAACCTTCAGAATTTTGAAAAAATTTCAGAAATCTTAGAAATCTCAGAATTTTCAAAAATTTCAAAAATCTTAGAATTCTCAGAAATTTTGGAAATCTCAGAAATTTCAGAAATATCAGAAATTTTAAGAAATCTCAGAATTCTCAGAAATCAAAAAATTATCAAAAATCTCAGAAATTTCAGAAATCTCAGATATTTCAAAACACTCTGAATTCTCAGAAATTTTTGAAAAATATATAATTTCAAAAATCTCAGAATTTTCACAAATCTCAGAAATCTGAGAAATCTCAGAAATCTCAGAAATATCACAAATCTCAAAAATCTCAGAAATCTCTGAAATATCAGAAATATCAGAAATATCAGAAATCTTAAAAAATCTCACAAATTTCAGAAATTTCCGAAATCTCTTAAACTCAAAATTCTCAGAAATTTCAACATTCTCAGAAATCTCAGAATTCTCAGAAATCTCCGAATTCTCATAAATCATAGGGATTTGAAAATCTCAGAATGCTCAGAAATTTCAGAATTATAAGAAATCTCAGAAATCTCAGAAATCTCAGAATTCTCAGAATTCTCAGAAATCTTAGAAATTTCAGATATCTCAGAAATAACAGAAATCCCAGACACCTCAGTAATTCTAAGAAATCTCAGAATTCTAAGAAATCTCAAAAATCTCAGAAATCTCAGAATTTTCAAAAACCTCAGAATTCTCAGAAATCTCAGAATTTTCAAAACTCTCAGAATATTAAGATATATCAATAATCTCAGAAATCTAAGAATTCTCAGAGCTATCAGAATTTTAAAAAATCTCAGAAATATCTAAATTCTTAGAAATATCAGAAATTTAGAAATCTCAGAAGTTTCAAAAATGTCAGCAATTTCAGATTTTTCGAAATTCTCAGATTCTTTAGATATTTCAGAAATCTCAGAAATCTAAGAGTTTTCAGAACTTTCAGAATTTTCAAAAAAATTCAGAAATCTTTGAAATCTCAGAAATTTCAGAAATTTCAAAAATTTCAAAAATCTTAGAATTCTTAGAAATTTTGGAAATCTCAGAAATTTAAGAATTCTCAGAAATAAAAAAAATTTCAAAAATCTCAGAAATCCCAGATATTTCAAAAATCTCTGAATTCTCAGAAATTTAAGAAAGCTAAATAATTTAAAATATCTCGGAATTCTCAAAAATCTTAGAATTTTTAGAAATCTCAGAAATCTCAGAAATATCACAAATATCAGAAATGTAAAAAATCTCAGAAATCTCAGAAATTTCAAAGATCTCAAAATTCTCAGAAATAAAAAAAAATTGAAAATCTCAGAAATCTAAGAAATCTCAGACATTTAAAAAATCTCTGAATTCTCAGAAGGTTTAGAAAAAGAAATAATTTCAAAAATCTCACGATTCTAGATAATCTCAGAATTTTTAGACATTTCAGAAATATCAGAAATATCAGAAATCTCAGGAATTTTAGAAATCTCAGAATTCTTAGAAATTTCAGAAATCTCAGCAATCACAGAAATCTTAGAAATCTTAGAATTTAAAAAAAATTCAGAATTCTTCGAAATCTCAGAAATCCCAGAAATTTTAAAAATTCCAGAATTATCAGAAATTTTCTAGATCTCAGAAATTTCAGAAATCTCAGATATTTGAGAAATTTCAGATTTCTCAGAAATCTAACAATTTTCAAGAAACTCGGAAATTTCAGAAATGTCAGAAATTTTAGAAATTTCAGAAATTTCAGAAATCTCAGAAATCCCAAAATATCAGAATTCTCAGAAATCTGAAAATTTTCAAAAATCTTAGAATGCTCAGAATTCTCAGAATTTTCAAAATTTGCAGAATTTTAAGATATCTCAGAAATCTCAGAACTCTCAGAATTGTCAAAAATCTCAGAAATCTCAGAATTCTCAGAAATCTCAGAATTTTAAAAAATTCTCAGCGATCTCAGAAATCTCAGAAATCCCAGAAAATTTATAAAACCTCAGAATTTTCAAAAATCTCAGGCATTTCAAAAATCTTAGAATTCTCAGAAACCGAAGAAATTTCAAAAATCGCAGAATTCTCATAAATATCAGAACGCTCAGAACTGTCAGAATTTTCAAAAATCTCAGAATTCTCAAAAACTTCAGAAATCTCAAAAATTTCAATAATCTCAGAATTCCCAGCAATCTAAGAATTTTCAAAAATCTCAAAAATTTCAAAATTCTTAGAAATATCAGAAATTTAAGAAATTTCAGAAGTTTCAAAAATCTCAGCAATCTCAGATTTTTCAAAATTCTCAGACTCTTTAGATATTTCAGACATCTCACAAATCTAAGAATTCTCAGAACCTTCAGAATTTTCAAAAAATTTCAGAAATCTTAGAAATCTCAGAAATTTCAAAAATTTCAAAAATCTTAGAATTCTCAGAAATTTTGGAAATCTCAGAAATTTCAGAAATATCAGAAATTTTAATAAATCTCAGAATTCTCAGAAATCAAAAATATTTCAAAAATCTCAGAAATTTCAGAAATCTCAGATATTTCAAAACACTCTGAATTGTCAGAAATTTTAGAAAAATAAATAATTTCAAAAATCTCAGAATTCTCAAAAATCTCAGAATTCTCAAAATCTCAGAATTCTCAAAAATCTCAGAATTTTCACAAATCTCAGAAATATGAGAAATCTCAGAAATCTCAGAAATCTCAGAAATCTCAGAAATCTCAGAAATCTCAGAAATCTCAGAAATCTCAGAAATCTCAGAAATCTCAGAAATCTCAGAAATCGCAAAACTTTGAAAATTCTCAGAATTCTCAGAAATTTTGGAAATCTCAGAAATTTTGGAAATCCCAGAAATTTCGAAAATCTTAGAATTCTCAAACATCTAAGAATTTTAAAAAATCTCAGAATTCTCAGAAATCTCATAAGTTTTAAAAATCTTTTTAAATAATTTTTTTAAATCAAATTTTTAAAATCATTATTTTAAGAATATAAGAATAAAAATTTGGGTCCTTTCTCATTGTGGGATTCCCGGCAATGAGAAGGCAGACTCACTGGTCAAAACAGGCGTCCAAGAAGGCGCTTTTTACGACAGACCTATCTCGGCCCAGGAATTCCTTCGTTTTCCACAGCAACTTTTCCTGTCTCGCTGGCAGAGCATGTGGGAGGCGGATGAACTCGGGCGTTTTCTCTTCTCGATCTCTCCGCAAGTGTCCCTGCGGCCTTGGTTCGATGGGCTCTCTGTAGACCGGGCATTCATACGAATGATGTCTCGACTGATGTCGAATCATTTTGCGTTGAATGCTCATCTATAGCGTATAACTCTGGCTCAGACAAAAGTGTGTGGCTGCGGTGACGGATTCCACGACGTGGATCACCTTCTGTGGTCCTGCGTGGAATTTGAAACCGCAAGACCCTCCTTGTTGAGGTGCAGTCGATAATATCGGCAGACGACCGGGTACTGAAATCAGAGAAGTGTTAGCTACCAGTGACCTCCCCTACATGAGGAACATTCACCGATTCGCCAGAGACAACGGTCTTGTCCTATGATTCCACATCCCTAGTATCCTTCCAATCCTTATTCGTGTTTCCTATTCCTTTTTTGTTAAATGTTGTGTTGTCTATGTCTTAAGTGTATTTCTTGTAGTGCCACGGGTGATCCGATGACTGGGCATGAGCACTCGAGGGTGGTTCCAACACTGCCGTAAAAGGGAGGCAGGCGTTGTTCAAAGTGCGGTGTTCTCCACTCCAGTCCAGTTTTGACACATTGAGTTTGACAACGTTGGCGTCAGGTCGCGTTCGCTGCTGCGGAGATTGTCAAAAATCTCAGAATATCTAGAAATCTCAGAAATCTTAGAAATCTCAGAAATATCAGAAATATCAGAAATCTCAGGAATTTTAGAAATCTCAGAGTTCTTAGAAATTTTAGAAATCTCAGCAATCACAGAAATCTCAGAAATCTTAGAATTTTCAAAAAAATCAGAATTCTTCGAAATCTCAGAAATTCCAGAAATTTTAATAATTCAAGAATTATCAGAAATTTTCAAGATCTCAGAAATTTCAGAAATCTCCGATATTTGAGAAATTTCATAATTCTCAGAAATCTAAGAATTTTCAAGAAACTCGTAAATTTCAGAAATCTCAGATATTTCAAAAATCTCAGAAACTTCAGAAATCTCAGAAATTTTAGAAATTTCAGAAATTTCAGAAATCTCAGAAATCCCAAAATATCAGAATTCTCAGAAATCTGAAAATTTTCAAAAATCTCAGAATGCTCAGAATTCTCAGAATTTTCAAAATTCGCAGAATTTTAAGATATCTCAGAAATCTCAGTACTTGTAGGATTGTCAAAAATCTCAGAAATCTTAGAATTCTTAGAAATCTCAGAATTTCAAAAAAATTCTCAGCGATCTCAGAAATCCCAGAAATCTCAGAAATTTATAAAACCTCAGAATTTTCAGAAATCTCAGGCATTTCAAAAATCTTAGAATTCTCAGAAACCGAAGAAATTTCAAAAATCGCAGAATTCTCATAAATATCAGAACGCTCAGAACTGTCAGAATTTTCAAAAATCTCAGAATTCTCAAAAACTTCAGAAATCTCAAAAATTTCAATAATCTCAGAATTCCCAGCAATCTAAGAATTTTCAAAAATCTCAAAAATTTCAAAATTCTTAGAAATATCAGAAATTTAAGAAATTTCAGAAGTTTCAAAAATCTCAGCAATCTCAGATTTTTCAAAATTCTCAGACTCTTTAGATATTTCAGACATCTCACAAATCTAAGAATTCTCAGAACCTTCAGAATTTTCAAAAAATTTCAGAAATCTTAGAAATCTCAGAAATTTCAAAAATTTCAAAAATCTTAGAATTCTCAGAAATTTTGGAAATCTCAGAAATTTCAGAAATATCAGAAATTTTAAGAAATCTCAGAATTCTCAGAAATCAAAAATATTTCAAAAATCTCAGAAATTTCAGAAATCTCAGATATTTCAAAACACTCTGAATTCTCAGAAATTTTAGAAAAATAAATAATTTCAAAAATCTCAGAATTCTCAAAAATCTCAGAATTTTCACAAATCTCAGAAATCTGAGAAATCTCAGAAATTTCAGAAATATCAGAAATCTCAGAAATCTGAGAAATCTCTGAAACATCAGAAATATCAGAAATCTTTAAAAATCTCACAAATCTCAGAAATTTCAGACATCTCTGAAACTCAAAATTCTCAGAAATTTCAACATTCACAGAAATCTCAGAATTCTCAGAAATCTCCGAATTCACATAAATCATAGGGATTTGAAAATCTCAGAATGCTCAGAAATTTCAGAATTATAAGAAATCTCAGAAATCTCAGAAATCTCAGAATTCTCAGAAATCTCAGAAATTTCAGATATCTCAGAAATAACAGAAATCCCAGAAATCTCAGAAATTCAGAAATGTCAGAATTCTAAGAAATCTCAGAAATATCAGAAATCTCAGAATTTTCAAAAACCTCAGAAAACTCAGAAATCTCAGAATTTTCAAAACTCTCAGAATATTAAGATATATCAATAATCTCAGAAATCTAAGAATTCTCAGAGCTATCAGAATTTTAAAAAATCTCAGAAATTTCTAAATTCTTAGGAATATCAGAAATTTAGAAATCTCAGAAGTTTCAAAAATGTCAGCAATTTCAGATTTTTCGAAATTCTCAGATTCTTTAGATATTTCAGAAATCTCAGAAATCTAAGAGTTTTCAGAACTTTCAGAATTTTCAAAAAAATTCAGAAATCTTTGAAATCTCAGAAATTTCAGAAATTTCAAAAATTTCGAAAATCTTAGAATTCTTAGAAATTTTGGAAATCTCAGAAATTTCAGAAATTTAAGAATTCTCAGAAATCAAAAAATTTTCAAAAATCTCAGAAATCTCAGATATTTCAAAAATCTCAAAATTCTCAGAAATAAAAAAAAAAAATGAAAATCTCAGAAATCTAAGAAATCTCAGACATTTAAAAAATCTCTGAATTCTCAGAAGGTTTAGAAAAATAAATAATTTCAAACATCTCATGATTCTTAAAAATCTCAGAATTTTTAGACATCTCAGAAATCTAAAGAATTTCAAAAATCTCAGAAATCTCAGAAATCTCAGAAATCTCAGAAATCTCAGAAATCGCAAAACTTTGAAAATTCTCAGAATTCTCAGAAATTTTGGAAATCTCAGAAATTTTGGAAATACCAGAAATTTCGAAAATCTTAGAATTCTCAAAAATCTAAGAATTTTTAAAAGTCTCAGAATTCTCAGAAATCTCATAAGTTTTAAAAATCTTTTTAAATAATTTTTTTAAATCAAATTTTTAAAATCATTATTTTAAGAATATAAGAATAAAAATTTGGGTCCTTTCTCATTGTGGGATTCCCGGCAATGAGAAGGCAGACTCACTGGTCAAAACAGGCGTCCAAGAAGGCGCTGTTTTCTCTTCTCGATCTCTCCGCAAGTGTCCCTGCGGCCTTGGTTCGATGGGCTCTCTGTAGACCGGGCATTCATACGAATGATGTCTCGACTGATGTCGAATCATTTTGCGTTGAATGCTCATCTACAGCGTATAACTCTGGCTCAGACAAAAGTATGTGGCTGCGGTGACGGATTCCACGACGTGGATCACCTTCTGTGGTCCTGCGTGGAATTTGAAACCGCAAGACCCTTCTTGTTGAGCGCAGTCGATAATATCGGCAGACGACCGGGTACTGAAATCAGAGAAGTATTGGCTACCAGTGACCTCCCCTACATCCCAACCAAACCGAACGGGGCAAAACAGCGTGTGTCTTGCTCTAAATCGTCTAGCTCACTTGTTTACACTTATGTACGAGTATTCTGTGACGTCATGAACTTTGGATTTGCCGTAACCGTACGATTCTGTGTTTCGTTCACACTCCTATAACTGTTTCATTCGCACTTACAGACGAGATAGGCCGAGCAATGTTTTTTTGCCAACGATATCGATGTTGTGTCTAGATCGTATCGATGCATTGGTTTTACATTTCGCTCAAACTCGTATGTCATTCCTCTCGCACTCACGGACAGTATAGACGGAGTAAATTTTTGTTCTGAAAGGTATCGATACATGTGTGTATACGCCGGTTGTTTTCCCTTGCTTGCACTGCTATACCTCACACACAAACGCATACATACACGCCTCGTACCTTTAAACGCGTAACCGTCTGAAATCACGCCAGACGGCGGAGTAAGTGAAAGCGAAAAAAATATCCTGGTGCCATGAAGTTTGTAACTCTTTGATATTAAAAGAAACATATATTTTTTAAATACAGGAAAAATCATTATCTCACAAAGTATTTAGTTTTTCAGTTCAGTTTTAATAGGTGTTTATTTCTTGGGTGTTGGTCCAGCTGAGAGATCTTTGTAAAATAGTGTTATTTGAAAGTGTTGTTACCGTTTTTGTAATGGCTGACTTAAAACGTCTGCGCAAATCTGGCATGTTTTATCGCCAAGCTGCAAAGTATATGGCGCTGGAACCTACGGGAAAGGATAATCAGGATGCAGGACCAAGCCAACCATGTTAGTTGACTTTATTACACAAGTTTAACGAATATAAAGTTCGATTACATCGTAGTGTTAATGTTATATTATTATTTACAACATACCCAAAATATAGCCACGAGCAATTTAAACCATGAAATGCAGCGCACATCGCCGACCCCAGAACAAAGTCCAGTACCAAATATGAACCAGACCGAAGAAGAATATGTCGAATTGGCTGACTACATCGATTGCTGTTCTTCCTGTGAGATGAGAATGAAATCAACACTGACGATACGTTCAATCAAATTATCGATAAAATGTCTATAGTTGATGGAATTCGTTACTGGGCACTTTCCACCAACGCGTCGCATAGCTCCATAAACATAATTTGAAAGCTTTTTAAAAAAGCCAACATCAAAGTCCCTTTAACCGCTAAAAATTTGCTGCGCACAAATCGGAATCCTTCGACGGACTTCAGTACTAACAAAGTAGTTAATACAATTTTTCCCACGTTAACATACCTTTTGCAATTGGAACAGTATTTTGCTTTCCAGTGTCAGTAGCTAACGCACAATATTTCAATATATTTATAAAAAGCTGTTTAAACCATACAAAATTCAATTTGAATGCTACCTTTCGATCCTAATACTTTGACAAATTGGTTGTACTCAGATGAAAACGTCATATCATCTGTTTCTTTGTCCAGCGGCATTTTGCTTAAATAGTAAAAGATGATAATGAATAAAGGCGATGCATTACATCACGGTCCACCACGACGATTTTTATCAAAACCATGGATCATTGAAACTCAACAATTATATTCATTATAGTATGCTAGTTTTGCATTTACCAAATACAAATACAAGAATGTACACAAAAAACACATTTTCTTTAACTTGCGATCCTATACAGCGCATGTAAAACAAAACCTACTCCGATCCACACTAGATTATCACGACTAAAAAGGACCATCGCATCACCGCCGCAGTAAATCATATGGTAAATATGCATTATACACTAATAATCACAGTTCAATTCTCACTTCTCCTGCTCACCTCTACATATCCAGAAAAAACAGTACTGCATATTTCAATCTCTTCTCTCTACAGTTCAATTCTCACTTCTCCTGCTCACCTCTAGATATCCAGAAAAAACAGTACTGCATATTTCAATCTCTCCTCTACACACAGGCTCAAAAGCAGCTACCTTGATCCATAAGAGAAACAGAGCAAAAAGCATGGAAGAACGAACAAGCAGTGCGAAAGAGAAAAAAACAGCATACACAAATCAATTTTTTTGCACATTTTTCATGACGTCGAAAATTTTGTGACGTCATAACTTGTGGTAAACAAAATTGCCCCATCCGTTTCTGACTACGGGGCAATCATCGCGACAAAAGTAGGGCCCCATTTTAGCCCCATTCTTGCAACGACTTTACCTATTTTGTTATGCTTGGGATGAGGATCATTCACCGATTCGCCAGAGACAACGGTCTTGTCCTATGATTCCACATCCCTAGTATCCTTCCAATCCTTATTCGTGTTTCCCCATGCCTTTTTTGTTAAATGTTGTGTTGTCTATGTCTTAAGTGTATTTTTTGTAGTGCCACGGGTGATCCGATGACTGGGGATGAGCACTCGTGGGTGGTTCCAACACTGCCGTAAAAGGGAGGCAGGCGTTGTTCAAAGTGCAGTGTTCTCCACTCCAGTCCAGTTTTGACACATTGAGTTTGACAGCGTTGGCGTCGGGTCGCGTTCGCTGCTGCGGAGATTGTCAAAAATCTCAGAATTTTCAAAAATCTCAGATTATCTAGAAATCTCAGAAATCTCAGAAACCTTAGAAATCTCAGAAATATCAGAAATATCAGAAATTTCAGGAATTTTAGAAATCTCAGAATTCTTAGAAATTTTAGAAATCTCAGCAATCACAGAAATCTCAGAAATCTTAGAATTTTCAAAAAATTCAGAATTCTTCGAAATCTCAGAAATCCCAGACATTTTAAAAATTCCAGAATTATCAGAAATTTTCTAGATCTCAGAAATTTCAGAAATCTCAGATATTTGAGAAATTTCAGATTTCTCAGAAATCTAGCAATTTTCAAGAAACTCGGAAATTTCAGAAATGTCAGAAATTTTAGAAATTTCAGAAATTTCAGAAATCTCAGAAATCCCAAAATATCAGAATTCTCAGAAATCTGAAAATTTTCAAAAATCTCAGAATGCTCAGAATTCTCAGAATTTTCAAAAATCTCAGAATGCTCAGAATTCTCAGAATTTTCAAAATTCGCAGAATTTTAAGATATCTCAGAAATCTCAGAACTCTCAGAATTGTCAAAAATCTCAGAAATCTTAGAATTCTCAGAAATCTCAGAATTTTAAAAAATTCTCAGCGATCTCAGAAATCTCAGAAATCTCAGAAATTTATAAAACCTCAGAATTTTCAGAAATTTCAGGCATTTCAAAAATCTTAGAATTCTCAGAAATTGAAGAAATTTCAAAAATCGCAAAATTCTCAAAAATCTCAGAAATCTCAGAAATGTCAAAATTTTCTAAAATCTCAGAATTCTCAAAAACTTCAGAAGTATCAGAAATTTCAAAAAAATTAGAATTCCCTGAAATCTAACAATTTTCAGAAATCTCAAAAATTTCAAAATTCTTAGAAATATCAGAAATCTCAGAAATTTCAAAAATCTTAGAATTCCCAGAAATCTCATAAGTTTTAAAAATCTTTTTAAATAATTTTTTTAAATCAAATTTTTAAAATCATTATTTTAAGAATATAAGAATAAAAATTTGGGTCCTTTCTCATTGTGAGATTCCCGGCAATGAGAAGGCAGACTCACTGGTCAAAACAGGCGTCCAAGAAGGCGCTTTTTACGACAGACCTATCTCGGCCCAGGAATTCCTTCGTTTTCCACAGCAACTTTTCCTGTCTCGCTGGCAGAGCATGTGGGAGGCGGATGAACTCGGGCGTTTTCTCTTCTCGATCTCTCCGCAAGTGTCCCTGCGGCCTTGGTTCGATGGGCTCTCTGTAGACCGGGCATTCATACGAATGATGTCTCGACTGATGTCGAATCATTTTGCGTTGAATGCTCATCTACAGCGTATAACTCTGGCTCAGACAAAAGTATGTGGCTGCGGTGACGGATTCCACGACGTGGATCACCTTCTGTGGTCCTGCGTGGAATTTGAAACCGCAAGACCGCTACCAGTGACCTCCCCTACATGAGGATCATTCACCGATTCGCCAGAGACAACGGTCTTGTCCTATGATTCCACATCCCTAGTATCCTTCCAATCCTTATTCGTGTTTCCCCATTCCTTTTTTGTTAAATGTTGTATTGTCTATGTCTTAAATGTATTTCTTGTAGTGCCACGGGTGATCCGATGACTGGGCATGAGCACTCGTGGGTGGTTCCAACACTGCCGTAAAAGGGAGGCAGGCGTTGTTCAAAGTGCAGTGTTCTCCACTCCAGTCCAGTTTTGACACATTGAGTTTGACAGCGTTGGTGTCGGGTCGCGTTCGCTGCTGCGGAGATTGTCAAAAATCTCAGAATTTTCAAAAATCTCAGATTATCTAGAAATCTCAGAAATCTCAGAAATCTTTGAAATCTCAGAAATATCAGAAATATCAGAAATCTCAGGAATTTTAGAAATCTCAGAATTCTTAGAAATTTTAGAAATCTCAGCAATCACAGAAATCTCAGAAATCTTTGAATTTTCAAAAAATTCAGAATTCTTCGAAATCTCAGAAATCCCAGACATTTTAAAAATACCAGAATTATCAGAAATTTTCTAGATCTCAGAAATTTCAGAAATCTCAGATATTTGAGAAATTTCAGATTTCTCAGAAATCTAAGAATTTTCAAGAAACTCGGAAATTTCAGAAATGTCAGAAATTTTAGAAATTTCAGAAATTTCAGAAATCTCAGAAATCCCAAAATATCAGAATTCTCAGAAATCTGATAATTTTCAAAAATCTCAGAATGCTCAGAATTCTCAGAATTTTCAAAATTCGCAGAATTTTAAGATATCTCAGAAATCTCAGAACTCTCAGAATTGTCAAAAATCTCAGAATGCTCAGAATTCTCAGAAATCTCAGAATTTTAAAAAATTCTCAGCGATCTCAGAAATCTCAGAAATCTCAGAAATTTATAAAACCTCAGAATTTTCAGAAATCTCAGGCATTTCAAAAATCTTGGAATTCTAAGAAATCGAAGAAATCTCAGAAATGTCAAAATTTTCTCAAAATCTCAGAAATCTCAGAAATGACAAAATTAAAAAAAAAAAAAGAATTCTCAAAAACTTCAGAAATATCAGAAATTTCAAAAAAATTAGAATGCCCTGAAATCTAAGAATTTTCAGAAATCTCAAAAATTTCAAAATTCTTAGAAATATCAGAAATCTCAGAAATTTAAAAAATCTTAGAACTCCCAGAAATCAAAGACTTTTCAAAAATCTCAAAAATTTCAAAATTCTTAGAAATATCAGAAATTTAAGAAATCTCAGAAGTTTCAAAAATCTCAGCAATCTCAGATTTTTCAAAATTCTCAGACTCTTTAGATATTTCAGACATCTCACAAATCTAAGAATTCTCAGAACTTTCAGAATTTTCAAAAAATTTCAGAAATCTTAGAAATCTCAGAAATCTCAGAAATTTCAAAAATCTTAGAATTCTCAGAAATTTTGAAAATCTCAGAAATTTCAGAAATATCAGAAATTTAATAAATCTCAGAATTCTCAGAAATCAAAAAATTTTCAAAAATCTCATAAATTTCAGAAATCTCAGATATTTCAAAACACTCTGATTTCTCAGAAATTTTAGAAAAATAAATAATTTCAAAAATCTCAGAATTCTCAAAAATCTCAGAAATCTGAGAAATCTCAGAAATCTCAGAAATATCACAAATCTCAAAAATCTCAGAAATCTCTGAAATATCAGAAATATCAGAAATATCAGAAATCTTAAAAAATCTCACAAATTTCAGAAATTTCCGAATTCTCTGAAACTCAAAATTCTCAGAAATTTCAACATTCTCAGAAATCTCAGAATTCTCAGAAATCTCCTAATTCTCATAAATCATAGGGATTTGAAAATCTCAGAATGCTCAGAAATTTCAGAATTATAAGAAATCTCAGAAATCTCAGAAATCTCAGAATTCTCAGAAATCTCAGAAATCTTAGAAATTTCAGATATCTCAGAAATAACAGAAATCCCAGACACCTCAGTAATTCTAAGAAATCTCAGAATTCTAAGAAATCTCAAAAATCTCAGAAATCTCAGAATTTTCAAAAACCTCAGAATTCTCAGAAATCTCAGAATTTTCAAAACTCTCAGAATATTAAGATATATCAATAATCTCAGAAATCTAAGAATTCTCAGAGCTATCAGAATTTTAAAAAATCTCAGAAATATCTAAATTCTTAGAAATATCAGAAATTTAGAAATCTCAGAAGTTTCAAAAATGTCAGCAATTTCAGATTTTTCGAAATTCTCAGATTCTTTAGATATTTCAGAAATCTCAGAAATCTAAGAGTTTTCAGAACTTTCAGAATTTTCAAAAAAATTCAGAAATCTTTGAAATCTCAGAAATTTCAGAAATTTCAAAAATTTCAAAAATCTTAGAATTCTTAGAAATTTTGGAAATCTCAGAAATTTAAGAATTCTCAGAAATAAAAAAATTTTCAAAAATCTCAGAAATCCCAGATATTTCAAAAATCTCTGAATTCTCAGAAATTTAAGAAAGCTAAATAATTTAAAATATCTCGGAATTCTCAAAAATCTTAGAATTTTTAGAAATCTCAGAAATCTCAGAAATATCACAAATATCAGAAATGTAAAAAATCTCAGAAATCTCAGAAATTTCAAAGATCTCAAAATTCTCAGAAATAAAAAAAAATTGAAAATCTCAGAAATCTAAGAAATCTCAGACATTTAAAAAATCTCTGAATTCTCAGAAGGTTTAGAAAAAGAAATAATTTCAAAAATCTCACGATTCTAGAAAATCTCAGAATTTTTAGACATTTCAGAAATATCAGAAATATCAGAAATCTCAGGAATTTTAGAAATCTCAGAATTCTTAGAAATTTCAGAAATCTCAGCAATCACAGAAATCTTAGAAATCTTAGAATTTAAAAAAAATTCAGAATTCTTCGAAATCTCAGAAATCCCAGAAATTTTAAAAATTCCAGAATTATCAGAAATTTTCTAGATCTCAGAAATTTCAGAAATCTCAGATATTTGAGAAATTTCAGATTTCTCAGAAATCTAACAATTTTCAAGAAACTCGGAAATTTCAGAAATGTCAGAAATTTTAGAAATTTCAGAAATTTCAGAAATCTCAGAAATCCCAAAATATCAGAATTCTCAGAAATCTGAAAATTTTCAAAAATCTTAGAATGCTCAGAATTCTCAGAATTTTCAAAATTTGCAGAATTTTAAGATATCTCAGAAATCTCAGAACTCTCAGAATTGTCAAAAATCTCAGAAATCTCAGAATTCTCAGAAATCTCAGAATTTTAAAAAATTCTCAGTGATCTCAGAAATCTCAGAAATCCCAGAAAATTTATAAAACCTCAGAATTTTCAAAAATCTCAGGCATTTCAAAAATCTTAGAATTCTCAGAAACCGAAGAAATTTCAAAAATCGCAGGATTCTCATAAATATCAGAACGCTCAGAACTGTCAGAATTTTCAAAAATCTCAGAATTCTCAAAAACTTCAGAAATCTCAAAAATTTCAATAATCTCAGAATTCCCAGCAATCTAAGAATTTTCAAAAATCTCAAAAATTTCAAAATTCTTAGAAATATCAGAAATTTAAGAAATTTCAGAAGTTTCAAAAATCTCAGCAATCTCAGATTTTTCAAAATTCTCAGACTCTTTAGATATTTCAGACATCTCACAAATCTAAGAATTCTCAGAACCTTCAGAATTTTCAAAAAATTTCAGAAATCTTAGAAATCTCAGAAATTTCAAAAATTTCAAAAATCTTAGAATTCTCAGAAATTTTGGAAATCTCAGAAATTTCAGAAATATCAGAAATTTTAATAAATCTCAGAATTCTCAGAAATCAAAAATATTTCAAAAATCTCAGAAATTTCAGAAATCTCAGATATTTCAAAACACTCTGAATTCTCAGAAATTTTAGAAAAATAAATAATTTCAAAAATCTCAGAATTCTCAAAAATCTCAGAATTCTCAAAATCTCAGAATTCTCAAAAATCTCAGAATTTTCACAAATCTCAGAAATATGAGAAATCTCAGAAATCTCAGAAATCTCAGAAATCTCAGAAATCTCAGAAATCTCAGAAATCTCAGAAATCTCAGAAATCGCAAAACTTTGAAAATTCTCAGAATTCTCAGAAATTTTGGAAATCTCAGAAATTTTGGAAATCCCAGAAATTTCGAAAATCTTAGAATTCTCAAAAATCTAAGAATTTGAAAAAATCTCAGAATTCTCAGAAATCTCATAAGTTTTAAAAATCTTTTTAAATAATTTTTTTAAATCAAATTTTTAAAATCATTATTTTAAGAATATAAGAATAAAAATTTGGGTCCTTTCTCATTGTGGGATTCCCGGCAATGAGAAGGCAGACTCACTGGTCAAAACAGGCGTCCAAGAAGGCGCTATCTCGGCCCAGGAATTCCTTCGTTTTCCACAGCAACTTTTCCTGTCTCGCTGGCAGAGCATGTGGGAGGCGGATGAACTCGGGCGTTTTCTCTTCTCGATCTCTCCGCAAGTGTCCCTGCGGCCTTGGTTCGATGGGCTCTCTGTAGACCGGGCATTCATACGAATGATGTCTCGACTGATGTCGAATCATTTTGCGTTGAATGCTCATCTATAGCGTATAACTCTGGCTCAGACAAAAGTGTGTGGCTGCGGTGACGGATTCCACGACGTGGATCACCTTCTGTGGTCCTGCGTGGAATTTGAAACCGCAAGACCCTCCTTGTTGAGGTGCAGTCGATAATATCGGCAGACGACCGGGTACTGAAATCAGAGAAGTGTTAGCTACCAGTGACCTCCCCTACATGAGGAACATTCACCGATTCGCCAGAGACAACGGTCTTGTCCTATGATTCCACATCCCTAGTATCCTTCCAATCCTTATTCGTGTTTCCTATTCCTTTTTTGTTAAATGTTGTGTTGTCTATGTCTTAAGTGTATTTCTTGTAGTGCCACGGGTGATCCGATGACTGGGCATGAGCACTCGAGGGTGGTTCCAACACTGCCGTAAAAGGGAGGCAGGCGTTGTTCAAAGTGAGGTGTTCTCCACTCCAGTCCAGTTTTGACACATTGAGTTTGACAACGTTGGCGTCAGGTCGCGTTCGCTGCTGCGGAGATTGTCAAAAATCTCAGAATTTCTAGAAATCTCAGAAATCTTAGAAATCTCAGAAATATCAGAAATATCAGAAATCTCAGGAATTTTAGAAATCTCAGAGTTCTTAGAAATTTTAGAAATCTCAGCAATCACAGAAATCTCAGAAATCTTAGAATTTTGAAAAAAATCAGAATTCTTCGAAATCTCAGAAATTCCAGAAATTTTAATAATTCAAGAATTATCAGAAATTTTCAAGATCTCAGAAATTTCAGAAATCTCCGATATTTGAGAAATTTCATAATTCTCAGAAATCTAAGAATTTTCAAGAAACTCGTAAATTTCAGAAATCTCAGATATTTCAAAAATCTCAGAAACTTCAGAAATCTCAGAAATTTTAGAAATTTCAGAAATTTCAGAAATCTCACAAATCCCAAACTATCAGAATTCTCAGAAATCTGAAAATTTTCAAAAATCTCAGAATGCTCAGAATTCTCAGAATTTTCAAAATTCGCAGAATTTTAAGATATCTCAGAAATCTCAGTACTTGCAGGATTGTCAAAAATCTCAGAAATCTTAGAATTCTTAGAAATCTCAGAATTTCAAAAAAATTCTCAGCGATCTCAGAAATCCCAGAAATCTCAGAAATTTATAAAACCTCAGAATTTTCAGAAATCTCAGGCATTTCAAAAATCTTAGAATTCTCAGAAACCGAAGAAATTTCAAAAATCGCAGAATTCTCATAAATATCAGAACGCTCAGAACTGTCAGAATTTTCAAAAATCTCAGAATTCTCAAAAACTTCAGAAATCTCAAAAATTTCAATAATCTCAGAATTCCCAGCAATCTAAGAATTTTCAAAAATCTCAAAAATTTCAAAATTCTTAGAAATATCAGAAATTTAAGAAATTTCAGAAGTTTCAAAAATCTCAGCAATCTCAGATTTTTCAAAATTCTCAGACTCTTTAGATATTTCAGACATCTCACAAATCTAAGAATTCTCAGAACCTTCAGAATTTTCAAAAAATTTCAGAAATCTTAGAAATCTCAGAAATTTCAAAAATTTCAAAAATCTTAGAATTCTCAGAAATTTTGGAAATCTCAGAAATTTCAGAAATATCAGAAATTTTAATAAATCTCAGAATTCTCAGAAATCAAAAATATTTCAAAAATCTCAGAAAGTTCAGAAATCTCAGATATTTCAAAACACTCTGAATTCTCAGAAATTTTAGAAAAATAAATAATTTCAAAAATCTCAGAATTCTCAAAAATCTCAGAATTTTCACAAATCTCAGAAATCTGAGAAATCTCAGAAATTTCAGAAATATCAGAAATCTCAGAAATCTGAGAAATCTCTGAAACATCAGAAATATCAGAAATCTTTAAAAATCTCACAAATCTCAGAAATTTCAGACATCTCTGAAACTCAAAATTCTCAGAAATTTCAACATTCACAGAAATCTCAGAATTCTCAGAAATCTCCGAATTCACATAAATCATAGGGATTTGAAAATCTCAGAATGCTCAGAAATTTCAGAATTATAAGAAATCTCAGAAATCTCAGAAATCTCAGAATTCTCAGAAATCTCAGAAATTTCAGATATCTCAGAAATAACAGAAATCCCAGAAATCTCAGAAATTCAGAAATGTCAGAATTCTAAGAAATCTCAGAAATATCAGAAATCTCAGAATTTTCAAAAACCTCAGAAAACTCAGAAATCTCAGAATTTTCAAAACTCTCAGAATATTAAGATATATCAATAATCTCAGAAATCTAAGAATTCTCAGAGCTATCAGAATTTTAAAAAATCTCAGAAATTTCTAAATTCTTAGGAATATCAGAAATTTAGAAATCTCAGAAGTTTCAAAAATGTCAGCAATTTCAGATTTTTCGAAATTCTCAGATTCTTTAGATATTTCAGAAATCTCAGAAATCTAAGAGTTTTCAGAACTTTCAGAATTTTCAAAAAAATTCAGAAATCTTTGAAATCTCAGAAATTTCAGAAATTTCAAAAATTTCGAAAATCTTAGAATTCTTAGAAATTTTGGAAATCTCAGAAATTTCAGAAATTTAAGAATTCTCAGAAATCAAAAAATTTTCAAAAATCTCAGAAATCTCAGATATTTCAAAAATCTCAAAATTCTCAGAAATAAAAAAAAAAAATGAAAATCTCAGAAATCTAAGAAATCTCAGACATTTAAAAAATCTCTGAATTCTCAGAAGGTTTAGAAAAATAAATAATTTCAAACATCTCATGATTCTTAAAAATCTCAGAATTTTTAGACATCTCAGAAATCTAAAGAATTTCAAAAATCTCAGAAATCTCAGAAATCTCAGAAATCTCAGAAATCTCAGAAATCGCAAAACTTTGAAAATTCTCAGAATTCTCAGAAATTTTGGAAATCTCAGAAATTTTGGAAATACCAGAAATTTCGAAAATCTTAGAATTCTCAAAAATCTAAGAATTTTTAAAAGTCTCAGAATTCTCAGAAATCTCATAAGTTTTAAAAATCTTTTTAAATAATTTTTTTAAATCAAATTTTTAAAATCATTATTTTAAGAATATAAGAATAAAAATTTGGGTCCTTTCTCATTGTGGGATTCCCGGCAATGAGAAGGCAGACTCACTGGTCAAAACAGGCGTCCAAGAAGGCGCTGTTTTCTCTTCTCGATCTCTCCGCAAGTGTCCCTGCGGCCTTGGTTCGATGGGCTCTCTGTAGACCGGGCATTCATACGAATGATGTCTCGACTGATGTCGAATCATTTTGCGTTGAATGCTCATCTACAGCGTATAACTCTGGCTCAGACAAAAGTATGTGGCTGCGGTGACGGATTCCACGACGTGGATCACCTTCTGTGGTCCTGCGTGGAATTTGAAACCGCAAGACCCTTCTTGTTGAGCGCAGTCGATAATATCGGCAGACGACCGGGTACTGAAATCAGAGAAGTATTGGCTACCAGTGACCTCCCCTACATCCCAACCAAACCGAACGGGGCAAAACAGCGTGTGTCTTGCTCTAAATCGTCTAGCTCACTTGTTTACACTTATGTACGAGTATTCTGTGACGTCATGAACTTTGGATTTGCCGTAACCGTACGATTCTGTGTTTCGTTCACACTCCTATAACTGTTTCATTCGCACTTACAGACGAGATAGGCCGAGCAATGTTTTTTTGCCAACGATATCGATGTTGTGTCTAGATCGTATCGATGCATTGGTTTTACATTTCGCTCAAACTCGTATGTCATTCCTCTCGCACTCACGGACAGTATAGACGGAGTAAATTTTTGTTCTGAAAGGTATCGATACATGTGTGTATACGCCGGTTGTTTTCCCTTGCTTGCACTGCTATACCTCACACACAAACGCATACATACACGCCTCGTACCTTTAAACGCGTAACCGTCTGAAATCACGCCAGACGGCGGAGTAAGTGAAAGCGAAAAAAATATTCTGGTGCCATGAAGTTTGTAACTCTTTGATATTAAAAGAAACATATATTTTTTAAATACAGGAAAAATCATTATCTCACAAAGTATTTAGTTGTTCAGTTCAGTTTTAATAGGTGTTTATTTCTTGGGTGTTGGTCCAGCTGAGAGATCTTTGTAAAATAGTGTTATTTGAAAGTGTTGTTACCGTTTTTGTAATGGCTGACTTAAAACGTCTGCGCAAATCTGGCATGTTTTATCGCCAAGCTGCAAAGTATATGGCGCTGGAACCTACGGGAAAGGATAATCAGGATGCAGGACCAAGCCAACCATGTTAGTTGACTTTATTACACAAGTTTAACGAATATAAAGTTCGATTACATCGTAGTGTTAATGTTATATTATTATTTACAACATACCCAAAATATAGCCACGAGCAATTTAAACCATGAAATGCAGCGCACATCGCCGACCCCAGAACAAAGTCCAGTACCAAATATGAACCAGACCGAAGAAGAATATGTCGAATTGGCTGACTACATCGATTGCTGTTCTTCCTGTGAGATGAGAATGAAATCAACACTGACGATACGTTCAATCAAATTATCGATAAAATGTCTATAGTTGATGGAATTCGTTACTGGGCACTTTCCACCAACGCGTCGCATAGCTCCATAAACATAATTTGAAAGCTTTTTAAAAAAGCCAACATCAAAGTCCCTTTAACCGCTAAAAATTTGCTGCGCACAAATCGGAATCCTTCGACGGACTTCAGTACTAACAAAGTAGTTAATACAATTTTTCCCACGTTAACATACCTTTTGCAATTGGAACAGTATTTTGCTTTCCAGTGTCAGTAGCTAACGCACAATATTTCAATATATTTATAAAAAGCTGTTTAAACCATACAAAATTCAATTTGAATGCTACCTTTCGATCCTAATACTTTGACAAATTGGTTGTACTCAGATGAAAACGTCATATCATCTGTTTCTTTGTCCAGCGGCATTTTGCTTAAATAGTAAAAGATGATAATGAATAAAGGCGATGCATTACATCACGGTCCACCACGACGATTTTTATCAAAACCATGGATCATTGAAACTCAACAATTATATTCATTATAGTATGCTAGTTTTGCATTTACCAAATACAAATACAAGAATGTACACAAAAAACACATTTTCTTTAACTTGCGATCCTATACAGCGCATGTAAAACAAAACCTACTCCGATCCACACTAGATTATCACGACTAAAAAGGACCATCGCATCACCGCCGCAGTAAATCATATGGTAAATATGCATTATACACTAATAATCACAGTTCAATTCTCACTTCTCCTGCTCACCTCTACATATCCAGAAAAAACAGTACTGCATATTTCAATCTCTTCTCTCTACAGTTCAATTCTCACTTCTCCTGCTCACCTCTAGATATCCAGAAAAAACAGTACTGCATATTTCAATCTCTCCTCTACACACAGGCTCAAAAGCAGCTACCTTGATCCATAAGAGAAACAGAGCAAAAAGCATGGAAGAACGAACAAGCAGTGCGAAAGAGAAAAAAAACAGCATACACAAATCAATTTTTTTGCACATTTTTCATGACGTCGAAAATTTTGTGACGTCATAACTTGTGGTAAACAAAATTGCCCCATCCGTTTCTGACTACGGGGCAATCATCGCGACAAAAGTAGGGCCCCATTTTAGCCCCATTCTTGCAACGACTTTACCTATTTTGTTATGCTTGGGATGAGGATCATTCACCGATTCGCCAGAGACAACGGTCTTGTCCTATGATTCCACATCCCTAGTATCCTTCCAATCCTTATTCGTGTTTCCCCATGCCTTTTTTGTTAAATGTTGTGTTGTCTATGTCTTAAGTGTATTTTTTGTAGTGCCACGGGTGATCCGATGACTGGGGATGAGCACTCGTGGGTGGTTCCAACACTGCCGTAAAAGGGAGGCAGGCGTTGTTCAAAGTGCAGTGTTCTCCACTCCAGTCCAGTTTTGACACATTGAGTTTGACAGCGTTGGCGTCGGGTCGCGTTCGCTGCTGCGGAGATTGTCAAAAATCTCAGAATTTTCAAAAATCTCAGATTATCTAGAAATCTCAGAAATCTCAGAAACCTTAGAAATCTCAGAAATATCAGAAATATCAGAAATTTCAGGAATTTTAGAAATCTCAGAATTCTTAGAAATTTTAGAAATCTCAGCAATCACAGAAATCTCAGAAATCTTAGAATTTTCAAAAAATTCAGAATTCTTCGAAATCTCAGAAATCCCAGACATTTTAAAAATTCCAGAATTATCAGAAATTTTCTAGATCTCAGAAATTTCAGAAATCTCAGATATTTGAGAAATTTCAGATTTCTCAGAAATCTAGCAATTTTCAAGAAACTCGGAAATTTCAGAAATGTCAGAAATTTTAGAAATTTCAGAAATTTCAGAAATCTCAGAAATCCCAAAATATCAGAATTCTCAGAAATCTGAAAATTTTCAAAAATCTCAGAATGCTCAGAATTCTCAGAATTTTCAAAAATCTCAGAATGCTCAGAATTCTCAGAATTTTCAAAATTCGCAGAATTTTAAGATATCTCAGAAATCTCAGAACTCTCAGAATTGTCAAAAATCTCAGAAATCTTAGAATTCTCAGAAATCTCAGAATTTTAAAAAATTCTCAGCGATCTCAGAAATCTCAGAAATCTCAGAAATTTATAAAACCTCAGAATTTTCAGAAATTTCAGGCATTTCAAAAATCTTAGAATTCTCAGAAATTGAAGAAATTTCAAAAATCGCAAAATTCTCAAAAATCTCAGAAATCTCAGAAATGTCAAAACTTTCTAAAATCTCAGAATTCTCAAAAACTTCAGAAGTATCAGAAATTTCAAAAAAATTAGAATTCCCTGAAATCTAACAATTTTCAGAAATCTCAAAAATTTCAAAATTCTTAGAAATATCAGAAATCTCAGAAATTTCAAAAATCTTAGAATTCCCAGAAATCTCATAAGTTTTAAAAATCTTTTTAAATAATTTTTTTAAATCAAATTTTTAAAATCATTATTTTAAGAATATAAGAATAAAAATTTGGGTCCTTTCTCATTGTGAGATTCCCGGCAATGAGAAGGCAGACTCACTGGTCAAAACAGGCGTCCAAGAAGGCGCTTTTTACGACAGACCTATCTCGGCCCAGGAATTCCTTCGTTTTCCACAGCAACTTTTCCTGTCTCGCTGGCAGAGCATGTGGGAGGCGGATGAACTCGGGCGTTTTCTCTTCTCGATCTCTCCGCAAGTGTCCCTGCGGCCTTGGTTCGATGGGCTCTCTGTAGACCGGGCATTCATACGAATGATGTCTCGACTGATGTCGAATCATTTTGCGTTGAATGCTCATCTACAGCGTATAACTCTGGCTCAGACAAAAGTATGTGGCTGCGGTGACGGATTCCACGACGTGGATCACCTTCTGTGGTCCTGCGTGGAATTTGAAACCGCAAGACCGCTACCAGTGACCTCCCCTACATGAGGATCATTCACCGATTCGCCAGAGACAACGGTCTTGTCCTATGATTCCACATCCCTAGTATCCTTCCAATCCTTATTCGTGTTTCCCCATTCCTTTTTTGTTAAATGTTGTATTGTCTATGTCTTAAATGTATTTCTTGTAGTGCCACGGGTGATCCGATGACTGGGCATGAGCACTCGTGGGTGGTTCCAACACTGCCGTAAAAGGGAGGCAGGCGTTGTTCAAAGTGCAGTGTTCTCCACTCCAGTCCAGTTTTGACACATTGAGTTTGACAGCGTTGGTGTCGGGTCGCGTTCGCTGCTGCGGAGATTGTCAAAAATCTCAGAATTTTCAAAAATCTCAGAATTTCTAGAAATCTCAGAAATCTCAGAAATCTTTGAAATCTCAGAAATATCAGAAATATCAGAAATCTCAGGAATTTTAGAAATCTCAGAATTCTTAGAAATTTTAGAAATCTCAGCAATCACAGAAATCTCAGAAATCTTTGAATTTTCAAAAAATTCAGAATTCTTCGAAATCTCAGAAATCCCAGACATTTTAAAAATACCAGAATTATCAGAAATTTTCTAGATCTCAGAAATTTCAGAAATCTCAGATATTTGAGAAATTTCAGATTTCTCAGAAATCTAAGAATTTTCAAGAAACTCGGAAATTTCAGAAATGTCAGAAATTTTAGAAATTTCAGAAATTTCAGAAATCTCAGAAATCCCAAAATATCAGAATTCTCAGAAATCTGATAATTTTCAAAAATCTCAGAATGCTCAGAATTCTCAGAATTTTCAAAATTCGCAGAATTTTAAGATATCTCAGAAATCTCAGAACTCTCAGAATTGTCAAAAATCTCAGAATGCTCAGAATTCTCAGAAATCTCAGAATTTTAAAAAATTCTCAGCGATCTCAGAAATCTCAGAAATCTCAGAAATTTATAAAACCTCAGAATTTTCAGAAATCTCAGGCATTTCAAAAATCTTGGAATTCTAAGAAATCGAAGAAATCTCAGAAATGTCAAAATTTTCTCAAAATCTCAGAAATCTCAGAAATGACAAAATTTTCTAAAAAAAAAGAATTCTCAAAAACTTCAGAAATATCAGAAATTTCAAAAAAATTAGAATGCCCTGAAATCTAAGAATTTTTAGAAATCTCAAAAATTTCAAAATTCTTAGAAATATCAGAAATCTCAGAAATTTAAAAAATCTTAGAATTCCCAGAAATCTAAGACTTTTCAAAAATCTCAAAAATTTCAAAATTCTTAGAAATATCAGAAATTTAAGAAATCTCAGAAGTTTCAAAAATCTCAGCAATCTCAGATTTTTCAAAATTCTCAGACTCTTTAGATATTTCAGACATCTCACAAATCTAAGAATTCTCAGAACTTTCAGAATTTTCAAAAAATTTCAGAAATCTTAGAAATCTCAGAAATCTCAGAAATTTCAAAAATCTTAGAATTCTCAGAAATTTTGAAAATCTCAGAAATTTCAGAAATATCAGAAATTTAATAAATCTCAGAATTCTCAGAAATCAAAAAATTTTCAAAAATCTCATAAATTTCAGAAATCTCAGATATTTCAAAACACTCTGATTTCTCAGAAATTTTAGAAAAATAAATAATTTCAAAAATCTCAGAATTCTCAAAAATCTCAGAATTTTTAGACATCTAAGAAATCTCACAAATATCAGAAATCGCAGAAATCTCAGAAATCTCAGAAATCTCAGAAATCTCAGAAATCTCAGAAATTTCAGAAATCTCAGAAATATCAGAAATATCATAAATAAAAACAATCTCAGAAATCTCAGAAATTACAAAAATTCAAAATTCTCAGAAATCTAAGAATTTGCAAAAGCTCAGAATTCTAAGAAATCTCCGGAATAATATCAGGATAGAGCTTGTCGATCATCCTTTGATTGGACGTTGACTAGATTGAGCTTGGAATGTCATTGCTGGAATGCACTGGAGAACACTGTACGCAGACAAATAAATGTTCGTGCTGTCTTAACGATGTTTATTTGTTCGTTACAGTCCAGACCATAGCAAAATGATCAAAAATAGAACAGCCACAACACCACATTAGCCGGAATTTGGATGCAATCAACCACCATCATTGCAATAGCCACAGCAATAGTAACGGACCATCATCCACGAATACATCATCATCATCATAATCATCATCACCATCATCATAATCATCATCACCATCATCATCATCATCATCATCATCATCATCATCATCATCATCATCATCATCATCATCATCATCATCATCATCATCATCATCATCATCATCATCATCATCACCATCACCATCACCACAACCACAACCGAATATGCATGGGATAAGGCAAAGATTAAGGAGGAAATGCCTTATCAGTATGATTAAAAAGTTTATTCAACGCAAGCGGTGTTGACAATACGGCACTGGACCGTCATTATTAATTATGAATAAATAAATAAATTTTTTTTTTTAAATCTTAGAAATTTTAGAAATCTTAGAAATTTCAAAAATCTCAGAAATCTCAGAAATCACAGAATTTTCAAATTTCTCAGAATTTTTAGATATCTTTGAAATCTCTGAAATCTCAGAATTCTCAAAACCCTCAGAATTTTCAAAAATCTCAAAAATTTCAAAAATTTCAAAAATTTCAAAAATTCCACAATTCTCAGAAATTTTGGAAATCTCAGAAATTTCAGGAATCTCAGAAATTTAAAAAATCTCAAAATTCCCAGAAATCTCAGAAATTTCATAAATCTCAGAATGCTCAGAAATCTATTTTTTTAAAAAAATCTCAGAAATCTCAGGAATTTCAAAAATTTCGAAATTATCAGTGAATCTCAGAAATCTCAGAAAACTCAAAATTCTCAGAAATTTCAAAAATCTCAGAAATCTCAGAATTCTCATATTTCTCAGCAATTTCGAAAATCTCAGAATGCTCAGAAATTTCAGAACTCTAAGAAATTACAGAAATCCCAGAAATCTCAGAAATCTCAGAAATCTCAGATATCTCAGAAATAACAGAAATCTCAGAAATCTCAGAATTCTAAGAAATCTCACAAAACTCAGAAATTTCAGAAATCTCAGAAACCTCAAAACTTTCAAAATTCTCAGAATTCTTAGAAATTTTGGAAATCTCAGAAATTTCAAAAATCTTAGAATTCTCAGAAATCAAAGAATTTTGAAAAATCTCAGAATTCTCAGAAATCTCATATTTATTAAAAATCGATTTAAATTATTTTTTTAAATCAAATTGGGTCCCTTCTCATTGTGGAATTCCCGGCAATGAGAAGGCAGACTCACTGACAAAAACAGGCGTCCAAGAAGGCGCTTTTTACGACAGACCTATCTCGGCCCAGGAATTCCTTCGTTTTCCACAGCAACTTTTCATGTCTCGTTGGCAGAGCATGTGGGAGGCGGATGAACTCGGGCGTTTTCTCTTCTCGATCTCTCCGCAAGTGTCCCTTTCTGTAGACCGGGCATTCATACGAATGATGTCTAGAGTGATGTCGAATCATTTTGCGTTGAATGCTCATCTACAGCGTATAACTCTGGCTCAGACAAAAGTATGTGGCTGCGGTGACGGATTCCACGACGTTGATCACCTTCTGTGGTCCTGCGTGGAATTTGAAACCGCAAAACCCTTCTTGTTGAGCGCAGTCGATAATATCGGCAGACGACCGGGTACTGAAATCAGAGAAGTGTTAGCTACCAGTGACCTCCCCTTCATGAGGAACATTCACCGATTCGCCAGAGACAACGGTCTTGTCCTATGATTCCACATCCCTAGTATCCTTCCAATCCTTATTCGTGTTTCCCCATTCCTTTTTTGTTAAATGTTGTGTTGTCTATGTCTTAAGTGTATTTCTTGTAGTGCCACGGGTGATCCGATGACTGGGCATGAGCACTCGAGGGTGGTTCCAACACTGCCGTAAAAGGGAGGCAGGCGTTGTTCAAAGTGCAGTGTTCTCCACTCCAGTCCAGTTTTGACACATTGAGCTTGACAGCGTTGGCGTCGGGTCGCGTTCGCTGCTGCGGAGATTGTCAAAAATCTCAGAATTTTTAGAAATCTCAGAAATCTCAGAAATCTCAGAAATATCAGAAATATTAGAAATCTCAGGAATTTTAGAAATCTCAGAATTCTTAGAAATTTAAGAAATCTTAGCAATCTCAGAAATCTCAGAAATCTTAGAATTTAAAAAAAATTAGAATTCTTCGAAATCTCAGAAATTCCAGAAATTTTAATAATTCCAGAATTATCAGAAATTTTCTAGATCTCAGAAATTTCAGAAATCTCAGATATTTGAGAAATTCCAGAATTCTCAGAAATCTAAGAATTTTCAAGAAACTCGGAAATTTAAAAAATCGCAGATGTTTAAAAAATCTCAGAAACTTCAGAAATCTCATAAATTTTAGAAATTTCAGAAACTTCAGAAATCTCAGAAATCTCAGATATCCCAAAATATCAGAAATCTCAGAAATCTGAAAATTTTCAACAATCTCAGAATTTTCAAAATCCGCAGAATTTTAAGATATCTCAGAAATCTCAGAACTCGCAGGATTGTCAAAAATCTCAGAAATCTTAGAATTCTTAGAAATCTCAGAATTTCAAAAAAAATCTCAGCGATCTCAGAAATCCCAGAAATCTCAGAAATTTATAAAACCTCAGAATTTTAAGAAATCTCAGGCATTTCAAAAATCTTAGAATTCTCAGAAACCGAAGAAATTTCAAAAATCGCAGAATTCTCATAAATATTAGAAATCTCAGAAATGTCAGAATTTTCAGAAATCTCCGAATTCTCAAAAACTTGAGAAATCTCAAAAATTTCAAAAATCTCAGAATTCCCAGAAATCTAAGACTTTTCAAAAATCTCAAAAATTTCAAAATTCTTAGAAATATCAGAAATTTAAGAAATTTCAGAAGTTTCAAAAATCTCAGCAATCTCAGATTTTTCAAAATTTTCAGACTCTTTAGATATTTCAGAAATCTCACAAATCTTAGAATTCTCAGAATCTTCAGAATTTTCAAAAAATTTCAGAAATCTTAGAAATCTCAGAAATTTCAAAAATTTCAAAAATCTTAGAATTCTCACAAATTTTTGAAATCTCAGAAATTTCAGAAATATCAGAAATTTTAAGAAATCTCAGAATTCTCAGAAATCAAAAAATTTTCAAAAATCTTAGAAATTTCAGAAATCTCAGATATTTCAAAACACTCTGAATTTTCAGAAATTTTAGAAAAATAAATAATTTCAAAAATCTCAGAATTCTCAAAAATCTCAGAATTTTCACAAATCTCAGAAATCTGAGAAATCTCAGAAATCTCAGAAATCTCAGAAATATCACAAATCTCAAAAATCTCAGAAATCTCTGAAATATCAGAAATATCAGATATATCAGAAATCTTAAAAAATCTCACAAATCTCAGAAATTTCAGAAATCTCTGAAACTCAAAATTCTCAGAAATTTCAACATTCTCAGAAATCTCAGAATTCTCAGAAATCTCCTAATTCTCATAAATCATAGGGATTTGAAAATCTCAGAATGCTCAGAAATTTCAGAATTATAAGAAATCTCAGAAATCTCAGAAATCTCAGAAATCTCAGAATTCTCAGAAATCTCAGAAATTTCAGATATCTCAGAAATAACAGAAATCCCAGAAATCTCAGAAATTCAGAAATGTCAGAATTCTAAGAAATCTCAAAAATCTCAGAAATCTCAGAATTTTCAAAAACCTCAGAAATCTCAGAATTTTCAAAACTCTCAGAATATTAAGATATATCAATAATCTCAGAAATCTAAGAATTCTCAGAGCTATCAGAATTTTAAAAAATCTCAGAAATTTCTAAATTCTTAGAAATATCAGAAATTTAGAAATCTCAGAAGTTTCAAAAATGTCAGCAATTTCAGATTTTTCGAAATTCTCAGATTCTTTAGATATTTCAGAAATCTCAGAAATCTAAGAGTTTTCAGAACTTTCAGAATTTTCAAAAAAATTCAGAAATCTTTGAAATCTCAGAAATTTCAGAAATTTCAAAAATTTCAAAAATCTTAGAATTCTTAGAAATTTTGGAAATCTCAGAAATTTAAGAATTCTCAGAAATAAAAAAATTTTCAAAAATCTCAGAAATCTCAGATATTTCAAAAATCTCTGAATTCTCAGAAATTTAAGAAAGCTTAATAATTTAAAATATCTCGGAATTCTCAAAAATCTTAGAATTTTTAGAAATCTCAGAAATCTCAGAAATGTCACAAATATCAGAAATTTAAAAAATCTCAGAAATCTCAGAAATTTCAAAGATCTCAAAATTCTCAGAAATAAAAAAAATTGAAAATCTCAGAAATCTAAGAAATCTCAGACATTTAAAAAATCTCTGAATTCTCAGAAGATTTAGAAAAAGAAATAATTTCGAAAATCTCACGATTCTAGAAAATCTCAGAATTTTTAGACATTTCAGAAATATCAGAAATATCAGAAATCTCAGGAATTTTAGAAATCTCAGAATTCTTAGAAATTTCAGAAATCTCAGCAATCACAGAAATCTCAGAAATCTTAGAATTTTAAAAAAATTCAGAATTCTTCGAAATCTCAGAAATCCCAGAAATTTTAAAAATTCCAGAATTATCAGAAATTTTCTAGATCTCAGAAATTTCAGAAATCTCAGATATTTGAGAAATTTCAGATTTCTCAGAAATCTAAGAATTTTCAAGAAACTCGGAATTTTCAGAAATCTCAGAAATTTTAGAAATTTCAGAAATTTCAGAAATCTCAGAAAACCCAAAATATCAGAATTCTCAGAAATATGAAAATTTTCAAAAATCTCAGAATGCTCAGAATTCTCAGAATTTTTAAAATTTGCAGAATTTTAAGATATCTCAGAAATCTCAGCACTCTCAGAATTGTCAAAAATCTCAGAAATCTCAGAATTCTCAGAAATCTCAGAATTTTAAAAAATTCTCAGCGATCTCAGAAATCTCAGAAATCTCAGAAAATTTAGAAAACCTCAGAATTTTCAAAAATCTCAGGCATTTCAAAAATCTTAGAATTCTCAGAAATCGAAGAAATTGCAAAAATCGCAGAATTCTCATAAATCTCAGAAATCTCAGAAATGTCAAAATTTTCTAAAATCTCAGCAATCTCAGATCTTTCAAAATTCTCAGACTCTTTAGATATTACAGAAATCTCACAAATCTAAGAATTCTCAGTACTTTCAGAATTTTCAAAAAATTTCAAAATCTTAGAAATCTCAGAAATCTCAGAAATTTCAAAAATTTCAAAAATCTTAGAATTCTCAGAAATTTTGGAAATCTCACAAATTTCAGAAATATCAGAAATTTTTGTGAAGTAGGGAAACGAGATAGCGATATCGTGGCGAGCGCCGAGTGAGCGAAGGGGGGTATTTAAGCGGCGCGCGCTGCTGGGTCGAGAGGTCAGTTGAACGCGAAATGTCGAAGGTGAAGGACGTGCGAATTGGAGAATAAATAAAGTGAACTAAACGAAAGCCACCCATCTTCTTCTTTTGATGTTTAACTGATTCTCACATGGGGGCTCAACCGGGATACTGTTTTCCCAAACGAGTGAGGCTTTTGCGATGAAAGCAATCGGTGCGATATAGTGTGATGTTTCGTGAGGCTATTTTGTGATTAAATAGCAAAAAACTGTGAGGCTTTTTTATGAAGGCAAATAGTGAGACGTTTTGTGAAAGAGATGAACAGTGAGGCTTTCGTAGCAATCCGTGCGAATCAGTGAGGCTTGTGAAGCAATTAGTGAGGCTTTATTTTTAGCAACCAGTGAGAATCCGTGAGGGATAGCGAGGCTTTCCGAAGCAATCCGAGTGAAGAAATTTAGCGAGGCTTTACAGCAACCTGCCTGTGAAAATTCTGTGTGAATTTTACGAGTCAACTAGTGTGACATTTGTGCGTGAGTGCGGGAAGCCGCGAGAAAATTGTGTGGTAGTGTGTGTGTCGGCTTTGTGAGTGAAAGATAGAGAGAGATAGAATGGCAACGGTCAAGGAGCTTTGTGAAGATTTCACGAAGATTGGGTTGGTGCGCGAGTGTGAGAGGCTTGGCCTAGAAACCACTGGAGGAAAAGTGGAAATCGCGAATCGAATTGTGAAATACCGAGCGACGGTTGCGTCAGGGGACAACGCCGGTCCGTCCGGGAGTGGACACAGAGCAGAACCAGCTAACGCCATAGACGACGTCGAAAACTACGCGGGTAACCAACCGTACGAGAGTTGCGATGATGATTCCGAGGAAAAAGCGGATCTGGATCTTCCGGAAGAAGGTGATAGCTTTGTTGCCGAGGATGACGATGAAACGGAAGAAGACCCTTTTCAAACTGCTGTGCGAATCTCGACGCCTAAACGACCGCAACGCGTTTACGCATTTCGAGATGTGGAAGATAGCATTGAGACGTTTGGAGCAGAGGATGGGCACGATGTGCGTATTTGGCTGGCACACCTCGATTCCGTATCAAAGTCAGCAGGATGGAATGACGAACAAAAGCTAATCATGTTACGTAAAAAGATGACGGGAATCGCAAGAAAGTTCGTGTCGTCTTTGCGTAATGTGCAAACTTATGCGAGATTGAAAAAAGAGCTGATCACGGAATTTGCTCCATTTGTGAGGTCGAGTGATGTGCATCGGATTCTCGCAAATCGGAAGAAGGAAACGGCCGAGACGATGCGAGAGTACGTTTACGAAATGCAACGAATTGCTGCCCAAATTGATTTAGACGAACCAAGCTTGTGCGAGTACATCGTGAACGGTGTGACCGACGATGATTTTTTCAAATCATTGCTGTACGAGGCGCAAACAATTCGAGTGTTAAAAGAAAAGTTGCTCAATTTTGAAAAAGTGCGCATGGCTCGAAAGAAGAAAACGACAGATAAAGAAGAAAACAAACGAGTTTTGTCATCCAGTAGCCGCGTTGACAAACGGGCGGAGCAGCGATGCTACAATTGCGGAAACAAAGGACACCAAGCTCGCGCGTGCGCGCAGACACAGGGTGGTCCGGAATGTTTCTCGTGTCGTGAGTACGGTCATAAGGCGAGCGAGTGTGCGCGGAACAAAAGCGTCGTTCCTGCGAAAATAAACGTGACGGAAGAATCGGTGGGAATGGTTGATGTCGTGTTAAACAAAACATCGGTCAAGGCATTGTTTGACAGTGGAAGCAACCAAAACTTGGTGACAATAGGTTGTTACAAAAGAATCGAGGGATCACCGCTGATCGATACTTCGATGTGGTTCCAGGGCTTTGGTGGCATGAGAACAAAGGCGATCGGCATGTTCACGGTGGACGTTACGGTGGATGATAACGTTTTTAGTGGTGTGCGATTTTTTGTGGTGCCAAATGAAAGCATGTCTTACGATGCAGTATTGGGCAGAGATTCCTTGAACTATTTTGAAGTTACGATGACAACGGCGGGTGTCAAAGTCAGGCCATATGGTTCAACGGATGAAATGTTTTCTATTGTGTGTGACAATGAAGACAATTTGGATGTGTCTCCTCGATTTTCGGAAAGAGTAAAGGCTGTTATTTCGGGGTACAAACCTGCGGGAAACGTGAATAGTCGTGTTGAGACGAAAATTATTTTGCATGACGAGACGCCTGTGCGTTCGTCGCCAAGGCGTTTTGCTCCGGGTGAAAAGGCGGTGCTGGAGAAAACAATCGACGAGTGGTTAGCCGCGGGAATAATTCGAGAAAGTGAGAGTGATTTTGCGAGTCCGGTAACGTTAGCGAGAAAAAAGGACGGTTCCTTACGCGTTTGTGTTGATTATCGCGAACTTAATCGAAAAATGATTAAGGATTGTTTTCCCATGAGGAACATAGAAGATCAAATCGATCGCTTGAAGTCAGCCAGAGTTTTTACCACACTTGACTTGAAAAATTCGTTTTTTCATGTTCCTGTGGAAAAGTCGAGCCAGCGGTACACAGGCTTTGTTACCCACACAGGCCAGTACGAGTTTCTTAGAACGCCTTTCGGGTTGGTCAATAGTCCAGCGAGTTTCAGCCGGTTTGTAGCGGATGTGTTTCGGGAATTCATCAAGAGTGAGCGTGTGTTGGTGTATGTGGATGATTTAATAATTCCTTCATTAGATGAGGAAAGTAATTTTCAAACGTTGAAGGAATTGTTAAATGTCGCGAGTGAGAACGGTGTGCAGTTCAATTGGAAAAAATCGCAATTTTTAAAGGATGAAGTGGAGTATCTCGGGTATGTGATTCGCAACGGGTGTTATCGCATAGCGCCGAGTAAGTTGCGATCGGTTCAGCTTTTTCCGGAACCGAAAAATGTGAAGCAGCTGCAAAGATTTTTGGGACTTACGAGTTACTTCCGAAAATTTATTGCTGGTTACGCGACAATTTCGAAGCCTTTGACAAGTTTGCTTCAGAAAGGTGTTGAGTTTGTGTTTAGTGAAGAGGAGCGTTCGAGTTTTGACGAGTTGAAACGGTGTTTGGTGACCGATCCGGTGTTAAAGATCTACGACGAAAGTGCCGAAACCGAGCTCCATACGGACGCGTCAAAGTACGGTTATGGTGCTGCGCTTATGCAGAAGAGTGACGATGACAAGTTTCATCCTGTTGCCTTCATGAGTCAACAAACATCAAACGCGGAGAAGAATTATAGTGCGTATCATTTAGAAGTGCTAGCGGTGGTTCGCGCTGTTGAAAAGTTTCGTGTGTATCTCTTAGGCATCAAGTTTAAGATCGTTACAGATTGTGCAGCGTTTGGGCATACTTTAAAATCGAAAGAACTGTCGGCAAGAATCGCGAGATGGGCTTTGATGCTCGAAGAGTATGAATATGAAGTGGTTCATAGGCCAGGTTCATCGATGAAGCATGTGGATGCGTTGAGCAGGGCACCGGTGATGATTGTGAAAAGCGATCCTATGATAGAAGCGATCAGAAAAATGCAACAAAGTGACGAGCGTGCGAAGGCAATTATTGAATTGTTAAAAACGCAATCTTTTGAAGATTTTGTCATGTGCAATGGGCTGCTGATGAAAGTAGTGAAAGGTAGGGAAGTGATTGTGGTACCATCGGGGATGCAAAGCGATTTGATACGCAGGATACACGAAAAGGGTCACTTAGGAGCTCGTAAGATAGAGGGTATTATCGAACAGGAGTTTTACATTCCAAACGCGAGTGAGAAAATAAAACAAACGATTGAGTGTTGTGTGAAATGTATCCTCGCAGAGCGTAAAAGGGGAAAAGTTGACGGTTTATTATACCCAATCGCGAAAGGTGACGTTCCGTTAGACACGTATCACGTAGACCATTTGGGTCCAATGGACATTACGGAGAAAAGGTATAAATATTTGTTTGTAGTAGTTGATGCGTTTAGTAAGTACACTTGGATATATCCTACTAAAACGACGAATTCATTTGAAGTAATTCAGCGATTAGCAACACAGAGCGAGGTATTTGGTAATCCAAGGCGTATTATTAGCGATAAAGGGGCTGCGTTTACGTCAAACGATTTTAAGCGGTATTGTGAGGATCAGGATATCGAGCGTGTGGAAGTTACGACAGGTGTTCCGCGCGGGAACGGGCAGGTAGAGAGGGTAAATCAAGTGATTATTGCTATGTTGCGAAAGATGGGTGTAAACGATCCTGCAAAGTGGTATAAGCACGTTGCCAATATTCAGCGGTGGATTAATTCGAGCCCACATCAGAGCATCGGTGTTACTCCTTTTGAAGCGATGTTTGGGGTACCGATGAGACACGAAGGAGATTTACGACTAGGTGAGCTGATGGAAGAAATTCGAGTGGCCCAACATCACGATCAACGAGAGCAGACTCGAGCTGGTGCCAGGGTTTCTATCGAGAAAGCCCAAGAAGAACAACGGAGATCGTACGACTTACGAGCGCGGTCGGCTACAACTTACCGCGAAGGCGACCTGGTGGTGATTAAGCGGACGCAGTTCGGGCCTGGAAGGAAGTACGCAGCTGAGTACCTTGGACCATATAAGGTAACCAGTGTTCGTCCACATGATCGCTATGACGTAGAAAAGATCAATGGCGAAGGGCCAAAAGTGACGTCGACGGCTTCGTCACATATGAAACCCTATCGGTTTTATTGCGGTGAGGATCCTTCGGGGCGAAAGGATCGGTCGAGGAAAGGCCGTGTGAAGTAGGGAAACGAGATAGCGATATCGTGGCGAGCGCCGAGTGAGCGAAGGGGGGTATTTAAGCGGCGCGCGCTGCTGGGTCGAGAGGTCAGTTGAACGCGAAATGTCGAAGGTGAAGGACGTGCGAATTGGAGAATAAATAAAGTGAACTAAACGAAAGCCACCCATCTTCTTCTTTTGATGTTTAACTGATTCTCACATTTTTATAAATCTCAGAATTCTCAGAAATCAAAAAATTTTCAAAAATCTCAGAAATTTTAGAAATCTCAGATATTTCAAAACACTCTGAATTCTCAGAAATTTTAGAAAAATAAATAATTTCAAAAATATCAGAATTCTCAAAAATCTCAGAATTTTCACAAATCTCAGAAATCTCAGAAATCTGAGAAATCTCAGAAATCTCAGAAATCTCAGAAATCTCAGAAATCGCAAAACTTTGAAAATTCTCAGAATTCTCAGAAATTTTGGAAATCTCAGAAATTTTGGAAATCCCAGAAATTTCGAAAATCTTAGAATTCTCAAAAATCTAAGAATTTTAAAAAATCTCAGAATTCTCAGAAATCTCATAAGTTTTGAAAATCTTTTTAAAGAATTTTTTTAAATCAAATTTTTAAAATCATTATTTTAAGAATATAAGAATAAAAATTTGGGTCCTTTCTCATTGGGTCCACTCACATACACCGTTTCGCACTGACAACACGTACTTTGCACCGCTCCTCGATATAACGGATTAAATTAACCGATTCACGTTACTTCTCACAATTTCGCGTACTGCACTGATTACTGCAAGTGGGCAGTTGTTTCTCTGCGTTGGATTGCGGATTGTTTGTTATCAGCATAAAACTGCCACTGATCTTGTGTTTTTGTGCCTCACGAGTTTGTTCCGGATAGAAGTTTGCTTGGCGCCTTGTGATCGTCGGTCGTTGATCTCACACTTCCTGATGGCAGACGTATGCGTGTCATGTTCCCGTGTATCAGCACCCGAGGATCCCTCCTACAAGTGTGATGGTTTCTGCAAAGGCTGGATGCATCGTTCGTGTATGGGTGTAAGTAACGCAGTGTTTAAGGAACTTACCAAGGGAGGCACCCAGTTTCTATGGTTATGCCCCGGATGCTGTGAGCTACGCAGCAGCGGTCGCTCAGTTGTGATTGCTGAGCTGAACGATGCACTCAACGATCTCAAATCTCAACTAACGGCTGAGTTTGAGTCCCGCATGTCATCTGCCTTGGAGAAGACGAAACGTTCGTTGCTCTCTTCACTGACACATCACACTAGTGTCCGACCCCAGCCCACCACTTCATCCTCGAACCGCATTGCCGCAACCGAAACGCACACTCCTGAATGCACACTTACACCTTTAATCGAACCGGCTAATCCTGCAAAGCGTCGCCTGATTGATCGCTCCCCCCCCGTCAGATGTACAGACTCATCCACTACTTACCGGCACAGCCCCGATAGTAGCTCCATCTCATGCCGCATTATTGCTGCCACCCGAAACGCCTAGATTTTGGCTGTATCTGTCGCGCTGCCGACCGATGGCCACTGTCGAAGAAGTACTGGCGTTTGTTAAGCAGCAACTCAGCACTGATGATGTCATTGTTAAAAAGTTAGTGCCGGCTAGTCGAGATCCCAGCACGCTGACCTTTTCGTCATTTAAGGTCGGTTTGTCGCTCGCGCTCCAGGATCGAGCCTTGTCACAGTCCACCTGGCCTATCGGAACAGCCTTTAAGGAGTTCGTTGATAGACGAAATGTAAACAACGTAGCACGTTCCGCAACCGAGTTTCACCACCCGCACTCCATCTCCAGCACTCATCAACGGACGGATCTGCAAGATACTAATGCTAGCTTATCGCCGGCACGCACATCTACATTGGCTCCCACAACACTCAATACCACGGGTCCGTCTTTACCACCACCATTGCAGGCGCAGCAATAACAAACGTCCACATCGGTTCCCACTCTCCCAACACCAATCATAAGCTAAATCTCTACTACCAAAATACGCGAGGTATTAGAACTAAGCTTACTGATCTTCGCCTCGCACTCACGGTTATATATTATGACGTCATTGTTATCACCGAGACTTGGTTGGATGATTCGATACCCTCGTCACTCTTTTCCGATGACAACCTCATCGTTTACCGATGCGATCGTACATCTAATAATAGCAGTGCCACCCGCGGTGGTGGAGTTCTTATTGCCTGCTCATCGAATCTCACAACATCGCAAGTTCCTGTGTGCTATCCCTCCTTAGAAATCCTGTGGATAAATGTGCTCTGTAAGGGAATCCGTGTCTTCATCGGAGTATACTACATCCCTCCCGAATCAAGCAGAAACACAGCAGTGTTAGATTCGCTGTTCAACTCGATCGCGGATGTACAACGGCGTATGAAGCCGCACGACGTATTACTCCTTTGTGGGGACTTCAATCAACCACATATTTCCTGGTCGTCCGCCGAAGGATTCTTCGTCCCATTCCCCACGTCACCCTCTCATGCTTATTTTTGTGATGGAGTACATGAATGTAATCTTAAACAAATTTCTAACGTAAAAAACTCAATGAACAGACAGTTAGATTTAGTTTTCATTAATGAGTCGGCTCTGTTCACTGCCTCGAGAGTATCAAGTGCTGCCATACCTTTACTTAGGTTAGACAATTACCACCCAGCTCTAGAGTTTAATTTATCTGTTAGTGCTAGTGATTCCCTCCCCTCCCCTATCCATAGCATGAGGCGAGGGTTTAACTTTCGTAAGTTGGATTCCGCGAAATTGGCTCGTATGTTGGGCGCTTCCGATTGGTCTTTTTTTGACTCTTCTCCGTCCGTGAATGAGGCAACTGACCATTTTTACGAAATTATAAATGCGGCGTTACCGTTATGTTGCCCTCCATCATTCCCCCCTCAATCCCCCCCTGGTCCGATTCGACCCTTCGTTCCCTCCGCAGAGACAGATCTCGAGCACTACGGCGTCTGCGTAGACATCCGTCACATCATCACCACGTGACATTTAAATACGCAGCTTATGCTTATCGCATATACAATGGGGCACGATATTCCCGTTACCTCCACATACTCCAAATCCGTCTTCATTACCGTCCTAATTCCTTCTGGGCTTTCGTCAAGAGTCAGCGCAAAACCGCCTCCATTCCTACTGTTATGTCGCTGGGAGATGTGTCAGTTGACAATAGCTCTGATATCTGCGCCCTTTTTGCTGAGCATTTCTCCGCCAATTTCTCTGCTCCTGTGAATAGTCAGCCTCTAACTACTTCAGTTAGATCACATATTTCAGAGACTTCAAACACTATTCCTTCCTCTCTTATTACGATCGATGCAATACTCCTCGCCATTGACAAACTCAAATCTTCCTTTTCTCCTGGTCCTGACGGTATCCCTGCTGTAGTTGTGAAAAAATGTAGTACTGTTTTCGCCCCTCTGTTACTAAAGTTATTCCGTTTATCTATGTGTTCGTCCGTTTTTCCTTCGGTCTGGAAACAAGCTTGGCTTGTTCCTATACATAAGAAGGGAAATCCCTCCATTGTCTCGAACTATCGCGGTATCTCACTTTTATGTGCATTTGCCAAGGTATTTGAGTATGTCTTGCATGCCTGTATCCTTAACGTTTCACGTAGTCTTGTCATCCCTCAACAGCACGGGTTTGTTCCTAAACGTTCCACTTCCTCCAACCTCATGTGTTTTACGTCGTTCGTGTCGACTCATCTTGATGTTGTGCCTCAAGTCGACGCTATTTACACGGATTTCAAATCCGCGTTTGATCGCGTTCCTCATGAGTTACTTCTTGAGAAATTGTTACAATTAGGGATCAACAGCATAATTGTTTCCTTGTTGCAGTGATTTCTAAGTGAGCGTACATATCGTGTTAAACTAAATGTTAATTTCTCTACTTCCTTCGGTTCTGGGGCCGGTGTTCCCCAGGGTAGTGTCTTAAGTCCTCTGTTGTTCGTCCTATTCCTTAATGACATTAGCTCTGTCTTGCCACAAGATAGCTTTCTTTGCTATGCCGATGATGTGAAAATCTTTTTCCCAATCTCATCGGGTGCGGATTGCGTTTTCCTTCAAACTGTTCTTAACCGTTTTTCCTCTTGGTGTGCTCATAACTCTCTCACCCTTTGTCCTGTGAAGTGTCAAATCATTTCGTTTACTCGTTCCCGCACTCCTTTCCTCTATCCTTATGTGCTTGATCAGGTCCTAGTCAACCGGGTTTCGCTGGTCAAGGACTTAGGCGTATGGCTCGATAGTGGCCTTACCCTAACGTCCCACATCGACTCTATGGTTGCTAGAGCCTGGAAAACACTGGGTATCCTGAAGCGTATTGCTCGTGACTTCTCTAATCTTCTGTGTTTGAAAACGCTGTACTGTTCGCTGGTCAGGTCATTGCTGGAGTATTGCTCAGTAATCTGGTCACCAACGGCTCGGATCCATATGGATCGAATCGAGCGGGTGCAGAGGTCTTTTACCAGGTTTGCGGTTCGCAAATACCTTGGAAGATCCACCTCCACCCTGCCCGGTTACGAGTCAAGGTGTCAGTTGCTGAGTCTTGACTCTCTCGAAGACCGTCGATCACGTTCCCAATCACTTTTTATCGCTTCCCTCTTGTTGAACTGTATAGATGCTCCTTCTCTGCTTGGTTCCATCCCATTCTATGTCCCTAACCGTTCCCTTCGTATTCGTCCCCCTTTGATTATCCCTAGGCGCCGTACATCTGCCGGTCGCAACGATCCTTTTTTGAGGGCACTGCGTTCGTTTAACTCCTCGTCTCTTGTGTTCGATTTCCATCTCTCCCTTCCATCCTTACGCTCCAGTATGCGGTCTTCCCTTTGGCACTTAACTCCCTCCCCATTTCTCTAAGTTTAGAGTTAAATAATTTTAAGTTGAGTGTAAGAGTGTAGTGTAGCCTATAGGCAGACAACACGTAAATAAATAATAATAATAATAATAATAATAATTGTGGGATTCCCGGCAATGAGAAGGCAGACTCACTGGTCAAAACAGGCGTCCAAGAAGGCGCTTTTTACGACAGACCTATCTCGGCCCAGGAATTCCTTCGTTTTCCACAGCAACTTTTCCTGTCTCGCTGGCAGAGCATGTGGGAGGCGGATGAACTCGGGCGTTTTCTCTTCTCGATCTCTCCGCAAGTGTCCCTGCGGCCTTGGTTCGATGGGCTCTCTGCAGACCGGGCATTCATACGAATGATGTCTCGACTGGTGTCGAATCATTTTGCGTTGAATGCTCATCTACAGCGTATAACTCTGGCTCAGACAAAAGTATGTGGCTGCGGTGACGGATTCCACGACGTGGATCACCTTCTGTGGTCCAGCGTGGAATTTGAAACCGCAAGACCCTCCTTGTTGAGGTGCAGTCGATAATATCGGCAGACGACCGGGTACTGAAATCAGAGAAGTGTTAGCTACCAGTGACCTCCCCTACATGAGGAACATTCACCGATTCGCCAGAGACAACGGTCTTGTCCTATGATTCCACATCCCTAGTATCCTTCCAATCCTTATTCGTGTTTCCTATTCCTTTTTTGTTAAATGTTGTGTTGTCTATGTCTTAAGTGTATTTCTTGTAGTGCCACGGGTGATCCGATGACTGGGCATGAGCACTCGAGGGTGGTTCCAACACTGCCGTAAAAGGGAGGCAGGCGTTGTTCAAAGTGCAGTGTTCTCCACTCCAGTCCAGTTTTGACACATTGAGTTTGACAGCGTTGGCGTCGGGTCGCGTTCGCTGCTGCGGAGATTGTCAAAAATCTCAGAATTTCTAGAAATCTCAGAAATCTTAGAAATCTCAGAAATATCAGAAATATTAGAAATCTCAGGAATTTTAGAAATCTCAGAATTCTTAGAAATTTAAGAAATCTTAGCAATCTCAGAAATCTCAGAAATCTTAGAATTTTCAAAAAATCAGAATTCTTCGAAATCTCAGAAATTCCAGAAATTTTAATAAGTCCAGAATTATCAGAAATTTTCTAGATCTCAGAAATTTCAGAAATCTCAGATATTTGAGAAATTTCAGAATTCTCAGAAATCTAAGAATTTTCAAGAAACTCGGAAATTTCAGAAATCTCAGATATTTCAAAAATCTCAGAAACTTCAGAAATCTCAGAAATTTTAGAAATTTCAAAAATTTCAGAAATTTCAGAAATCTCAGAAATCTCAGAAATCCCAAAATATCAGAGTTCTCAGAAATCTGAAAATTTTCAAAAATCTCAGAATGCTCAGAATTCTCAGAATTTTCAAAATTCGCAGAATTTTAAGATATCTCAGAAATCTCAGAACTCGCAGGATTGTCAAAAAGCTCAGAAATCTTAGAATTCTTAGAAATCTCAGAATTTCAAAAAAATTCTCAGCGATCTCAGAAATCCCAGAAATCTCAGAAATTTATAAAACCTCAGAATTTTAAGAAATCTCAGGCATTTCAAAAATCTTAGAATTCTCAGAAACCAAAGAAATTTCAAAAATCGCAGAATTCTCATAAATATCAGAAATCTCAGAAATGTCAGAATTTTCAAAAATCTCAGAATTCTCAAAAACTTCAGAATCCTCAAAAATTTCAAAAATCTCAGAATTCCCAGAAATATAAGAATTTTCAAAAATCTTAAAAATTTCAAAATTCTTAGAAATATCAGAAATTTAAGAAATTTCAGAAGTTTCAAAAATCTCAGCAATCTCAGATTTTTCAAAATTCTCAGACTCTTTAGATATTTCAGAAATCTCACAAATCTTAGAATTCTCAGAACCTTCAGAATTTTCAAAAAATTTCAGAAATCTTAGAAATCTCAGAAATTTCAAAAATTTCAAAAATCTTAGAATTCTCAGAAATTTTGGAAATCTCACAAATTTCAGAAATATCAGAAATTTTAAGAAATCTCAGATTTTTCAGAAATCAAAAAATTTTCAAAAACCTCAGAAATTTCAGAAATCTCAGATATTTCAAAACACTCTGAATTCTCAGAAATTTTAGAAAAATAAATAATTTCAAAAATCTCAGAATTCTCAAAAATCTCAGAATTTTCACAAATCTCAGAAATCTGAGAAATCTCAGAAATCTCAGAAATATCAGAAATCTCAAAAATCTCAGAAATCTCTGAAATATCAGAAATATCAGAAATATCAGAAATCTTAAAAAATCTCACAAATCTCAGAAATTTCAGAAATCTCTGAAACTCAAAATTCTCAGAAATTTCAACATTCTCAGAAATCTCAGAATTCTCAGAAATCTCCGAATTCTCATAAATCATAGGGATTTGAAAATCTCAGAATGCTCAGAAATTTCAGAATTATAAGAAATCTCAGAAATCTCAGAAATCTCAGAAATCACAGAATTCTCAGAAATCTCAGAAATTTCAGACATCTCAGAAATAACAGAAATCCCAGAAATCTCAGAAATTCAGAAATGTCAGAATTCAAAGAAATCTCAAAAATCTCAGAAATCTCAGAATTTTCAAAAACCTCAGAATTCTCAGAAATCTCAGAATTTTCAAAACTCTCAGAATATTAAGATATATCAATAATCTTAGAAATCTAAGAATTCTCAGAGCTATCAGAATTTTAAAAAATCTCAGAAATTTCTAAATTCTTAGAAATATCAGAAATTTAGAAATCTCAGAAGTTTCAAAAATGTCAGCAATTTCAGATTTTTCGAAATTCTCAGATTCTTTAGATATTTCAGAAATCTCAGAAATCTAAGAGTTTTCAGAACATTCAGAATTTTCAAAAAAAATCAGAAATCTTTGAAATCTCAGAAATTTCAGAAATTTCAAAAATTTCAAAAATCTTAGAATTCTTAGAAATTTTGTAAATCTCAGAAATTTCAGAAATTTAAGAATTCTCAGAAATCAAAAAACTTTCAAAAATCTCAGAAATCTCAGATATTTCAAAAATCTCTGAATTCTCAGAAATTTTAGAAAGCTACATAATTTAAAATATTTCAGAATTCTCAAAAATCTTAGAATGTTTAGAAATCTCAGAAATCTCAGAAATATCACAAATGCCAGAAATTTAAAATATCTCAGAAATCTCAGAAATTTCAAAAATCTCAAAATTCTCAGAAATTAAAAAAACAGAAAAACTCAGAAATCTAAGAAATCTCAGACATTTAAAAAATCTCTGAATTCTCAAAAGGTTTAGAAAAATAAATAATTTCAAAAATCTCCCGATTCTCAAAAATCTCAGAATTTGTAGACATCTCAGAAATCCAAGAAATTTCAGAAATCTCAGAAATCTCAGAAATCTCAGAAATCTCAGAAATCGCAAAACTTTGAAAATTCTCAGAATTCTCAGAAATTTTGGAAATCTCAGAAATTTTGGAAATCCCAGGAATTTGGAAAATCTTAGAATTCTCAAAAATCTAAGAATTTAAAAAAATCTCAGAATTCTCAGAAATCTCATAAGTTTTAAAAATCTTTTTAAATAATTTTTTTAAATCAAATTTTTAAAATCATTATTTTAAGAATATAAGAATAAAAATTTGGGTCCTTTCTCATTGTGGGATTCCCGGCAATGAAAAGGCAGACTCACTGGTCAAAACAGGCGTCCAAGAAGGCGCTTTTTACGACAGACCTATCTCGGCCCATGAATTCCTTCGTTTTCCACAGCAACTTTTCCTGTCTCGCTGGCAGAGCATGTGGGAGGCGGATGAACTCGGGCGTTTTCTCTTCTCGATCTCTCCGCAAGTGTCCCTGCGGCCTTGGTTCGATGGGCTCTCTGTAGACCGGGCATTCATACGAATGATGTCTCGACTGGTGTCGAATCATTTTGCGTTGAATGCTCATCTACAGCGTATAACTCTGGCTCAGACAAAAGTATGTGGCTGCGGTGACGGATTCCACGATGTGGATCACCTTCTGTGGTCCAGCGTGGAATTTGAAACCGCAAGACCCTCCTTGTTGAGGTGCAGTCGATAATATCGGCAGACGACCGGGTACTGAAATCAGAGAAGTGTTAGCTACCAGTGACCTCCCCTACATGAGGAACATTCACCGATTCGCCAGAGACAACGGTCTTGTCCTATGATTCCACATCCCTAGTATCCTTCCAATCCTCATTCGTGTTTCCCATTCCTTTTTTGTTAAATGTTGTGTTGTCTATGTCTTAAGTGTATTTCTTGTAGTGCCACGGGTGATCCGATGACTGGGCATGAGCACTCGAGGGTGGTTCCAACACTGCCGTAAAAGGGAGGCAGGCGTTGTTCAAAGTGCAGTGTTCTCCACTCCAGTCCAGTTTTGACACATTGAGTTTGACAGCGTTGGCGTCGGGTCGCGTTCGCTGCTGCGGAGATTGTCAAAAATCTCAGAATTTCTAGAAATCTCAGAAATCTTAGAAATCTCAGAAATATCAGAAATATTAGAAATCTCAGGAATTTTAGAAATCTCAGAATTCTTAGAAATTTAAGAAATCTTAGCAATCTCAGAAATCTCAGGTATCTTAGAATTTTCAAAAAAATCAGAATTCTTCGAAATCTCAGAAATTCCAGAAATTTTAATAATTCCAGAATCATCAGAAATTTTCTAGATCTCAAAAATTTCAGAAATCTCAGATATTTGAGAAATTTCAGAATTCTCAGAAATCTAAGAATTTTCAAGAAACTCGGAAATTTCAGAAATCTCAGATATTTCAAAAATCTCAGAAACTTCAGAAATCTCAGAAAATTTAGAAATTTCAGAAATTTCAGAAATCTCAAAAATCTCAGAAATCCCAAAATATCAGAATTCTCAGAAATCTGAAAATTTTCAAAAATCTCAGAATGCTCAGAATTCTCAAAATTCGCAGAATTTTAAGATATCTCAGAAATCTCAGAACTCGCAGGATTGTCAAAAAGCTCAGAAATCTTAGAATTCTTAGAAATCTCAGAATTTCAAAAAAATTCTCAGCGATCTCAGAAATCCCAGAAATCTCAGAAATTTATAAAACCTCAGAATTTTCAGAAATCTCAGGCATTTCAAAAATCTTAGAATTCTCAGAAACCGAAGAAATTTCAAAAATCGCAGAATTCTCATAAATATCAGAAAGCTCAGAAATGTCAGAATTTTCAAAAATCTCAGAATTCTCAAAAACTTCAGAAATCTCCAAAATTTCAAAAATCTCAGAATTCCCAGCAATCTAAGAATTTTCAAAAATCTCAAAAATTTCAAAATTCTTAAAAATATCAGAAATTTAAGAAATTTCAGAAGTTTCAAAAATCTCAGCAATCTCAGATTTTTCAAAATTCTCAGACTCTTTAGATATTTCAGAAATCTCACAAATCTTAGAATTCTCAGAACCTTCAGAATTTTCAAAAAATTTCAGAAATCTTAGAAATCTCAGAAATTTCAAAAATTTCAAAAATCTTAGAATTCTCAGAAATTTTGGAAATCTCAGAAATTTCAGAAATATCAGAAATTTTAAGAAATCTCAGAATTCTCAGAAATCAAAAAATTATCAAAAATCTCAGAAATTTCAGAAATCTCAGATATTTGAAAACACTCTGAATTCTCAGAAATTTTAGAAAAATAAATAATTTCAAAAATCTCAGAATTCTCAAAAATCTCAGAATTTTCACAAATCTCAGAAATCTGAGAAATCTCAGAAATCTCAGAAATATCAGAAATCTCAGAAATCTCTGAAATATCAGAAATATCAGAAATCTTAAAAAATCTCACAAATCTCAGAAATTTCAGACATCTCTGAAACTCAAAATTCTCAGAAATTTCAACATTCACAGAAATCTCAGAATTCTCAGAAATCTCCGAATTCACATAAATCATAGGGATTTGAAAATCTCAGAATGCTCAGAAATTTCAGAATTATAAGAAATCTCAGAAATCTCAGAAATCTCAGAATTCTCCGAAATCTCAGAAATTTCAGATATCTCAGAAATAACAGAAATTCCAGAAATCTCAGAAATTCAGAAATGTCAGAATTCTAAGAAATCTCAGAAATCTCAGAAATCTCAGAATTTTCAAAAACCTCAAAATTCTCAGAAATCTCAGAATTTTCAAAACTCTCAGAATATTAAGATATATCAATAATCTCAAAAATCTAAGAATTCTCAGAGCTATCAGAATTTTAAAAAATCTCAGATATTTCTAAATTCTTAGAAATATCAGAAATTTAGAAATCTCAGAAGTTTCAAAAATGTCAGCAATTTCAGATTTTTCGAAATTCTCAGATTCTTTAGATATTTCAGAAATCTCAGAAATCTAAGAGTTTTCAGAACTTTCAGAATTTTCAAAAAAAAATCAGAAATCTTCGAAATCTCAGAAATTTCAGAAATTTCAAAAATTTCAAAAATCGTAGAATTCTTAGAAATTTTGGAAATCTTAGAAATTTCAGAAATTTAAGAATTCTAAGAAATCAAAAAATTTTCAAAAATCTCAGAAATCTCAAAAATTTTAGAAAGCTAAATAAAAAATATCTCAGAATTCTCAAAAATCTTAGAATTTTTAGAAATCTCAGAAATCTCAGAAATATTACAAATATCAGAAATTTTAAAAATCTCAGAAATCTCTGAAATTTCAAAAATCTTAAAATTCTCAGAAATAAAAAAAAATTGAAAATATCAGAAATCTAAGAAATATCAGTCATTTAAAAAATCTCTGAATTCACAGAAGGTTTAGAAAAATAAATAATTTCAAAAATCTCACGATTCTCAAAAATCTCAGAATTTTTAGACATCTCAGAAATCTAAGAAATTTCAGAAATCTCAGAAATCTCAGAAATCTCAGAAATCTCAGAAATCGCAAAACTTTGAAAATTCTCAGAATTCTTAGAAATTTTGGAAATCTCAGAAATTTCAGAAATTTAAGAATTCTCAGGAATCAAAAAATTTTCAAAAATCTCAGAAATCGCAGATATTTCAAAAATCTCTGAATTCTCAGAAATTTTAGAAAGCTACATAATTTAAAATATCTCAGAATTCTCAAAAATCTTAAAATTTTTAGAAATCTCAGAAATCTCAGAAATATCACAAATATCAGAAATTTAAAAAATCTCAGAAATCTAAGAAATTTCAAAAATCTCAAAATTCTCAGATATAACAAAAAAATTGAAAATCTCAGAAATCTAAGCAATCTCAGACATTTAAAAAATCTCTGAATTCTCAGAAGGTTTAGAAAAATAAATAATTGCAAAAATCTCACGATTCTCAAAAATCTCAGAATTTTTAGACATCTCAGAAATCTAAGAAATATCAGAAATTTCAGAAATTTCAGAAATCTCAGAAATCTCAGAAATCTCAGAAATCGCAAAACTTTGAAAATTCTCAGAATTCTCAGAAATTTTGGAAATCTCAGAAATTTTGGAAATCCCAGAAATTTCGAAAATCTTTGAATTCTCAAAAATCTAAGAATTTAAAAAAATCTCAGAATTCTCAGAAATTTCATAAGTTTTAAAAATCTTTTTAAATAATTTTTTTAAATCAAATTTTTAAAATCATTATTTAAAGAATATAAGAATAAAAATTTGGGTCCTTTCTCATTGTGGGATTCCCGGCAATGAGAAGGCAGACTCACTGGTCAAAACAGGCGTCCAAGAAGGCGCTTTTTACGACAGACCTATCTCGGCCCAGGAATTCCTTCGTTTTCCACAGCAACTTTTCCTGTCTCGCTGGCAGAGCATGTGGGAGGCGGATGAACTCGGGCGTTTTCTCTTCTCGATCTCTCCGCAAGTGTCCCTGCGGCCTTGGTTCGATGGGCTCTCTGTAGACCGGGCATTCATACGAATGATGTCTCGACTGATGTCGAATCATTTTGCGTTGAATGCTCATCTACAGCGTATAACTCTGGCTCAGACAAAAGTATGTGGCTGCGGTGACGGATTCCACGACGTGGATCACCTTCTGTGGTCCTGCGTGGAATTTGAAACCGCAAGACCCTTCTTGTTGAGCGCAGTCGATAATATCGGCAGACGACCGGGTACTGAAATCAGAGAAGTATTGGCTACCAGTGACCTCCCCTACATGAGGATCATTCACCGATTCGCCAGAGACAACGGTCTTGTCCTATGATTCCACATCCCTAGTATCCTTCCAATCCTTATTCGTGTTTCCCCATTCCTTTTTTGTTAAATGTTGTGTTGTCTATGTCTTAAGTGTATTTCTTGTAGTGCCACGGGTGATCCGATGACTGGGCATGAGCACTCGAGGGTGGTTCCAACACTGCCGTAAAAGGGAGGCAGGCGTTGTTCAAAGTGCAGTGTTCTCCACTCCAGTCCAGTTTTGACACATTGAGTTTGACAGCGTTGGCGCCGGGTCGCGTTCGCTGCTGCGGAGATTGTCAAAAATCTCAGAATTTTCAAAAATTTCAGAATTTCTAGAAATCTCAGAAATCTCAGAAATATTAGAAATCTCAGAAATAACAGAAATATTAGAAATCTCAGGAATTTTAGAAATCTCAGAATTCTTAGAAATTTCAGAAATCTCAGCAATCTCAGAAATCTCAGAAATCTTAGAATTTTAAAAAAATTCAGTATTCTTCGAAATCTCAGAAATCCCAGAAATTTTAAAAATTCCAGAATTATCAGAAATTTTCTAGATCTCAGAAATTTCAGAAATCTCAGATATTTGAGAAATTTCAGATTTCTCAGAAATCTAAGAATTTTCAAGAAACTCGGAAATTTCAGAAATGTCAGAAATTTTAGAAATTTCAGAAATTTCAGAATTCTAAGAAATCCCAAAATATCAGAATTCTCAGAAATCTGAAAATTTTCAAAAATCTCAGAATGCTCAGAATTCTCAGAATTTTCAAAATTTGCAGAATTTTTAGATATCTCAGAAATCTCAGGACTCTCAGAATTGTCAAAAATCTCAGAAATCTCAGAAATCTCTGAATTCTCAGAAATCTCAGAAATCGCAGATATCTCAGAAATAACAGAAATTCCAGAAATCTCAGAAATTCAGAAATGTCAGAATTCTAAGAAATCTCAGATATCTCAGAATTTTCAAAAACCTCAGAATTCTCAAAATTTTCAAAAATCTCTGAATTCCCAGAAATCTAAGAATTTGCAAAAATCTCAAAAATTTCAAAATTCTTAGAAATATCAGAAATTTTAGAAATTTCAGAAGTTTCAAAATATCTCAGCAATCTCAGATCTTTCAAAATTCTCAGACTCTTTAGATATTTCAGAAATCTCACAAATCTAAGAATTCTCAGAACCTTCAGAATTTTCAAAAAATTTCAGAAATCTCAGAAATCTCAGAAATTTCAAAAATTTCAAAAATCTTAGAATTCTCAGAAATTTTGAAAATCTCAGAAATATCAGAAAAATCAGAAATTTTTATAAATCTCAGAATTCTCAGCAATCAAAAAATTTTCAAAAATCTCAGAAATTTTATAAATTTCAGATATTTCAAAATTCTCTGAATTCTCAGAAATTTTAGAAAAATAAATAATTTCAAAATCTCAGAATTCTAAAAAATCTCAGAATTTTCACAAATCTCAGAAATCTGAGAAATCTCAAAAATCTCAGAAATCTCAGATATATCAGAAATCTCAGATATATCAGAAATCTCAGAAATCTCAGAAATCTCAGAAATATCAGAAATATCAGAAATATAAGAAATCTTAAAAAATCTTAAAAAATCTCACAATTCTCAGAAATTTCAGAAATCTCTGAAACTCAAAATTCTCAGAAATTTCAACATTCTCAGAAATCTTCAAATTCTCAGAAATCTCCGAATTCTCATAAATCATAGGGAGTTGAAAATCTCAGAATGCTCAGAAATTTCAGAATTATAATAAATCTCAGAAATCTCAGAAATCTCAGAATTCTCAGAAATCTCCGAATTCTCATAAATCATAGGAGTTCGAAAATCTCAGAATGCTCAGAAATTTTAGAATTCTGAGAAATTTCAGAAATCTCAGAATTCTCAGAAATCTCAGAAATCGCAGATATCTCAGAAATAACAGAAATCCCAGAGATCTCAGAAATTCAGAAATGTCAGAATTCTAAGAAATCCCAGAAAACTCACATATCTCAGAATTTTCAAAAACCTCAGAATTCTCAAAAATTTCAAAAATCTCAGAATTCCCAGAAATCTAAGAATTTTCAAAAATCTCAAAAATTTCAAAATTCTTAGAAATATCAGAAATTTAAGAAATTTCAGAAGTTTCAAAAACCTCAGCAATCTCATATCTTTCAAAATTCTCAGACTCTTTAGATATTTCAGAAATCTCACAACTCTAAGAATTCTCAGTACTTTCAGAATTTTCAAAAAATTTCAGAAATCTTAGAAATCTCAGAAATCTCAGAAATTTCAAAAATTTCAAAAATCTTAGAATTCTCAGAAATTTTGGAAATCTCAGAAATTTCAGAAATATCAGAAATTTTAATAAATCTCAGAATTCTCAGAAATCAAAAAAATTTCAAAAATCTTAGAAATTTTAGAAATCTCAGATATTTCAAAACACTCTGAATTCTCAGAAATTTAAGAAAAATAAATAATTTCAAAAATCTCAGCATTCTCAAAAATCTCAGAATTTTCACAAATCTCAAAAATCTGAGAAATCTCAGAAATCTCAGAAATCTCAGAAATCTCAGAAATCTCAGAAATATCAGAAATATCAGAAATATCAGAAATCTTAATATCAGAAATCTCAGAAATATCACAAATGCCAGAAATTTAAAAAATCTCAGAAATCTCAGAAATTTCAAAAATCTCAAAATTCTCAGAAATAAAAAAAAAATGAAAATCTCAGAAATCTAAGAAATCTCAGACATTTAAAAAATCTCTGAATTCACAGAAGGGTAAGAAAAATAAATAATTTCAAAAATCTCACGATTCTCAAAAATCTCAGAATTTTTAGACATCTCAGAAATCTCAGAAATCTCAGAAATCTGAGAAATCTCAGAAATCGCAAAACTTTGAAAATTCTCAGAATTCTCAGAAATTTTGGAAATCTCAGAAATTTTGGAAATCCCAGAAATTTCGAAAATCACAGAATTCTCAAAAATCTAAGAATTTAAAAAAATCTCAGAATTCTCAGAAATCTCATAAGTTTTAAAAATCTTTTTAAATAATTTTTTTAAATCAAATTTTTAAAATCATTATTTTAAGAATATAAGAATAAAAATTTGGGTCCTTTTTTCATTGTGGGATTCCCGGCAATGAGAAGGCAGACTCACTGGTCAAAACAGGCGTCCAAGAAGGCGCTTTTTACGACAGACCCATCTCGGCCCAGGAATTCCTTCGTTTTCCACAGCAACTTTTCCTGTCTCACTGGCAGAGCATGTGGGAGGCGGATGAACTCGGGCGTTTTCTCTTCTCGATCTCTCCGCAAGTGTCCCTGCGGCCTTGGTTCGATGGGCTCTCTGTAGACCGGGCATTCATACGAATGATGTCTTGACTGATGTCGAATCATTTTGCGTTGAATGCTCTTCTACAGCGTATAACTCTGGCTCAGACAAAAGTATGTGGCTGCGGTGACGGATTCCACGACGTGGATCACCTTCTGTGGTGCTGCGTGGAATTTGAAACCGCAAGACCCTTCTTGTTGAGGTGCAGTCGATAATATCGGCAGACGACCGGGTACTGAAATCAGAGAAGTGTTAGCTACCAGTGACCTCCCCTACATGAGGAACATTCACCGATTCGCCAGAGACAAGGGTCTTGTCCTATGATTCCACATCCCTAGTATCCTTCCAATCCTTATTCGTGTTTCCCCATTCCTTTTTTGTTAAATGTTGTGTTGTCTATATCTTAAGTGTATTTCTTGTAGTGCCACGGGTGATCCGATGACTGGGCTTGAGCACTTGAGGGTGGTTCCAACACTGCCGTAAAAGGGAGGCAGGCGTTGTTCAAAGTGCAGTGTTCTCCACTCCAGTCCAGTTTTGACACATTGAGTTTGACAGCGTTGGCGTCGGGTCGCGTTCGCTGCTGCGGAGATTGTCAAAAATCTCAGAATTTTCAAAAATTTCAGAATTTCTAGAAATCTCAGAAATCTCAGAAATCTTAGAAATCTCAGAAATATCAGAAATATCAGAAATCTCAGGAATTTCAGAACTCTCAGAATTCTTAGAAATTTCAGAAATCTCAGCAATCTCAGAAATCTCAGAAATCTTAGAATTTTAAAAAAATTCAGAATTCTTCGAAATCTCAGAAATCCCAGAAATTTTAAAAATTCCAGAATTATCAGAAATTTTCTAGATCTCAGAAATTTCAGAAATCTCAGATATTTGAGAAATTTCAGATTTCTCAGAAATCTAAGAATTTTCAAGAAACTCGGAAATTTCAGAAATGTCAGAAATTTTAGAAATTTCAGAAATTTCAGAAATCTCAAAAATCCCAAAATATCAGAATTCTCAGAAATCTGAAAAATTTCAAAAATCTCAGAATGCTCAGAATTCTCAAAATTTTCAAAGTTTGCAGAATTTTAAGATATCTCAGAAATCTCAGAACTCTCAGAATTGTCAAAAATCTCAGAAATCTCAGAATTCTCAGAAATCTCAGAATTTTAAAAAATTCTCAGCGATCTCAGAAATCTCAGAAATCTCAGAAATTTATAAAACCTCAGAATTTTCAGAAATCTCAGGCATTTCAAAAATCTTAGAATTCTCAGAAATCGAAGAAATTTCAAAAATCGCAGAATTTTCATAAATCTCAGAAATCTCAGAAATTTTCTAAAATCTCAGCAATCTCATAAATCTAAGAATTCTCAGAACCTTCAGAATTTTCAAAAAATTTCAGAAATCTCAGAAATCTCAGAAATTTTAAAAATTTCAAAAATCTTAGAATTCTCAAAAATTTTGGAAATCTCAGAAATATCAGAAAAATCAGAAATTTTAATAAATCTCAGAATTCTCAGAAATCAAAAAATTTTCAAAAATATCAGAAATTTTAGAAATCTCAGATATTTCAAAACACTCTGAATTCTCAGAAATTTTAGAAAAATAAATAATTTCAAAATCTCAGAATTCTCAAAATTCTCAGAATTTTCACAAATCTCAGAAATCTGAGAAATCTCAGAAATCTCAGAAATCTCAGATATATCAGAAATCTCAGAAATCTCAGAAATCTCAGAAATCTCAGAAATATCAGAAATATCAGAAATATCAGAAATCTTAAAAAATCTCACAAATCTCAGAAATTTCAGAAATCTCTGAAACTCAAAATTCTCAGAAATTTCAACATACTCAGAAATCTCAGAATTCTCAGAAATCTCCGAATTCTCATAAATAATAGGAATTCGAAAATCTCAGAATGCTTAGAAATTTCAGAATTCTAAGAAATCTCAGAAATCTCAGAAATCTCAGAATTCTCAGAATTCTCAGAAATCTGAGAAATCGCAGATATCTCAGAAATAACAGAAATCCCAGAAATCTCAGAAATTCAGAATGTCAGAATTCTAAGAAATCTCAGAAAGCTCAGAAATTTCAGAATATTCAAAAACCTCAGAATTCTCAAAAATTTCAAAAATCTCAGAATTCCCAGAAATCTAAGAATTTTCAAAAATCTCAAAAATTTCAAAATTCTTAGAAATATCAGAAATTTAAGAAATTTCAGAAGTTTCAAAAATCTCAGCAATCTCAGATCTTTCAAAATTCTCAGACTCTTTAGATATTTCAGAAATCTCACAAATCTAAGAATTCTCAGAACCTTAAGAATTTTCAAAAAATTTCAGAAATCTTCGAAATCTCAGAAATTTCAAAAATTTCAAAAATCTTAGAATTCTCAGAAATTTTTGAAATCTCAGAAATTTCAGAAATATCAGAAATTTTAATAAATCTCAGAATTCTCAGAAATCAAAAAATGTTCAAAAATCTTAGAAATTTCAGAAATCTCAGATATTTCAAAACACTCTGAATTTTCAGAAATTTTAGAAAAATAAATGATTTCAAAAATCTCAGAATTCTCAAAAATCTCAGAATTTTCACAAATCTCAGAAATCTGAGAAATCTCAGAAATATCAGAAATCTCAGAAATCTCAGAAATCTCAGAAATCTCAGAAATCTCAGAAATCTCAAAAATATCAGAAATATCAGAAATCTCAGAAATTTCAAAAATCCCAAATTCTCAGATATAAAAAAAAAATTGAAAATCTCAGAAATCTAAGAAATCTCAGACATTTAAAAAATCTCTGAATTCCCAGAAGGTTTAGAAAAATAAATAATTTCAAAAATCTCATCTCATTTTTAGACATCTCAGAAATCTAAGAAATTTCAGAAATCTCAGAAATCTCAGAATTCTCAGAAATCTCTGAAATCTCAGAAATCTCAGAAATCTCAGAAATCGCAAAACTTTGAAAATTCTCAGAATTCTCAGAAATTTTGGAAATCTTAGAAATTTTGGATATCCCAGAAATTTCGAAAATCTTAGAATTCTCAAAAATCTAAGAGTTTTAAAAAATCTCAGAATTCTCAGAAATCTCATAAGTTTTAAAAATCTTTTTAAATAATTTTTTTAAATCAAATTTTTAAAATCATTATTTTAAGAATATAAAAATAAAAATTTGGGTCCTTTCTCACTGTGGGATTCCTGGCAATGAGAAGGCAGACTCACTGGTCAAAACAGGCGTCCAAGAAGGCGCTTTTTACGACAGACCTATCTCGGCCCAGGAATTCCTTCGTTTTCCACAGCAACTTTTCCTGTCTCGCTGGCAGAGCATGTGGGAGGCGGATGAACTCGGGCGTTTTCTCTTCTCGATCTCTCCGCAAGTGTCCCTGCGGCCTTGGATCGATGGGCTCTCTGTAGACCGGGCATTCATACGAATGATGTCTCGACTGATGTCGAATCATTTTGCGTTGAATGCTCATCTACAGCGTATAACTCTGGCTCAGACAAAAGTATGTGGCTGCAGTGACGGATTCCACAACGTGGATCACCTTCTGTGGTCCTGCGTGGAATTTGAAACCGCAAGACCCTTCTTGTTGAGCGCAGTCGATAATATCGGCAGACGACCGGGTACTGAAATCAGAGAAGTGTTGGCTACCAGTGACCTCCCCTACATGAGGATCATTCACCGATTCGCCAGAGACAACGGTCTTGTCCTATGATTCCACATCCCTAGTATCCTTCCAATCCTTATTCGTGTTTCCCCATTCCTTTTTTATTAAATGTTGTGTTGTCTATATCTTAAGTGTATTTCTTGAAGTGCCACGGGTGATCCGATGACTGGGCATGAGCACTCGAGGGTGGTCCCAACACTGCCGTAAAAGGGAGGCAGGCGTTGTTCAAAGTGCAGTGTTCTCCACTCCAGTCCAGTTTTGACACATTGAGTTTGACAGCGTTGGCGTCGGGTCGCGTTCGCTGCTGCGGAGATTGTCAAAAATCTCAGAATTTTCAAAAATCTCAGAATTTCTAGAAATCTCAGAATTTCTAGAAATCTCAGAAATCTCAGAAATCTTAGAAATCTCAGAAATATCAGAAAGATCAGAAATCTCAGGAATTTTAGAAATCTCAGAATTCTTAGAAATTTCAGAAATCTCAGCAATCTCAGAAATCTCAGAAATCTTAGAATTTTCAAAAAATTCAGAATTCTACGAAATCTCAGAAATCCCAGAAATTTTAAAAATTCAGAATTATCAGAAATTTTCTAGCTCTCAGAAATTTCAGAAATCTCAGATATTTGAGAAATTTCAGATTTCTCAGAAATCTAAGAATTTTCAAGAAACTTGGAAATTTCAGAAATCTCAGAAATTTTAGAAATTTCAGAAATTTCAGAAATCTCAGAAATCCCAAAATATCAGAATTCTCAGAAATCTGAAAATTTTCAAAAATCTCAGAATGCTCAGAATTCTCAGAAGTTTCAAAATTTGCAGCATTTTAAGATATCTCAGAAATCTCAGAACTCTCAGAATTGTCAAAAATCTCAGAAATCTTAGAATTCTCAGAAATCTCAGAATTTTAAAAAATTCTCAGCGATCTCAGAAATCTCAGAAATCTCAGAAATTTATAAAACCTCAGAATTTTCAGAAATCTCAGGCATTTCAAAAATCTTAGAATTCTCAGAGATTGAAGAAATTTCAAAAATCGCAGAATTCTTATAAATCTCAGAAATCTCAGAAATGTCAAAATTTTCTAAAATCTCAGCAATCTCAGACCTTTCAAAATTCTCAGACTCTTTAGATATTTCAGAAATCTCACAAATCTAAGAATTCTCAGTACTTTCAGAATTTTCAAAAAATTTCAGAAATCTTAAAAATCTCAGAAATCTCAGAAATTTCTAAAATTTCAAAAATCTTTGAATTCTCAGAAATTTTGGAAATTCCAGAAATTTCAGAAAAATCAGAAATTTTAATAAATCTCAGAATTCTCAGAAATCAAAAAAATTTCAAAAATCTCAGAAATTTTAGAAATCTCAGATATTTCAAAACACTCTGAATTCTCAGAAATTTTAGAAAAATAAATAATTTCAAAATCTCAGAATTCTCAAAAATCTCAGAATTTTCACAAATCTCAGAAATCTGAGAAATCTCAGAAATCTCAGATATATCAGAAATCTCAGAAATCTCAGAAATCTCAGAAATATCAGAAATATCAGAAATATCAGAAATCTTAAAAAATCTCACAAATCTCAGAAATTTCAGAAATCTCTGAAACTCAAAATTCTCAGAAATTTCAAAATTCTCAGAAATCTCAGAATTTTCAGAAATCTCCGAATTCTCATAAATCATAGGAATTCGAAAATCTCAGAATGCTCAGAAATTTCAGAATTCTAAGAAATCTCAGAAATCCCAGAAATCTCAGAAATTCAGAAATGTCAGAATTCTAAGAAATATCAGAAAGCTCAGAAATCTTAGAATTTTCAAAAACCTCAGAATTCTCAAAAATTTCAAAAATCTCAGAATTCCCAGAAATCTAAGAATTTTCAAAAATCTCAAAAATTTCAAAATTCTTAGAAATATCAGAAATTTAAGAAATTTCAGAAGTTTCAAAAATCTCAGCAATCTCAGAATTTTCAAAATTCTCAGACTCTTTAGTTATTTCAGAAATCTCACAAATCTAAGAATTCTCAGAACCTTAAGAATTTTCAAAAAATTTCAGAAATCTTCGAAATCTCAGAAACTTCAAAAATTTCAAAAATCTTAGAATTCTCAGAAATTTTGGAAATCTCAGAAATTTCAGAAATATCAGAAATTTTAATAAATCTCAGAATTCTCAGAAATCAAAAAATTTTCAAAAATCTTAGAAATTTCAGAAATCTCAGATATTTCAAAACACTCTGAATTCTCAGAAATTTTAGAAAAATAAATAATTTCAAAAATCTCAGAATTCTCAAAAATCTCAGAATTTTCACAAATCTCAGAAATCTGAGAAATCTCAGATATATCAGAAATCTCAGAAATCTCAGAAATATCAGAAATCTTAAAAAATCTCACAAATCTCAGAAATTTTAGAAATCTCTGATACTCAAAATTCTCAGAAATTTCAACATTCTCAGAAATCTCAGAATTCTCAGAAATCTCCGAATTCTCATAAATCATAGGGATTTGAAAATCTCAGAATGCTCAGAAATTTCAGAATTATAAGAAATCTCAGAAATCTCAGAAATCTCAGAATTCTCAGAAATCTCAGAAATTTCAGATATCTCAGAAATAACAGAAATCCCAGAAATCTCAAAAATTCAGAAATGTCAGAATTCTAAGAAATCTCAGAAATCTCAGAATTTTCAAAAACCTCAGAATTCTCAGAAATTTCAGAATTTTCAAAACTCTCAGAATATTAAGATATATCAATTTTTTTTTTTTAACATTGTTTATTTAAAACAACTTAAAAACTAGCTAACAAAAGAATTGTGGGGTACATGTAGGGACGACGTACAGGTTTTACAAAGAACACTTAAGGATATTTTCATCTATCACAGCATTGTTGTTTCCAACAATGTGGATGATGTAGTTTGCAAACAAACGTAGGATAGGAATCCTCTTACTTATGCTAATGTGACTTAAAATAGGTAAGAGGAGGGAAGGGAAGTTGAGGTTGTGGTTTGGAACAATGGCTTCCATAGCCTGCATCAGTGTGCTCCAAGCACTAGACACCCTGGAGCACAGGGCAAACTTGTGCTCCAGAGTCTCTGTCCGGGAGCAGAATGAACAAGCTGAAGGAGCCCGATTCATCCTGTCGAGCAGCAGTCCGTGTGGCACCTTGTTGTGCACCAGCAAGTACAGCATCGAGCGTTGGTCGGAAGAAAGTTTGTAGCTGGTGACGTTTTTCCAAATCCATCGCCAATCCGTGGAAGGTGACTCCATAGCCACTTTGGAGTCTGGAAGTCTGTCGACCATCATTTGCCGCAAACTTTTGGTTGTGATTGTAGGTACCGAATGGTATGCGAGCTGCTGGATTACCATCCGAAGGCACGGGTAAGTTGTGGCAATGGAGCCTATATTCGGGGGATTCCCAGCACAATCTATGTGCTGAGCCTCACTGATGTGTGGTAATGGCGGGAATGTGAAGATTGAGTCCACCTCGGTTGCGTGGAAGGGCCAAATGGGTTAATGGGATTCGAAAACCCCCAGATCCGTCCCACAGGTAAGACCGCACCGTCTTGGAGGCCAAATCGATGTCCATCGATCGTGCACCACACACCGATGCAACAAACCAAAGCTTGGGCAGAAGGAAAGTGTTCAAAAGCACCACCTTTTGCGCCAAATTGAGGTCTCTAACACGATGCAATCTGACCAAATGACGGATCTGTTGGATCACGTTTTCCCAGTTATGCCCCATGCCCTCCCGTATATTGTTCGTGAACAATATACCAAGCAGGCGCAATCTTTCTACTTCCCGCAGCCACGGAACATGCATCGGGGTGGTTGTTGGTGTGATGTGTCCTATGTCCAGTGCCGTTGTTTTTTCCACGTTCAGCTTCGCCCCAGCGGTTCTGCCAAACGCTTCCATTGTTGTTTTAACCTCCTCGAGTTTGGGAAGGGAGGTTGTCACCACCGAGATGTCGTCAGCATATGCGTGGATCAGGTCATCCTGATCGCAACAAATACTTTCTAATCTGGAGATGAGCGGATTAAGGTAAAGGACAAACAGGTGCATGGATAAAGGATCACCCTGTCTGACAGAGCAGCGTATGGGAAACGACGGGGAAAGGTTTCCATTTACAAGGATACGGGAGGAGGATCGTTCACCAACTGTTCGCAAAAATCGCACAAGTCCTGGATTGAAGCCCAGAGAAGACATAGTTTGCCACAAAAAACTTCTATTAACTCTGTCAAAGGCCTGTGATAGATCAAAGGAAACGAGCTTACCACGCTTTCGCTGATTCTTGAGATCAACCACCCTCTCCTTAACAGAGAGCACCGCTTGAAAAATGTTGCAAGGTTTGTTGCTACATTTTTGCGCTGTCGATAATATTCCCCACTTCCTGATTATAGAATCAAGACGTAGATTAATAATTCTCGACAGTAGCTTGTAATCTGTGTTAAGCAGGGATATGGGTCGAAAACAAGAAATGGAGCCCGTACCTCCTTTCTTTTTCACTAGAACTATGACACCGTCAACAAAGTCTCGCGGAAACTTTCCTTCAAGAGCCTCATTCAAAATGAGAGTTCCCTTTGGATTATCTCGTATGTACGAAGATAAAATTCCTTAGGAATCCCATCAGGGCCAGGAGACTTTCGCGACGCAGATTTTTTAATCGCATCGAGGATTTCATCAGGTGTGATCTCAACCATGCAATTATTATTGGTATCACAATCCTCTGGAATGATTTGGATACAGGTAAACGTGTCGTCCGTAGGCAAGTCTTCGTCAGAGTACAGTTGTTTGTAATATGTGTGAATGTGTTGTCTGATATCTTCTTCTTGATCAATCACTCTGCCATCTTCAGACAAAAGTTTGTCAATTACGGTTCGAGTTCGCCTGCGTTCCTCAAGTTGAAACGTGGACACACTCTCACCAGCAACACGAGTTTCGTTGATGCGTGTGTACTCTTCAGAGAAGCGTCTCTGAAGAGATAAGATTTTACCCTTGACTCAGTTTATATAACTAAGCAGGGTTTGTCAGGTAGTTATTGTAAGAGGTTTTTAGAACTCTATGCAGGATGTCCATACGCAAGCTAAACGCGGAGTATTTTTGATTCGTCTTCCAGCGGAAAAACGATTTGATTTTTGGTTTGGCGAATTGAATCCACCAATCCATCCAGAAACTGAAATTCCTTCTTTGTCTTGTCCATACGTTCCACTTGCATCTGAATTCCTGCATATTTTCCTGTGTTAATATATGAGGCCTTAACTGCCAGTATCCATTGCTACGCGATCTTTGGCAAATGTTAACTGGCAGGCAAACTCGAACCGTCAGAGCTTTATGATCAGAAAAGGCCAGTACGTGTAAGCAAGTCGTCCGTAAGTGTGTCTTGAGTGTCGATGATACGTAACATCGATCGATACGTGAACCCGAACTACGTGTGATATGGGTAAACTCTACAAAGTCGCCTTTGAGGGCCTCCCAGCTATCACACATCCCCATAACGTTGACAACATTCCTCAGGGCAGGGCTAATATTTCTCTCGCCCGTTGCGTCCTTTTGATTCAACACGCAGTTGAAATCCCCTGCGAGAATGACATGCTGAGATGCATTTCGCAGGTAGTACGCAATGGTGCAATTGAAAAACTCCTCCCGCTCTGACCAACGTTGGCTTCCAGAGGGAGCGTAAACGTTACAGAGTGTGGTAGAATTCTCAAGACGAAGACAGATTATACGTTAGTCTAAACTGCGTTCGACGTGAGAATATTTAAGGTGTTGCCGTATAGCGATCGCTGTTCCACGTTTATCAACATTCACGTTCGAGAGCACTTTGTACCCAGGAAGCGCAATGTTGCCATCATACACTTCTTGTAGGAAAATAATATCTGCGTCAATTGATCGAACAAATGAACGCAGAGTATTTATTTTAGTCGGGTTTGAGATGGTATTTAAATTAATTGAAACTAATGTAAAACTAGCGAATTTCAAATAATTTTTTACCCCTCAGTGTGTGTGTTAGTCGCCGTGATTGTCTAAGCATTTTTCGGTGGTCTGCCAGGCTTACGCCTGACTGATTCTCCGATCGATGCGTTAGACGCTTCACTGTCAGTCTCGTCTTGGTTTTTACGCTTACCTTTTGTTTCAGCGTCAGGATTTGCGGTAGGAGGTGTGGGGGTAGGATCCCGAGGAGCTTTGAACACAGGTACAGCTATCGCTGTACCGCACTCGAGTTCCTTCTGCTGTGCTGTTGATGTCGATGCTGCCGCTGCGCTGCTCGGTTTCATCGGTGCCACCGTCATAGCCTTCGGTGCTACGGTCGGTTCCGTCGGTGCCACTTTCGGAGCCTTCGGCGCTACGGTCGGAGCCTTCGGTGTCACGCTCAGAGACTTTGGTGCTTCAGTCGGAGCCTTCGGTGTCGCTGTCGGAGCCCTCGGTGCTACGGCTTTGCTAGTGAGCGGTGCACCCGCTACTTTTAGCGTGTTGGTGGTGCAGTGTTTTTGGGTGCTGTTGCTGTTGCTGCTGCTTTTGTCACTCCAGCATATGATGTGCCTTGCTTAGCCAAGCTACGCTTGCTCTGCATGCATCCCATGCCAGTGTGTTCGGGCATCAAGCAGTAACGGCAGTACGGATTTTGCCCATTATATGTGATGGTGGTGCGCTCTTCCCCGATGGTAATCGTCGGTCCGATTTGGAGTGTCGGTGATTTGAGGATGATCTTTTTTTCGAAATTCTCAGATTCTTTAGATATTTCAGAAATCTCAGAAATCTAAGAGTTTTCAGAACTTTCAGAATTTTCAAAAAAATTCAGAAATCTTAGAAATCTCAGAAATTTCAGAAATTTCAAAAATTTCAAAAATCTTAGAATTCTTCGAAATTTTGGAAATCTCAGAAATTTCAGAAATTTAAGAATTCTCAGAAATCAAAAAATTTTCAAAAATCTCAGAAATCTCAGATATTTCAAAAATCTCTGAATTCTCAGAAATTTTAGAAAGCTGATTAATTTAAAATATCTCAGAATTCTCAAAAATCTTAGAATTTTTAGAAATCTCAGAAATCTCAGAAATATCACGAATATCAGAAATTTAAAAAATCTCAGAAATCTCAGAAATTTCAAAAATCTCACAATTCTCAGAAATAAAAAAAAATTCAAAATCTCAGAAATCTAAGAAATCTCAGACATTTAAAAAATCTCTGATTTCTCAGAAGGTTTAGAAAAATAAATAATTTCAAAAATCTCACGATTCTCAAAAATCTCAGAATTTTTAGACATCTCAGAAATCTAAGAAATTTCAGAAATCTGAGAAATCTCAGAAATCTCAGAAATCTCAGAAATCTCAGAAATCGCAAAATTTGAAAATTCTCAGAATACTCAGAAATTTTGGAAATCTCAGAAATTTTGGAAATCCCAGAAATTTCGAAAATCTTAGAATTCTCAAAAATCTAAGAATTTTGAAAAATCTTAGAATTCCCAGAAATCTCATAAGTTTTAAAAATCTTTTTAAATAATTTTTTTAAATCAAATTTTTAAAATCATTATTTTAAGAATATAAGAATAAAAATTTGGGTCCTTTCTCATTGTGGGATTCCCGGCAATGAGAAGGCAGACTCACTGGTCCAAACAGGCGTCCAAGAAGGCGCTTTTTACGACAGACCTATCTCGGCCCAGGAATTCCTTCGTTTTCCACAGCAACTTTTCCTGTCTCGCTGGCAGAGCATGTGGGAGGCGGATGAACTGGGGCGTTTTCTCTTCTCGATCTCTCTGCAAGTGTCCCTCTCTGTAGACCGGGCATTCATACGAATGATGTCTAGACTGATGTCGAATCATTTTGCGTTGAATGCTCATCTACAGCGTATAACTCTGGCTCAGACAAAAGTATGTGGCTGCGGTGACGGATTCCACGACGTAGATCACCTTCTGTGGTCCTGCGTGGAATTTGAAACCGCAAGACCCTTCTTGTTGAGCGCAGTCGAGAATATCGGCAGACGACCGGGTACTGAAATCAGAGAAGTGTTAGCTACCAGTGACCTCCCCTTCATGAGGAACATTCACCGATTCGCCAGAGACAACGGTCTTGTCCTATGATTCCACATCCCTAGTATCCTTCCAATCCTTATTCGTGTTTCCCCATTCCTTTTTTGTTAAATGTTGTGTTGTCTATGTCTTAAGTGTATTTTTTGTAGTGCCACGGGTGATCCGATGACTGGGCATGAGCACTCGTGGGTGGTTCCAACACTGCCGTAAAAGGGAGGCAGGCGTTGTTCAAAGTGCAGTGTTCTCCACTCCAGTCCAGTTTTGACACATTGAGTTTGACAGCGTTGGCGTCGGGTCGCGTTCGCTGCTGCGGAGATTGTCAAAAATCTCAGAATTTTCAAAAATTTCAGAATTTCTAGAAATCACAGAAATCTCAGAAATCTTAGAAATCTCAGAAATATCAGAAAGATCAGAAATCTCAGGAATTTTAGAAATCTCAGAATTCTTAGAAATTTCAGAAATCTCAGCAATCTCAGAAATCTCAGAAATCTTAGAATTTTCAAAAAATTCAGAATTCTTCGAAATCTCAGAAATCCCAGAAATTTTAAAAATTCCAGAATTATCAGAAATTTTCTAGATCTCAGAAATTTCAGAAATCTCAGATATTTGAGAAATTTCAGATTTCTCAGAAATCTAAGAATTTTCAAGAAACTCGGAAATTTCAGAAATCTCAGAAATTTTAGAAATTTCAGAAATTTCAGAAATCTCAGAAATCCCAAAATATCAGAATTCTCAGAAATCTGAAAATTTTCAAAAATCTCAGAATGCTCAGAATTCTCAGAATTTTCAAAATTTGCAGAATTTTAAGATATCTCAGAAATCTCAGAACTCTCAGAATTGTCAAAAATCTCAGAAATCTCAGAATTCTCAGAAATCTCAGAATTTTAAAAAATTCTCAGTGATCTCAGAAATCTCAGAAATCTCAGAAATTTATAAAACCTCAGAATTTTCAGAAATCTCAGGCATTTCAAAAATCTTAGAATTCTCAGAAATCGAAAAAAATTTCAAAATTCGCAGAATTCTCATAAATCTCAGAAATCTTAGAAATGTCAAAATTTTCTAAAATCTCAGCAATCTCAGAACTTTCAAAATTCTCAGACTCTTTAGATATTTCAGAAATCTCACAAATATAAGAATTCTCAGTACTTTCAGAATTTTCAAAAAATTTCAGAAAACTTAGAAATCTCAGCAATCTCAGAAATTTCAAAAATTTCAAAAATCTTAGAATTCTCAGAAATTTTGGAAATCTCAGAAATTTCAGAAAAATCAGAATTTCAATAAATCTCAGAATTCTCAGAAATCAAAAAATTTTCTGAAATCTCAGAAATTTCAGAAATCTCAGATATTTCAAAACACTCTGAATTCTCAGAAATTTTTGAAAAATAAATCATTTCTTAAATCTCAGAATTTTGACAAATCTCAGGAATCTGAGAAATCTCAGAAATCTCAGAAATATCAGAAATCTCAGAAATCTCTGAAATATCACAAATATCAGAAATATCAGAAATCTTAAAAAATCTCACAAATCTCAGAAATTTCAGAAATCTCTGAAACTCAAAATTCTCAGAAATTTAAAAATTCTCAGAAATCTCAGAATTCTCATAAATCATAGGGATTTGAAAATCTCAGAATGCTCAGAAATTTCAGAATTCTAAGAAATCTCAGAAATCTCAGAAATCTCAGAATTCTCAGAAATCTCAGAATTTTCAGATATCTCAGAAATAACAGAAATCCCAGAAATCTCAGAAATTCAGAAATGTCAGAATTCTAAGAAAGCTCAGAAATCTCAGAAATCTCAGAATTTTCAAAAACCTCAGAATTCTCAGAAATCTCAGAATTTTCAAAACTCTCAGAATATTAAGATATATCAATAATCTCAGAAATCTAAGAATTCTCAGAGCTATCAGAATTTTAATAAATCTCAGAAATTTTTAAATTCTTAGAAATATCAGAAATTTAGAAATCTCAGAAGTTTCAAAAATCTCAGCAATTTCAGATTTTTCGAAATTCTCAGATTCTTTAGATATTTCAGAAATCTCAGAAATCTAAGAGTTTTCAGTACTTTCAGAATTTTCAAAAAAATTCAGAAATCTTAGAAATCTCAGAAATTTCAGAAATTTCAAAAATTTCATAAATCTCAGAATTCTGAGAAATTTTGGAAATCTCAGAAATTTCAGAAATTTAAGAATTCTCAGAAATCAAAAAAATTTCAAAAATCTCAGAAATCTCAGATATTTCAAATTTCTCTGAATTCTCAGAAATTTTAGAAAGCTAAATAATTTAAAATATCTCAGAATTCTCAAAAATCTTAGAATTTTTAGAAATCTCAGAAATCTCAGAAATATCACAAATATCAGAAATTTAAAAAATCTCAGAAATCTCAAAAATCTCAAAATTCTCAGAAATAAAAAACAATTGAAAATCTCAGAAATCTAAGAAATCTCAGACATTTAAAAAAACTCTGAATTCTCAGAGGTTTAGAAAAATAAATAATTTCAAAAATCTCACGATTCTCAAAAATCTCAGAATTTTTAGACATCTCAGAAATCTAAGAATTTTCAGAAATCTCAGAAATCTCAGAAATCTCAGAAATCTCAGAAATCTCAGAAATCTCAGAAATCTCAGAAATCTCAGAAATCTCAAAACTTTGAAAATTCTCAGAAATCTCAGAAATTTTGGAAATCTCAGAAATTTTGGAAATCCCAGAAATTTCGAAAATCTTTGAATTCTCAAAAATCTAAGAATTTTAAAAAATCTCAGAATTCTCAGAAATCTCATAAGTTTTAAAAATCTTTTTAAATAATTTTTTTAAATCAAATTTTTAAAATCATTATTTTAAGAATATAAGAATAAAAATTTGGGTCCTTTCTCATTGTGGGATTCCCGGCAATGAGAAGGCAGACTCACTGGCCAAAACAGGCGTCCAAGAGGGCGCTTTTTACGACAGACCTATCTCGGCCCAGGAATTCCTTCGTTTTCCACAGCAACTTTTCCTGTCTCGCTGGCAGAGCATGTGGGAGGCGGATGAACTCGGGCGTTTTCTCTTCTCGATCTCTCCGCAAGTGTCCCTGCGGCCTTGGTTCGATGGGCTCTCTGTAGACCGGGCATTCATACGAATGATGTCTCGACTGATGTCGAATCATTTTGCGTTGAATGCTCATCTACAGCGTATAACTCTGGCTCAGACAAAAGTATGTGGCTGCGGTGACGGATTCCACGATGTGGATCACCTTCTGTGGTCCTGCGTGGAATTTGAAACCGCAAGACCCTCCTTGTTGAGGTGCAGTCGATAATATCGGCAGACGACCGGGTACAGAAATCAGAGAAGTGTTGGCTACCAGTGACCTCCCCTGCATGAGGAACATTCACCGATTCGCCAGAGACAACGGTCTTGTCCTATGATTCCACATCCCTAGTATCCTTCCAATCCTTATTCGTGTTCCCCATTCCTTTTTTGTTAAATGTTGTGTTGTCTATATCTTAATTGTATTTCTTGTAGTGCCACGGGTGATCCGATGACTGGGCATGAGCACTCGAGGGTGGTTCCAACACTGCCGTAAAAGGGAGGCAGGCGTTGTTCAAAGTGCAGTGTTCTCCACTCCAGTCCAGTTTTGACACATTGAGTTTGACAGCGTTGGCGTCGGGTCGCGTTCGCTGCTGCGGAGATTGTCAAGAATCTCAGAATTTCTAGAAATCTCAGAAATCTTAGAAATCTCGGAAATATCAGAAATATTAGAAATCTCAGGAATTTTAGAAATCTCAGAATTCTTAGAAATTTCAGAAATCTCAGCAATCTCAGAAATCTTAGAATTTTCAAAAAAATCAGAATTCTATGTCTCAGAAATTCCAGAAATTTTAATAATTCCAGAATTATCAGAAATTTTCTAGATCAAAGAAATTTCAGAAATCTCAGATATTTGAGAAATTTCCTAATTCTCAGAAAGAATTTTCAAGAAACTCGGAAATTTCAGAAATCTCAGATATTTCAAAAATCTCAGAAATTTCAGAAATCTCAGAAATTTTAGAAATTTCAGAAATTTCAGAAATCTCAGAAATCTCAGAAATCCCAAAATATCAGTATTCTCAGAAATCTGAAAATTTTCAAAAATCTCAGAATGCTCAGGATTCTCAGAATTTTCAAAATTCGCAGAACTTTATGTTATCTCAGAAATCTCAGAACTCGCAGGATTGTCAAAAATCTCAGAGATCTTAGAATTCTTAGAAATCTCAGAATTTCAAAAAAATTCTCAGCGATCTCAGAAATTCAAAAAAATTCTCAGCGATCTCAGAAATCCCAGAAGTCTCAGAAATTTATAAAACTTCAGAATTTTCAGAAATCTCAGGCATTTCAAAAATCTTAGAATTCTCAGAAACCGAAGAAATTTCAAAATTAGCAGAATTCTCATAAATATCAGAAATCACTGAAATGTCAGAATTTTCAAAAATCTCAGAATTCTCAAAAACTTCAGAAATCTCAAAAATTTCAAAAATCTCAGAATTCCCAGAAATCTAAGAATTTTCAAAAATCTCAAAAATTTCAATATTCTTAGAAATATCAGAAATTTAAATAATTTCAGAAGTTTCAAAAATCTCAGCAATCTCAGATTTTTTAAAATTCTCAGACTCTTTAGATATTTCAGAAATCTCACAAATCTAAGAATTCTCAAACCCTTCAGAATTTTCAAAAAATTTCAGAAATCTTAGAAATCTCAGAAATTTCAAAAATTTCAAATATCTTAGAATTTTCAGAAATTTTGGAAATCTCAGAAATTTCAGAAATATCAGAAATTTTAATAAATCTCAGAATTCTCAGAAATCAAAAAATTTTCAAAAATCTCAGAAATTTCAGAAATCTCAGATATTTCAAAACACTCTGAATTCTCAGAAATTTTAGAAAAATAAATAATTTCAAAAATCTCAGAATTCTCAAAAATCTCAGAATTTTCACAAATCTCAGGAATCTGAGAAATCTTAGAAATCTCAGAAATATCAGAAATCTTAGAAATCTCTGAAATATCAGAAATATCAGAAATATCAGAAATCTTAAAAAATCTCACAAATCTCAGAAATTTTAGAAATCTCTGAAACTCAAAATTCTCAGAAATTTCAACATTCTCAGAAATCTCAGAATTCTCAGAAATCTCCGAATTCTCATAAATCATAGGGATTTGAAAATCTCAGAATGCTCAGAAATTTCAGAATTATAAGAAATCTCAGAAATCTCAGAAATCTCAGAAATCTCAGAAATTTCAGATATCTCAGAAATAACAGAAATCCCAGAAATCTCTGAAATTCAGAAATTTCAGAATTCTAAGAAATCTTAGAAATATCAGAAATCTCAGAATTTTCAAAAACCTCAGAATTCTCAGAAATTTCAGAATTTTCAAAACTCTCAGAATATTAAGATATATCAATTTTTTTTTTAAACATTGTTTATTTAAAACAACTTAAAAACTAGCTAACAAAAGAATTGTGGGGTACATGTAGGGACGACGTACAGGTTTTACAAAGAACACTTAAGGATATTTTCATCTATCACAGCATTGTTGTTTCCAACAATGTGGATGATGTAGTTTGCAAACAAACGTAGGATAGGAATCCTCTTACTTATGCTAATGTGACTTAAAATAGGTAAGAGGAGGGAAGGGAAGTTGAGGTTGTGGTTTGGAACAATGGCTTCCATAGCCTGCATCAGTGTGCTCCAAGCACTAGACACCCTGGAGCACAGGGCAAACTTGTGCTCCAGAGTCTCTGCCCGGGAGCAGAATGAACAGGCTGAAGGAGCCCGATTCATCCTGTCGAGCAGCAGTCCGTGTGGCACCTTGTTGTGCACCAGCAAGTACAGCATCGAGCGTTGGTCGGAAGAAAGTGTGTAGCTGGTGACGTTTTTCCAAATCCATCGCCAATCCGTGGAAGGTGACTCCATAGCCACTTTGGAGTCTGGAAGTCTGTCGACCATCATTTGCCGCAAACTTTTGGTTGTGATTGTAGGTACCGAATGGTATGCGAGCTGCTGGATTACCATCCGAAGGCACGGGTAAGTTGTGGCAATGGAGCCTATATTCGGGGGATTCCCAGCACAATCTATGTGCTGAGCCCCGACTTTCAGGCAACCCTGCTGTGCAACGTACCGATTCACCAGCAACGCTGTTGTGGTAATGGCGGGAATGTGAAGATTGAGTCCACCTCGGTTGCGTGGAAGGGCCAAATGGGTTAATGGGATTCGAAAACCCCCAGATCCGTCCCACAGGTAAGACCGCACCGTCTTGGAGGCCAAATCGATGTCCATCGATCGTGCACCACACACCGATGCAACAAACCAAAGCTTGGGCAGAAGGAAAGTGTTCAAAAGCACCACCTTTTGCGCCAAATTGAGGTCTCTAACACGATGCAATCTGACCAAATGACGGAACTGTTGGATCACGTTTTCCCAGTTATGCCCCATGCCCTCCCGTATATTGTTCGTGAACAATATACCAAGCAGGCGCAATCTTTCTACTTCCCGCAGCCACGGAACATGCATCGGGGTGGTTGTTGGTGTGATGTGTCCTATGTCCGGTGCCGTTGTTTTTTCCACGTTCAGCTTCGCCCCAGCGGTTCTGCCAAACGCTTCCATTGTTGTTTCAACCTCCTCGAGTTTGGGAAGGGAGGTTGTCACCACCGAGATGTCGTCAGCATATGCGTGGATCAGGTCATCCTGATCGCAACAAATACTTTCTAATCTGGAGATGAGCGGATTAAGGTAAAGGACAAACAGGTGCATGGATAAAGGATCACCCTGTCTGACAGAGCAGCGTATGGGAAACGACGGGGAAAGGTTTCCATTTACAAGGATACGGGAGGAGGATCGTTCACCAACTGTTCGCAAAAATCGCACAAGTCCTGGATTGAAGCCCAGAGAAGACATAGTTTGCCACAAAAAACTTCTATTAACTCTGTCAAAGGCCTGTGATAGATCAAAGGAAACGAGCTTACCACGCTTTCGCTGATTCTTGAGATCAACCACCCTCTCCTTAACAGAGAGCACCGCTTGAAAAATGTTGCAAGGTTTGTTGCTACATTTTTGCGCTGTCGATAATATTCCCCACTTCCTGATTATAGAATCAAGACGTAGATTAATAATTCTCGACAGTAGCTTGTAATCTGTGTTAAGCAGGGATATGGGTCGAAAACAAGAAATGGAGCCCGTACCTCCTTTCTTTTTCACTAGAACTATGACACCGTCAACAAAGTCTCGCGGAAACTTTCCTTCAAGAGCCTCATTCAAAATGAGAGTTCCCTTTGGATTATCTCGTATGTACGAAGATAAAATTCCTTAGGAATCCCATCAGGGCCAGGAGACTTTCGCGACGCAGATTTTTTAATCGCATCGAGGATTTCATCAGGTGTGATCTCAACCATGCAATTATTATTGGTATCACAATCCTCTGGAATGATTTGGATACAGGTAAACGTGTCGTCCGTAGGCAAGTCTTCGTCAGAGTACAGTTGATTGTAATATGTGTGAATGTGTTGTCTGATATCTTCTTCTTGATCAATCACTCTGCCATCTTCAGACAAAAGTTTGTCAATTACGGTTCGAGTTCGCCTGCGTTCCTCAAGTTGAAACGTGGACACACTCTCACCAGCAACACGAGTTTCGTTGATGCGTGTGTACTCTTCAGAGAAGCGTCTCTGAAGAGATAAGATTTTACCCTTGACTCAGTTTATATAACTAAGCAGGGTTTGTCAGGTAGTTATTGTAAGAGGTTTTTAGAACTCTATGCAGGATGTCCATACGCAAGCTAAACGCGGAGTATTTTTGATTCGTCTTCCAGCGGAAAAACGATTTGATTTTTGGTTTGGCGAATTGAATCCACCAATCCATCCAGAAACTGAAATTCCTTCTTTGTCTTGTACATACGTTCCACTTGCATCTGAATTCCTGCATATTTTCCTGTGTTAATATATGAGGCCTTAACTGCCAGTATCCATTGCTACGCGATCTTTGGCAAATGTTAACTGGCAGGCAAACTCGAACCGTCAGAGCTTTATGATCAGAAAAGGCCAGTACGTGTAAGCAAGTCGTCCGTAAGTGTGTCTTGAGTGTCGATGATACGTAACATCGATCGATACGTGAACCCGAACTACGTGTGATATGGGTAAACTCTACAAAGTCGCCTTTGAGGGCCTCCCAGCTATCACACATCCCCATAACGTTGACAACATTCCTCAGGGCAGGGCTAATATTTCTCTCGCCCGTTGCGTCCTTTTGATTCAACACGCAGTTGAAATCCCCTGCGAGAATGACATGCTGAGATGCATTTCGCAGGTAGTACGCAATGGTGCAATTGAAAAACTCCTCCCGCTCTGACCAACGTTGGCTTCCAGAGGGAGCGTAAACGTTACAGAGTGTGGTAGAATTCTCAAGACGAAGACAGATTATACGTGAGTCTAAACTGCGTTCGACGTGAGAATATTTAAGGTGTTGCCGTATAGCGATCGCTGTTCCACGTTTATCAACATTCACGTTCGAGAGCACTTTGTACCCAGGAAGCGCAATGTTGCCATCATACACTTCTTGTAGGAAAATAATATCTGCGTCAATTGATCGAACAAATGAACGCAGAGTATTTATTTTAGTCGGGTTTGAGATGGTATTTAAATAAATTGAAACTAATGTAAAACTAGCGAATTTCAAATAATTTTTTACCCCTCAGTGTGTGTGTTAGTCGCCGTGATTGTCTAAGCATTTTTCGGTGGTCTGCCAGGCTTACGCCTGACTGATTCTCCGATCGATGCGTTAGACGCTTCACTGTCAGTCTCGTCTTGGTTTTTACGCTTACCTTTTGTTTCAGCGTCAGGATTTGTGGTAGGAGGTGTGGGGGTAGGATCCCGAGGAGCTTTGAACACAGGTACAGCTATCGCTGTACCGCACTCGAGTTCCTTCTGCTGTGCTGTTGATGTCGATGCTGCCGCTGCGCTGCTCGGTTTCATCGGTGCCACCGTCATAGCCTTCGGTGCTACGGTCGGTTCCGTCGGTGCCACTTTCGGAGCCTTCGGCGCTACGGTCGGAGCCTTCGGTGTCACGCTCAGAGACTTTGGTGCTTCAGTCGGAGCCTTCGGTGTCGCTGTCGGAGCCCTCGGTGCTACGGCTTTGCTAGTGAGCGGTGCACCCGCTACTTTTAGCGTGTTGGTGGTGCAGTGTTTTTGGGTGCTGTTGCTGTTGCTGCTGCTTTTGTCACTCCAGCATATGATGTGCCTTGCTTAGCCAAGCTACGCTTGCTCTGCATGCATCCCATGCCAGTGTGTTCGGGCATCAAGCAGTAATGGCAGTACGGATTTTGCCCATTATATGTGATGGTGGTGCGCTCTTCCCCGATGGTAATCGTCGGTCCGATTTGGAGTGTCGGTGATTTGAGGATGATCTTCACCGCGATGATCCCAGTTTTTTTCCCCGGCACTTTACTATCCGGACCGTACTCAGTCTCCGTGATAGAGATGATTTTGCCGAAGCAAGACATCGCTGCCTCGATTTCTGCTGCCGTGACATACGGCGGAAGCTCGTGCAGCCGCATTTCCGTTGCACCATCCTCTAGCATAATCGGCAGCAGATATGATGCTCCGTCGATGGTCAGGAAAAGCTTCCCCTGGTGTTTCGATACGATCTGCTCTGCTTGTTGCATCGTTTCCGTCTCAACGTAAACGATTGCCGTCGAGGTGCACATTTGGATCCTCGTGACGACCTCTCCGGCTTCAAGCGTATCGACAATAAAGTCGATCACCTCTGAACGGGAAGGGCGTCTCGGAATCCCTTCGTACACTATTTTTAAAGTGTTTGCCCTAATGGGCCTTGGTTTGATTGTCTCCATGACAATTCGAAAACTCTGGTTACGAGATGACAAAGTACTCTTGCTACTTGAAAAAAAAACACGTCTGCTCGCTGCAGCAGGCAAGAGTTAACAGAAATCTAAGAATTCTCAGAGCTATCAGAATTTTAAAAAATCTCAGAAATTTCTAAATTCTTAGAAATATCAGAAATTTAGAAATCTCAGAAGTTTCAAAAATCTCAGCAATTTCAGATTTTTCGAAATTCTCAGATTCTTTAGATATTTCAGAAATCTCAGAAATCTAAGAGTTTTCAGAACTTTCAGAATTTTCAAAAAAATTCAGAAATCTTAGAAATCTCAGAAATTTCAGAAATTTCAAAAATTTCAAAAATCTTAGAATTCTTAGAAATTTTGGAAATCTCACAAATTTCAGAAATTTAAGAATTCTCAGAAATCAAAAAATTTCCAAAAATCTCAGAAATCTCAGATATTTCAAAAATCTCTGAATTCTCAGAAATTTTAGAAAGCTAATTAATTTAAAATATCTCAGAATTCTCAAAAATCTTAGAATTTTTAGAAATCTCAGAAATCTCAGAAATATCACGAATATCAGAAATTTAAAAAATCTCAGAAATCTCAGAAATTTCAAAAATCTCACAATTCTCAGAAATAAAAAAAAATTCAAAATCTCAGAAATCTAAGAAATCTCAGACATTTAAAAAATCTCTGATTTCTCAGAAGGTTTAGAAAAATAAATAATTTCAAAAATCTCACGATTCTCAAAAATCTCAGAATTTTTAGACATCTCAGAAATCTAAGAAATTTCAGAAATCTGAGAAATCTCAGAAATCTCAGAAATCTCAGAAATCTCAGAAATCGCAAAATTTGAAAATTCTCAGAATTCTCAGAAATTTTGGAAATCTCAGAAATTTTGGAAATCCCAGAAATTTCGAAAATCTTAGAATTCTCAAAAATCTAAGAATTTTGAAAAATCTCAGAATTCCCAGAAATCTCATAAGTTTTAAAAATCTTTTTAAATAATTTTTTTTAAATCAAATTTTTAAAATCATTATTTTAAGAATATAAGAATAAAAATTTGGGTCCTTTCTCATTGTGGGATTCCCGGCAATGAGAAGGCAGACTCACTGGTCCAAACAGGCGTCCAAGAAGGCGCTTTTTACGACAGACCTATCTCGGCCCAGGAATTCCTTCGTTTTCCACAGCAACTTTTCCTGTCTCGCTGGCAGAGCATGTGGGAGGCGGATGAACTCGGGCGTTTTCTCTTCTCGATCTCTCCGCAAGTGTCCCTCTCTGTAGACCGGGCATTCATACGAATGATGTCTAGACTGATGTCGAATCATTTTGCGTTGAATGCTCATCTACAGCGTATAACTCTGGCTCAGACAAAAGTATGTGGCTGCGGTGACGGATTCCACGACGTAGATCACCTTCTGTGGTCGTGCGTGGAATTTGAAACCGCAAAACCCTTCTTGTTGAGCGCAGTCGAGAATATCGGCAGACGACCGGGTACTGAAATCAGAGAAGTGTTAGCTACCAGTGACCTCCCCTTCATGAGGAACATTCACCGATTCGCCAGAGACAACGGTCTTGTCCTATGATTCCACATCCCTAGTATCCTTCCAATCCTTATTCGTGTTTCCCCATTCCTTTTTTGTTAAATGTTGTGTTGTCTATGTCTTAAGTGTATTTTTTGTAGTGCCACGGGTGATCCGATGACTGGGCATGAGCACTCGTGGGTGGTTCCAACACTGCCGTAAAAGGGAGGCAGGCGTTGTTCAAAGTGCAGTGTTCTCCACTCCAGTCCAGTTTTGACACATTGAGTTTGACAGCGTTGGCGTCGGGTCGCGTTCGCTGCTGCGGAGATTGTCAAAAATCTCAGAATTTTCAAAAATTTCAGAATTTCTAGAAATCACAGAAATCTCAGAAATCTTAGAAATCTCAGAAATATCAGAAATATCAGAAATCTCAGGAATTTTAGAAATCTCAGAATTCTTAGAAATTTCAGAAATCTCAGCAATCTCAGAAATCTCAGAAATCTTAGAATTTTCAAAAAATTCAGAATTCTTCGAAATCTCAGAAATCCCAGAAATTTTAAAAATTCCAGAATTATCAGAAATTTTCTAGATCTCAGAAATTTCAGAAATCTCAGATATTTGAGAAATTTCAGATTTCTCAGAAATCTAAGAATTTTCAAGAAACTCGGAAATTTCAGAAATCTCAGAAATTTTAGAAATTTCAGAAATTTCAGAAATCTCAGAAATCCCAAAATATCAGAATTCTCAGAAATCTGAAAATTTTCAAAAATCTCAGAATGCTCAGAATTCTCAGAATTTTCAAAATTTGCAGAATTTTAAGATATCTCAGAAATCTCAGAACTCTCAGAATTGTCAAAAATCTCAGAAATCTCAGAATTCTCAGAAATCTCAGAATTTTAAAAAATTCTCAGTGATCTCACAAATCTCAGAAATCTCAGAAATTTATAAAACCTCAGAATTTTCAGAAATCTCAGGCATTTCAAAAATCTTAGAATTCTCAGAAATCGAAAAAAATTTCAAAAATCGCAGAATTCTCATAAATCTCAGAAATCTTAGAAATGTCAAAATTTTCTAAAATCTCAGCAATCTCATAACTTTCAAAATTCTCAGACTCCCTAGATATTTCAGAAATCTCACAAATCTAAGAATTCTCAGTACTTTCAGGATTTTCAAAAAATTTCAGAAAACTTAGAAATCTCAGCAATCTCAGAAATTTCAAAAATTTCAAAAATCTTAGAATTCTCAGAAATTTTGGAAATCTCAGAAATTTCAGAAAAATCAGAAATTTCAATAAATCTCAGAATTCTCAGAAATCAAAAAATTTTCTAAAATCTCAGAAATTTCAGAAATCTCAGATATTTCAAACCACTCTGAATTCTCAGAAATTTTTGAAAAATTAATAATTTCTTAAATCTCAGAATTTTGACAAATCTCAGAAATCTGAGAAATCTCAGAAATCTCAGAAATATCAGAAATCTCAGAAATCTCTGAAATATCACAAATATCATAAATATCAGAAATCTTAAAAAATCTCACAATTCTCAGAAATTTCAGAAATCTCTAAAACTCAAAATTCTCAGAAATTTAAAAATTCTCAGAAATCTCAGAATTCTCAGAAATCTCCGAATTCTCATAAATCATAGGGATTTGAAAATCTCAGAATGCTCAGAAATTTCAGAATTCTAAGAAATCTCAGAAATCTCAGAAATCTCAGAATTCTCAGAAATCTCAGAATTTTCAAAAACCTCAGATTTCTCAGAAATCTCAGAATTTTCAAAACTCTCAGAATATTAAGATATATCAATAATCTCAGAAATCTAAGAATTCTCAGAGCTATCAGAATTTTAATAAATCTCAGAAATTTCTAAATTCTTAGAAATATCAGAAATTTAGAAATCTCAGAAGTTTCAAAAATCTCAGCAATTTCAGATTTTTCGAAATTCTCAGATTCTTTAGATATTTCAGAAATCTCAGAAATCTAAGAGTTTTCAGAACATTCAGAATTTTCAAAAAAATATCAGAAATCTTAGAAATCTCAGAAATTTCAGAAATTTCAAAAATTTCATAAATCTCAGAATTCTGAGAAATTTTGGAAATCTCAGAAATTTCAGAAATTTAAGAATTCTCAGAAATCAAAAAAATTTCAAAAATCTCAGAAATCTCAGATATTTCAAATTTCTCTGAATTCTCAGAAATTTTAGAAAGCTAAATAATTTAAAATATCTCAGAATTCTCAAAAATCTTAGAATTTTTAGAAATCTCAGAAATCTCAGAAATATCACAAATATCAAAAATTTAAAAAATCTCAGAAATCTCAGAAATTTCAAAAATCTCAAAACTCTCAGAAATAAAAAAAAATTGAAAATCTCAGAAATCTAAGAAATCTCAGACATTTAAAAAATCTCTGAATTCTCAAAAGGTTTAGAAAAATAAATAATTTCAAAAATCTCACGATTCTCAAAAATCTCAGAATTTTTAGACATCTCAGAAATCTAAGAATTTTCAGAAATCTAAGAAATCTCAGAAATCTCAGAAATCTCAAAACTTTGAAAATTCTCAGAAATCTCAGAAATTTTGGAAATCTCAGAAATTTTGGAAATCCCAGAAATTTCGAAAATCTTAGGATTCTCAAAAATCTAAGAATTTTGAAAAATCTCAGAATTCCCAGAAATCTCATAAGTTTTAAAAATCTTTTTAAATAATTTTTTTAAATCAAATTTTTAAAATCATTATTTTAACAATATAAGAATAAAAATTTGGGTCCTTTATCATTGTGGGATTCCCGGCAATGAGAAGGCAGACTCACTGGTCCAAACAGGCGTCCAAGAAGGCGCTTTTTACGACAGACCTATCTCGGCCCAGGAATTCCTTCGTTTTCCACAGCAACTTTTCCTGTCTCGCTGGCAGAGCATGTGGGAGGCGGATGAACTCGGGCGTTTTCTCTTCTCGATCTCTCCGCAAGTGTCCCTCTCTGTAGACCGGGCATTCATACGAATGATGTCTAGACTGATGTCGAATCATTTTGCGTTGAATGCTCATCTACAGCGTATAACTCTGGCTCAGACAAAAGTATGTGGCTGCGGTGACGGATTCCACGACGTAGATCACCTTCTGTGGTCCTGCGTGGAATTTGAAACCGCAAAACCCTTCTTGTTGAGCGCAGTCGAGAATATCGGCAGACGACCGGGTACTGAAATCAGAGAAGTGTTAGCTACCAGTGACCTCCCCTTCATGAGGAACATTCACCGATTCACCAGAGACAACGGTCTTGTCCTATGATTCCACATCCCTAGTATCCTTCCAATCCTTATTCGTGTTTCCCCATTCCTTTTTTGTTAAATGTTGTGTTGTCTATGTCTTAAGTGTATTTTTTGTAGTGCCACGGGTGATCCGATGACTGGGCATGAGCACTCGTGGGTGGTTCCAACACTGCCGTAAAAGGGAGGCAGGCGTTGTTCAAAGTGCAGTGTTCTCCACTCCAGTCCAGTTTTGACACATTGAGTTTGACAGCGTTGGCGTCGGGTCGCGTTCGCTGCTGCGGAGATTGTCAAAAATCTCAGAATTTTCAAAAATTTCAGAATTTCTAGAAATCACAGAAATCTCAGAAATCTTAGAAATCTCAGAAATATCAGAAATATCAGAAATCTCAGGAATTTTAGAAATCTCAGAATTCTTAGAAATTTCAGAAATCTCAGCAATCTCAGAAATCTCAGAAATCTTAGAATTTTCAAAAAATTCAGAATTCTTCGAAATCTCAGAAATCCCAGAAATTTTAAAAATTCCAGAATTATCAGAAATTTTCTAGATCTCAGAAATTTCAGAAATCTCAGATATTTGAGAAATTTCAGATTTCTCAGAAATCTAAGAATTTTCAAGAAACTCGGAAATTTCAGAAATCTCAGAAATTTTAGAAATTTCAGAAATTTCAGAAATCTCAGAAATCCCAAAATATCAGAATTCTCAGAAATCTGAAAATTTTCAAAAATCTCAGAATGCTCAGAATTCTCAGAATTTTCAAAATTTGCAGAATTTTAAGATATCTCAGAAATCTCAGAACTCTCAGAATTGTCAAAAATCTCAGAAATCTCAGAATTCTCAGAAATCTCAGAATTTTAAAAAATTCTCAGTGATCTCAGAAATCTCAGAAATCTCAGAAATTTATAAAACCTCAGAATTTTCAGAAATCTCAGGCATTTCAAAAATCTTAGAATTCTCAGAAATCGAAAAAAATTTCAAAAATCGCAGAATTCTCATAAATCTCAGAAATCTTAGAAATGTCAAAATTTTCTAAAATCTCAGCAATCTCAAAACTTTCAAAATTCTCAGACTCTTTAGATATTTCAGAAATCTCACAAATCTAAGAATTCTCAGTACTTTCAGAATTTTCAAAAAATTTCAGAAAACTTAGAAATCTCAGCAATCTCAGAAATTTCAAAAATTTCAAAAATCTTAGAATTCTCAGAAGTTTTGGAAATCTCAGAAATTTCAGAAAAATCAGAAATTTCAATAAATCTCAGAATTCTCAGAAATCAAAAAATTTTCTAAAATCTCAGAAATTTCAGAAATCTCAGATATTTCAAACCACTCTGAATTCTCAGAAATTTTTGAAAAATAAATAATTTCTTAAATCTCAGAATTTTGACAAATCTCAGAAATCTGAGAAATCTCAGAAATCTCAGAAATATCAGAAATCTCAGAAATCTCTGAAATATCACAAATATCATAAATATCAGAAATCTTAAAAAATCTCACAAATCTCAGAAATTTCAGAAATCTCTAAAACTCAAAATTCTCAGAAATTTAAAAATTCTCAGAAATCTCAGAATTCTCAGAAATCTCCGAATTCTCATAAATCATAGGGATTTGAAAATCTCAGAATGCTCAGAAATTTCAGAATTCTAAGAAATCTCAGAAATCTCAGAAATCTCAGAATTCTCAGAAATCTCAGAATTTTCAAAAACCTCAGATTTCTCAGAAATCTCAGAATTTTCAAAACTCTCAGAATATTAAGATATATCAATAATCTCAGAAATCTAAGAATTCTCAGAGCTATCAGAATTTTCAGAAATCTCAGAAATTTCTAAATTCTTAGAAATATCAGAAATTTAGAAATCTCAGAAGTTTCAAAAATCTCAGCAATTTCAGATTTTTCGAAATTCTCAGATTCTTTAGATATTTCAGAAATCTCAGAAATCTAAGAGTTTTCAGTACTTTCAGAATTTTCAAAAAAATTCAGAAATCTTAGAAATCTCAGAAATTTCAGAAATTTCAAAAATTTCATAAATCTCAGAATTCTGAGAAATTTTGGAAATCTCAGAAATTTCAGAAATTTAAGAATTCTCAGAAATCAAAAAAATTTCAAAAATCTCAGAAATCTCAGATATTTCAAATTTCTCTGAATTCTCAGAAATTTTAGAAAGCTATATAATTTAAAATATCTCAGAATTCTCAAAAATCTTAGAATTTTTAGAAATCTCAGAAATCTCAGAAATATCACAAATATCAAAAATTTAAAAAATCTCAGAAATCTCAGAAATTTCAAAAATCTCAAAACTCTCAGAAATAAAAAAAAATTGAAAATCTCAGAAATCTAAGAAATCTCAGACATTTAAAAAATCTCTGAATTCTCAAAAGGTTTAGAAAAATAAATAATTTCAAAAATCTAACGATTCTCAAAAATCTCAGAATTTTTAGACATCTCAGAAATCTAAGAATTTTCAGAAATCTAAGAAATCTCAGAAATCTCAGAAATCTCAGAAATCTCAGAAATCTCAGAAATCTCAAAACTTTGAAAATTCTCAGAAATCTCAGAAATTTTGGAAATCTCAGAAATTTTGGAAATCCCAGAAATTTCGAAAATCTTTGAATTCTCAAAAATCTAAGAATTTTAAAAAATCTCAGAATTCTCAGAAATCTCATAAGTTTTAAAAATCTTTTTAAATAATTTTTTTAAATCAAATTTTTAAAATCATTATTTTAAGAATATAAGAATAAAAATTTGGGTCCTTTCTCATTGTGGGATTCCCGGCAATGAGAAGGCAGACTCACTGGCCAAAACAGGCGTCCAAGAGGGCGCTTTTTACGACAGACCTATCTCGGCCCAGGAATTCCTTCGTTTTCCACAGCAACTTTTCCTGTCTCGCTGGCAGAGCATGTGGGAGGCGGATGAACTCGGGCGTTTTCTCTTCTCGATCTCTCCGCAAGTGTCCCTGCGGCCTTGGTTCGATGGGCTCTCTGTAGACCGGGCATTCATACGAATGATGTCTCGACTGATGTCGAATCATTTTGCGTTGAATGCTCATCTACAGCGTATAACTCTGGCTCAGACAAAAGTATGTGGCTGCGGTGACGGATTCCACGATGTGGATCACCTTCTGTGGTCCTGCGTGGAATTTGAAACCGCAAGACCCTCCTTGTTGAGGTGCAGTCGATAATATCGGCAGACGACCGGGTACAGAAATCAGAGAAGTGTTGGCTACCAGTGACCTCCCCTGCATGAGGAACATTCACCGATTCGCCAGAGACAACGGTCTTGTCCTATGATTCCACATCCCTAGTATCCTTCCAATCCTTATTCGTGTTCCCCATTCCTTTTTTGTTAAATGTTGTGTTGTCTATATCTTAATTGTATTTCTTGTAGTGCAACGGGTGATCCGATGACTGGGCATGAGCACTCGAGGGTGGTTCCAACACTGCCGTAAAAGGGAGGCAGGCGTTGTTCAAAGTGCAGTGTTCTCCACTCCAGTCCAGTTTTGACACATTGAGTTTGACAGCGTTGGCGTCGGGTCGCGTTCGCTGCTGCGGAGATTGTCAAGAATCTCAGAATTTCTAGAAATCTCAGAAATCTCAGAAATCTCAGAAATATCAGAAATATTAGAAATCTCAGGAATTTTAGAAATCTCAGAATTCTTAGAAATTTCAGAAATCTCAGCAATCTCAGAAATCTTAGAATTTTCAAAAAAATCAGAATTCTATGTCTCAGAAATTCCAGAAATTTTAATAATTCCAGAATTATCAGAAATTTTCTAGATCAAAGAAATTTCAGAAATCTCAGATATTTGAGAAATTTCCTAATTCTCAGAAAGAATTTTCAAGAAACTCGGAAATTTCAGAAATCTCAGATATTTCAAAAATCTCAGAAATTTCAGAAATCTCAGAAATTTTAGAAATTTCAGAAATTTCAGAAATCTCAGAAATCTCAGAAATCCCAAAATATCAGTATTCTCAGAAATCTGAAAATTTTCAAAAATCTCAGAATGCTCAGGATTCTCAGAATTTTCAAAATTCGCAGAATTTTATGTTATCTCAGAAATCTCAGAACTCGCAGGATTGTCAAAAATCTCAGAGATCTTAGAATTCTTAGAAATCTCAGAATTTCAAAAAAATTCTCAGCGATCTCAGAAATTCAAAAAAATTCTCAGCGATCTCAGAAATCCCAGAAATCTCAGAAATTTATAAAACCTCAGAATTTTCAGAAATCTCAGGCATTTCAAAAATCTTAGAATTCTCAGAAACCGAAGAAATTTCAAAAATAGCAGAATTCTCATAAATATCAGAAATCTCAGAAATGTCAGAATTTTCAAAAATCTCAGAATTCTCAAAAACTTCAGAAATCTCAAAAAATTCAAAAATCTCAGAATTCCCAGAAATCTAAGAATTTTCAAAAATCTCAAAAATTTCAAAATTCTTAGAAATATCAGAAATTTAAATAATTTCAGAAGTTTCAAAAATCTCAGCAATCTCAGATTTTTTAAAATTCTCAGACTCTTTAGATATTTCAGAAATCTCACAAATCTAAGAATTCTCAGAACCTTCAGAATTTTCAAAAAATTTCAGAAATCTTAGAAATCTCAGAAATTTCAAAAATTTCAAATATCTTAGAATTTTCAGAAATTTTGGAAATCTCAGAAATTTCAGAAATATCAGAAATTTTAATAAATCTCAGAATTCTCAGAAATCAAAAAATTTTCAAAAATCTCAGAAATTTCAGAAATCTCCGATATTTCAAAACACTCTGAATTCTCAGAAATTTTAGAAAAATAAATAATTTCAAAAATCTCAGAATTCTCAAAAATCTCAGAATTTTCACAAATCTCAGGAATCTGAGAAATCTTAGAAATCTCAGAAATATCAGAAATCTTAGAAATCTCTGAAATATCAGAAATATCAGAAATATCAGAAATCTTAAAAAATCTCACAAATCTCAGAAATTTTAGAAATCTCTGAAACTCAAAATTCTCAGAAATTTCAACATTCTCAGAAATCTCAGAATTCTCAGAAATCTCCGAATTCTCATATATCATAGGGATTTGAAAATCTCAGAATGCTCAGAAATTTCAGAATTATAAGAAATCTCAGAAATCTCAGAAATCTCAGAAATTTCAGATATCTCAGAAATTACAGAAATCCCAGAAATCTCAGAAATTCAGAAATTTCAGAATTCTAAGAAATCTTAGAAATATCAGAAATCTCAGAATTTTCAAAAACCTCAGAATTCTCAGAAATTTCAGAATTTTCAAAACTCTCAGAATATTAAGATATATCAATTTTTTTTTTAAACATTGTTTATTTAAAACAACTTAAAAACTAGCTAACAAAAGAATTGTGGGGTACATGTAGGGACGACGTACAGGTTTTACAAAGAACACTTAAGGATATTTTCATCTATCACAGCATTGTTGTTTCCAACAATGTGGATGATGTAGTTTGCAAACAAACGTAGGATAGGAATCCTCTTACTTATGCTAATGTGACTTAAAATAGGTAAGAGGAGGGAAGGGAAGTTGAGGTTGTGGTTTGGAACAATGGCTTCCATAGCCTGCATCAGTGTGCTCCAAGCACTAGACACCCTGGAGCACAGGGAAAACTTGTGCTCCAGAGTCTCTGTCCGGGAGCAGAATGAACAGGCTGAAGGAGCCCGATTCATCCTGTCGAGCAGCAGTCCGTGTGGCACCTTGTTGTGCACCAGCAAGTACAGCATCGAGCGTTGGTCGGAAGAAAGTGTGTAGCTGGTGACGTTTTTCCAAATCCATCGCCAATCCGTGGAAGGTGACTCCATAGCCACTTTGGAGTCTGGAAGTCTGTCGACCATCATTTGCCGCAAACTTTTGGTTGTGATTGTAGGTACCGAATGGTATGCGAGCTGCTGGATTACCATCCGAAGGCACGGGTAAGTTGTGGCAATGGAGCCTATATTCGGGGGATTCCCAGCACAATCTATGTGCTGAGCCCCGACTTTCAGGCAACCCTGCTGTGCAACGTACCGATTCACCAGCAACGCTGTTGTGGTAATGGCGGGAATGTGAAGATTGAGTCCACCTCGGTTGCGTGGAAGGGCCAAATGGGTTAATGGGATTCGAAAACCCCCAGATCCGTCCCACAGGTAAGACCGCACCGTCTTGGAGGCCAAATCGATGTCCATCGATCGTGCACCACACACCGATGCAACAAACCAAAGCTTGGGCAGAAGGAAAGTGTTCAAAAGCACCACCTTTTGCGCCAAATTGAGGTCTCTAACACGATGCAATCTGACCAAATGACGGAACTGTTGGATCACGTTTTCGCAGTTATGCCCCATGCCCTCCCGTATATTGTTCGTGAACAATATACCAAGCAGGCGCAATCTTTCTACTTCCCGCAGCCACGGAACATGCATCGGGGTGGTTGTTGGTGTGATGTGTCCTATGTCCAGTGCCGTTGTTTTTTCCACGTTCAGCTTCGCCCCAGCGGTTCTGCCAAACGCTTCTATTGTTGTGTTAACCTCCTCGAGTTTGGGAAGGGAGGTTGTCACCACCGAGATGTCGTCAGCATATGCGTGGATCAGGTCATCCTGATCGCAACAAATACTTTCTAATCTGGAGATGAGCGGATTAAGGTAAAGGACAAACAGGTGCATGGATAAAGGATCACCCTGTCTGACAGAGCAGCGTATGGGAAACGACGGGGAAAGGTTTCCATTTACAAGGATACGGGAGGAGGATCGTTCACCAACTGTTCGCAAAAATCGCACAAGTCCTGGATTGAAGCCCAGAGAAGACATAGTTTGCCACAAAAATCTTCTATTAACTCTGTCAAAGGCCTGTGATAGATCAAAGGAAACGAGCTTACCACGCTTTCGCTGATTCTTGAGATCAACCACCCTCTCCTTAACAGAGAGCACCGCTTGAAAAATGTTGCAAGGTTTGTTGCTACATTTTTGCGCTGTCGATAATATTCCCCACTTCCTGATTATAGAATCAAGACGTAGATTAATAATTCTCGACAGTAGCTTGTAATCTGTGTTAAGCAGGGATATGGGTCGAAAACAAGAAATGGAGCCCGTACCTCCTTTCTTTTTCACTAGAACTATGACACCGTCAACAAAGTCTCGCGGAAACTTTCCTTCAAGAGCCTCATTCAAAATGAGAGTTCCCTTTGGATTATCTCGTATGTACGAAGATAAAATTCCTTAGGAATCCCATCAGGGCCAGGAGACTTTCGCGACGCAGATTTTTTAATCGCATCGAGGATTTCATCAGGTGTGATCTCAACCATGCAATTATTATTGGTATCACAATCCTCTGGAATGATTTGGATACAGGTAAACGTGTCGTCCGTAGGCAAGTCTTCGTCAGAGTACAGTTGTTTGTAATATGTGTGAATGTGTTGTCTGATATCTTCTTCTTGATCAATCACTCTGCCATCTTCAGACAAAAGTTTGTCAATTACGGTTCGAGTTCGCCTGCGTTCCTCAAGTTGAAACGTGGACACACTCTCACCAGCAACACGAGTTTCGTTGATGCGTGTGTACTCTTCAGAGAAGCGTCTCTGAAGAGATAAGATTTTACCCTTGACTCAGTTTATATAACTAAGCAGGGTTTGTCAGGTAGTTATTGTAAGAGTTTTTTAGAACTCTATGCAGGATGTCCATACGCAAGCTAAACGCGGAGTATTTTTGATTCGTCTTCCAGCGGAAAAACGATTTGATTTTTGGTTTGGCGAATTGAATCCACCAATCCATCCAGGAACTGAAATTCCTTCTTTGTCTTGTCCATACGTTCCACTTGCATCTGAATTCCTGCATATTTTCCTGTGTTAATATATGAGGCCTTAACTGCCAGTATCCATTGCTACGCGATCTTTGGCAAATGTTAACTGGCAGGCAAACTCGAACCGTCAGAGCTTTATGATCAGAAAAGGCCAGTACGTGTAAGCAAGTCGTCCGTAAGTGTGTCTTGAGTGTCGATGATACGTAACATCGATCGATACGTGAACCCGAACTACGTGTGATATGGGTAAACTCTACAAAGTCGCCTTTGAGGGCCTCCCAGCTATCACACATCCCCATAACGTTGACAACATTCCTCAGGGCAGGGCTAATATTTCTCTCGCCCGTTGCGTCCTTTTGATTCAACACGCAGTTGAAATCCCCTGCGAGAATGACATGCTGAGATGCATTTCGCAGGTAGTACGCAATGGTGCAATTGAAAAACTCCTCCCGCTCTGACCAACGTTGGCTTCCAGAGGGAGCGTAAACGTTACAGAGTGTGGTAGAATTCTCAAGACGAAGACAGATTATACGTGAGTCTAAACTGCGTTCGACGTGAGAATATTTAAGGTGTTCCCGTATAGCGATCGCTGTTCCACGTTTATCAACATTCACATTCGAGAGCACTTTGTACCCAGGAAGCGCAATGTTGCCATCATACACTTCTTGTAGGAAAATAATATCTGCGTCAATTGATCGAACAAATGAACGCAGAGTATTTATTTTAGTCGGGTTTGAGATGGTATTTGAATTAATTGAAACTAATGTAAAACTAGCGAATTTCAAATAATTTTTTACCCCTCAGTGTGTGTGTTAGTCGCCGTGATTGTCTAAGCATTTTTCGGTGGTCTGCCAGGCTTACGCCTGACTGATTCTCCGATCGATGCGTTAGACGCTTCACTGTCAGTCTCGTCTTGGTTTTTACGCTTACCTTTTGTTTCAGCGTCAGGATTTGCGGTAGGAGGTGTGGGGGTAGGATCCCGAGGAGCTTTGAACACAGGTACAGCTATCGCTGTACCGCACTCGAGTTCCTTCTGCTGTGCTGTTGATGTCGATGCTGCCGCTGCGCTGCTCGGTTTCATCGGTGCCACCGTCATAGCCTTCGGTGCTACGGTCGGTTCCGTCGGTGCCACTTTCGGAGCCTTCGGCGCTACGGTCGGAGCCTTCGGTGTCACGCTCAGAGACTTTGGTGCTTCAGTCGGAGCCTTCGGTGTCGCTGTCGGAGCCCTCGGTGCTACGGCTTTGCTAGTGAGCGGTGCACCCGCTACTTTTAGCGTTTTTGCCGGAGCTTTCGGTGGTGCAGTGTTTTTGGGTGCTGTTGCTGTTGCTGCTGCTTTTGTCACTCCAGCATATGATGTGCCTTGCTTAGCCAAGCTACGCTTGCTCTGCATGCATCCCATGCCAGTGTGTTCGGGCATCAAGCAGTAACGGCAGTACGGATTTTGCCCATTATATGTGATGGTGGTGCGCTCTTCCCCGATGGTAATCGTCGGTCCGATTTGGAGTGTCGGTGATTTGAGGATGATCTTCACCGCGATGATCCCAGTTTTTTTCCCCGGCACTTTACTATCCGGACCGTATTCAGTCTCCGTGATAGAGATGATTTTGCCGAAGCAAGACATCGCTGCCTCGATTTCTGCTGCCGTGACATACGGCGGAAGCTCGTGCAGCCGCATTTCCGTTGCACCATCCTCTAGCATAATCGGCAGCAGATATGATGCTCCGTCGATGGTCAGGAAATGCTTCCCCTGGTGTTTCGATACGATCTGCTCTGCTTGTTGCATCGTTTCCGTCTCAACGTAAACGATTGCCGTCGAGGTGCACATTTGGATCCTCGTGACGACCTCTCCGGCTTCAAGCGTATCGACAATAAAGTCGATCACCTCTGAACGGGAAGGGCGTCTCGGAATCCCTTCGTACACTATTTTTAAAGTGTTTGCCCTAATGGGCCTTGGTTTGATTGTCTCCATGACAATTCGAAAACTCTGGTTACGAGATGACAAAGTACTCTTGCTACTTGAAAAAAAAAAACACGTCTGCTCGCTGCAGCAGTCAAGAGTCAACAGAAATCTAAGAATTCTCAGAGCTATCAGAATTTTAAAAAATCTCAGAAATTTCTAAATTCTTAGAAATATCAGAAATTTAGAAATCTCAGAAGTTTCAAAAATCTCAGCAATTTCAGATTTTTCGAAATTCTCAGACTCTTTAGATATTTCAGAAATCTCAGAAATCTAAGAGTTTTCAGAACTTTCAGAATTTTCAAAAAAATTCAGAAATCGTAGAAATCTCAGAAATTTCAGAAATTTCAAAAATTTCAAAAATCTTAGAATTCTTAGAAATTTTGGAAATCTCAGAAATTTTAGAAATTTAAGAATTCTCAGAAATCAAAAAATTTTCAAAAATCTCAGAAATCTCAGATATTTAAAAAATCTCTGAATTCTCAGAAATTTTAGAAAGCTAAATAATTTAAAATATCTCAGAATTCTCAAAAATCTTAGAATTTTTAGAAATCTCAGAAATCTCAGAAATATCACAAATATCAGAAATTTAAAAAATCTCAGAAATCTCAGAAATTTCAAAAATCTCAAAATTCTCAGAAATATAAAAAATTCAAAATCTCAGAAATCTAAGAAATCTCAGACATTTAAAAAATCTCTGAATTCTCAGAAGGTTTAGAAAAATAAATAATTTCAAAAATCTCACGATTCTCAAAAATCTCAGAATTTTTAGACATCTCAGAAATCTAAGAAATTTCAGAAATCTCAGAAATCTCAGAAATCTCAGAAATCTCAGAAATCGCAAAACTTTGAAAATTATCAGAATTCTCAGAAATTTTGGAAATCTCAGAAATTTTAGAAATCCCAGAAATTTCGAAAATCTAAGAATTCTCAAAAATCTAAGAATTTTGAAAAATCTCAGAATTCCCAGAAATCTCATAAGTTTTAAAAATCTTTTTAAATAATTTTTTTAAATCAAATTTTTAAAATCATTATTTTAAGAATATAAGAATAAAAATTTGGGTCCTTTCTCATTGTGGGATTCCCGGCAATGAGAAGGCAGACTCACTGGTCCAAACAGGCGTCCAAGAAGGCGCTTTTTACGACAGACCTATCTCGGCCCAGGAATTCCTTCGTTTTCCACAGCAACTTTTCCTGTCTCGCTGGCAGAGCATGTGGGAGGCGGATAAACTCGGGCGTTTTCTCTTCTCGATCTCTCCGCAAGTGTCCCTGCGGCCTTTGTTCGATGGGCTCTCTGTAGGCCGGGCATTCATACGAATGATGTCTCGACTGATGTCGAATCATTTTGCGTTGATTGCTCATCTACAGCGTATAACTCTGGCTCAGACAAAAGTATGTGGCTGCGGTGACGGATTCCACGATGTGGATCACCTTCTGTGGTCCTGCGTGGAATTTGAAACCGCAAGACCCTCCTTGTTGAGGTGCAGTCGATAATATCGGCAGACGACCGGGTACTGAAATCAGAAGTGTTGGCTACCAGTGACCTCCCCTACATGAGGATCATTCACCGATTCGCCAGAGACAACGGTGTTGTCCTATGA